>NC_140590.1:1402948248-1403599082 GCF_964204655.1 Triturus cristatus
GGAATCAAAGTAAAAAACTGAAAGTATTTCCTACTGAGGAGACTGCAGTAAATGAGGAAATTAGGAAACTTCATAACAAAGAAGTCTCCCAAGATGGCCACCAGAGACAAAAGAGCCCAAATGTAGCCCAAATATCACCCAGATGTAGCCCAAGTATACCCCAATGACAGAATGTCCCAGAATGTTCTTAAAAACAACTAGAGCGCTTACTGTCTTCATTATGACAAAAGTATGGCACACCTGAAGCCATCTTGATTGGAATAAACTGGTAACACTTAAAACATTTAATTTAAAAAGGAACACAATGAGGGGGTTCATTTTGCCATAGAAATTATGATTAATGCTGAAGAAAGAAAATGAGGGCACATTTTGAGTGACTTCTCAAATCCTCTTCTATTTCATTAAAAAATTCTGAAATGCAGACTGAAACATGCACATTTAATACCAGGAGCAGTCTTCCATGGTGAACAGTAGTTTTACTACAGTGATCTAATGAGCAACTAGAGTGCTAACATTCAGAATGTATGGCAAATATGTGACATATCTGAATACCTTCATGATGGAATCAAAGTAAAAAACTGAAAGCATTTCCTACTGAGGAGACTGCAGTACATGAGGAAATTAGGAAACTTCATAACAAATACATCTCCCAAGATGGCCACCGGAGACAAAAGAGCCCAAATGTAGCCCAAAATCACCCAGATGTAGCCCAAATATAGCCCAATGACAGAAGTGTGCAAAACACTTATTATTTTGTGTTTTTGCAGTGTTATATAGTGCAGACTTGTCAGGTATTGGAGTGCTTTACATGAGCATTGGTTACATCACACAAGAACAAATTCATTTTGGTTGTAGACATGGGGAAACTAAGTGATTTGACCAGAATCACAGAATGTCGAGCTGAAGAAGAAACATCAACCTGGTTCCCCAGTTGCAAAGTCTGCAGTTCTGGAAGTAACACCACATCCTCTCCCCTAAGTGCAACATTTAATCAAGTGGTCAACTGGATAAAAAAACATAAAGATAACAAATAATTAAAAGTGCTTTGTCGCTATTTGAAAACTCAGAAAATATGTCCTTATTTTAGTCTTTTAGAGCACTAACCATAATTTTGATGCCAATAAGACCTTCTCATATATGTAATTTCTAAAGGAAATGCTCTAGGTATTACAGTTTTGATTACATCAAGATGATGTCAGGCATTCCACACTTTTGTAATAAATATAGAATGTTAGCAATCCAGTTGTTCATTAGGATACTGTTGAGAGGCAGAGGCCAGGGGCACGGACTCTGAAAATTGAAGGCAGGTAGGAGGGTGCAAAGGCAACCATTTAACCACACTGAGCAGGCAGGAAGGGCCGTGGAAGCACAACAGACTATGGAGGGCAGTGGAAAGGGGGGCAGGGGCAACAAACCAACAATACAGGACTTGCAAGAGAGGCTGTTGGAGGGAAGATCTATTACGGGTCAAGGAAGCTAGGGGCGGTCCCCAGAGCCCCGGGAGCCACCACAAAACTGAGCAGGAGAGTGAGTCAGGGACAAAAGGGGCACCTTAATTTGAGCCGGGGTGCCTAGGAACGCTTGCTCCAAAAATGAAGAAAACAGACATATGAGACATGGAATTGGAGGCAGAATACAATGGCAGTTTAATGAGAAGATGCAACTTCAAAGAAACCGCAGAATAGAGACATAAAGTACAAAATACAGAATCCAGATAATCATACAGCTGTCATGATATTCTCTGTATCTCAATTAATGTACTGACAGAGAGAGAGAGAAAACACATCTATAAATGCATCATGAGAAACAAGTTACACCAAGGAAAATGTTACCTAGGAACACTCACGTTTACTCTTAGAGCAAGCATTCCTGCAATTACAATACAAAATCTTTTAAATGCAAAAGTAAAGAGAACAATGGTTAAACATAACATGACATTTCATATAGGTAAAATAGAATAAGATACTTCAAGCAAAGCAGAGCAAGACATTTTAAGCAGAGGAAGACAAGAGCTCCCAGCTCTTGGGGAAAACCTGCACAGCCTGTTAACCTACATACAGACGGCGAGGTAGTCCCTCGATATCTGTGGGTGCTCCCTTTTTATATCATTTTGTGGGCTCCTTTGCACGCTACATCTACCTACGTATGCTACCCAAAAGCTTCGTCTGCAGATTTTACCAGACATTTCGTCATTTACCCACTTAATGCTGACAATGGACTGGGTGAAAAAGTCAGTCTCTCAGGCCAATCGCTTATCGTAAGTTCCATAGAGCAAGCAGAAAATAATGGGTATTGTACGGGAATTCAATATATTCATGTATAAAATCTTCTCAGTTCTCCTAACTTGACGCTCTGCGGTTGCCACTTCCTTAAAAGCGGGAAACCTGCCCAGGAAGCAAGTACCAGTCCAGGATGCAGCCTACTGTATATCGACAGCTTCAGGGGGATGTTGAACTTTGATACTGAGCACGGAGCACTCGGGTAGGGTGGGGGCTACTAGTTTGGAGCAGAAGGCCTCGCAGACCTGCCTTCAGACTGCTATACACTAAAATTGCAGAGCTATGGTCAATTTAACAAAGAGGCCTACATATTGAACAAAAGGGCCTACACAGGGGTTTTATGCTGGCTGAGTGGTAAGGATGTCTCAGGATAATTATATAGCAACACAGGACCCGCTGGTCAATTTAATACGGCCTACAAATGCGGCTGGCAGGGCAAGGACAAGGGTCTCATACTTCAGGTGTGGACAGAACGGGCCAGGGGCCCCCTGTGATACAAAATCTACCCTCCTTCAAGGCTGTGGCAATGTAATAGACCATTGTGGGCAGAAGGAAGAGGCAATGGTAGTACAACCATACATGCCAACAGACCCGATTCAGCCAGGAAACGTCCAATGTTTTTAAGCTCAAATGGGCTTTATTTGACTGTCTCCTGTCTACAATATCCTCTTTTTCAATGTAACTCAAAGGGGAAAATCAATACCCCAGTTTTTTTTCAAAATCTCCCTCTTACCAAGTTCAAAATGTTTGCAAGTATGGTACATTGGATCATGGAAGGAAATGGGATAGGGACATGGACTTGGATAACAGAGGACAGGAGGGACATGGAGAGGTGCACCAAACTGATCCTGCAGGGCGGGCATCAGGGTTTGCAGCAGCACAATACACCACACAGGGCATGCAGGACGGGAGTGCAGCACAACAATCCATAGAAAGCAAGAGGGAGGGGACAGGACCATGCACATGGACAACAGAGAACAGAGGGGCAAGAGGCAATGGTAGCTAGCTGACCATAATGGACAGACAGGAGAGAAAGCTGCAGCATAACAGAACATAAAGGGCAGGAGGGACGGATCAGGGGCATTACAATGGAACAGACAAGCCAGGAGGGAGGGAGTAGGGGTCTGCACATGTAAACAGAGGGCTGGGGGCAAGGGGGCAGGGCAGGAGCAGCAAGATAGCCATGGAGGTCAGGCAGGATGGGCACTAGAAGCAAGACACACCATGAAGAGCAACAGTGAGACTGTGATGGCATTCACACAGACCATGGAGGGAAGGTGGGAGGGGGTCAGGGGCAGCTAACTGACCACACAGGGAAGGTGGGAGGGGCCATGGCAGCACAGAAGACCATGCATGGCAAGTGGGAGGGTTAGTGGCAGCACAATGGCTATGATGGGCAAGAAGGAGGGTGCAGGGGCATGCACAAAGGACGATGGAGGATAGAAGGGAGGGTCAGGACCTGTGCACAGAAAAGAAAGTTCAGGGGAAGGGACCTCACAACAGACCACACGGGGCAGGCAGGAGGAGCAGTTGCAGCACAACAGACCAGGGAGGGCAGAAGGGTGTGGCAGTGCAATGGACCATGTAGGACAGGAGGAAGAGGATAGGGGCATGGCATGTGGACAGGCAGGGTGGAGGTGGCAGGGACAGGTTACAGTCATCTGACAATGCTAGGCAGGTGGGAGGGGAGTGGCAGCTCAACAGAACACTCAGAGTAGATAGGAGTGGCCGGTCCATGGAACATGGTGGGCAAAAAGGATGGAGCAGGGGCATGCACAAAGACATCGGAGGGCAGGGGGAAGGAGAATAGGGGCAGCAAGCTAAGCACAGAGTTTAAGCAGGAGGTCAATGATGGGGCATAGAATTGGGCAATGGAGGGCAGGAGGAGTGGACTGGTACATCATACTAAATTGAGGGCAGTGGCAGCACATTAGACCATGCATGGCAGGAGGGAGGAGGCTAGTTCATGGATTCACACAACAGAGGATAGGGAGGAGGGGGATGGGGCAGCAAGCTAACTGTTCAGAGAAGGCGGGTATTAGGAACTTTATTGGTTTTAAAACATTGTGTCTGTGCGAACTACTTAAAATATGAACAAGTATGCAGCATAATCTCACTTTTATTCAGGAAGAAGAGGACGTTTGTGACTGTGACTCCGGGCTCACTTGGCAGAAACACCCCCTGACCCTCCACCCCCTATCGCAAAATGTAATGCCCGTGAAAAGGGTAGGTGAACACAGTGTTATATAGAACATAGTCCTGAGAGCACGATTGAAAATGAAAACTAGATATAGTGTATGGTATAAACTATGCACCAAAAAGTGTGATATAAGATGAACCGGGCGTGAAATATAATATGCAATACATTGTGCGCAATGACAGATTCATTGGAGAGCGCGAGATAGCACAGGCACTAGCGCGTGCTATGCGATATGCGCCTTGGAGTGTAATATGCACAGGGCAGTGTTGTGTAACCTAACTAGTCTCTAAAGTTGTAATATAAAATATGTGCTGGGGAGTGTAACGTTGCATATGCACTGTGACAAAGATATGTATCCCAGATTGTAATATGTATGACATAGCACTGTGCGTTATAACATAGGCATCGAGGAAGGCACGTTAGATGGGGCAATATAACCCGTGCGAAGACAAGTGTGGCATGACATATTCACGGGGTGGTGTTACAGTGCACATGGGCTAGAGAGTGTCATAGCATATGCACTAGCTAGTGGAATACAACACAGAGGTGTGTGGCACTCGGCAGGCAATGGTGGGTGTAACACAGCATTGGGCTCTGTCAGGAGCGCGCTGTGACTCTCAAGTGATGTTCATCCCCTTTCCAGAGAGTAAAATAAAAAGTATTACACATCCGGCAGTGGATGTGTGTTTTATTAACCGTGAGGGGGGTTTCTTACATAGTTTGTCGAATTTTTGTCGAATCCTCTTTGAATGGCTTGGTGTGCATGTGTATTAAATGTGCCCGTCAATAGCTACCCATGTTTGTATAAATAAACGACAAGGGTGTCTACCGGCATTAGGCACGGTAGGGCATCAGACATGTCAGAGCTTTACTAGTGGTGTAAATACATTCCACGTGGATTCATTGCATGCATAGTCGCCTTTTAATGAATATCACGCAAATCGTCATGGTGATAAGTACGTACGGTTTGTCCGGCATGTCCTAGGTGTGTCTATAAATATATATTTTTTAAAAATAATAAAAAACAGTGGCCGGCCCTGGGGATTGGGGTCAAAAAAATATAATTAGGAGACAGGCCCTGGGGGATGGGGTCATCAGGGCCTATAAATTAGAATAAGAAGGGGAACCACACAGCCCCCTTCTTAAAAAATTTAAATAAATTAAAGACTGGCGTTGTGCATTATCAGTGATGTCATCAGTGATGTCATTTGAGATGTCATCAGTGATGTCATGAGTGATGTCACTGACCATGTCATGAGTGATGTAATATGTGACGTCATCAGCAGTGTATTGCGGGCGCGCGAGTTATAGTTAGCTGAACTAACTATAACGGGGGAATTTCAATGGTTTTGTACAAGTGAAAAGTCCAGCTAACTATAACACCCCTGAAACCTATGGTTTTTTCAGTGAATATATATATATATATATGTATGTATATATATATATATATATATATATATATATATATATATATATATATATATATATATATATTCACTTAAAAAACCACAGGTTTCACACATGTTATAGTTAGCTGTACATTTCACTCGTAAAAAACCAATGAAATTCCACGTTATAGTTAGATCAGGTAACTATAACTTGCGCGCCCATAATAAACTGCTGATGACGTCACATATTACATCACTCATGACATGGTCAGTGACATCACTCTTCACATCAATGATGACATCTGAAATGACACATTGTGGATTGCGGTCGCGCAAGTTATAGTTACCTGATCTAACTATAACGTGGAATTTCATTGGTTTTTTACGAGTGAAATGTACAGCTAACTATAACATGTGTGAAACCTGTGGTTTTTTAAGTGAATTTGCAAGGTTTTCTAAATGCTAATTCCTAACTATAACGTGTGTGAAACCTATGGTTTTTTCAGTGAATTTGTACGGTTTTTTAAATGCTAAGTTATGTATTTATTTATTTATTTTTTTTCTGGTTTTTCACCGTGTGCACACCCTGCGCGCACGGTGCGCTTCGCGCACCGAGCGCCCACGTTGTGCAGTTCATACCGTGCGCGCCTCGCCTTTTTTTACACAGTAACAATTTTTTTTTCTCCCTTGCGGGTCCTTCAATTTATTTTTTACTTTTATTACTTTTTTTTGCCGTGCGCGTACGGTAAGCTTACCGTACGCGCACTCGGCGATTTTTTTTTAAAATTAATAAATGTATTTTTCGTACTTCTTTGACCCCCTTTCAAATGTTAGGGGGTCTATAACTCTCTTCCTTGCCCCCTTTTCACGTTATCTCCCTTTTTTTTTCTGTGTGAAACACACAAAATGGCGGCCGACACTTCCTGATTTAGTCCGATTCGAATGTTTACAGTCATGTGACAACCAATCAGATTTGAGCTCGCGCACGGCACCGTACGCGTACGGTAAGCTTACCGTAAGCGCACGGAGCGCGCTTACAGATATATATATTGCTTTAAATGCTTTTTTCTCAGGAACTACTGAACAAATTTACACCAGACCTACAAAAGGCACTTCCTTGACCTTATGGCTACCTCTCTGCCAAATTTCAAGTAATTCTGTTCAGCCGTTCGGGCTGTAGCTGTGTCTAAAGGTCCTATGGAAAAATGCATGGGGAAAACGCGTTTTGGGACCCCCCTTTTTTCTCGGCCCCCGCTTGACGAATCACCCCGATACTTTCAGGGTAGGAGCTGAACGGAGCGCCCCATTAGTTTTGAAAATTTCGCAAGGATTCGTCAACCGGCGCCAAAGTTATTCAAAATAGAATTTTGAGATTTCCTGTGGAAACACGGTCCTAACTATAACTATCTACTGGCGACCGCCAGTAGATAATATATATATATATATATATATATATATATATATATATATATATATATATATATATATATATATATATATATATATATATATATATATATATATATATATATATATATATATACATATAAGATTGTACTTTCCTGTAGAAGAAATCCAAAATTCTCTTTCTTGATGAGAAGAAAGCTGAGCAGAGCTCAGAGGAGACTCCCCAGCACAACGTGCGGTAGAAAATCTGAGGTTCTGAGCTTCCTTCAGGAGTGTTCTAGAGGGTGATTAGTGCTGATTGGTTGAGGCAAAAATGTGGTCCTTTTCTTTATAAGGACTAGGATAGGTTATTAAACTAAGAGGCCTAGGCCTTCTTTGGTCTATACGTATTAGTGTATTATGACTATTTAAGTCTATTACTACTACTACTACTATTTTAAGTACCGGGGACTTCCATCATGACAACGGGGAATGATTAAAGCATGTGAAACTATGAAAGTTCCAATACTGGAGTAACTTTAATTCCTTGGTAGACCTCAACATGCAACCTACCACTTGATAATATCCATCCATTCGCATGATTAGCCTGCTCTTCTCAGCTCTGACACACTCCAAGGACCCCTGCCTAGATCTGTCATTAACCAGTTGAATTCTGGCCCAAATTCTGGATATGCTTCTCCCCAAAATAATTCTCACTAGAATTCAAACCCAACTTCAGCTCATTCACCCATGTTGTTTCCAGACTCTTTCAAATACTGTAAGCTACACTTCTTCCCCACAAATCGTCTCCTTTTCCAGCACCCTTACATCTCACCTACATAACCTTCTCCACACTTACCTTGGATGCCACTGACCCTTTCCATAGCTCTGGTGGTCCTTCCAGAACTCGCCATGCACAATCAACTTTGACTTAACATAGCAAACAAAATCCTGCCTGAACCATGCCACAAAGCATTTGTAGAGGCAAAAATTATACCTTATAACCAATGATTACTCTCCCTCCAAAAAAGTTTATTACATGTTTAAATTCATACAGAGCGTCTTTAAGCTTCATACATGGAAGCACAGATTTATAAATGGATTGTGTTGCCTTTGCATTACGTAAAGCAATGCACGACAACGCAAGCCCTTAAGTCAGATTTAGTAAGCGACGCAGAGCCACCTTGCATGGCTTTGCATGGCTTAGTAGAGCTGGAGTAAAGCAAGGTGTTACTGTGCCTTGCGAAGGCATTCCCAAGTTTACTAGTCTTAGTAAATCTAGGAATGTACCAAAACCGGGGGTGGATGTGTGGAAACACTCACGCTCCATCCATGGTATTCGTACATTCCTAAACTTACTAAGACTAGTAAACCTTGGAATGCGTCAGAATGCGACATCTTCCCAGGTGAGGCGTAGTGAGGAGAGATGTGTTTATTTCTTTCTGTTATTTCCTCTTTCTCTGTTTCAAACTTAGAAAAAGGAAAAGGCTTCTGAGGATTGTTTTTGTGGCGGAAGGTGCCCCTACCTGTATAAAAACAATCCTGCCAGTAATGCAGACACCCTTGCATGATGGCTAATGCGAGCCTGCGTTCGCAATCGCAAGCTCGCCATCACAGAGAGCATAAGCAGGAATGTGCCACATGTCAGTAAATATGGAGCATTCCTGGTCTCTCCATTTGACGCAGTGCACCAAGTTGTCTTGCTGTGCTGCACCAAATGTTGATAAATTATGGGCCTGAATTTAAATCTACACCGAAAAATGTTGATTTATTTTCAGTTGTTTAATAACCTAAGATTATTCATATATTCTTTATTTTGTAACTTCATACCCCTACTGATTTCTCATAAAGATCTCTTTACATTTCCATTCATACACAGATTTAATTAATTTCAAAACAGAATGTATTCTTCTTTCTTGGTATAATTCAGTAAATTTCGTTTTGTGAAATCCTTGCCTATCGTGTACATTATTGAAGACTTAGCCCCTCACCATCAGTGTCTCAATAATTCCAAAGGGATCAGTAAAGGTCAGTAAATGAAGTGTTGTGGAAACAACACAGCTCAGTGGTCTTTCACCTTCATATTTAATCTGCTGCAAGCAGGCAACCTCTTTTGATAGCATGTCAGGGAAAAACAGGCAGGTATGTCTGCCAAATGGATGTTATTCTCCAAAAACTCATCCTGTTATTTCCTCACCCCAAAATTTCCAGAAATACTGGTAACAGTGATTCAAGGGCAGGGAAGTAACAGGGATATTTATGAGCCACTCGCGATGAGGACCATAATGTTCCAGTTAGATTGTCTGGTATGTGCCCTGGGATTTTGTTGTAATTCACAAGGTATATATTGCTGCACACATTCTTGGGGATATTAGATCCAAGACACATGATTCTGTTTATTTTTGATTCTCTTTTGCATTGGTATATTTCCTAGTCTGTCATATCCCTGTTTTACTCCAAGACGATTGTGAGAATTGTGAGGCAATCTAATAGGTGGCGGAACAGAATGAATCAGCCAACATCACATAAACACAACTGACACATGGTTTACCCACAAATGTGTGTCCAAGGCATCCTCAGGGCTGTCTTGATTCAGTATGAGGTGTTCAGAGAATCTCTGGAAAACACTGCATTGAAAAAAACATTACTACCAGAAAT
Source organism: Triturus cristatus (assembly GCF_964204655.1). Classification (NCBI taxonomy): domain Eukaryota; kingdom Metazoa; phylum Chordata; class Amphibia; order Caudata; family Salamandridae; genus Triturus; species Triturus cristatus. The sequence continues at coordinate 1,402,958,160 of NC_140590.1, forward strand.
TACACTGGGTTCCAAATAACTATGAGTAGGTAACCATCATAGTATCATACCTGACTGAAATCACATGAGCTAGTTATATCAATATATGCCCCAACATGTTTTTAAACATGTCCATTGTGTACCAATTGAAACAGGAATACAACCACTGTCAATCACAAATTATAGACACTTGATTTCATGTAGTGTTCCAAGATTAGTGTTTAAAAGGCTTTAGTAATGCCTTACTTCAGTGTAGTTGGTTGAGCTTTATGCTGTCAATCTTGTATTGTTAACTTAATTCTGTTATGGAGATGTGGAGAGGGGAAGGGGGGCTGTTCACAAAATACATATATTTAATTTCATGCAGTGTTCTATGACTTCTCGTTATACAGGCTTGAGGAATACCTTCCCTCGGCATAGTTGGTTAGGCTACAAGCAGTCAATCTTGTACTAACCTAATTCTGCTATGGAGAGGCAGGGGTGGCATTTAAATGATATAGAGACTGGAGACCTTACTGCACTGTGCAGGCTACGTCAGTCTCAGGCACAGTCTCAGGCACCGATCAGCCACAGTTGATTTTGTAGGCTTTAGACGCTTCTGCGTACTACACAGAGACAATGATTTATATAGAAAATGAATGAAACATTAACATTATTTTAGGTGAATATTTGGTAGCTCTCAATTTCAGACACACCCAAGCTTTTTGCAAGCCACTGAACAAACCACTGCTTTACAAGTAAATCCTGTTTTGAAAAAAATATACCTGGCAAGGGAGGAGGGAAAGAACACAAAGCAGCACAGAGCAATTAAGAGGAATACTTCACTGCTCAAGGACTAGTTGAACTATCTTTCCAAGCTGGAAATGTGTTTGTAAGCATCACAAAGCTGTAAAGAAAATAGCCTTACTGAGCCATATGCCATCACCTTTCTCCTTTTCAAAATCAAACAGGTTTTATATTGTTGTTCCAAAAGGAAAAGTAGAATTTCTTTATTAGGTGTCATGCTCCCGACAGGCTCAATCCTGTTTGTGGAGGAAACTACTAAATATCGACACCAACAATATTGAGATAGAGGAATATCGAGGGACAAAATAGCAAAAGGAAGTGTACATAGGGAAGTATAGATTTACTATTCCCAACTACTTGTCTAATACCTTGAAGATATATGCAGAGTGTAGGTATATATATGTGAAGTTACGGCATATAAAATATAGACTTACTTACTTACTGTTGATATTTCTTTTTATATCCTGTCCTCGAAATTATGGTCCCATCTATAGTGTCCTTGATATTACATACTATCTATATTGCGTTTTCCATATTCATGGATCACATCCCTATTAGTGGCCATGCATGACATGAACTAATGCAGCAATAAATGGATCTCTATATAAAAGAGACTTCAATCCTCTTTCAGCCAATTCACAGATTCCAAAAACTCCAGACAAAATGTAGTTATTTTCCATGATAAATATTATTGTAAAAAAAAAATCACAGGCCGCATCCCAAAATTCAGTTTGTCCATTTCTATCCATATCTACAGAGAAAGTAATAAACATTAGGGCTCTACTTGCTACAAATTAAGTGCCAATTCCACGACCTGTAATAGTACATAGACTCAACTTAGTCTCCGGGTCTATCATTCGTAATAAACTTACTGTTACTCCACTGAATCTGTAAAATGCTTTGTGAATTCTATTAAGATTTTTACCTCCATATCCCATGCTGGTAGGATATCCAGGATTCAATAACCTTTCTATGAATCAGAATGTTGATCATGCTACCAGTGCTGATGAGCATGCAATCACTTACCACTAGTTTTCAGGCAAATCAATTTCTCTGTCAATCCTCAACACGTTTCTTTGAAGAAACATTTCTACAAATGAGTAAGGACTGATCTGATTTCCATGTTAGGAACCCCAGGTAGTAGCAAAGTACCCAGAGTTAATGGTTTGTAGTGCTTTTGCTAATTCTTATTATATCTTGTGTCCCCTTTTTCGTCCCAGTCATGGCCAAGTGAGGCATGCTACCTCGGTGATGGACCATTAAAGGCCCTGGCTTTAATCAAGTCTTTCTTCCTTTTCTTTGCTCCCATATTCGAACACTGCAAGTTTGTTAATACAGTGATGGTAAGACTGATTTTGGACAATAGTAAATGGTTTACTCAGAGAATTTTTGTAAAGTTTTAGAGACTTGCACGAAGATCAGATTATTTATTTATGTTTGTACTTATTTATATATCAGGCACTTGCTGCAAATGTAATTATCTGTGCAAGTCCTATCCAGCTAACAACTGCACGAAGATCAGATTATTTATTTATGTTTGTACTTATTTATATATCAGGCACTTGCTGCAAATGTAATTATCTTTGCAAGTCCTATCCAGCTAACAAGTGAAAGGAAACTCTAGGGCTTACCAATCGATATACACCCAAGAGCCATCAAGTTGAGAGAAATTGTTTTGGGTTTGAGAATGCCTTGTGCCTGATATATTCATATAGTAGTAGCTGGGGTAAGAAATCCCAAAGTCTTGAATGATTTTTAAACCATTCTAAGCTATATTTATTTTCTGCCAGAAGTAACAGGTAACTAGAGAACAACCGACACGTGTTTCGCCTATACGGCCAGCAGGCCTAGGGCTTTTTCAAGTCTGCTGCTCATGAAGTGCTGGGACATAAAACAGATCTTAATTTCTGAGCTGAAAAAATAAAAGCAGCACTTCCCGATAGTATCACTGCAGCCTGCATCAGGAGGAGGAGAACGATCGGAAGCGGGGCTGGAAAGCATCGTGGCTACACCAAGCTTATATTATGCTTTCTTTTCTGCCTCTGACAGGACAGGCCTCTCTCGAGGGAACCCGCAGACCCTACCTTCTGTTACTGCTGGCCACAGCATCGACACCACACAGGTAAATGATGAGCAATGGGCTTGTTTACAAGCAGACTATTTTTGTTGTTGTTTGCCCCTGTAGGCTGCAAGAGACTGGCGGCTGCAGGAGGCCGGCTTACCTGTCCTATTCTGGGACCACTATTGGGTGGGAAGGGAAATAATGAATTTCTGAGAAAAGAATTCTGGGCTGGTCATCAGATCAACAGCCTGTGGAGCATAGGGAACTGCAGTAATTGTAGTGAGAAGTGGTGTTTTGTTTGCATGAATTCTTCTGTCATGCTTTGCAGCAGGACTGGGAACGAGTAGAAAGAGCAAATGTGAATGTATTTGTTTCCTTATATGGAGAAAGGCCACTTTTTTCCTCAAACCATTGGCCCTGTGTTATTTTAGCCTAACCCTGCCTTTTGGGCAGCATTTTTGCTCTGGTAACATTTTTTCCAGTTTTATCCATGCTACAGCTCCGAAAGTGTATAGTATTGTATTGCTATTTCTACAGCGCTTAATACCTCTGAAAATATGTTTACATGGCATCCTTTCTTTGCTGTAAATCTCAAGAACATGTATTTAATCAGTGTCTAATAATTAGAAGGCCCTTGCTTGGCTTGTATTCTTATGTGAATGGAGACCCAGAAAAACTCGGTTGCAGCTACTTCATGCAACAATGTGATGGGTTCGATGAAATGTCCTTACAAAAAATGTAATGCCTTGCATTAACTCACAGAAATTGACATGCACCCTGTAAAGTGTTTTACAGCTTGTGATAAATAAATATGCTTTTGCTGCTTATTTTATCAATCGTTTGTTGAGTAATACTTGATGAATTTGTGTGGAATAGGATTCTACACTCACTTGCTTTAGGCCCAGACCTAATTTACATAGGTTTCGCCCCATATAAAACAATCTTGGTGATGACTCTGTAGCCACGCCCCTTTTAGAGACACCCCTCTCCCCCACTACCACTTTTTTTTATACTTACATCCCTGGATAGCCTGATGTTGTTCTCAAGGACAAGTGGCTGTCCGTCACATTTAAATCCTTGATAAACTTTTATAAACTTCACACATTTAGAGAAAGGCAGCGATTGAAAGCAGATAAGCTATCAAGATTCAGCACAAGACCCACTGACATGTTATGCACGTGCTGTAGTGAGACAGTCTGTCCTTAGGCAGGGCTCCCAGTATGGTATTGCCATAGTCAACTTTGGAGTTGATGAGAAAGCCTTCCAGGTTTAATGATTCATTTATGCAGAAAGGTTAGGATCGACTTCATCTGTCTAAGACACAAGAAAGCTGAGCAGCCCACTGTTACTATATGAGCATTAACATCAATTTAGAATCACACCAAACTCCTAACTTTTTTGTTGTCCTTGTAGAAGCATTTGATACTCAAGCAGAGGCTGGGGATCTGGAAGATTACTGATATTCTGCAGACTGTGACTGGAACTCATTATTAGTACCTCTCTCTTTGGCCTGTTCTACTTCACCCATTTTAGTGCACCCAACAGGCAAGTTTTGTTTTCAAAAACAAAACCTAAAAGCAAAATGTAACTAAATAACAACACAAATGCATGCACAGATATTACAGCAAAATATATTTCAAATGTAGGTGAAGTCTGATGATTTTGAAGCTCTGTGCTCCAGTGCAATGTGTCTAAAAGTGCAAAGGGAGATATTGCAGTTTCTGTTGGTGAATAGCTGCGTCATGGTCTAAGGTAGTACAGTAAGTGATGTCTGTGGTGTCTTGGATGACACCGATGTTGCAAAACAAAGACACGGACATGGTAGGGCTGCAGCTCTATCTTCTATTCTCTCCTTTTCCACATGCATCCCAAATGTGTATCTACTGATAATAACCCCCAGCTCTTGTCTTTGACCTCTCTTCTATTTCCCCCTGCAGTGAGGTCACTTCCTGTCATGAACAGTGCAGTCAGTCTATCGGGTGTTGTGCCCGACCCCACAGGGGTCCTCCCTCAATTCTTAGGAACACATGGTGTGATTCAAGAAGACTTTAGTCTGTACGCAGATGCTGTTTATTTGAGATGTTGGTGACAAACTAATCATGGTTTCATCGTTCGCTCTAATTTTCTGCTACTGGGCAATTTCAGTCAGTATTGACAACCCTAAGTGCTTCTTGGCGAAAACCTTTCTAGATACCCTTGAGGGATTTAATCTGTTCTAACAAGGCACTTTGCCGACTCATAAAGCTGGTCACACACTTGACCTTATTTTCTCCCACTCCCAGAACAGTCTGATGGACAGATTTTGGAGTTAATATGGTCAGATCATTTCCTAGTCCCATTTAAAATGGTGGGTCCTTGCCTTCAGAAGCATCAATCGCACTTGCAGAAAATTTCTAGACCATGAAGACAAGTATCTGAATCCTTCTTCACTGAAACTTTACAGCCTACTCTGCTTGAACTTGCAGGTGTAGTAGGCCCGGATATGACTAATGTAACTAATTGGATAACCTCAGCCCTTGATTGCATTGCTTCTCTAAAAGCAATATCCAAATAGCGATCGACCCCTTCTGTCCCCTGGTTCTCGGACGCATTAAAAAAAAAAACAGTTTTTATTGTAATATCCTTGAATGAAGATCAAGGAAATCCTATGATCCAGCCGCAAAAGTAATTTGTAAGAAAGCACTTACTTCCTTGCGGAGATCAGTGCACAAAGCATGTAAATAATTCATCTCATCTATTTCCACCACAGCTAAAAAACCTCGTGAACTCTTTTAAGTGGTGAATGATTTTCTGTCACCTAAGGCCTCACAACAGACCCTGACACAGTTAGTAACTATGTGTGATGAACTCTCGGACGTCTTCTACAATAAAATCCAAATGATTTATGATAAGTTTCTCCGACAAGAAGTCCCTAGCTCTATTGCTTACAAGAATAGCTATCATAGTCATTTGCTAAATACTTGTGACCTCCTTACTGATTATTCCACTCTACGTGCCCATTACAAGTCTGGGTCCCCATTGGACCCTTGTTCCCCAGATATGTTCAATATGGCCTCTTGTGGTATTCTTAGTATTAGTGTGTTCTTAGTAAGCCTAGAATATAGAACTTAGAATATGGTAAGGTTGCCTAGAGATGTTTAGAACACTGAATAATGTGCAGAGGATATTCAAATAGGAGAGAAGCTGTTACTCTTGATGCTGTTGGATGAGGTTTCTTCATTTGCTTGTACCTAATAAAACCTCAATGAACTACTTCTGATCTTCGTGTACTTGATGAAGAGGCTACACTTCCACTATTAGTCGACGATTACCTACGCAAATCAAGAAGAAATCTCAACAGAGCACATTTTGAAAGCTTTGACTCTTCTGAAATGTTCCTGTAACAAGAGAGCTTGATGCTACAAACAACGGTAGGATCTTCCATGTTAGCTTTTAAGACCGTCAGCTGCTAGCGGCATAGGTAATTCAAGGCCTCTATTTAATGAGACTCTGCATACGCGTCTTGCCTGACCTTAAAGGCCTGTGCCTGACGCCTTTGGCCTAGTTACTACCACGCACAAGGAAAAGGCCTGAAACCATTATGATGTAATCACGTTCCAGGAAGAGTTCACTCACCATTATGATGTAATTATATTCCTGGAAGAGTTGTCTCACATGCATTGCCTGACCTGTGGGGCCTTTGCCTGACGCTTTGGGCCTACATAATTATTCTCGCTACTTTTTGTTAGAGATAAGTGTAACCTCATCGCGCAACAAAATTTACATTGACAAGGAAACTCCGCATTATAACAATAGTGACTGTGGATATATATATATATTTATTTATTCATGTATTTTGAGAAATTCATCAACACAATATAAAATTTATCTAAATTACAGAATTTTGTATTTAAGATATAGAAGACCACAAGATTATTTAAAAAATATATAATCTTTAAATCCTTCGCATCCAATATGCAAAATGTCACAACTCCTCCATTTTTCTTGACGTCACCAGAAGATCCTCCAATTCAATGGCAGAAGTGGAAGAAGGTTTTCAGTCACTATGCTAGAGTTTGTGGCACTTCCTTAAGTGCAGAAAGGAAAACTTCCTTACTCATGCATTGTCTAGGTTCGGAAGGACAGGAGGTTTTCGAACATCTTCCAGAACTGTCAGATCAAGAAAGTAATTCTTTAAATGAATATGAGATATGTATAATGAAATTAGATCTTCACTATCTTCCTAAAATAAGCACTGTACTGGAGAGATACCATTTTGGTAGGCGCATGCAAAGACAAGAAGAGTCGGTACAACAATGCATTACTGTTCTTCGGAAACTAGCATCTACATGCAATTTCGGTAACACACTGGATGAACGTATAAGGGATCAATTCATGTTAGGTTGTGTACAAGAAAAAACAAGAGATGCGTTGTGGCAAAAAGACAATCATTCCTTGGATGAAGTCATTGTCATTGCAAAGAGCAATGAACACAGTAAAGCTTGTGTTGACGTTCTTTAAAAAAATGACTCAGGTGAAAAATCAAACTGTACTGAGGTAAAGACCGTAAAACATGATGAGAAAGTAGTCAAATCCAAAACTTCTCAAGCATCTGTACCCCAAAAATCGGTCAATGAGAAAACATTTGAAGGAAAATGTTATAGATGCGGCGACAACGGACATTTGGCTAATTATAAGGATTGTCCGGGTTGGAAAACAATTTGTAAAGTTTGTGGGAAAAGAGGACATCTTTCTAAATGCTGTAAAACCAGCAAACCTAAAAAGAAAATAAGAGAAGTAGAGGTAGATCTATTTGAAGATGATCTAGATGAAATTGTTGTTTCACAAGTACATGAAAATCACTCCGAGGGGCCGTGTGAAGAAGTTTTAGTAAATGATGCCCCAGTAAAGATGCTATTTGATTCAGGAGCGAAAATTACACTGATTCCAAAGTCCTTTTATGAAAACAAACTCAAAGATAAAGTCACTCTGTATAAACCGGATGTGAGACCCAAAGGGTATGGAGGGACTACCATTGATCTTCTAGGATATTTCGGAGGGACCATAGACTTGAAAGGAAGAATTATTCCTGGGAAGATTTATGTTTCTATGAAAGGAGACTCTCTTATCAGCTGGATACATCAAAAGAAATGAAATGTTTTTCTTGATCCAAATGAAAATCCCTCTGTGTGTTTGAAAGAAATTCCTCAGGTATCCTTAGTTAAAAACAAATCAAGTGAATGGATCAAAAAATTCCCTATTCTTTTTGGAAATGATTTAGGTTGTTTAAAAAAATATGTTCATCAAATTGTTCTGAAAAAGGATGCTATTCCGAAAATAGCAAAAGTCAGAAATGTTCCTTTGTTAGAGAACAAATGAAAAATGAACTAGACAAACTGATTGTGAAGGGAATCATACAGGAGGTAGAAGCAACTGAATGGGTTTCTCCGGTGGTGATGGCCCGCAAGGCCAATGGAGAGGCCCGTCTCTGCATTGATCTAAGAGAACTAAACAAAGCTGTTGTTGTCGATCACTATCCCTTACCCAATATTAGTGAAATGCTGTGTTCTCTCAATGAAGCTAAGCATTTTACTTCGCTGGACCTAACGTCTGCATATCACCAAGTCAAACTCCATAAACTTTCTCAAGATCTTACAGCGTGTCACACCCTTTGGCACATTCAAGTTTGTAAGGATGCTCTTTGGATTGATATCTGCAGCTTCTGTGTTCCAAAGGGTGATGGAAAGTGTTTTGCATAATGTCAAAGGTGTAAAAATATATCAAGATGACATATTAATATATGGTAAAGATGTCTTGGAACATGATACTAGGGTAACAGATGTTTTACAGAAATTGCAATCAGCTGGTTTAACACTTCGTGGAGACAAATGTAACTTTAATGTAAAAGAAATAGAATATCTAGGACATTTGGTCTCACAAGATGGTATCAAACCAAAACCTTCTCTAGTGAACTCCATCTTAAATCTAAGATCCCCTTCTAACAAAGACGAGCTGGTAAAATTCTTTGGCATGGCTGAATTTTACCATAAATTTGTACCAAATTTTGCTGAAAAAACTGTCTCACTCCGTACCCTTATGAAGAAAGGTAATGAATTCTTATGGTGTAAAAAATTTGAAGAAGAATTCAATTGTATAAAAAATGATTTACATAATGCTCATAGTTTAGACAGTTTTGATCCTTCCAAAATGTCGTTTCTCTTAACTGATGCCAGTGCAACCGGCATTGGAGCTGTATTGAAACAAAAGGTAAACAGAAAAGATAACACTATACTTTTCATTTCCAGACCATTAAGAGGGGCAGAATTACAGTACTCTGTAATTGAGAAAGAGGCTTTAGCAGTTTTTTGGGCTATACGGAAATTAAGGAAATTTTTGTGGGGGAAGGAGTTTAAGGTTTTCACAGATCATAAACCCCTTAAGGAAGTTTACTCCAATAAGGGTATAGATTTTGTTTCACGCAGAATTAGAAAATGGGTTGTGGCTCTACAAGAGTTTGAGTTTGAAATTTTCCATGTTCCATGCTCAAACAATATCCTTGCAGACTGCCTTTCGAGACTGGGAGATAAGAACGATGAAGAGGTCAATGATACTGACCTGTTTGGTGGAGAGAGTTTTGATGAAGAAATCAATGTATATTTAGTTAGTGAGGGAATGATCACAGAAGATGAATGGAGAGAAAATCTTACTAAAGATTCCATTTTACAAAAAGTAATTCATATGGTAAACAATGGTTGGTGTCACAAAAATGTGTGTGATGAAACCGTGAGATGTTTCTTTCATGTAAAAGATAAAATGGCTGTTTTGGATAACCTTCTTTTACGTGGCAGTAAACTAGTACCTCCTAACCCTTTAGGGAGATAAACTGGTGAGTAATGCACACTCTTCACACATGGGAATTGCAAAAACAAAGGAAAGGCTAAGAGAAGCATACTGGTGGCCTGCTATGGACACACATGTAGAAAGGGCAGTACGTGATTGTGTTGATTGTTGCAACTCTGACAAATCATTAAAATGCAGGACTCAACCTATGGTTATTAGGCAGCAGGCTGCTGGACCTTGGTCTGACATCTCCATTGATATCTTAGGACCAATAAACTTAAAATCACAAGATCAATACATTATAGTATGCATTGACTTGTATTCTAGATGGCCAGAATTCAAAATTGTTAATTCTATTGAATCTGGTATTGTAATTACATTTTTAAGTGAACTATTTGAACATGAAGGGTATCCAAAGACAATCCTGTCAGATAATGGAGTACAATTCATATCTAATAGCATGCAATCTTTCCTAAAAGAGAGGGGAATTACACACAAGAGAGCTGCGCTCTATCATCCACAATGTAATGGTGTTGTGGAGAGGTTCATAAAAGTAATTAAAGAAACAATTCAGCAAGCTCGGTCTTGTGGTGACTCTTGGGAACTTGCAATCAAAAAAAAAAGTAAGGGAATATAGGTTTTCACCTCACTCTTCCACAGGTGTCAGTCCCTTTCGTTTGTTTAAAGGGAGAATAGAAAATGTTTCTTTGCTTCCGTGTTGGGTTAGTGACAAAAGATTTTTGGCAGGTAACAACACTGATCCCATACCTGACTGGAAAGAAAAGGAAAAGAAGAAAAAGCTTGAACGTAAATCTCACTATGATGTGAGAAAAGCTGTTAAGAAAAAACGATTGTACATGTAGGTGATTGGGTAAAGATAAAATCTCCAAGGAAATCTAGTTGTAATTCTAAATTTAGTAAACCTTTTCAAATTATTAAATTATTTGATAACGCCGTTAAAACTAGTGATCACAAAATCTGGAATCTTAGCAGGATTGCTGTTTTGCCTTCCAACATCTCTAAAGAAGGACATATCACAAGTAAATTTGATGAAGAAATTGTGTCTAACTCTGTTTTACAGAAAGATGTTGTTTGTGATAGACCTAAACGTGTAAAAAAGATTCCTCTTCGTCTACATGATTGTGTACCTTAGTTTTTCTGTATCTTTTATTACTTTGTATTCTTTAATGTGTTTATTCGGGGGGAGATGATTTGGTATTCTTAGTATTAGTGTGTTCTTAGTAAGCCTAGAATATAGAACTTAGAATATGGTAAGGTTGCCTAGAGATGTTTAGAACACTGAATGATGTGCAGAGGATATTCAAATAGGAGAGAAGCTGTTACTCTTGATGCTGTTGGATGAGGTTTCTTCATTTGATTGTACCTAATAAAACCTCAATGAACTACTTCTGATCTTCGTGTACTTGATGAAGAGGCTACACTTCCACATCTCTCCTATAATAAATCAAGTTTTTCACAAATGATGAACGTTGTCTTGGAAGCAGCAACAGTACCACAGGCCTGGAAGCAGGCGATGCTTCTACTTCTGCTGAAAAAACCTAATGCAGACTCTAAGGTGCTTTGCAATTTTCTGCAGATTTTCCTGCTTCCAACCCTTGCTAAAATGCTAGAGAAGTGGGTGAAATGACAATTTTTTAATTTAATGGAAAAACAAAACATTCTTTATGACACTCAGTCGGGATTCCATGCTGGTTATAGCATGGAATCTGCTCTTTTGGAGGTCCCTGAATTCATTAAGATCAATCTTGATCAGGGCTCAGTAGCCATGGTTGTCCTTCTTGATTTATCAGCGACCTTCAATACAGTTTCCCACTCTATCCTTCTGGATAGACTGTCTGATGTGGGCATCCAAGTGCCTCCTTTGGCTTGGTTGAAGTCCTACACGAAGAACCACACATAAAGGGTTTTTCTCCCTCCCTTTACATCCACAGCCAAGCCACTTAAGTGTGGGGTTCCTCATGGCTTGGCCCGGAGCCCAACACTGTTTAATATTTACTTGCCCACCCTAGCTAAGCTAGTAGAAGCATCGAGCATCAGGATTATTTCTTGTGCACGAAGGGAGACCATAGAAAATGAAGTAAAACAAATGCTTCAAATGGATGTCATTGAACCATCAACAAGTGAGTAGAATCCCCTGATCGTACTGGTGCCTAAACCAGATGGATCTGTCCAGTTTTGCATTGATTTTAGAGAGGTAAATAAAATCTCCCGATTTGATGCCTACTCCCTTCCAGAATTGATGAAATGGTAGAGAGATTATAAAGGGTATTGGCAAGTGGCACTTAAGTCACAAGACAAAGAGAAAACACCATTTTCAACACCTCTGACCTCACACATAATACTCCGCTGCCTATATAGACGATATCATCATATACAGCAAAACACTGACTCAACATCTAGAACACTTACAAGCGGTCCTCCAACACTCACCAGACTCCATCCGGTTAAAGTTCAACCCGAAAAAAGTCTAGTGGCCGCTAAAAAAGTCATGTACCTGGGAAATTATCTGGGAGGGGGTCACATCAGAAGTCAGGCAGTAAAAGGTCACCGCCATGTCCAACATCCCTGTATCCAGTACCAAGAAGGAATTGCGAGCATTTCTAGACCTCTTAGGCTATTATAGTTGCTTAATTCCCTGTCTTCACAAATAGCTTCTCCTTTCACGGATTTGCTAAAAAAAATCATCCAAAACAGAAACAGAGTTAATACATCCCTCACCCGAAGTGTTAAAATCATTCAATACACTTAAGCAGACCCCTTTGTCCGAACCAATCTTGCTCAGTCCCAACTATACGAATCCCTTTACAGTTCAAACTAATGCCTCAGAAGCGGGTCTAAGGTGTATTGTCCCAACAGGAGGAAAAGGGAGAGGAACGCCCCATAAGTTACATCAGTGGAAAGCTATTCCCTGGGGAGAAGAATTACACAATGATTGAAAAAGAAGCATTAGCCATTAAATGGGCTATTAATATATTGCGCTACTATCTAGAGGGCTGTGAATTTAACTTATTCACAGACCATGCCCTATTGGAATAAAGTTTTTGAACAATAACAATCACAGTATCAAGTATTCTAAACACAGCCCCCCAGTTTCACAAAAGATTTGAGAAGTCCATCAAAGCCAAATAAAGATACCAGAAACGACCAACATCCAGTCGTTTTAGAATCATTGATTGCCATCCAGCGAGCGAAATGAAGTTGGGACTTAGTAAGAACAAGACAAAACCTGTTACCATGACTACTTCGTCTCGGAAACACCGGAAGTCAGGCAAAAGTAAAAGGGACATAGTAGAATCAGAAAGGAAGGACGCAATCATAGTGATACAACCAAAACACAACGCGATTGGTCAAAGTCCCCCACGTGACCACGAAGGAAGTAAATGAAAGAAACCTGACCGCCCGAGGAGAGGACGCCGGAATGCAGTAAGATGAAGCTGTGGCGTGAACGCCGGTAACGACAGAGAGTCTGGAACCCCGAGGAAGAAGGTAAAGGAATGTACCATGATCACAACGTAAGAGTTACACGGAGTGGTTGCATGCGGTCCACTGACTTGGAATTCCTAAAAAATATTGAGCATGATCAGCTGCATGAAAGAAAACTGATCTTTGGTTGCACTAGCAAAAGTTAAAATGTCATGCTTGTATTTCAACACAAGCTAAAAGAAGACACACGGCCCTTAAAATCACTGTTAAGGTTTGTTGCACATGCATGTCTTAGAACTCGTACAGTACATGCATATAAGGTAGAGGGCTCGAGGAATATACCATTCAGGAAATGGGCACAACATGTAAACATAACTCCTCCTTCCCCCATACAGATAGAAAAAGAAACACACCTGGTAGGAGTACCGGACCTCCGAACAAGAACCTGTACAGAACTATATATAAAACAAAGGGATAAAGAGAACAGGTATGACGACACAGTGCACCTGGCAAGTCTAGTCCATTATTGTCCCACAAAATGGACAGCTCAGACATATGATTTTGTTTATCATTCATGCCCTCAGGAAATAAATCACCACCAAGATTGAGAGCCGCTTCAGAACCTCACAGTCTGTAGACCGAATTCGGTACCAGGTACAGAGTAAAATTCTACAGCTTTTGTCAAAACCAAATACCAAAATTTATATACACAAACCTAATTTGTTCTCCACTGTACTCCCCCTGCAGTGTCCTACAACAAGAAATTACACCAGCCCTGAGGAAGAACTTTTAATCACCCAGGTCCAAACACGAAGGTCGAAACGCGTCAGCACACCCTTCACTCACCTACCCACTGCACAAGGCCAAGAGTACCGCTTTATTCTAAGCAAAGAAAACATTAAGAAATAATTAGGTCAACCAACTAATAGTGGTGCGAATACCGATAAGTCAATTAAAAGCGGTCTCTGACCTATATATCCCCCCTTTTTTTCTGGACAACATAGAAAAGATGGTATCGAGGATAAATAGTCAACATCCCGGTACATGAGTAGAATGTAGTAGGACCCTTATGACTTTTCACATGTTTTGTTTAATGTCTTTCGATGTATGCACTGTATATAACTATTGCACTTTTTGTATTGGTGTATTAGTACGGAAAAAGAAAAATCGTGTATTGTGTTTGAAGAACATATACCAAAAAACTAAAGAAAAATTAAATAATCATGAAGTAAAAATTACTTTCTAATGAATGTTTCGAGTATGTATTGAGTACTTTTGAAAATTGATGAATTTTCTATTTGCTTGTTGTCCCACTAAATAGAAAGGTTATAAGTAATACAGTTCATTAGTTGCACCGCAGAGTAGGGAAGAATTCCTCCCTTCTTCTGAAAGAAGATCATGAATCTATGGTACTAGAGGTAACCAGTTATATTTAATGCTATTGGAATACATGGCATGCAACAAAAGTAATAATGAACGTGTCCTCTGCTGGTTTTTTGCCTTACAACCGTTCCGCTTCCGAATACTTCATCGAAAAGGAACGCAACAAACAAATGCATATTATCTGTCCCGACATCCCCACACCAGGTTTCTTGGTATCAAGAAAGTAAGGGAAGAGGAATCGGAGATGTCAGAGTCCTCTGACCCTCCACTTACCTGCAGTCTGCCATGTCATTCCTCGCGGTGAGCCATATCGAGGTTCCCTGCCAAAAGAGAGAAAGAGTTAAAACATTAAAGCCTCCGCAAGGGCATTAAAGGAAAGCTGTCTCTTTAAACAGGGAGGCAGCGCCGCAACATGGAGGGACCAATCCAAAAACAATACTTGGGACACAAAGGAGGCTGAGGACCCAGAAGAACAGAGAATCCGGTAGGAAGAGAAAAACAAAGATGGAGAAAGTGGCTTGGACAGACGTTCTAGCCCAGATGTGCTGGAGCGAAGGAAGGCCTTAGTGGAGCAGGACGTGGTGAGAAGACGTTGTCCTCACAGAGAGGAAACCGAACAGAGAAGTAGAAGCCAAGCCACTGTGGAAGACACGGAAGAGGAGAGCACTGAGACCTGGTATGAGGATGGGTGATCTGCCCCAGAGGATGCTGGAGAGCTACCGCAACTCAGGAGAGTTACAGTGTAGCAGGAGATTCCCAGGGGAGGCATTAGAATCAGGGATTGGTGTTGGGCGGAGGGAGGGGGTTACACTGGGTTTTCGTAGTTGTGGTTTATTCTTTTTTTCACTGTGTTTTCCTCACGCCTGATGTATTTTGTTTGGCACTACTCCCAGAAGCCACTGGGCATCACAGCTACCCGAGAATGTAGATCACATGAAGCATAATCCAGATAACTGACCTGGAGTGTGGTGTGTATGTAAACCTCAAAACGCTAACAAAACCTTTTTTCTGGGGCCTATAAAACCCACCCTCGAGAATGTTAGGAACAACCCTTTAATTCTGAGAAGGGCAATAGAGTCCTTGAGAGGGGATGGATAGGTTATCCGTACTTTACTCTTATTGTTTTCATTTATTTCTTTTTCTCTTCGCCTTCATTTCCACATCTTGAGCACCACAGAGCACGGTGATAGGTTTTAATTTTCCGCATCTCATATATCTACTTACTGCTGTTTTCTTACTCTTAGATCCCAGGATCCATACCACTCCCATCAACCTGGAAAAGAGAAAGACAAAAACATTAACCTGTCATCACCTCCTGAAGATGCAATCTCATTACTATTTTGTCTTTATGCACCAAATTTGAAATAAAAGACCCCATTGCTAAACAAACCCAGCCTCCTCACTTATACATCCACCCTAGCTTCTTACAGCAGGGTCTTTCTCAGGACAGAGAAAAATTTTAAGGCACCAAAATTATTCTACAATAAAAAAGAAGGCCTTCTTTAATTACTATACAAGAACAAGCTAATTTAGCTGCACCAGATGACACTGTAAACGTGTGTGCCAAAGGTGCATCTGCTGCGCCGAAAAGTCCTGCAAACATGTGCTGCAAAAATGAAGTGAGCTAGGACAACAAGAGTGTACATACTGCAACCCGTGCCAGGAGGAATGTACCAGAAACATTAAAAGAGAAGATTTTTAAAAGAAAATATATATCTTTTATAAACGCAACCACTATACATGTACCAATAGGAGAGGTTGCATAAGCATGCATGATAATATAATGTGCAGGTCAAACACTCCAAACCATGCACAGACATAAATGAGACAAAAATATTACTAATATAAAAGTCTCCTTGTTAATATTCAAGGAGCCCAATGTCAGGAAATCCATTTATGGAAAAAAGAGGGGTGATTACAATTAGGCCTGTGATGGCTAAGTATATCTAAAAAATATTACCAAAATCCTCACTCATACAGATTTGTCATGTAGTTCCTAAAATACATAGGATCTTTGAGTTTGTTGGACAACATAAACTGAGGGATTGGTGTCTAGACTGATTCCGGACACCCCACAGGATATGTCGGCTTATAGACCATTAAGCTCACAGTGCCACCATATGCCCCTAACCTTACCAAGAAGCGAATAGTTTCTGGCAACCATTGAACATGACAACCCTTGATCCTTCGGGGATTGTGGAAAAAGTACAGTACATTTCACTCAGTCAATCATGGTCACTTAGTCCCATGAAGATACACAGAATAAACGTCTGGGACATTTTTAATAAGTACTTATTGAACCCAGAGTCATTCTAGTATGAAACATGTTTGCTGCGACAATCAATAGACAGAAGCTAACATAAGAGATTACAAGCACCAACAGAGTAAATAGAAGTTAGAATTCTACCATGGTGCTAAAACGGTGAATAGATGCATAGCATATACACATGACAATAATCAAGAGTATTTCTATGATGCGGACCCTATCTAAGTTTACCTAGCATATATGTGTGTGTTAAGCCAAGAATCCCCTAGGAAAGAGCCAACCCTATTACCTGATGGGAGAGAATGGAGGACCTCGTCTTGGTCATGAGTTGGACAACCCGCAATGGATGTCGGACCACTGCGTGTTGAAAATTCAGCGTGCAGGGACCTCCGTGTCTTGTGTCAGCGTGGAAGCGTCTTCTCTAGTACCTACTGAAGGTGCAGTTCTTTTTTACCAAAAAAGTAGCTTCGGGGTTCTACCACAATCAATATGTTGCTAGTACGATTATGTAGATGAGCCTAAATCAATATTTGTAATTATGCAAAGTAGCCTGTCGCCCTAGGATGAAGATAGCGATGGCTTTTGTACAGAATGTGGTAATCCTGTTATGTACGTCATGTGCAGGGAATTTTACTAAGAATCCTCATGCATAAGAAATTAGGCTGGTTTCAAGGAAACCAATCAACTTTTATTCAGCACATTTATTCAGCACATAACTGGGTTAAAAGTCAGTGCTAGAACCCTTATGCAGAGCAAGGTAGGACAGATGTGGCAATAGGTCGCTTTGCTACTTAGGCCTATGTTAGGAAACATAACAGATTCTAACCAATATATTTTAATTTCTGTTCTCCAGGAGACTCCACAATATAAGCATTTGTAAAGCGTACATTCACCCCTTAAGTGTTCTTGGTGCACAATAACTGATGGCTGTTGTTACCCATCTCAATGGTATACATTTTATCAACCTTAGAAGGATGATGAGACCCTCTGGGATTTGAGCATGTGACCCGGAAGTTAAACACAGATGGCTGTAGTAGACACATTAGCCACTGAGCCATCAGAGTCAGGGCCCCATGGCACCACTACAACTGGAATCAGAATAATTGGAAAATGGAGCCCCACTAGCAGTTCCTGCAGACTTATTAGTTCACACACCAGCATTCTTCTTGTTCAAGGATGCCAAAGTCTTCAATATAAGCTTTTTGATTCAGGGGGGAATCAAGCAGTTGAACAGGCTGAGGTCGAAGCTTGGCTGGGGCCTCTACCCCAAGAGTCTTCTTCTCAGTTTGAGATAGGAAATCATAGGAGTATTCTGGGAATGCAAGGACTCTTATAGTGCCCACCAAAAGGTAGGTGTCAGTATTTTCTAGAGGTGGGATGCAACTCATTATGAGTACCTGGGACCCAGCCGGACTGCTTGTTCAGAGTACCTTCTGAAATGGCATCTTTACAGATCTGCTATCATAAGAACCATATATGTTCTTCATGCCTGAAAGTGTTTACCTTGTTCTAGGACAGTGATGTTGTAAATTAATTTGCACAATGATTGTTTCATAGTACCATAAGGCAACTTATGTTGTGGTAAGAGTTGTATGAGCAAATTAAATGTAAACATCATTGTCAGTTTCATGCACTATCCCTCACCTCTTTCTCGACTTCCAACACCCCCTTCCCTGTCTGGTTATCTCTCCTCTCCTCTCTCTCCTTCCCCCTCTAGTGCCACCTACCTCTCATGTAAGCAGGAGAGATAAGGTAAATAACTGTAGGGCTTGTGCTTCCACTTTTAGTAGCTTGATTTAAGCAGATGCCAATATAACACTACAATGGAAATACTTATAAGAGTAACATAAATGTTTTTAAAGTGAATGTCAGCTAACCTTGCCTTCACCTAGCATTTGGCAGGGCTCACTCGCTGTCTCTTTAGAACATTTGCTGGAAAAGAGTGTCCTATACTGGTGGTGAAAGGGAAGAAAGAGTACGGGTTGATGCGTTATTTATCACCCCTGATAAATAACGATATCACGTGGTACATTATTTATCAGGTGTGATAAATTACACTTATTATGAGTTTATGGGGAATAACATGCAGATTAACACACCAAAATCTGCATGATATGGTAAACACTGTTTGTTTTCCCCTGTTAATAATCGATGTATTAAATAAACTCAAACTTGTAAGTCTGTCCCATGCATAAAATCTATTATGAGTTTATGGGGAATAACATGCAGATTTTGTTTTTTAACTCCCCAAAATCTTTATGATACAGTAAATACTGTATGAGTTCACCTGTTAAATTTGGGCAGGTTTGACCTGTTGAAATGTAATGAATGTTGGATTATTTAATGCATTTGATAATTGAAACCAAACTTGTAATTCCAGCCTAAGCAGAAAACTGTATTCCATGCACTATGATCAGAGAATTAGGGAAATACAACAGACAGAAACGCACCACTTCACTAAAAGATTCCCTAGGGCTCATTTATGGTATTTTGGTGCAGGTCAACGCAGCAAGGCAGCACTGTCCTACGCAGAGGTGAAAGGGCAGGAATGCACCGTATTTAACCAATACGGTACATTCCTGTCATTTCTTCCTGCGCTGCTGCCGTTTCGCAGCCTAGCACCAACGTAGGCACCCTTGCGCCATGGTGCAAAGGGGCCTCTGCTGCATGCAGGATTGTTTTGTGCAGAAAGGGACCCCATCCTGCACAAAAACAATCCTAAGAGGAGTTTTCTAGAAAGAAGAACAAACGAGAAGAAACAAACATATTTCTCCTTGTTCTGTCTCACCTTGAGAGGTGTGGATTTGGCGCTTCCCCAGGTTTACATGATTTTGAAAATCTGGGTCAATGTCAAATTCCATGGGTGTTGCAAGGGAAAACCCACCGCAACGCCCATTGAACGACTCACGGACACAGAGCAAGGTGACGCAGCAATTTGCCCTGCTTTGCCTTACTCATTTATTTTACTTTACTTACAATGTTTTATAAAGCGCGAACATGACCCATACGGGTTTCAGAGCGCTGTATAAAGTGGCGAAATCAAGACTAAAACAACACAATGGAACAAATGAGGTAGTTAAACAACCACAAGGTCAAGAAAGAGGGGAACACTCAGGGTCAAAGGGGTACAGGGATTCAGTCAGTCTGGAGGGACCAGTACAGTTTCAGCAGGTCAATAGAACAAGATAACAAGTGAACAGAAAAGCATACTACAATTTGAACAAACGTTACAAAAGAGTATCAAACCAGAGAAAGAGGAGGTGTGAGAAGGGAACAAGGTTAATGCTGTTGAAGGTCATTCAAGGCTAGCTCTTTGACATGTTTTTTGAAAGATGCAGTAGATGAATTGGATCTGATCTCGGGAGGAAGAGCGTTCCATATTCCTGGAGCAAGGCCAGAGAAAGCATGATTGTAAGTTATTTTCTTTTTGAATTTGGGAGGTTTCAAAAATAGGGTGGTAGAGCTTCTTAAGTTCCGACTTGAGCCAGATAGTTCAAGGTTTTTTGCTAGGTAAACTGGGGTGTTGTAGTGAACAGCTTCATTTATGTATTTATTTATTTAGGAGTTTGTAGAGTGCACAGCTACCCCCAACCAGGGTGTCCCGGCGCTGAAGCAGTCGACTAACTAACAGGTGCGGGGGGACTAGGTGTTGGTGAAGAACCAGGTTTTAAGGGCATGACGGAAAGTTAATTCAGTCTCCGATATGCGGATGGAGAGTGGAAGGGCATTCCAGAGTTTGGCGTTCCTAACCGTGAAGGCTCTGTCACCTGTCCTCGCCTTGCGAAAGTGGGGAATAATGAGGAGACACAGTTGGTTGGATCTCAGGGCCCGGTCGTGATGGTAATGCTGGAGTCTGTCTCTCAGATACGCCGGGCCCATTGCCCTGGTGGCTCTGAACACCAAGGTAAGTGCCTTGAATTCTATGTGCAGGATCACAGGTAGCCAATAAAGGTTTCTCAGACCGGGAGTGATAGAGTGGTGGGAGGATATCTTGCAAATCAATCTGGCAGCGGCGTTCTGGATTATTTGCTGTCTATGAGTCAGATAAGCGGGGAGACCCCGATAGAGACTGTTAGCGTAGTCCAAGTGTGATGTAATTAGTGCATGGATTACTGTTATTCTACACTCCAAAGGCAGGAAGTGGGGCTTTGATAGCCAGTTTAGATGAATTAGGTCTGGTGTGATGTGGTCAGGCTTTCTGGAGCCTGTGGTGAGCCTGGCCGAGGAGTTTAGAGTGGCTCTGAGCAGAGCCAAACTAGTTGTAGGTAGCCAGCTAATGATTATGATGCCACTCAAAGCTACACAGGGTGGCTTTACGTGGCTTCATAAATCGAGTTGAGAGTAGGCCTGGGCTAAAATTCCGTTCCGCTCGCGGAAATTGCGATAATTTGACATTTTCGCGTTCCGCGGAGAGCGTGAAAATGTCAAAATTTCCACAATCCGCATCTTGCCGGAAATGTTTTTCTTGCTCACGCTGTAAAACAATACATTCTCGCGTGCGCGCAATCGCCTTACCTGAATCCCCGCATTCGCCGACAAGTTTTCCCGATCCGGTCGCGTTCTCCACGAGATATTGGATTGTTGGTAGCCATTTGCGCTGTCTCGCGACAGTTCGCGCCCGCATTAACGTCATTTGTCACGCGATCACGTCATTCGTCGCGCGATCATGTCTTTCTTCTCGCGATCATGCACCGCGAGAGTATGAGATGATTGAGATCTCGCGCCCGTGAGCAACCGCATGGGTAAGTTGGCGAGCCGCGATCACGCAGAAAATATTGCGAACGGGCAGGAAAAAAACTTCCGCGTCTTCGCGATATTTCCGCGTGTTTGCGGAGATTTTTAACATTTTCGCGATAGTTTGCAAAAGTGAATTTCGCAAATTCCGCCCACCCCTAAATTTGAGAGCCCTGCGTCACGCATACACCACTTTAGGTGGTGCAAAAGTGATGCAGGGATGTCATAAATAAGCCCCCCAGACTTTTATTTTCATGCCTGTGACATATAAGCTCTTGCAGGCGCTGTCGGGAGATTCGCTAACCTCGGGTCACCCCCCCTAGACCGGAGGCTGTTTTCCCTTACCTTCCAGTTAACTTGTAACTTGCTTCTTGCGGTTTTCGCTTGTCTTTTGCCGATGCTTTGTTTTACAGTGAGATGCGCGTGCATTATCAGACCTGGGGCGTACCATAAACGCGCAGTCTTAAATTAAAACTTTTATAACACTACACAAGTGTACTTTTTCCGTGCTCCATTCCCACCCCGCAGAGAGTGTTATTCGAAATATAAGCAGGTGAAACGGAATCTCCTTTGCAAGTGGCTTCTAATCAGCTGTTGAAAATTCTTCAGTTACAGGCTTGTGGTGAATCATTTCCTTCTGCAGCTCGTGGCCATCAATCACGCGAGGCCCTGCTTTGTCTCTTGAAACAGGACAAGACAGACAAGCATCTGTAACACACATTCGAAGGAGGAGTCGTGTTTTCCAGGCACCCATAAAACAGTGCGTAACGCAGAAGCACTTCAGAGACAGTTCATAGCCCATAAAGTGGAAGGAATTGAAGAACATTCACAGATGCAACCGCCATGATGCAGGCCGATATGTACACGCAGACGCTCAAAGATTTGCACTACAAAGGGACGCCGTGCATATCAACTAAGTGGAAAGAGCGGGTACTTTGCAACAACGTGGCATCGACCCCTTTCCTAATAAAGCACAAGCCTGGGCTCTTTGAATGCAAAAGAGGAGGGGTCAGTCACTTTTGGATTTGCTGAGACAGGATATATCACACATGGGTACACTGAGGCGAGACATTTGTCTGGAAAAACTCTCATCTGCCTTGTAGTCTGTGAGGCCCTATGTTTGACCACGGATCGATTTACATTAAGTACTGTTGGAAGCCACAAGGGGCCAATAAGGGTGGAGTATGTCGCCTATCAACCAAAGCTACCGAATTTGGTACCTGGCTCGAGTCTCGGCGTCGGCTCAACATCCTGTGATTCTGGGCAAATCACTTAATCTCCCGTTCGCACAAAAATAAATGTCCTTGTGTAATGTAACCGGTGGTCATGTAAGGCGCTCGAATACCTTCGGGTCGAGTTCAGGCTATATAAAACTGCAAAAAAAAAGCAAGCGTGGCTGCTCTTTTAGCATAGTAGTACTATAGCAAAATAACAACGTAATCAAACTTCCACCTTGTATCCAAAAATGTAAACGATTTCTGTGGAGGGTGTACATACATGCTAACTTCCCAGATTTAGGCGGGATACTCCAGACTTTTGTAGCAAAAATTCTTTGTTTCAGCTGTCTCCTGCCTAAACTTGCCTCTGCTTCAATGGAAGGCAATGGGTAAAATTAAATTCTCTGCCCCCCCCCCCCCCCCCCCCAGAATCTCCCTCTTCAAAATGTTGGCATGTATGGATGTGCTTCTATTTTAAACATGTAGCATGAGAAACAAAATTAGGGCAGCATTCTCAAAAGCTATAGGTGTCACCATGGGCGTAGGAAGTGTGGGGGACGCGGGGGATATATCCCCCCCAGATTTTGGAGTGGGGGGGGACACGGGGGGGGGGACAAGGGTGGGGGGGACGAGGGGACAAAGGAATTTCCCCTCTCCTTTCTGTTATCGCAGGGCCATTAGCACGCGAAAGCGCTACCTAATGGCCCTGCACTTGACCTGCCTGGAGTCAGAGGCCACCCGCCCTCTGCCTTTTGTTATGCTGCAGGAAGGCTCAGCCGTTCTGGGAAGGGCAGAGAATGGAGAAAAAATAAACGCTGTCTCTTTTCCTTCATGGCAAGGACCGTGTCCACTACTCCTGACCTGCCTCTGGCGGCTGCCCTCCTCTCTTTATTCCTCCATCTCTTTCTGTCTCTGTCTCACTCCTGCTTAGTGCTGATTTCAAGAGGCAGCTAAGGTACTCTCTCTTGCCTCTCCTTTTCTTTATTTGTTCCCCTGTGAAATTGATCCAAAAAAGGCTGAACACTTTGGCTGTAAATGTCCTCATTTTCTGACCGTTTTCTATTGAAAAGAAAAACCTCGGAATGGAGAGAAAGAATAGTTAAATACCTGAATAAAGCAATACAGAGTGGACAGCAGACAGGCCAGACTGTTATTTACACCCACACACATTAGCGCCACTTTACAGAGTTTGCCAGTGAAAGCGCTACTTTCTTTTTATCTTCTTTCTTTGAACAACATTGTTTTCCCAAGGTGGGTAAGTGCGCCATTCTTAAAGGGACTGCAATACCTGGTTGATGGGTAGAGTGGAAACGTTTAATATGATCGCTTTCAACTTTTTAATTATTTTAGCTTATAAAATGCGGCTCTGTGTTTGGGGATGTGGTCTTTTTTAAACCAAACTGCATACATTTTGAAAGGATATAAGCAATGGACATTGAAAGGGGTCCCTTCCTGGTCCTGTAGCCATGTCTTGAACTTTTCAGGCAAAATCACTTACTGATTTCTGAATAATGAGTTTAAAACCGTTAAGGTAACCATGTTTTTTTCTGATTACAGTTCACATGCTTTGCTTATTCTTGCATTCCCTATGAGTGTTTGCTTTTTCCAGGGTGTTATTCATTTTTTTCAGGCAGCATTTTACTGTTGTCTTGTGCATAATTTGTATTTAGTCGCAGCACAATTGAGTTGTGCTGAAGGCAGTGCGAGTTTCTCTCAGTGGGGCAGTATGGTGTTCAGTGTGGGACAGAATGTGGCACTCTGGCCAGAGCTGCTGAATTTGGAACTGGAGAACCATGTTCAGACCTTCATGACTAGTTCACCATACCACACTCCTGACAGAGCTTATTCCGATGCTACATCTTAGAAGGCCCGATAGACCTTAGAAGCCCAGGTGTCTTAGCACCCGCAGGTGGACCTGTCCACCACAATCCATACTGCAGTTCACTTCCAGTCTTACGGGCAGGCATATGAAGAAGCACATCCTAGATTGACAGGGAATCTGTCACTGAGGTCGCAAGACCCTTGAGGCCAGTCCACCTCACCCATTGGTACCTCCATTGGCCTTTTTCCAGCACTAGCAGTGCAACTTGCCAGGGGTTGGCAATGTAGGATTTGCATGCACACCAAACTTAGGGGGTGATTATAATGGCAGTGGGACCGCTACGTCATCCCGTCGGTGGCGGTCCCACCGCCCTTGGTGACTGCATCACAGCCCGCCATATTACAATGGCGGGTGGTTACCTGGCGGTCGGAAAGACCAACCACCACGCACCCGACGGGCTTCTTGAGCCCGCCGGTGTGGTGGAGGGGCTCGTGGTTCCTACAATGCTGGTGGTGCCTACCATGCACCGCAGCAGGGATTACGATGTCCCTTACCCGCCAGCTTATCAATGGCGGTTCACCTGCCATGGAAATGCTGGCGAAAGGGACATTGGGGGCCCGTAGCAGGTCCCTTTACCCCTGGCCCCCAGACATGGGTCCTGGGGGGCATCTATGATGCCCCACAACATATCACAATATAAATAACAAGGGAACCCGATACTGGTAGCTTTGGACCTCGGGTGATACCTTATTTTAAACAACAAAGGTCCTTAGCTTAGAAAAATACTGAAAAACATTTCAACATAGACTTCGATAAGAACTATAGACATTCTTCCAATGTCCAGCCGGACAGAGGAACATTTATTTGCATAATACACAAGGGTTTAAACAAAATGGAGAGCACGGAAACAATGAGAAAAGGCACAAGCCTGTACCGAGTTTCAACAGAAGAAATTGAAGAAGGCAAGAATAACATGCAAACACTTTGGGAGCAAAAAGGAGGCTTACAATACAATAGAATCTTGAGTAAGCTCTGACCAACAGATACCACAATAAATTTTTCACAATGGATAAATTGCGCTACTGTTATGAAAAGTCGACGTTTCGATCCCTAGCTCCTAATACAATGGGATCATCCTCAGGACTACACAATATACAGTTGCCTGATTTGAATTATACGCTTGCTATTTGTAAGCCGTCGATTTGGCTCGTAGAATGCCAGAAACAACAAGAATAACGTTAATTAATGTATGGGTATTGCGATGAGACCCCTTAAGGAAGGCTTGTGGCGCGTCTAGGAGATACTCGTAGGAATCCTGACTACAAGCAGGGAACGCGTCTGCATGATTGCTTGGCAGCAAGCGATGGCTGCCTAATTGTCACGGAGCTCAAATGAGTCTCTCTATGCCGGAATGCGGGGTCGTCCGGTCGGGAGTTCCTAAGGGTAGATTGCCCGCAATTTATCCATTGTGAAAAATGTATTGTGGTATCTGTTGGTCAGAGCTTACTCAAGATTCTATTGTATTGTAAGCCTCCTTTTTGCTCCCAAAGTGTTTGCCTGTTATTCTTGCCTTCTTCAATTTCTTCTGTTGAAACTCGGTACAGGCTTGTGCCTTTTCTCATTGTTTCCGTGCTCTCCATTTTGTTTAAACCACAACATATCACTGCACCATGTGGCAGGCACCGATATATTTAACATGTTCCTTTTTTTTGTACTTTGCGGCGGATGATGCAGCCAGCAGCACCTGCTGCAATGTAAAAGATAGGCACTGCGAACACCGTAGTGGCAGTCGCATTGTAATGCCTATCGTGGGGCCTCCACCTTGAAGGCCAGCGGTCCCATTCCCCGATTCGATGGCGGTGGTACTGAAGTCCGCCTGCCATCGTAGTCAGCCCCTAAGTTTGCATTTTATGAATATGATTCAGCGGGAAATAAATTGATGTTTGCAATTTAATTGACTTTGGTTGGCCTCTTATCTATGAGATTTCCCTGTTGAATGTGCCTTTACATTATACATTTTCGGTTGTATGAATTGATTGCATACTACACTCTCCTACAGGTATTAATTTGAGTGTCATTAGGAGTGTCTAGGACCAATTGTTTTCTTAGGAATTGTTTTCTTTACTAACCTTTGCAAAGGGCCCTAAACTTCACAGCAACACAAGTCACATTTCTTTTAGTAATTTGGGATCCGTTTGAGCTACAAAATTGTTTTGGAGGAAATCGTTAGATTATGCAGCAGATGATGTATTATGTGGCAAATATGATACAGCCATAGTTAAGTGGAAAACATTTTTCCACTTAATTTTGCCCCAACATTGTAGTTGATCAATTTGTAAGTTCCCCAAACCCCAAAGTCGAGTTTGGGCACAATTTGCATTTTAAAAGCAGTCCTATAACACAGGGCTACTTTTAAACTGACCTCAGGCTACAGCAGTGCACACATGCAAGCGCAGAAAGGGCTGCTGGCCTCTAAACTGCCATGCCTTATTATATTCTAGGGACTTAAAAGTAGTTCTAATCCCCCTGCCCTATTATGTACTAGGGCCTTATAGGAGAAGTCATGCCAATCATAGGGGTACCCTAACCCATAGTGCACCCTAGTGTATGTAGGTGTTTTCACTGTATTTTTAAGTGCCTCTTTCAGAATAGCACTGGCTGTTTAGGCAGAGGCCAGGGTCAGTCAGTCAGGTACCACCAGTACCAGTCAGCAAAAAGTTGGGGAGTGCCCAGGGCGGCTTTGCAACACTAGAGAAACACAAACTCAGATTGTAAAACATAACACCATGGTTGGGGGGTTCTCTTCAATAATCAGAATTGATTTCTATCCTAATGAACCCATTTTCCAACATTAGGATAGGGAAAGACTGGGGAAAATCATAACGTTCTAATCTATACATTTAAATTTTTATGCAGCTCTTTGATGACGGTTAATAGCTCACTGTTCAATGTTAGGATTTTAACTTATAAACTTCAAATACCAAAAGAATATCTCAGACAAAAGCAGTAACTCACTGACCTTTTGAATTAAAACTTTCACTAGACAAGCCTTCGATCTCCCTCAAAAAAAGAACATTAATCACCAAAGTTATCTTCACATTTTTATTGTTGCCTGAAAATTGCTGGAGACCAGGAATGCAGCAGCAGGTACTTTTCAAACCATAATGCACTTGCAAACACGACGCCCCCACCCTAAGTGAGCGGCCTTTGTTTGCTTTGTGCATTAAGATGCAAGATTCATATATATGTTTTTTTTAAACATTTGGTCTCATTACTATATGAATGTAAATAACAATAAAGCATACATGCAAACTGTGACTACATGCCTGCTTTTCTCAATATTTCACTTCGAAAGTATGCAATTGTATTTGTTTAATGGGCGGTGATTTGTATAGGGTCACTGGAAAGTGCACAAGGTTGTCCCTGTCCCCCCCAGAATTTTAGTGTCTCCTACGCCCCTGGGTGTCACCTTATTGGCTATGCCAATGCTTTTTGCTGATGCCAGTGAGCATCGGCAAAAAGAAACAAGCATTGGCATAGCCAATAGGTCATTGTTTAGCCATGCAACAGTTGCATAACTAAAAACTTATAAGGTACCAAAAGCGAGACCTATTGGCTATGCCAATGCTTGTTTTATATATATGTATACACACACCCCATTTCGAAAGAGCATTTGACTTTAAATAAATCGGGGGGGGGGGGGGGGGCACTTATTTTTCCCAACTGAAATGAAAGAAATTTTAGGTGGGAGAAAACTAAAATAAAACCAATTTTTGCTTTAAAATATGGGTGTCTACAACCTGAATCGGATGTTGGCATGATATATAGTCATACATAAACTCGTCTACTGCCTGCCTATCGCAACACATCAATAAAATTATTCTGTGGTAATGTAAAGGCAAACTGCAAAGGAGTACGCCGCATGGCAGAGGAGGGCTGCGGGGAGGTCCTTCAGACGCGGATGGTGGATATGAGAAGCACACCATAAGAGGGCATCTCCCGTTAAAGTAGCAAATAAAACTAAAGTTTCTTAAAATAAAGTCGAAACTTCAAGGGGCAGAGAGGCGTAAAACTAGGCATAACAGTGTCGAGAACACAAAGCTATACTTATAACAGACACTAAGTAACACAATTCTCTTTCCGATAGGTGCAGTTCATTTCTCTCTAAAAGAGCTGTCCTCTTTAGTCGTGCATGCGCAGTAACCGAAGCGCGGGCTGCGTGGTATTCGATACGCGCATGCGCAGCATGACAACCGTTTTTTCACTCACCGACCGATGGGTAGCCAAGAATTACTATTTTACGGAACTTCGGCATGGTGGGAGCCAAACAAAGTGTTCAGGAGGGTTTACGCTGCCAAAGAACTAGCCGAACCGGAGCAGGCATGTATGAATGTTGGTTGCAACCGCAACTCGTAGCACGAACACTTGCGCTTCTAATTCGCAGACTGAAAAATCCTGAAGACCAAGCGCTACTCCTACATCCTTTCCGCTTCCAGCCCGCCATAAAGAACACCCCGCTGGCTGCCCCTCCCCGAGGCAGTACATTCCAACAACCCGTTGGCTGAAGGAAAGGACGTAGACCAGGTGGAACATGCGCAGTGCGTCACTCGCTGACTGTTCATTCAAGAATTTTTGGGGCACCGCCTATCCTGGCTAGGGGGCGGTTCCTCGGCTGAGTGATTGGCGGTTAACGCCCTACTCTTGCACGCAGTTGGCGGGCAGAGGCCGCTCTGTACTGTTTGCAAACAAAGCCATGTGAGAGGGGGAGGGTGTGTATCGGTGCCCGCTTGTCTAGTCAAACGAGGCGGAGCAGACTGGCGGCCTCAGGGATGGTGTTTCATCTCAAGTAAGTGGGAGCATGGGAAAGCATTCCAGGCGGGGGAGCGGACCCTTTGAAGTATGATGCTGGCTACACGTGCATGCGCCAGTGGGCTGAAGCGCTTCCCCAAACGGATTGCATGGCGGCACGATGCACGTGATTGTGCGCGTGCTCGCCATGCAATCAACTTCTGGGAGCACTTTGAAATGCCCCTCTTACTAGAGTCTCGCATAGCGATTTCGTAAATGCAATCGCTAGGTGAGACCTAAAAAAGGCAAGAGGACACAGCTGCTGTTGCCTGTGCGTCATTTTGTAGGAGCGAGCAAGCATCGTCATGCATGGAACCCAGGATAGGATTGATTTACCAACATAAATAAGATGACTTACACAACTTATATAGGCAAATAATATTAATTACAAAAAAGTATGCGGAAGAGCTTTTCGTTTAGCAGAGCGCCCGTCAGTAAATGGCAGTTGCCTGAATCTCCTAAAAGATGGGGAAAAAAGATATGCCTTTGAGGGGCTGATGGAGCAGAGGTACGGGCGGTGGGTGAAGCAAATTAGTGTGGGCAGGGACAATGGAGCATTTGAATCAGACAAAAACACATGTTAGAGCCCAGCAGCAAATGGAAGCTGCCAGGACAGAAAAAAAGTTAGATTAATGTAGTACAAGGGCCACGAGGGGTACGGAAGATACTGAGGGCCGACTAAAATGAAAGCAATAAAGGTGGGCAGATATTTCAAGGCGGGTAAGAGGCACACGAGAGCGAGTATTAAATAAAAAAGGCACGTATAATTTGCTTAGCAAAAAAAGAAAAAAAGTATTTCCCTAAAATCGAGAAGTGGAAGGCCACAACTAAGCCAATTGTGGTAAAGAGCACATGCTGTAGGAACAAACACAAGAAAAGGAAGGTAGGCTATTGAATCAATCAAATAAGAGTGACAATAAAGCCAAAAAACGGCAAGCAATGGGCGTGATCTATGACCACTGTAAGTTTTTGGTGTGGTCCACAAGAGGTTTTCGCCCTACAGGTGGCAATAAACTGTCTGGGAGGCAAAATGTGCTGAAATGCACGCATTGCTCAAAAAAACTCGTAAAGAAAAATTTGTATGAGTTGCTTTTTATGAGACATTTATTTTAGTCAAATAAGGGGCATATCATCAAGGGCAATATCGCCACTTTAGCAGCACTTTTTGCCGCTAAAGCGGCAATATTTTTTATCGCCCTATCAGCAAGCTGTCGCTAACAGCTGTTAGCGATAGTTTACTGTCAATAGCGCCCCTTGTCAGCACGCCTCCCATCGCATCGCTAATGAGATGCAAAGGAGGTGTGCCTGACAAGACTCCCTTGGGAAAATATCGCTAACCCAGCTTCCTCATATTGACAACTAGGGTTAGCGATATTTAAAATCACGTTACATATGCCTTAATGCAGGAATTTAAAGTCTGTTAAATTCCTGACTAAGGCATACCTAACATGGGGGTTGATTGTGTGGCTAAGACCACAGGCCCTATCATCTAGGACATCGCCGTTTTCCACCATGGAAAAGGCGATATCCCCACTATCTCTGGAATTTTAATTGCCTCGGCGATGCACGTTGTTGATAACACGCTAACCGGGTGATAAATTAGATAGATAGCCGGCGATAAATATGTAAGCGCTAAGCGCGCTTTGCGATATTTATCGCCGGACCTTGATAATATGCCCCACTGTCTTCAATTTGTGTCAGTGATCTAAATATTTTAAGGTATGCACATTTAGTCGATTTTCTTTCTTATTTAGTAGTTTTGCGTAGTGTTTTTGTAACTTTTTTGCCATTCCAAATCGCTAAGGGCTTGAAAGAGCTTATTCCATCATGACTGGGAGACGTTTGAGTATTCTGTCAGTCACACTTATGTAAATATATGCACTCCGACTTCAGTTCCAAATAATATGTTATGCTGTAAAGTGATCAATGCTTAGGTTGAACCACAGGCAAACACCGTAAATGGAAACAAGATAAACACTCTGTTCCAATGGGTATGTATTTTTTTAAGGCTGGTCCACGAAAAACTGTATTCCAGACACTACTCTCACACCCTTAAAATTAATAAATAGATTAATGATTCCAATCAAATATTTCAATACATTCCCCTATTTTTATGTCATGTATTGTAGATATTGTATCCGGCACATGATTCATCACATTCAGAATTTTTCAATTGTAAATAGTAAAGCACCAAGTAAAAGGCAAAGGGGTGCGTGGCATCCAACCACGTGTCTTCTGGTTCATCACAGATGTTTCTTCATTTATATTGTGTTTTTATGAAGTGCTTGTGCAACCAGGTGATGATTCAGAGCACGTAAGCCATACATTAGACTGATCATATTATTACATGCTTATTCATAGGCACATGCCTCACATTCATAGGAGGAGGGCGGGGCAGGCCCCTTTTCTCATTAGTGTTTTCCTGTGTGGGGAAAGTTATCCAGAAATTCTTTATAAACGACTGCAATTCCGCGAGCCCTTTTATTTGGATGGTTTTTAATAAGGATTTTAGATGCTAGTGATACTGCTGGGTGCAAAGTTGGGCCTTTGGCATAGGTCTGCGAGGTTTAATTTATTTGCCAGTCTAGTTGAGTGGCAGTGGTTAGGTTGTTTACGTAATTTATATTTTTAGATCTTGCTTTTAGAGAGCTTTAGCATTGTTGAAAACCTATTGTCTACAATACAGTAACATAGAGCAGGCTTTGGGTCAGCCCTTTCCTCATGATTGGATGGCTTTATTGTCTATCTGGGTTCGATGCTCTTTACTTAATGGATTTCCTCTTTATTGAGCATAGCATGTTTGAACCATTCTTTTGGCTGGATGGTGTGTATCCTTCCACTGCTGACACCAGGGACCAATTTTTTCATTTGTCTTCATGGGAACACATGGCTTTCCACATTCTCTCCTAATTAAGGCGCCATTCCTTCTGACCTCCCGACTTGTCTGTTGCTTCTCCTTCGCTCAGAGCGTCTGTTATTTTTTGAAAATTGCTTTTCTGAAGGTCCATCAGTGGTACACTTCTACCTAGCCACTAGGATCTCACTTCTGTCCCCCTTTCTGCCCATGATTTTTTTTAAATATATTTTTTCATTAATTATTTCTGAATTGCCCAGCAACCATGCACTACTTCTGGACCTATAACGTGTCTTTTTGCTAATCATCCTCACTCACATTTTATTTTCTTAATTTACCATTCTAAAATGTCCATTTGCCATTTTGTTATGGTAATTTAAGACTGAAGCATAAACAAAAGCTATTATATGATTGCCACTACGCACGAGTACTCATGAGCTTATGTGCACACACTCCAGCCACTTCTAGGAATGATTTCATTTCCACCTGAAAAAAATATTCATTGTAAGGTTTCTTCCTGTGCATATACATCCATGCTCACTCACCGCAGGTATCTTAGAATGGTATTAGCCACAAACTGTGGAAAACAAGCAGGCTCTGGCATAACCCTCATTTGAAAGCTAGGAACTAATGTTTTTGTCAGTGCTTGTTTTATATTGATCTTCATTGATGAGCATACATTTTTGTTTTTTTTGCATTAGGGTAGCATGGGTCTGATTATGCGAATCAGTGGTTGCTTGCAACAGTGTATTAATGATGTACATCAAGTAGTCCAGTTTTTATAACACATTTGTCTTTGTGGTTGCAGTCCTGGCAAAAATATTCTGCCATGATGGTTGTGTTCGCAAGTATTTTGGTGCTCTTCTCTGAAAAATGGAATGTCAGCTCGCATACTTGTGTCGGTTTCCAAGAAGTCAGGTAGCCGACTTCGACTTCCAAGTGTGGTGATAGTTGGTTTGCTGGAATGCTAATTTAATTTCAGGGTACCTTGATTTTTTGCCATGTTGGGACGGGGCGCCAACTGGCATACTTGTGCTGGTGCTCAGGATGTAGGGTTACAGACCTGACACTTCTATCCTAGGACAGACAGTGATTTAGCATGATGGTTTTATTTCATAGCTATTTCGAAGGCTTGCTATGGCAGAAAGGATGGCAGCCTGCATACCTGTGTTTATATTCTGGAAGTGAGGGAACAGAAAAGCGACACATTAGAAACATGAGGGTTGTGACGAGAGTGAGTTGATGGGGTGAGATAAAGCAATGGGGTGTCTGAGGGAAAGGTGGCATGTAGGATTTGTAACGGGACAGTGGGGCAGGGTAATCTGAGCTATACTTATGCTTCTTAGAAGAGTGTGTGAGGGAGGAGGATCAGGAAGTTGGGAGGATCAGGAAATTGGCTAGAATTATTTGCATCATAAAGAGAGAGAGTGAGTTATGCAAAGTTAGAGTGAAGCACTGAAGTATGCAAAAAAGAGGTGAATGAAATGCTTGAATTAATCTCAGCCACTGGTGATTACTCTTGGCTGTATCTCATCCATCGTTATTTTGCACACAATACTACCTCAGTTTGAACCCAGTCATATTCAAATAAGTCTTAACCCTGTTCCAATAGGAACAATCAAGCCTGAACTGCCAAGCCAGGTCCTCCCTGAAGCGGAACGCAAGCAACCCAAGACATCAGGTGGGTAAAACTTGGTTCTAGAGGAACAGTGTGCACGGGACACACATCTGGGCATTCCAGACTCACCTACGGTGTCGCACAAAAGTCACAGATAACATTCTGAAATAAATCTCAGCCACTAGGAATTACACGGGGCACATCCCAGTCTGTCATTATTTTGCACACCATGGCTCCTCAGTTTGGGCCCAGCATACGCACATCAGCCATGACCATGCTCCTTTAGGAACAGTGGAGCCTGAACTATCAGGTCAGGTTCTCTTTGAACCCATACACAGGCAACCCAAGAACAGCCACGGCCGGTATAGGGCGTGCTAGCGGGGTGGTGACGTAGGGCGGGGTGGGGGGTTGTAAAATGCGGCATACAGCCGATTTCAGGTAAGTAACGAAAAAAATAATAATAATAATTTGTTGCGTGCGCTGCATCGCATTTGGCGATGCAGCGTGCACAACAAAATTCGTTTTTTTTTCTCGTTACATACCTGAAATCGGCCGTATGCCGCATTTTACAACCCCCACCCTGCCCCTCCCCCGCCCTACGTCACCGCCCCGGTAGCACGCCCTATACGGGCCGTGGCTGCCCAAGACCAGTTTCGCTCTTCCTATGGCTCATCAGTTGGGTATAGCTTGAGTACCTTGCCACAGTGTGCATGGGAGCCATGTCTGAGTATTGCCATCCAACCCTGGGCATCAGACTGAAGTATACAAAAAAGTGATGGATGGAATGCTTGAATTAAATCAAAGCAAATTAGTCTTGACCCTGTAGGAAAAGTCCAGCCTGAAGTGTGACACCAGGTCCGGAACACAAGCAACCCAAGAATCGAAGGAAGAGTGGAGGTAGTTGTCCAAGAGGAAATGACAGAGTGTAAAATGGGCTTTGGGGGGAAGGGGGTTGATAATTTCGCAAGTGAAGAGGGGAGACTGGAAAGCTGAACAGCACAAGTAGGTAGTTTAGTCAGTAATGGATAAACGTGATTTGTCTGGGATGGTAGAAGAGTAGGAAGGGTTAAAGTGGGTGGGCGAGTCTATAAAAAGCAAAGGGGATCTGGCTAGTTTTATAGATTGAATGGGTAGAATAAAGGGAAACAGAAGGGTATGAGGCAGGTTTCATCAATCTAATTTATGTCTTCAGGAACATCCTTTCAACCACACACCCTCCATGGTGTAGTGTGCTACTCATGTAAGCATGTGCCCCAGCATCCCACACAGGGATAGTACGCATATTATCAATGCTGTAATAAAATGGTGAAATCTACGGCTCTAGCAGAAGAATTCTGGAAGTGTTGAGTGGTGGTAGGGCCTCTCAAGAGAGAACAATAAGACATCTCGAGGAAGGAGAAGGGGAGTTCTGGGAATGTGAGTGCAGTTCTCCAAATCTTCTTGAAAAGTTCAATTGGCACTAATCCATAATGGAATGATAGATCATGTGGGATGAATAGTGTTGTTTATGAAGAGAGTGCCATGTGTGAGGTTCTGGCATAACTGAGAATGGAGCAGTTGTGCAATGCTTTGCACGACAGTTTAGCTAGAGTGTGCTTGAGTAATCTGGACTTTTGGCATTGTTCTCTACTGTGATGGTTCCTAAGAGACAGCATTGTGGTAAGATTCCAGGCTGAGCAGGCCAAGCTGGAGTGGTAAGAGTGCAACACAATGAGATGAAATGCTTATGTGTATACTCATCTATTGAAACTACCTATAAAGATAAGGCAATGATCTTGGCATGCAGCAGATACGTGAAGGATTATTCGATGAAAGTACCAGCAGAAGTGCAAAGAGCGTAAACCAAACAGAGAGACTGTGGTTCAATGGAAGGAGAACAGTACCAAAAACTAAAGTTCTGCGACTATTTAGAAGTGAATATGGTGCAAAGAATTACACTAATCCTTGACGTCCACCACAAATGGAGGTATTTGGAGTCCAAGGAAAGCACAAGTAACACATGATATATTTATATATGGAGTTCAGACAGAAGTGCAAGGGTGTGATTTAAGGATGTGTTATACCATTAGCAACTGCAAGTGGTGAGGGTGTAACACATAAAAAGCACTAAGTTACAATGTGAAATTAAACACCAAAGTATATGCATCACTGGTGTGTTCCCAGAAGTGAATGATGGTATCAAAAAATTTAAAAAATGCACCAAAGTATGTGAAACTATGGCACTTCTCCGACTGATCCAGGAGTGAACCCAAGTAAAATCACAAAGTCCAACAGGTATTTTATTCTGATGGTGTGCACCCAGGACCAATAGGATTCAATAAAAATAGGCAGCAAATCAAACAAGCAGACTGAACCACTGAGACAGTCTGCAGGAGGTGGGACAAGTGTACTAAGCCGCAAAACTACAAGTATAGTAATGCAATGGAAAAAGTGTTGAGGTTACAGCCCAAGAGAGCCAACAAGGTACACAAGTATAAGAATCTGAGGAGTCCACCAGAAGTGAGAGGCCAATGGAGAGTGACAACAACACATTACTTCAGGAATCTCTGTGATGGGCTGGAACCACAAGAAAGCAGATGGAAGCAGGAGCAAGTTAAGCATGAGGGCTATCCAGAAGTGGTATGTGTGAAACTATGAAGATACAATACACTAAGGGCATAGGAATCGAGGATGTCAAATAAGTGTCAAGGAAGTAGCAGCACCCAATGCAACAACGTAGCATTAGCTATGGTATAAACGGAGGAGAGCATTGCAGCTAATTGCTGTACTCGTAGATCCAAATAGAGAAATAAGAAGCAAAGGCTTCTGCTCTGTTTTGAAATTCTCTGACCAAGGTATGAAGGTATTGTTAGGGAAAGATGCACAGCTCACAAGCATATCTCTCTCCACACTCTTCACCCTACTAGACCCTACTAGACCAAAAGTACAAAGGAAGAAGTACACATATCAGGACAGAAATGTTTCCAATAGTAATAAATGTGACTCTTTGATACATTTATCGATTTGAACTTTGTAAAAGCCCAATGCAAACCTGTTTCCCTAAGAGTAAAAAATATGTATTTGGTTCAGAAACTATGAGAGCATGTGTATTTATTGGAGAGACATGTATGAAAAAGAAAATGAATATGAAGTTGTAAATGGACCTCATAAAGGAAATAGCATTAATTACATGATTTTTATGTCAACTTTGACTGTAGATACTTTTAATATTTGTAGGTATATATATTTTGCACCTTAATGTGGACTTTAAATAAAAATTCACTTTTCCATATATATTTTTGACTAGTACATTTATTTCTCGATAATGTGACTACTTGAGACATTGTGAATTCAAAGGTGGGATACTGACTCATTTGGGTTGAGCAGATGCCTTGGAGATCTGTAGAAACCAAAATGTCTGTCAGCTTATCAGTAGT
Organism: Triturus cristatus; assembly: GCF_964204655.1. Lineage (NCBI taxonomy): Eukaryota > Metazoa > Chordata > Amphibia > Caudata > Salamandridae > Triturus > Triturus cristatus. Next base: position 1,402,995,408 of record NC_140590.1, read on the forward strand.
GTTTGGTTTTATCAGGTACCACTAATTAACATTGCACACAGTGGGACCTAAGCCCTTATAATGCATCTTCCATGTCTATCATTAGTCTGGTGATATCTAGGCACACTAGAAGGCACAGAAAACTGAACAGGTGTTAGAAGAGCTGACACTTACACATTCTGGAAAACATGAGTGGCCTTCGGTACAAAATTACTTATTGCAATCAACATATTTTGTAGAAAATATTTGTATATGTTACAAGGGCAGTAGAGATATGTTTATAAAACTCTGGACGAAAAAGGTGAGTTGAATAGTTGCCATGAAACCCCACTCCAACAGTCTAGGGTCCAGATTTACTAGATTATCACACAGTGCAGTGCAGCAGCCGCAAATGCAGCACTGTGCTGCGACAGAAGGAGAGAGAAGGATAGCACCATATTTACAGAAATTTGGCACTCTCCTCCCCTTTCCCTAGCGCTGGCGCAGAAATGTGCTGCCGTGCGCCATAGACGTACCTTTGCACCATAGTGCAAGGGTGTCTCTGTGAGTCTAGCATAGGTTCTGGTACTAGAAGGCTATCCTTCCAGTACAAAATACTATGCTTAGGCTAACTTTAAACCTTTTCCAATCTTGCATGTGTGCTGTGCAGTGCAGCACACAAGCAAAGTCAGAAAAGAAAGGAGAAATAAAAGCATTTCTCTGTGATAGTTCCTGGTTAAAGTAGGCGTTATTTTCTGATGCTAAACATTGTCTACTTTTTAAAGTAAATTGGGCTTAGCGTCAGAATCCTTGGGTGGTTACACGGGAATGTCCATGCACCACCCATTTTACTCCCCCTTGGCACTAAGCAAAGCAAAGCAGTGCTATGCTCTGCTTTGTGCTACTTTAGAGTGATTTTCCAGCGCTAAACAAGTTTAGCGCTGGAAAGTAAATCAGTAACAAAAGATTTAGTGTCGATTTGCATCACATTTGTGACGCAAACACTGCACTAAAACTTAGGAAATATACCTCTAGCTTTGTAATGACGATGGCTTGGATAAAGTGGATTTTGCTCTCAGTTGAAGGAATAGTAGGGTTACAATTCTAGAAAGATATGTCCACGCTTTTGTCACTATCTGTTTGAAATAGGGACCACTACACAGCAATGACTGAAAAATGAATGCACGCTATCCCCCACATAAGGTAGAGGTTCAGTGGGGACCTGTTGAAGCATTGAGACTGTGGTGAAGTTAGATCATGAATTAGTTTTACAGATATGTTGCTCTTTTGCATTAACAGGTCCATCAACATAAAGAAAAGCAAGATGTAAATTTGACCTCATTAACAAATCCACTCTTCAAATAGATCTTAGTGTCATTCATTTACATGCAGAAGAGAGCATTTTGGTATCTGATGATCTTTGCCTACTGTTTAAAATGCATAAGAATCAAAAGGATGTAATCGTGACCAAGGGACTTGGAGGTACCTTGAAAGAAAAAAGGAGACATCTGGACATTAAAACGCCCTTAGAGTTCTCTTGCGTATGATTTGCTAAGAAAGAAACTGGAACCATATTGAGGCAGTGGTGGGCAGGCAGGAGATGGGAATACCTATTCTATAGCTAAATTCTTTTGAGGTCCATCGTTAAAATCTTTCGTAGAAAAGCTGAGCCAGGATTGCTAAATCAACCATTTCCCAATTCAAGGCGATGTCAGTGTCTTGTCTAGGCCAATGGAATCAGGCAAAATTCTTGCCACAACATTGGTTGCCCTTCGTTATGTGGATTGTTTCCCTCACCCTCAGTTGTCATTCTCTAATATAAATGAATTTGAAAATGCATGTGAGGAAATTGAGAGAGGGAATTACACAACTCACAGCAAAATGCTTCAAATGTAATTTAAAACAAATGTATTATAGAGACGCAAGGGCAATAGGCTGACATGTGACAGGCCTTGTCAGTCTTCTATTGTCAGGGCAGTTGCCTAGCAAATATTTTTTGACTCACCCTGTTGTGTGAAGGGTGCAAGTCTGGCTATGGTTTTAGCCATGACCCAGCTTCAGCATGCCATGCTTGGGATCGTCAGTCTTTGGAACTATTTGGAAGAATGAGATGTACTCGAAGACGAATCCCCTTCTTAAAATTGGCATCTCTCAGCTCATTTTGAGGAGGTGGTATCTTCGCCTTTAAAAGTTTACATGGGCTCTGTGAGTAATAAACTACTGCTCCCATTTCTTTTCTCATCACGTTGGTCTACTAAGTAGCAGTAGACTGCGTGCATGCCTTTGGAAAGTTGAATAGATCATGTACATATCACGATCTGTGATTGTGGTGCCAGTTAACACCTCACTGAGGTGGCATAAAGGTACAAGAGAAGGCAGCAAACCCACCTTTAAAAAATCACATAGGTTATGTACATGCCACCATCTTGATGGCTGGGTTAGGTGATTACATTAGTTTGATGTGAGCACACATACCACTATGTTGTTCCTCTGTCTATGTTTGCATTATGTGAATAAGCCACCATGTTTCTTGGTGGAATGACTTCAAAGGTCTGCTTAAAAGGTAAGGGCCTGTGTTAGACCTGGCATCTTTGCGTGGTTTCCCCAGACTTTTTGCCTCTACCACCTGCATTATTGATGCTGTGCTGAATTTCGTTTTTGCTGGCTTAGATGTTTTGGGCACTTTGCCACTGCTGATCAGTGTCAAAGTGCAAGTGCTCCACCTGTAAATTATTATTACAATTAGTTCTCCGTGATGGGCATGTTTGATTTACTGTTAAGCCCCTAGTAGAGTGCACTGAGTGTTCGAGGGCCTGTAAATCAAATGCCACTAGTGGGCCTGCAGCACTGATTATGCCACCCATATGAGTTGCCCTGGAAAGGTATCTCAGACCTGCCACTGCATTGTCTGTGCGCAGTTTGTTAACTGCCATGTCAACCTGGCACGTGCACCAACTTGCCAGGCCCGGACCTTCCCTTTTCTTACTTGTAAGGCACCCCTATTGTAGGCCGAAAGTATCCCCCTGGGCACGGTGCGGTGTATGTGAGAGGTGGGACATGTGCTAGTGTGTGTGACATGTTCTGATATTGAAATACTGCCAATTTTGTTTTTCACTATTGGAAGGCTATCGGCCCGATACGATAGAATGGGAAATACTTTGTAACATCTTAGAAGTATAACTTCCCATTGGGGCAAGATTGAGAAATAAAGTGTAGGCTCTCTGATCTCAGAATTTAATAACACGTCTTTTAGTGAAGATGGTTTTTAAATTGTGTGTTTGAAAATGCCACTTTTAGAAAGTAGGCATTTTCTTGGTTAACCATTCTGTGTCACTCTAGCTGTTTGTGTATTGACTGTCTGGTTTTGAAGTGACAGGGGCTGGGGATGTACATTCACTGTAAACATCCACTGGGGGTGGGGGTGGGTTGAGGTGTCCCTTGCCCTTCCTGGATGGCTCAGAGCTGAGCTGAATAGACCTTGGGTCAATTTAGAGTAGGGGAAAGGGTTATCCATGCAACTGAATAGGGCTGTCTCCCTTGCATCTGTACACATCGCCGCGCTGCGGCTGAACTGACGCAGCGTCTGTCGCGGCACAGGCGTAATGAAACATGAGGGGGCCCCCCTGCAGGGTACATGGAGGGGCCCCCTCCAGACTCAATTTGGAGCTCTTCGGGTGAAGTACGGTGCTGAGGGGAGCACCACGGGGGCTGCGGGGGCCTGTGTTACACCCCTGCTGCAAGAACCAACACATCAAAGGATCGCGGCTGAAGAAACCGACGCAGCACCGCTCAACACCGCCGCATCGATCGCGGACTTATCCAGGATTTCCATGCATTGCACTTATGCAGAAAGTTTTCCTGATGCATTACCACAGACTAGAATCGTCTTGAGGGTGACACATCACTTCCCCCTACCAACCAGGTCCGATACATCACTTCTCCTGCGTGCAACAAAACTGTTGCATCACTTCTCCTTCGTGCAGCAGAACTGTCACATTGCCTCCCCAAGGTCTCAGGATTGGACGCATCTATTTGTTTTCGACGCTTCCCATCTCTGCAGCTGTTTGGCCTTGTGAATTTTGTTGCATCTATGGGTACTTTTTAAGAAATCACGCATCTATAGTTTTCTATGGACCATGTTGTTTGAAACCCTTTTAAAGTCATATTCTTATTACATGTATGCTGGATTGTTATTATTGAGTTTAGATAAAGATACTTTATTTTTCTAATCTGGTGTGGTGTCCATTTGTGGTGTTATCACTGTATTACTGTGTAGTTGGAGTACAAATACTTTACACATTGCCTTTGGGATGTCTGTTTGCTCGTGCCAAGCTACCTAGGGAAAGAGCAGGGGTTATCTAAAGTGTGTATCCCCTTTACCCTGACTAGAAGCAAGGGTCTCTATTTGGACAAAGGTACCTACCTCTGCCATCTAGAGACCCCCATTTCTTACAGCCTGATTTAGATCTTGGCCGATGGGTTACTCCGTCGTGACGGATATCCTGTCCACCGAAATATACATCCCATAGAATATAATGGGATTCATATTTCGGCCGACGGGAAATCCATCACCGTTTTGACAGAGTAACCCATCCGCTAAGATCTAAATCAGGCCCTGAGGGTCATTTAGGACTTGAATTTAGAGTTGGGTGGAAGTTTAAAATCCTGCTGTTTTAGAAGAGAGTGTTATGTCTGGAAGATAATACAGAAGTGAAATTTCATCCACAACAGATATACTACGGATGATGAAATTGAACTAAAGAATTCTCATTCAGATTTCATGCACTGTCAACCCATCAGAATATTTCCTTTTCCACCCAACCATATATCAGTCACATTAGGCCTGTTGAACTTGGCCCTTTCGGCAGTATCACTCCAAAACCTTTTTACCTTCACCCTCCTGTTTTCTGTACACATTATTTTGGCACTAAACACACTGTGAACTTTAACAGTGTTAACCAGTAGTAAAGTGCTTGTGCTCTCTTTTTTAAACATGATAAAATTGGCTTATACCCTGTTGACACATGTAATTTACTTGTAATCCCTTAGTAAAGTGGTACTATTTGTACCCAGGGCCTGTAAATTAAATGCTACTTGTGGGCCTGCAGCACTTAATGGTCCACCCACCTAAGTAGCCATTTAAACATGTCTCAGGCCTGCCATTACAGCCTGTGTGTGCAGCTTAAAACTGCCAGTTCGACCGGGCAAAAGAAACCTTTTGGCAGCCCTAAACCTTCCTTTTTAATACATATGTCACCCATAGGGTAGGCCCTAATCACACCAGAGAGCAGGGTGCAGTGTATTAAAAAAGGTGGACATTTCCTTCTAAGTTTTATAAGTTGTGGTAGTGAAAAACTCTCAACTTAGTTTTTCATTACTGCAACCTAACATTCCCACAGAATAATACTGGTTTTCCTTGGCGCATAGCCTGGGACGACAAGGTGACAGTCACACTCTGAGAGTGCTCACGAACCCTCCGTGGTCTGCTGTCATCTGTCAGGAAAACCCAAACTAATTTGGCCCCTCTCCATGACTGCTGACTATTGCATCCTTTGGCATCGGCCGGGATCAACTCTGAAGCACAGAGTGAGGAATTCAGAGGCTCTTCTGTGGTGAGCCATCCAACATGGCGAATAGCCAAGTGCTGACACCGTTCTGGCTTTGACTGTGTCCCAGCCATTGATTGGTCGTGCAGTGTGGTAATGGATCCCATCGGAGTTTGGGACCGGTTGGGAGCTTGAAGACACAGTTTTCTTTCCCTAAGGTCTGTGGAGCACGACTGGCATGTGGCACGGTGCTCGCATCAACTGGACCTCGCCTGCGTTTAGTGGATGTGCCATTCTCTAACGCGCTGCCCTCCAGGGGTCCTCTCCAATGTGGAGACCCTGTGGGCCAATCATTGGGGAGCCAGTGGGTGTCTGGTCTAGGCAGTGATCTTGGCAAGCGACCCTAACTGCGCTACTGGTGAATGTGCTGTTTAGAGATGATGGGGCCGGGGGGAGCGATTGGACTGCTGTTTACTTATGTGGCAACCCTGTGGGGGTGAGCCATCACATGGGGACCGGTGACCGCTGCATCTGTGTTGGAGGCCAGCGCATTAATTAAGACATGAGTGGTGCTGTTGCATGCTGGCCCCTCTAAATCCCTCATGTGGTATATTAGGCTCCCAGGGAAGGCCACAAAACAGTGTGCCACTTCTAGTGGAGACCTAAACTGGGCACTGGATTGTGGCTGCTCTCACCCCCTTACTACTGACTGCAGGGTGTGGATGGTCTTCTGCGCGCAGTGGAGCGCTCACTCTAGGCCTCTCATTGTTGCCTCCCATGTGCCCTGGCCGTTTGCCTCCTGGGATGATGGGAATGACTGTGCTGGTGATCCTGCAAGTTCCAAGATGGAAGGACCAGTGTTTTGATGGCTACAAAAAGTAACTCCTCAGGGATGATCCTTTCTATGGTACATATTGGTTTGCAGCCTTAATCTTCACCTACCATCAAACTGTTCAGCTATTCTTTCTCCCTCTGAAAGGTCCCCAGATGCATGTGCAGTCACCCTTGTTGTGACAAGCGGGCTGGAAGCCTGGATTGTTGATCTTCGGTGGTCCTGTCATTCGCTGTGATGGGGAAGTATAAAGCCCCCACTCACTCATCCCAAACTGCTATTTAGAATTATGCCCCTCCCACGCCTGGAGAGACTTCGGAGGGTGGTTTTCCCAATGCTGCTGCTGATCTTTCTAAAATTCTTCAGGCTTTCCAGGCATCTCAGACGGTGATGGAGAACAAGATCGATGACGTCCGCATGGATGCAGCGCTTTTGCATCAGGACTTATGCAATGTCACTGGCAGATTTACTGAGGCTTAAGGATAACTTGCAACTGCAGAGGATGAGATAACTGAACTCAAAGCCAAGGTGTCCTTCTTCATGTAACAAATGCCGAACTACACAATGGAGCAGAATTTATTGTATTTATGTATTGCAATTAAATAGTGCAACCGTAACCTTACAGGTAGCCTGGTGCTGCAAGCATTCATCAAGACAGACCAGCAGTGAGAGTAAGATCAAGACAACCAGTAGATTACTTAGGGAAGAGCCATGTCTTCAAAGCCTTTCTAAAACACAGTAGGTCTGTAGAAGATCTAAGACCACCTGGTAAAGTGTTCCAAAGTTGAGCTGCCTTAACTGTAATGTCTCACCAGTCTTCTCTGGTCTTGCAAAATCTTGTCCGGTTACTCATGGGTAATCTTCATTACACCGAGTCCTGGTCTTGCCGTTCCATTCCTGAGCGGAGCTCATTTTTAAGGAAGGGACGGGAAGATGTACGAGGAGGTAATGCCTGGTTAATCACCGGTAATCTTCATTAGTCCGAGTCCTGGTCTTCCCATTGCATTCCTTAACATGAGCTCCGCTCAGAAATGGGACGGGAAGACGGAGGAGGAGGTAATGTAACACAGAGGAGGTTAGCTGACGCAGAATGTAGACACCACCCTGGGGTATATCTCTTTAGGCTCTGTTGCAGGGGTACAAGACCAGAGCCCTGCAGAGCCTTAAAGACAATGTAGTTCATTTATTGCCTCAGATGTCAACACTGTACGAGGTATGTTTAATGTTAAATTAGCAGCGACAGCTTGAACTCTATATAGTCTGTTGATGATATACTCTGGTGCTTCAAGAAGCAGTGCATTGCAATGACCCAACCTGCTCAGAATAATGAAGCGCTCTAAAAAGTGATTTGACTTGGGATGGCAGCAAAGGGAAGAGCTTCCTGAGACCACATAAAAGTGCAAAGCATGTCTCTACTACTTTGTCTACACGTTTCAGTTCATCATCAAAAATAACCCCAAAGTTGCGCACCTTATCAGGTAGGGACAGTGCTTGTTCAGTAGGAAGTGGACAGAAATTGCTGAAGATGCTGAAAAAAGATCATGGCGCAATAGCCTGAGATTTGTCTACTTTCCAGCGGGGATGGAGATGCTGAACCCCGCTGAGTTTTAGAAAAGATGGATTAGGACATAGATACCAGCAGATAAATGATCTACTTGGTTTATGGTGGAGCGGGCGTAAAGTGCTCTGATGCTTGCCCCACGAGGCCCCATATAGAGCTATCATTGCCCGCATTGTTAATTTCCAGGACAGGGATTCCATCCTGCATGAGGCGCCTCCCAGACTTGCAATGTAATGGTTCTAAAATACATATATTCCCAGACTATACTAGAGAGGTTCGGGCCAAGATTATCGTATTCAGAGGTCAAGCAGAAGCTGAAGGCCCTCAACCACTGTTATATGATCCTTCTTCTAGCATGGCTGAAAGTGATTTGTGAAAGGAGTACAAACTTCTCTGATACGCCAGAGGCGGCATTGGATTGGCTCACCAAGGAGAAGCAGCTCCGTCCCACCAAGAAGCAATCTTTGACAAAAAAGTCTGAGGTTACCAAGGTGGGGCGGAGGATGCAGAACCACTCCCATATGGGGCGATGTCGGTTGGGGACTGGTTTGCCTTCCCCAAGCTCTGGTGAATCTAGGTTGCAGCTGACAGAACAGGAACAATCAACCCAGACCAGTGCTGCCTCTAATGGGCTTGTACCAGATGCGGTCCCCCTGGTGAGCTCCATCATTCATCAACCCTCTGATGCGAATGAAAGATTGTCCAGTAGTCCCATCAGGGGCGTAGATGGCGCAAGGGGACTAGCTCCGGAGCCGCTTCCCAGTATACTTTTCTTTCTTTTTTTTCTCCAAGGGACTGGCCAAATGAGGTCCTACAACCTGGAGGGGTCCACAATTTCATGTTCTAGTTATGAGGGCGACAGATGCTTTCTGGTTGAAGTATGAGGTGGGGGTTTGTGGGGCAGGAGAGTTTTCTTTCTTTGTTATGTGTTTGATTGTTTGCGATTGTTTCCTTTTGGTTTCACTGCGACACATATGACACTCCCATCTTATCAAAGCATTTACAGGGGGTGGTACACCACTTGATTGCGTGACACCAAATGAGCACTGCACACGCCTTCTACCTGCCCCACCTGTTCTCTGTTTTTCCTTCAATGGACTTCCAGGTAGTATCATGTAATTTTAATGGGCTGCTAGACTGAATCAAACACTCAGCAATCCTTCGGTATTCTCACCGCTTCCTTCAGATAATTCTGTTACTCCAAGAAAACATCTGCTGGGTAGCTACTGCCCCTAGCTACTCCACCACCGATATGATAGAATAGTCCACGCTGGCTATACACGAGGTTTGGAAGGGGTGGCGATTTTCCTCTACCGTTCCTTCCCTATGGTGGTCAACAGTGTGGTATTGAATTCACGGGTTCATTACCTTATCCTTGAGGGTGGAGTAGAGGGTCATAGTTTGAATCTTTGTTGTGTCTGTTTCCCTCCCTCAGTGGGAGAGTCCCTCTTTCAGACTCTCACATGCCTAATTTCGGCACTCACTGATAGAGTCATAGTGGTGGGAAGCAATTTTAGTGCTGTTCTTTATCCTGCTGCTGACACTACTGGTGCACCATCCAACCATAGATGTGCAAGGGCTCGAGTACTCTCCACTTTGTGTGACGCTTTTTGGCTTGTGCAATGCATGGAGCTTGTGGAACCCAAGACAGCAACAATATACTCATGCCTCGGCCTCTTACCACTCCCATGCTTCTATTAACCTGGTCCTCCTGCCGGCCACAGATTGCCTACAGATATCTGAGACACAGATTCTCCTTTGAGGGATCTCCAATCACACACCTCTGACACTTTCATGTAATGTTCATTCTGTATAAAATCGCATTAAATAAAACAATTAAAAAACACCGGTGCTTCTCCACCTGGGTTCGCCGGACCGCCACTTAGCTGCCAATGTGGTGCTTAACTTAAACGCATGGCATCTCCTAGACGAGACATATTCCCGGGCTCTGGCTGATGAGCTCTGCATTTATTTTCAGACTAATAAAGGGATGGTTGAATATGCTGGTATGCTCTGGGCGCCCTGTAAGGCTACTATTAGGGAAAATGCCAAAAGAATTCTACACAGACAAGAGAAAGATAAACTCCATTAGATAACCTAATTGGAAGCTCAAGCCCTCCAGATGGAGGTGCGGCTCCCTGAAGATCCTTGGGGGGAGATTGCCCAACAGCTTGAATTGACTGGAATTTTTGTTTTGTCATTTGTCACTATAGCAGGTGCGTCAATTATGGCGTGCCTCTATGGCGCAAGTATACAAGGTGGGATAAGAATGGCAAGCTACTGTACTGGCTTGCCCTCTGAGCCATGACTACTAAAGTGATTCCTGAAATATTGGATGCCGCTTTTACCCCACAGTGTATTACCTAGGGCATAGTATGAGCGTTTGCGGATTATTACCAGCATCCATGCGATGGTCCCACGGCCGCAGGCAGAGCAAAACTCCCCCAGTTGAACTACATTTTGCTGCCTTGGGTGTCGTACAGCAAGAGACGGGCCTTAGAGCAGTCCCTTATGATTGAGGAGATCTCTAACGCCATATCTGCTTTAGCCGTTGGCAAGTCACCCAGCCCTGATAGATTCCCTACTGAATTTTACAGCAAGGGAGATTCACTCGCGCATTCTGCTTGCACACCTGTCCATTGCAAGGTTAGGGTTCTCTTGGCCAGCAGGAGGGCCAAGCCAGCAAAGCGTGCCCAAGCTTATTGAGTTTCCTGCGTTTGAAGATGCTAAGAGCACAGGCCTCCCATGATCCAAGATCGGTAAGTTTGGTTTCCTCCACTAGCACATCATAGACTAAGAGCCAATGGAGGGATAGGTTGGGAGAGGACCACGACATGTGGCATAATTTGCATTTTCTTTTTCTCTATGTCCCTCTGTCGGCGGTGGTGTCCCTCTTTCAGACTCTCATGTGTCGAATTTCAGCACTTCCTGATTAAGTCACAGTGGTGGGAGGCGATTTGAATGCAGTTCTTGATCCTGCTGCTGACACCACTGGTGCCCCATCCAATCCATAGATTGTTGTGCCATAGATCAACTGACTCAGAGCAGCAGTGAGGACAGCACAGTTGTGCAGTGGGGAAAAATTGATTGAGCTGTCAAGTAGGCTCAATCCAGGATGGAGAACTGAATGTTTTTTAATCTGGCGTTTCTAGACACTTGTTGGGGGAAGTCCAATTCCTGTTCCCATTCTGAGTCATGCAGTGTCCAGCCGAAATCAGCCTACCCCATAAGGGGAAAAGCTGGATCCTGGTGTGTTCCCGTATGGCCCTGTAGATCAATGTTATCAAGAGACACCCAGCTCCAAAGTGCATGAGAGTTTATATGACAAGGTGTGTTTGGGTTTCCCTGTTGCATGTCGACCAATGGTCATTACTTGTTGGTAAGTTAGAATTTGTCCTCGAGGAAGAGCATGGTCTAGGTGAAATAGGTCAAAGGTGAGAAGGTGGCCTGCAGCAAAGAGGTCACGACTGTGGTTAGGGATTGCTCTGCCATGCCTGCAGATCAGCAGCAGAGTAGGTGCCTGGGAAGCGCGGGAGACTCTGCAAGGAAAATGCCGAAGCTTACCTGTAGCGACCATTTAGATCGGGTGTGGCATTGAAGAGCGGGACATTTCAGACTGTGGACAGGCGAAGGGGGCCAAAACTGTTGCATGTTTTCCCGGGGAACTGTCCCACCAGCCATAGCAAGACCCACTATAATTGTTCTGCCAGATAGTAGGCTTCAATTTATGGGGCTCTAAGCCCTCCCCTGCCCACCGGCAGCTGCAACTTCTTCAGCGCAACCCGTGGCACTTTCTCCTCATATAGGTTTGCTTAATAGAGTGTCGAGAGTTAAGGAAAGATTCACAAAGTAGTGGAGGAGCCTCGATAACATTATCATATTGGATATGGCTATCTTCCCTGTTGTAGCTTGGGGCCGGTGCTTCTAAAACTGTACATGAGGCTTTAAATCGGAGGGGGCTTTTATCAGGTTACCTTCATAGAGATCAGTAGCAGATATCAGACAGTAACATCTTTCCAGGTCAGGAGGGACTTCGTAGGATGGTGTAGTAGGGCTGAGTGGGTATATGCAAGATTTGGCCCAGTTGGCCCACTGCCTGGGAAAAGGTGTGAAGTATGTTGTGTATGGGGGAGAGGTCAAAGTGAATGTCTCAAATGTATAGAAGCAGGTGATTTGCATTCAGTGACATCGCATGGGTCGCATCACCTGGGGGGATTCCTCAGGCCTCCCACCCAGGTGAGGTTGGAGGATCAGAGGCTCCATGGCAATGGCAAACAGCAGGGGACACAATGAGCAGCTCTGCCGAGTGCCTCCACCCACAGAGAAGGCCAGTGAAATGATCCGGCCTAGGCAGATTCTGAATTTAGGGTTAGCATACAATGGTGTAGTATACGCCAAGAGGCATTTCCCCTCCCCTGTCTCAGCCAGCACCCGGCAAAGTTAGTCACAGGAGATCGTGTCAAAGCCCTTTCCGGGGCCCAGTATCAGACATGCCGCATATGGCTACCTTTGGGCGGCCCGATTCATGACATGAAAGAGGCTGCGGATATACTGGGATGAACTGCTAGTCCTGGGCAGCGGGCGTGCTGTGTGAGTTCTGGGGCAGTGCCTCTCCTTGCCGGCAGGGGCCGCAGATCTTTGGTGTCGCCGTTGCGGCTGTTGCATCAGCCAGGCCCCCAGATTGGGGTCAGAGAATGGAATGACAGCCCCCTGTCATCGAGAGGGCTGCGGCAGGGGTTTTTCAGCCACCGATACCAGACTCCTGCACACTGTTGTGGTGGATCCCTGGGCTGAGAGCATGGAGTTCTAGCAACGAGCAATCACAATGATGGCTGGCTAAACCACACCTCCCCAGATCAAAGGTCCATTTAGGGTTTGCTTGTGAGTCCAGTCCAGTAAATACTCGTAACTTTACCTTTGTGAATATCAAAAAGTAGTGAACTTAGACAAAAGTCTCAGTTTAACTTAGTCTCAGGTTACCTTTGTGAATCGGGCCAATGGTATTTAGTTATTTTGAATTAGTCTGAAAAAGCCCTATGCAATGGACTATAAATTCATATACGTATTTTCTAGAAATACTATAGAGGTGCAGATTCTGGCGGATGAATCTGTGGTATGTGGGTATAGTTTCTGAAGACTTGCAGTCTAGAAGTTGCAAGCTACATTCAATCAAACATACTGAACATGACCTCAAAAAGCACAGAGAACCTTTCTTGTCATTGAATCTTTGATATGAGCCATTTTGTTCACGCTTCTTCTGAATTTAGGAATGTCTGGCATACCAGTCATAGTTCAGAACATGAACTGGACTTTGATACCCGCTTAATACGAAAAGTCAAATCTCTTCACTGATTAAAGTTTGTCAAACCAAGTTAAGGTGTCTAGCAATGCTCAACCAAATTTTTGTTGTGAGAGTTGATTTGAAAATAGTGGCTTAAACATTAATTTATTGCTTCAGTTTGGCATGCTAATTTTCTCGCTTCAAGCACTTGAAAATACTTCTGCCTGTCCTTTTCATAAACATTCAACTACACTTTTAAATAACTAAGTTATACTGATATACACTCCACATTTGTGGTTTGTTGCTAATACCCCCTCACATCCTTAATGTGTGATAAAGTAAATGAAAAGATATTTAAAGACCCCTTCTACAGACATGTCAATAGCAGGACTGCTGTGATTGAAGGTTCTTGAACATCTGATAGCGTACAAATCTACTAAGGGTACCGTCCTTGATAAATGAACTACCAAAAGTGCATAAGCACAAGAATACCATCAAATGAATGAAAGCGTTTTTAAAATAAATGATACCAAGCATTAACGAGAACAACAGCTACACAAAAGGTACACAGAGACTCAAGTCTTACATAGAATGAAAGTCTGCAGATGACCTTGTTATATTAATTTCACAAATAACATAAATGACTAGATCTCATAGTAAGATCACTGATGAAGAAGCAGATCTAGAAACAATAACTTGGTTAGAGAAAATAACTTGAAAGAGTGTAAAGCAGTGTATACATAAAATGTAATAATTAGGACGTTTCCTAATTAGCAGTGCCCATAATGCATTTCCTAAACAAAGGCAATATAAAACGCCTAGAGAGCAATACAAGCGTTACAGACCTTTGCATTCTGGGAATTCTGTTGTTTCTGGGCAGAGGCTTGAATCTTACAGAGGTAGCTGAGGACTTGTGGGTAAAAGAGATGTTACCTGGGAGTTAAACGCTTCCAAACCGCAATCTATTATAAGTAGTCTAATTGTCCAGGCCTAGTACAAAGGTTCAGAGAAATAAGATTATAGCAAATGTACTGGTTTTGTTTTATTGCTGAATTGGACCGAAAGGAGGTCTTCTGTTTGGCCGTCGAAGTATGGTTTCCATTAAATAGGTTCGGGTGTACTGACATTTATACATTTTATCCGACAAATCTTTCAGTGGAGAAAATCATAGAGGTGATAAGTCCTTGACAGTGTCATAGAGAAGTTGGTTTTACAGCCAGAAAAACTCAGATTTTTCTTCAAAGGAAAATATTTAATTGAGGATGACATTGGACAAAAATTCCAAAATAAATGTTACCCTAAGGAGTCTTTCTGGTCTCTTACCTTTAAATATGCACATAGGATAGTTCTGATTTCCCTGTTTTTTATAATGGTTATTAGCTGTGAGGAAGGTGAAGGAGACTTAGGAATGCAGTTTGTTTCTACTAATTGTTTTTTAACAGTTTTTTTCTACACCCTTTTAGACCCCTCACCTAACTCTGTGTCTTCTCCCTCACTTCATGTCCTTACTCTACGATGGGGCTGTCTCATTGACTTAGACAGGCTTAATTGCAATCCTCATCTGTGGTCGTATTTTAAAGAGGAGTGACAACTCATTAAAAAGCGGCTATTGATATTTATTTGTCTTAGTTACTGACATTATATTGACTGGAACTTTTATCTTATTAAAAAGATTTTTTTTTAAACAATCAGTAAGTTGCACAGTACTGTAGGTCATCCCACTTCAGGGTGACAATTCAGTAGAAGATTGTGTCTTACCAAATTTTATAGACCCTCTGAAGAGTTGAAACCATTAACTCATTCTCGAGATCTCAAATATTGAATCATCACACAACTCAGGCAGACAATGGGAATTAGTAGTAAGTTCTATGTTAGTTAGGAGACTATGAAGGCAGTGAACGGGAGGAGTAGTGAGGGTTGATACTGCAGGTTAGTTTTGTCGGACCTTGTTTTGCTCAGTGAGCGCACAGATCTTGAAAATCAACTCAAGAATATTTATTGACCATAATATTGAGTGCAAAATATGGTGAATGCCAAAATATCAAAGA
This sequence comes from Triturus cristatus, assembly GCF_964204655.1. NCBI lineage: Eukaryota > Metazoa > Chordata > Amphibia > Caudata > Salamandridae > Triturus > Triturus cristatus. The sequence goes on from NC_140590.1 coordinate 1,403,010,634, forward strand.
ATGGAAGGAATATCAAGGGTCTTTTTATAGTTATTTTTTACAGTAATATTTAAATTCACAATGTTGAGTACTAAAATATTGTATTTAATATTTAGTTGCTCTTTTCTTTATGTTAATAAGTGAATAATAATTTAACACATTTGCAATTCATGAAGGGTTTGAGGTTGTTGGGATTTATTGGATTCTTGTGCGTGTAGTGCTTTATGAAAGCATAAACCTTTGCATTTTAATAATACGTTATCTTTTAATTATTTAATAAAATGTTTACGGTATTTATTATTTATCATGTATGCTTTTTAATGGGTGGTGGGTGTTAGAGCAGAGTAGGATGGATATTTTTGTTGTTGTTAAATGGGTGGTGGGTTTTACAGTGGAGTAGGGTATAATGTTTTTCTAGTACAAATATTGCATTTCTTTAAATACATAAAACATACAATAAATACCATGTGAAGTTATATTTTTGGGTGGGTTCAAAATGTAATAAATGCTATTTTCAAAAACTTAAACAAATTGAAATTACATTTAGAATTGATAGATTATTGGGAAATTAGGAAGAATAATATATTTATTATAAATAAATACTTAACTGCGGCTTAATATTTAAAATATATAATTATCCCCAAGAAATCATAAATAAGTCACAAGAAATCAAATTTAAAATAGTAATAATAATTCATATCTACTTTAAATATATTACATCAATATTCAATATTTAGAGATGAGCAAATAAAATAGAAATTTATTATTAATTATATATTTAGTTAAGTTTAGTAATGTAAATAGCAATACTTTGTATAAAATTAAAAATAGAATTTCAATTATACTTTAGGGTTTATGTTTCTAAAATGTAATTGGAAATAAAAAATAAAAAATATAGAAAATGAGTTTTAAGAAATTAAGTTACATTGTATAGTGTGATAGGTATTAAGTAATGATATTGTCTTGATATTTGTAGTCTTTGGAGTTGTATTAGCAAAGTAGAAAATCTGCCCTCCCCTAAACATGTTCAGTTACCCCAATGATCCTAGGCCTTGTAGTTAGAATAGTAAATCTGCACTCTCACAAATGCATTTTGTTAGCCTAAATACGGTGGGCGGGACTCCATCTGCTTAACGTAGAACTTGTTATCACCGCCACGGAGGGACGACGGGAGTACTACCAAGATCTAAATCAGGCCCTTAGTTTAGTGAAGAGCTGGAGTAACACGCCTTCCAGGGTGAAAGGGGAACTGAAAAACCCCAATCTTTGTGTGGTTCTATCATCCCCTTGGCAGAGAAAAGAAATTAATGTCCCACATCAGGGGAAACTTTCCCAATGCAGAGTTGGACTCTGCGTATAACTCATCAGTCAGGAAATATCAGCTGTCATATGACATTTCCAGTAGTCCATCTACAAGGCTGTGACTGTAGCAGCTTACCAGGCATACTTCTGAGAACGTTTGTGAATTCCCAAAAGTTCTACGTTACACCTGTGCATAGAAGTACATGTTCAGGTATAAATGTATGACTTTTCTTCGTGAATGTTATATGTACTCGTGCAGAAGGGACATGAGCTAGAGAAGGCCTTTAGCCTTAGAGTGCAAACATAAAAAGTCATCCCCATCATTGTGATGCACCATTATTGCTTGTGCTGTCTGCGAGAGAGGCAGCAGGAGATTTACTCTGGACAGACCCCTGCGTGAGTGTTTCAGGTAAGTGTTTAGGTTCATAGGAACCATAGACTCGCGGAAACCTATCGGCTGTGATAGGTGGGCGCCTAGAGGGAGGATGAGGAGCTCACCATGAGGAATGAACAAATTATAAATCTAAATTAATTCTATAATTATTTGCACGTTTTTTCAAACGAAACAAGTACTTAGAAGGCAAGCTTTATAATACTTACAAAGCAGAATAGCTCACCATACACTAGATAATATATTTTACACAACATCAGCATTTTAACATGTTTATTTATGAGAAAATGAGCCCCACAACTACTAATAGTGGCTCCTGCATGCCAGCCCCTGTCCAAGTGCCAAATATTTAAATGGTCCTAAAAATAAGCTAAATCTGAATGGAACATTCTGTGGGCAGAGATTATGACTCGGTATTGGGAATATGACTCAGTGATGGGTTCGGATTGAGGGAGGAAATGTTTCACTGCTGAGTCACTGTTTGAAATGAACCATAGTGATTAAAAGTTGCCGGGTGACAGCTAAATGCCTATTTGTAATGAAAGTGTAGGGACTCCAGTGTGTGGATCAATAGCACAGATGTGCAGATCAATATACCAAGACCCAAGGGTCATCTTCAGGCATGAGCAGGTTAGGTTCTGATACAGTGGCCAGCCTTTCAGGGACTGATGGCGTAGACTGACCTGATGGCTTCTGCTGTCAAAGACTTGAATAGAGTGCAAGCATTCAGACATTTTCATGCATAACTGGTGTTATCAAAAATTATATTCATTCATGAGCACGTGTACACACCTACTGTCACTCATACTATATCAAATCACACTAGATTATAAACCTCCCATAATATTTAAGAACACTCCACAATGCCACTACTCTTCTCCAAGTGGATCGAAACCTTATGTCTGGGGAACCCAAGTCTTCTAGAGGTCATTAAGTAGTTTGTCTCAGATTAAGTTACCCAGTCGCAAAATTTAGCAATGCATTCTTATTCAAGGGGAAAGTCTCAGCGGACTTGAAAAAGTCTGAGGGAACCCCACTGAAAAATTTCAATGTAACAATTTGGATCACATAAAGTATTATATAATGCCTACAAGGGGTCTTATTGATTAAACTTACATAATAAAGAGAACAATCTTAAGGCCAATAATAAAAAAACAAATATGTTAGCGTAATGTTGACGCTTCTGGTATGATAACTCGACCATAAGTAGACACAAGTTAGAAAAGGTGGGTAGTTAAATCTATGTTGATGTTACACATGGTACTAGAGTTGGCTGCAATTTTATGTCAATTCCATAAAATTTAAAGCGCCCCAACACTTCGAGTTTTAAATCTGAAATAGATTTGGTTCTACTGTACAGAGATTTGACTTTTAGTAATAAGTTGTGTCCTATGTTGGACAGTTTGCTTTGCGGAATCTAAAGACAAGTATTGTCATTACCCAGGTGTACCTCACACTGTCAACTAAGGGCCCGATTCCGATCCGGGTCAGACAGCCCTCCGAGAGCCGTCCGTAGCCAAACCTCAATACCGACTCGGGCCCGGAGCCGGCCCGTCCGTACATGGAAGTACGATGCACAAAGTGGAGTAGTGTGGCTCACTGGTTAGAGGCGGCAGACCCGGAAGCAGAGGACGGCCCGGGACCAGGGTTCAATTCCCGACGCGGCAGGGTCGTGGACCAGGGCCAGCGGACTCGATAATTCTCACCTCTGTGCCCACTCTAACCAGGGATCACACTCGGCAACTCTGGGCATTAGCTTGCCTCATCTCCACAACGGCCCCCCACATTCGCCGGGGATGCCTGGTTTCACCTTGGAGATACCCAGGAGGGACCATCTCACAGGGATAGCCAGGACGGGTTCCCCAGCGGTCTACAGCGCCACGACACCTCGGCAGCAGTGCGCTTTACAAAAAAACAAAAACACAAATACATACAAATGTGTCGAATTGCCGACCGAGCCGTAGGCTCTGAAATCAGCTTCATTTCCCATACGAGCTGGAACCATACCCGCAGAATTCGACTCGTCCGGAAGCATTTAAACAGCAGTTTCTGGCCGGGCAAGTACGATGCGCACTTCCTACGCGCCGAACGGTTCGTCACTGACGGCACGTCTCAGCATCTGGAACTGGAGACTCTTCGCGTCATTTCGTGCCACAACACGGACAGCGGGTACGAGACGAACCAAGCATGTATCCGATCACGCATGTCATCCCTGCACTGTACGTTTATGACAGATTCAACAACAGGAATCGACGCGTACCACGCAGACGGCAAGTACAACACCCAAAGGGGGTACATAGCCATAACTACCAGCAGGAACAACCAATGGAGGGGGAGGAGTGCCCATCATTACCAGCAGTGTCTAGCCCATATTGGGTTGATGCCTATCACCACCAGCATTCCCCAGGACTTAGGGGGTGGATGCCCCGTCCTAGAGACTCAGTGGGGATGCCTATCACTCCCAGCAGTACAAATCCACTTGGGGGTGGATGCCTATCACTATCTGCATACTCCACTTGCATGGGGGTGAATGCCCATCACTACCAGCATACTCCACCTGCATGGGGGTGAGTGTCAATCACCACCAGCATTATCCAGCACATAGGGGGTGGATGCCCAGTCCTTGAGCCTCAGGGGGGATGCCTATCACCTCCAGCAGTCACAACCTACATGGGCGTGGATGCCTATCACTATCTGCATACTCCACCTGCATGGGGCGGATGCCCATCACTACCAGCATACTCCACCTGCATGGTGGTGAGTGTCAATCACTACCAGCATTCTCCAGCACATAGGGGGTGGATGCCAAGTCCTTGAGCCTCAGGGGGGATGCCTATCACTCTCAGCAGTACAAATCCACTTGGGGGTGGATGTCTATCACTATTTGCATACTCCTCCTGCATGGGGGTGGATGCCCATCACCACCAGCATACTCCACCTGCATGGGGGTGAGTGTCAAACACCATCATCATTCCCCAGCACATAGGGAGTGGATGCCCAGTCCTTGAGCCTCAGGGGGGATGCCTATCACTCCCAGCAGTACAAATCCACTTGGGGGTGGATGCCTATCACTATCTGCATACTCCACCTGCATGGGGGTGGATGCCCATCACCACCAGCATATTCCACCTGCATGGGGGTGAGTGTCAATCACCACCAGCATTCTCCAGCACATAGGGGGTGGATGCCCAGTCCTTGAGCCTCATGGGGGGATGCCTATCACCTCCAGCAGTCACAACCTACATGGGGTGGATGCCTATCACTATCTGCATACTCCATCTGCATGGGGTGATTGCCCATCACTACCAGCATACTCCACCTGCATGGGGGTGAGTGTCAATCACCACCAGCATTCTCCAGCACATGGGGGTGGATGCCCGGTCCTTGAGCCTCGGGGGGATGCTTATCACCTCCAGCAGTCACAGCCTACATGGGGTGGATGCCTATCACTATCAGCAGTCCCACCCACATGTCTTGTAGTACCAGCACCCCTCACCCTACCATCATGCCAATATTGTGTATTATGTGTGAAGTCCCTGCAACTGTGACCAAAAGCTGATTCTGGCATCATAAATCCAAACATAGCATCAATGGTGCCAAACCCCAACCCACCGCAGATATGAGTGTCTGTCCAAAATTGTCAGACAATGCTGCTCTGCATGTCAGATTACTGGTTGTAACACCACAAGCAGTGTAGTGGTAAAGTAGTGGGTGTGTTGCAAACAAACACACATCTGTGGAGTGGAAGTGACCTGCGTCAACTAACATCCCTCTGATATGTGCAGAGTAGCAGTGCACATGTAAGCTGACAATGCCTCCAATGTACAACTACACAATGTAAGTAGTGCCCAACAGAATGCATACACACATATGCACACAAACAGACACACATACCAAGGAATCCTGTGTAGATTGCAGCCAACAGGTAATCAAGACCCATACCATGGCAGCAATGGAACATAATAACCATGAAGAATGCACTGAATGATAAGGGAGGAGTGCCAGGGACAGTATGGCAATACCTACAACGACTTGCAGGCAAAGTCCAGAAAAGCCATATCAACGCATGGGTGCAGGTGCCCAAACACAACCAGCCAGCCCCACACTGCAAAATGTACACCACATGTGTATGTGTCTCAGTGTACCCAGGCTAGTACAACACTCATCCTGTGGTGTTTAAATCAAAACAGATCTATGTGTACACACTGCCATTCAGAAGTCACACAGGAACTGACGGCATACATGTGGCTTTCAGCCATGTGACATAAGCTTGGCTGCACACCAACAAACAGCAAGAGACAGACCCACTCCATTAATATCCACAAGGAGCCCACATTGTTGTAACAGTAGCCTGTATGATGATCCCTCTGCATGTAACACTTTCAATGTGCACTCTACTGTTGAGCACAGACACATGTGCGTTGCGCGCACTGTGGCAGGTAGTGACTGCCAAACTGACATCACACTCCCTCAGAAAAATAAATGGCCATGTGCTGTGATGTCAGACCTCCATGTATGTAGTGTCCTAGACATGAGAACACTCACATATGCCCACTCCAGATGCCACACACCTTCATCTGCAACAATGAGCAGCAGCCAGTCCCACAGGTACTGCTGACATTGCAAATGCACCGATGAAAATCACAGGGGTGTAGGGGAACTAAGGTGCACAAATACATCACACATGACCATGCAACATCCTTTGCGAATTAAACACACACCGTATATAATGAGGTACATGTGCATGACGTGACACCTATCAGACACATTGGGATCCTTGGAACAGTCCCCGAACAATGGAGTGCACATGGATACCCACAAAGAACACATTTTCACACCAGAAGACATTGAAGGCTAGGTTCTGATGAGTGGAAGCACTGACACACACATACAAGTTACCCAGACACATGAAGACACCACAATGTGAAAACAACCTGATTTTGGCAACAACAAAGTACAGGGCAGAATCCTGGGTATGTACCATGTGAGTTTACACACAGACCAGGGCTATTACATCACACACACCGATGACTCCCCTATAACCAGTATATACCATGTACCCACATCCCAGGAAACCCAGTCCTAACACCTATGGCAAACACAGGGCAACTCAGCAAGCATCACAGTCAGGCACAACTTCAGGGAATGTAGGCTGTGTGTAAAAAATCACGGTAACACAGTGAGACATGCACACAGAACACAACAGATGGGCCCAGTCAATGACACGAGGTTACACAATGCCATGAGGTGACTCCACTCATGTGTAACCTCAGCTGTGCCAACAGTCGTCTGTGCAGGGCCAAGTCATGTCAGTGTAGGAGTCTGCCAGTGAGCCACCTATTACTTCTGACTGAAGGTTCGGGTCACATTAGCCTGTGTCCTGCAGTGTCCCTTAAGTCACCAGCACATACTCCAAACATAATTTTTGGCAAAGTTGCACCGATAGCACAGATTACTTGTTCGTCCCCCATGCATGAAAATGCATGTCCGGTGCTGACGGACTGAGTCAGTAAGAAGGAAGATGTGCACACATGTCAGCACAAAACATGTGCAACAGTGGAAAAAAAAGATGTGACGTACTCCAAAGGATGTCCCAATCCCTGTGCAACATCAGTTGTGATCTTGAGAATCTGAATTGACACACAATGATGATTTTGAGAAATACTGCTATATGATTCAAGTACCATGGCACACATGAGGCATATCACAACATCATATCACACATTGGCAAATGACAATAGCACAACAGCAACTTAATTACACACCTCAGCAACATCGGGTACATGAGAAGAAAATCAAAGCAGTAACAAAACATACGTTTTATTCTGCAACGTAAAGGGGAAATTTCAAGCCCCAAATGCAATAAGGCCAATGGCCAGTCCATGACATCAGTCCATGATGGGGGACAACTGACAACATGTCAGCCATAGCTTGCCTGCACCGACACACAGTAGGGGACATCACCCTTTGGCGGGGCATCTATGGTGGCAGGCCAGGCACTGCAGGGAAAGGATCAGGGTGCACAAGAGTGGGGCAGGTGAGTGGTGGTGGGTACAGGGGTCACAGGAGCAACTGCAGTGGATGGGTCAGGGTCAGTGTGTGGGGTCTCCACTGCAGTGAGCATGTCCGATGGAGGTTGCTGGGGCTCCACTGCAGTGTCCAGGACAGTTGGGGGGGACACAGGCTCCACTGCAGTTGCTGGAACAGGCTGAGGGCCGGGTGTTGTGTAAGTGTCTGTGGAAGGAGGGGAGGGCCTAATGACTTTGGGGATGCGCCAGCGGTGGGTTGGTGAACCTGGGGCAGGGTGTGGTGGGGGAAAACAAGGAGTGGTGGCATGGGAGCTTGAGGATGGAGAGTGTGTGGTGGGAGTGTGTGAATGTCGTGGGGTCTTCCTGGTTCTTAGTGATTTCTGGGGGGGCCTCTGTGTCCCTGCTCTTGGGTGAGGGTGTGCATGGTTTGGTGGGTGTTCCCTCCTGACAAGGTGACTTCCTCTTCCCCTTATGAGTTGGCACAGGTGTATCTGATGGGAAGAGGCCAAGCTCACAGAGGAAGAGCTTCTGGGAAGGGGGCTTAGCAGGGGAGTCACATGAAGAGGTCTTGGCGGGAGAGGTGTCTGTGGACTGCGGGCTTGTTGTGGATGTTTGGCTGTGTGTCTGCACAAAATCCCCTGTGTGTGCCTTCAGTCCCCTGTGTGTGCGTGCTGGTGCGTTTAGACATGGATTTCCCTGTGTGTGTGCTGCTCGGGCCTGCTGTTGTGTGTGACGGTGCAGGTGTGAGTGTTGTTGGGGGAGGGTAGTGGTCACTGTGGATGGTGCAGAGGTAGGTGCGGTGAGGGACTGCTGGAGGAGGGACACTGCTGCTGACAGTGAGGAGGCCATGGACTGACTGATCCGTTGTTGGGCAGACATGGTTGCTGACATGCCCTCCACGAATGACACTAACTGTGTCAACAGATTAGTGTGAGCATGGAGGACACTCAGCATTGATGCCTGTCCCACATCGATCTGCTTCAGCAGGTACAAAGACTCAACACTCAGGGCAGTAGGGGAGACAGATGCAGGGGGTGCGGTGCCTGGACTGAAGGAGACTCTTGCCCTAAGATGGGGGGCTCCATGGACATCTGGGATGGGAGCAACTGGGAGGGTGGAGATGGTGGAGGTTGCAAGGACAGACTCGCTGTCAGTGTTCTCTGGTGTTGAAACACCCGCACCATCCTGGGAATCATCATTTGAGCCTTCGTCGTCCGCAGCAGATGTAGTGGCTGTTGACTTGCCCTCAGTGTGGCTTCCCTCACCCTCCGTGCCACTTGCTCCCTCGGACTCCTCCACAGCGGATCCAGTCTGGCTGTGGCCCTCCTCATGGTCTGAGGAGCTGTCCCCTCCAGTGTCTGCCGATGATGCTGATCAATAAGGGGGATAAACAGATTCACATCAGTCACCTGTATTTACTGGACAAATGACCTTAAATGCAACACATCACTGAGCAAGCCCTAGCATCATATAAACACAAAATCACAACCTAACACACATTGGTGAACCTGGCACCAATGAGTCTGCCAGGGAAGCATGCCCCAGTACCCATGATGATAATGGACCAGTCAGCCCATAGTATGTATGATGTCGGACAGCACATGTGCAGGCATTGGCAGACTACCCAGGACTCTGATCTGTTCTGAAAGTAACTGTCATGTCACATTCCTGGCCACTGACTCCGGTCTTGGAACAGCATTTATGATGGCATGATCGCATTGTTGATATGATGAACCTACTTGCATTAGCAGACACAAATACGGCCCATAACTTGAAATGTAGAGTTAGCACACTGTGGCTGCAGTACAAGACACACGTCACAATACAGTATGCTCCAGAAATTAGTGTCTCATATGATTCCACAGGCCAGTCTGGCTCATTAGTCAGTGCTAACTACTGTCACAGGCTCAGTGAATGGCTAGTCCACATTCAGAAACTTGTCACACCAATGTTTGCACTGTGAATGGAACTCCAGTAGTGGTCATGTATACATGGTAACCACATTATACACACATTTGATAGAACATGATGAAGTCACAGAAGCAACATGAGACATCACAGTTTGTGGGACTAAAACTCAGTATACCTAATCATAGAGGATATCACAAGTACTTAGTGAAGCAGATCGCACAAATCTGTTGAGTACACCAAAATGCACATATAGTTACTACACACATATGTATTGCCCTGTGTGCGGAACCAATAGTTACATGTCAGATGTCTGTCCATGTCAAACACATAGTAAAGCTCCGAGATACAAAAAGCTATGGCAGGCCAGCTTGTCACAAAGTCAGACACATGTTAATAACTGTTCACAATGGTGGAAGGGTTGGCTGACACACAAGAACAGGAGGCCACAGTGTCTCATGGGACCCGAGCGGCACACATGTCCATGGGCCATGTGCGACATGGGATAATCAGGAGCACAATGCAGGTGACCATGCATTGTGCTGGAACTCATACACATCAAATGTCTGAGGTGTAACAATTGTGCATGCCTGCTGCATGGGTGTGTGGCAATACCTCACACTCCTATGCTGACCTGCAACAGTAATTACTGCAGAGATGTTGATCAAATACAGGGCACATGTTAAGAATCCATAAATGATCTGACACAAGTCCCAGATTAGCCTCACCCATGTAGCTCAGGTCAATGAACACTTTGCTGATGTTGGTGTCAACATTCCCTTGGACAACAGGAATACACACAACCCAAGTGACACAGTAAAAAAAGTGGAACAGAAACACCTGGGCATCAGATGTGAATGAGGCAACACCACATATAGCCACATCGAAGTTGTCTGAGCTGACAGACTAACTGTGTGAGTGTTACTTGGCTGAAGGAGTACAAACAGCAGGTTAAACCAAATACACCTACAAGGCATGGACTCACACCCTCGTTGCTGCTGTCTGGCCTTCAACTGCCCATCAAGGTCTGGGAAGACCACCACCAGGATCCGTAGCATGTGTGGGGTCAGGGCCCGTCATCCGCCCCTCCTGCGAGGAGGCGACAGCTTCAGCTGAACCCTTGCTATCCTCCGGGTCCAGCAACGAAGGTCCTGCCACCTCTGCTGGCAGTTGCGGACGCGGCGTCTGTAGACCCCCACAGACCTAACTGCCCGGGCGATGGTCAGCCAAATTTCATGCTTCTCATTGCAATGAATTGGCAATTTCTCACTCCGAAACCACCATGAGGCCCTCCAGCGGATTGCTAACCTTACTTGTCTGGTGTATTGCAGCAGTTCTTCTTTGCCCTCACAGTTATTGGTTGCTGAAATGGCTGGAATGGCAGACATTGTCACATTCCCTTCTTCATCAATGCTAACTTTTGCATGTCAGGAAGCGTCACTATTAGTCAATTGTATGTCATACATCAACACATTTAAATAGGGAAATAGGACAGTAAGTCAATCTGAAACATTGACAGTTGTGTGCATACATCCCCACACTCTCAAACTTAAACTTACTCAGTGTGCATGCTTTCCCTTTGAGTGCACAATGCTAGTAGTGCCAGTCAGACTACATGTAAAAATGGCAAGGCAGTGGAATCCACACTCACCTGCTCCCCTGGTTTCCCATACAGCTTGCAGTACTGTGGGAGGAGGCTGTCCAGCAGGGCTTGGTTCTCCTCCTCAGTGAATGCTGGGGCCCTCTCCACAGTACGTGCCATTGCAGGAGACAGAGGATGCAGAGAAAGTAGCAGTGGTGTGATGTGACCCAGTCCTGTGGCATGTGGTGCAAAGCAAGTGCTGTCTCAGGGGAACACACAACCTTAAATCAGTGCTAGAGAGGCAGTATCTGTTGGATGCGGGCAAAGAGATAGGTCAGACTCGTTCGCATTATCCAAATTGGCCCAATCCATGTCTTGGGAAACATCGGACACGCCTTCAGCGTCGTTCAAACTTTTGCATTATGAGACCATTGTATTTGCAACATTGTTGCATAGGCCCAACTGAATCTGGCAGCACACGAGTCGTACACGTAGCAAAACACAAGGCTCGTCTTGATGACAGCCAATAGCCAATGGGTGTGTACGCCTTGGATCCTAGGTGTCCGACGCGTCACACGGAATCGCACCCACATAGATACACATTACAGCCTATGAGCAAGGCATGTGTGCGCATCGGTGCACAAGTGTCCAATGCCTATCACGGAATCGCACCCGCATAGATACACATTACAGTCTATGAGCAAGGCGTGCGTGCGCATCGGTGCACAAGTGTCCGACGCATATCACGGAATCGCACCCGGATAGAAACACATTACAGCCTATGAGCAAGGCATGCGTGCGCATCGGTGCACAAGTGTCCGGCGCGTATCATGGAATCGCACACGCCAGTGTCACCATTGCATTCAGTAGGCATGTTTTGATATGGACAAAGGGGGCTGGACAACACAGTGACAGCCTGTCACACAGTACAGGCATTCACTATTCATGCTCCATCACAAGTGTGTATACATGTGTACATATTGCATGTTTGATGTGCACAATATGGTACACACTACCAGGATGTGCCATGTCACATGGTCAACATAAGGCATTGTGTGTGATGCACCTCCCTACTGTGCTTCAGGACTTTGTGGCCAACACAAGTGGCCTGTGCACAGTGACTGGGGCACATTGAGTCTTGCCATGTCACATGAACCCAACATGACATATGATATGTAATGTGTGTCCATGGGTTTGCTGTGTGTGGTACATCATGAGTATTTTCAAACAATACTGGGGACATAGACATATTTGTATTTGGGAGTTGGTCATCCCCCCAACCTCCATCAGACTTGGTCCTGTGATTTTGTGTTGTGCCTGTGTGTCACAGACATCCACGTCTGACATGCAGACAAGCCTGTTTGCACATCCTGTGTGCCTTGCTTGTGTTGGGACGTGTATATCAGACGTTTCATGGTGACTGTGTCCATGTCGCACTACATGTTCCCCGTGTGTGAGACTGGCAGCCCGTTGTCACATTGACAACACAACTATCCTCACTAACCATTGCGGTGTGTATTTGTCCTGTACCATATGTTCCGAAGTACTGTGACAGGGCCCACAGTTTGACAACAGCAGAGCATGGCACTTGTTGTGTCACCATGTGGAGGTGACATGCTTTGTGAGGGGCACATGTCTAGCATATGTGTCCATGCAGAATTGCAGAAACCTGACTGTTCTGATGTGATGTAGCTTGTGTTATTTGGCCTGGTCATTGCCACAGATGTGGGTGAACTGAAATACTTTCTTTGTTTCCCTATGTACTGCAGGGCACCTAATGTCGTTTGCCACAGGAACGTTCCAATACACAGTGGCTGGTGCTGGTGAGATGTCACAGACTATGTTCAGTCGTGTTCTCCGTGATGTATTGGAGGCAATGTTGTTGTATCTGGACCAATACATCCGACTTCCATCCCAACAACAAATGCCAGGCATAAAGGGAGATTTCTATGCCTTGGGAGGGATGCCATCTGTCATTGGCTCAATTGATGGGACACATGTGGCTTTGGTACCACCACATGTACAGGAGCAGATTTACCGCAACCGTAAACATTTTCACTCGATTAATGCTCTAGTGGTATGTCTTGCGGACATATCAATTTCACATCTGTGTGTCTGTTTCCCTGGTTCAGCCCACGACGCCTACATCATGCGGAATAGCAGGATACCACATTTGATGTCACAGCTGCAGAACCAGCGTGCCTAGCTTGTCGGTGAGTAGTAGCGCTTTACATTACGTGTCTTAGGTATCTTTGGATTACACGCTCATTCCTGACCCATGACATGTTTGTCTGTTTGTGTGCAGGTGACTCTGGGTACCCCAACATGCCTTGGTTGCTGACACCTCTTAGGAACCCTGTCACACCTGCGCAGATACATTTCAATGAGGCACATGCGCGGACCAGGCGAATGATAGAGCAGACATTTGGACTCCTGAAAACCCGATGCCGCTGCCTGGACCAGACAGGAGGGGCCCTCCAATATGCACCTGAAAAGGTGTGCAAGATATTTATTGTGTGTTGCATGCTACCCAACATGGCAGTGAGGGAGGAGGTGCCTCTCATTGAAGATGATGACAGACAGCAACCGCCAGCATGTGAGGATCCTGGCCTGGGACATGTTGCGAGTGATGATGAGGGTGAGGGGGATGTACGGACTCAGCTCATCAACAACTTCTTCTCCTAATTGTGAGTATACAGTGATGTGTTGGCAAGAAATCTTGCTTCACCTGATATGTTTGGGTTGTGCACTGTGTGAGCATATGTGTTTCTAAATGCTATGTGTCATGATTGTAGTATTTATGTGTCCCTTGAGTCACTATGTCCTCCCAATCAGTGTTGCCATGAATCTTTGGATATTTTCACAGGTTATTTGAATTGTGTATGTAATGTGTTTTGTAGATGTATGCATTTGTGAAGTGATTTCAATACTGTTGTATGTCTGTCATTCACAGGGTCCATATGCTGTTGTCTGGTGACATGTAACCTCTGAAATGCACATTACGGTCACTGGATGCAACCTTTCACAATGTGTGAGACAAGAAATGTGATGGGCATGGTGTTTTTGTGTTGTGTTGACCTAGGAGTGTGTACCTCTCAAATGTGTCACAGCAACATTAATCAATTTCCAGTGTTTAGATTGCTCTAGTGGTTCTCCTGCCCAGTCTTACTTTAGCATTTCATCACCTATATGTGTCAAAACCAGTCAAATTCATCACAGAGTCAACAATTGTGACTTGGAGTGTTTATTTACATACATGTGTGTGGATGATATAGGTGACATTGAGTGCTGTATAGTGCAATGGGATTCCAAAGTTCACAGAGGAGTTGGTAGGGTTGGTCGGTGGAATTAACTGAGTAAAGTCCACAGTCAGTAGATCCATTGGTTCAGATCAGATCCTCCATCACATGTGGGAGAGATGTGGACAGTCGACAAGGTGAAGGGTTTGCACACAATGGTAGACATCATGGAAAGGTGTTCACTTCCAGGGTGATAAGTGAGTGGAAGGTTACCCCTGGATACTTTTAGGTCTAAGAGGAGGGGAAAACGACAAATGAAGAAAAGAAGACCTCTTATCTGACCTGTCTTATTCCTATGGAATTAATCTCTTATATACTACACAAACCCCCACATGTGCACAGTTACTCAAAAAACATTTTAATTTCTTTATATGTAATTTTATTTACTTTTTTTATAAAAATAGAGACAAAGATATACATAACAATATATTCATAATTATCAAGTGGACATCTGATTCACATATAAAACATACACTTTGTTTCCTCAAAAGTTAAACAACGTATTTGTATAGAAACAAAATTTTGTTTAGAGACCCCAAAAGGAAAATTTTTTTTAGAGAAACCGTCACATCCACATTCTCACTTCTCATTCACTCCTACATACTAACAAACATTCTCCACAAATCACTTTTCATTAAAAACCAACAAACCATCTCTAGAACGAGATCCTACTTCAATAGTACTGTAGGCAAAATTAATATCTATCCATAAGATTTTAACACTTATTGATATGCCCTAGAATTCTGAGGTCATGAAGTTTTTAAATCAGATTCTTCTGAGGATCTCTTCAGAGTGTGGTTGTTGTTTCTGGTCAAGAAACAACAACCACACTCTGAAGATGGTGTTTGGTGGTGTATGGGGCCAAATCCTGGAGGTGTTTGTCATTGGGTTTGTAGATGTATTGCCTTAGGTACATGTTACTGTGACATTGCAGGTATTGTGTTTCTCTAGGTTGGCATAAACATGAGAGGATAGTTATGTTTAGGTTGATGTGGCTTGATGACAGTGAATGTTTTCTCTGTCCCCCTGACATTATTGTCTGTGGGTGTTGATTGATGTGGCATCACATTTTGTAATAGTTATTTGTGTACTCACCAGGCTCTGGTATTCCAGGCAATCCATGGAGGCCAACTGGTGGGAACATGGCCCACACCTTCTCCTCCCAGGAAGTGAAATACACCGGTTTTTCAGGAGGACCACCACCAGTGGGCTGGCTCAGGGCACGGTCTTTGCTGATGAGTTTCTTGAACCTCCTGCGTATGTCGTACCACCGGTTCCTGATGTCGTCCATTGTGCGCCTGGTAGGTGCTAAGGCATTCACCTTGTCGACAACCCTCGCCCACATCTTGTTTTTCTGGGATAGGGGGGTCTGTTGGACCAAGATAGCGAATAACTGTGGCTCTACTCTGATGATTTCATCTACCATGACCTCCAACTCACTGTCTGTGAACTTTGGATTCTTCTTTGGGGGCATGGTGATGGGTGGTGGTGGAGATGGATGGGTGTGTGTGTGGTAGTGAGTGTTGGTGAGTATGTGTATGGCTGGGTGGCTGTGAGTGTGCCTATTGTGTGGTGCTGATGTTGTGTAGTGTGTAGGTTGTGGCTGTATGTCTCAGTGTGGTGGTGTTGTCTGTTTGCAGGTCTGTGATATTTGCAAGCGATCATGGTCTGGATTTTTGCCCTTTTTATTGGTGGAGTTGTGGGTGTGTCTTGGTTTGAATTATGATTTTTCTGGGATTTATAACTGCCTGTTTGCCCTTTTTCTGTGTCAATTCCATGATTTCTTCGCGACGGGCTCTTTTTGTAGCCAATATCTCAGATCTGTGCAAATCGATTGTACGGCTTGGACTCCGTGCGACTTACTTTTGTCCGTGACGCATTGAATCGTACTTGGCTGGTTGTAAGGCGCGTGTTCGTGTCGATTCAGTTTCCAAGCGGCGGCACTGTTTTCCATACGTTTCGGTCAGTCCGGATTGATTCCGTGCGAGTCAGTTGGATTTTGACCGGGACGCATCATACTTGTAAGGTCGTACAGCGCCTGTACGAGTCGGTCGTACTTCAGTCCCGGTCCGTGTCGGTCAGGACGCTTTCCGTCCCGATTCGGAATCGGGCCCTAAGTGTGTAGTTTGCATTTTCAAAAATCTAACTGTTACTAGATGGCTGCTTAGATTAAATCTGGTTATCGCCCAAAAGGGATTGGTTAAAGTTATCAGGGTTGTAACACAGGCCTCAGCAGCTTCTGCAGTGCAAAGGGGGCCACACCCTCAGGAGCCCCCGTTCGGCTTGATGACTAGGAGTGTGTAAGGGTCCACCTCAACACATTCTGCGGAGGGTCGGGGTGCGCCTCCTTTCGAGTTAGGCAGCTGAAAGCTACCATTGCACTAAAGTCACTTGAAACCTTGCTGCACACAATTGGTGAAACAATCATCACATTCTTAGAAGATAAGGTCTGTTTGGGCTTCTCTCATATCAACTATAAGGCGTAATTTTCTTCAGCTGAGTCTTCCATTATGTTACACGTTTGGTTATGGCAAAACCTTAACTATATCCAATTGTAAATGTTGTCATCCTTGTGGTTCTTGTGCTAAAACTACTGCCCATATGTGTTAGTGAAAAAATGGCAATGAAGATGCCGAAATGGATAAAACCACATTTTCGCAAACTGGAAATAAGAACTGTAGCTTAAGCATTTGAAACAAAATTCGAAGTCGAAAACTTGCACTTGGTGGGAGTTGTGACAAGATATTGGCATGCTGCAGAAGTGAAATTGAAAGTGAAAACCCTGGAAGACATCAAGGGGCAGATTTACTAGATTCTCACTGGGCGCAGTGCAGCAGCCGTAAATGCTGTGTGGGGTGAGAAGGAGAGAGCAGGAGAGAGCCATATTAACAGAAATATGGCCCTTTTCACCAAACCGCAAGGGTGTCTCTGTGACTCTAGCATAGGTTTTGTACTGAAAGGGAACCTTTCCCATACAAAATATCATGCTTAGACTAACTGGAAACCTTTTCCCACTTTGTATGTGTGCTGCACCTTGCAAAGTCAGAAAAGAAAGGAGAAGTGAAAGCATTTCTCCTCAAAGCGCCTATTTGAAATGGGCTCTATTTTTTCCCGCTAAGCCCTATCTACTTTTTTAAGTAAATAGAGCTTAGCGTCAGAAACCTTGGGTGGTTGCATGGGAACACCCATGCACCACCAATGGTACGCCCCCCTGGCGCTAAATAATGCAAAGCAGCGCTATGCGATGCTTTGCATTACTTTTCAGTGTAAAACAGGTTTCCCGCTGGAAAGTAAATATGCGAAAAAAGATTTAGAATTGTTTAGCGTCACTTTTGTGACGCAAACAAAGCGTTAAATCTTCATAAATTAATCCTCAAGTGCCTGTCCACGTATTATGGATTTTGGGGTCAATTATTTTTAGGTCTGAATTTCTCTGTAAATTTAACTTTTATACAATTTCTGTTGATGCCACTAGTATGTCCATGATTGTGATTAATAATATTTATTTTAGGTTCTAAAATAATTTTGGTTCAGTGATAGAATATCAACCCTCAAAATATCCCCATACACAAATATCGAGTTATAAATATCGATGTCAAAAATATCGAAATCCTATATATATCTCATAATGTATAATGGTAAGTGCAAAAATATTGGGGTAAAAATATAAATGTAAAAAATATAGTTGTACAAAATATCGATTTTAATATATGTATAAAAATAATATTAAATAAAAGTAACTTAAAAAAATAGATGTATTATACATTTTAACAAATATAACACATACAGTTAATAAAAAAAATAAGCATATATATATATAAAATGTACTATATATATATTTACTTTAAAACAATGAATAAACTATTAATTTTAATTTATTTTATAATTGTATATATGAAAATGTACAAATAAATATATATATACATACAACAATAACATTAAATCTAATACAAAAACATTATATTTTAAATTAAAACATTAAACTATTCAAAAGTCTTTAAACTTAAATTTTCCACTTCAGTGAGTGCAACAGTAGGTAAAGTGGAGGATAGTGGAGGGGCAAAAATTACTATTTCCCCTCGAGTGAGTGCAACAGTAGGGAAAGAGTTGGGTAGCGGAGAGGTAAACATTACTATCCCCACGCCAGTGAGTGCAACAGCAGAAAAAGTGTTGGATAGCAGAGGGATAAAAACTACTATTCCCACTCCAGTGAGTGCAACAGTAGGGAAAGTGTTGGATAGCGGAGGGTAAAAAATTACTATTCCCACTTCAGTGAGTGCAACAGTAGGGAAAGTGTTAGGTAGCGGAGGGGTAAAAGTTACTATTCCCACTCCAGTGTTAATAGTGG
The DNA here is from genome assembly GCF_964204655.1 of Triturus cristatus. Lineage (NCBI taxonomy): Eukaryota > Metazoa > Chordata > Amphibia > Caudata > Salamandridae > Triturus > Triturus cristatus. Next base: position 1,403,029,472 of record NC_140590.1, read on the forward strand.
AGGAATAAAAATAACTATTCTCATTCCAGTGAGTGCAACAGTAGGGAAAGTGTTGGATAGCGGAGGTGTAAAATTACTATTTCCACTCCAGTGAGTGCAACAGTAGAGAAAGTATTAGATAGCAAAGGGGAAGAAAATACTATTCCCACTCCAGTTGGGGCAACACTTGGAAAATTGTTGGATAAAGGAGGGGTAAAAAATACTATTGCCCCTCCAGTTAGTGCAACAATAGGTAAAGTGTTGGATAGTGGAGGAGTAAGGGCAACACTTGGAAAAGTGTTGGATAGCGGAGGGGTAAAAAATACTATTGCCACTCCAGTTAGTGCAACAATAGGTAAAGTGTTGGATAGTGGAGGAGTAAAATTTAATGTTCCCACTCCAGTCAGTTCAAAATTAAAAACAAGCAAAAATCACCAACACAAAATATTTTTCACAAAAATTAAATTATTAAAAATATATAAAAATATTTAAAAAAATCTAAAAAGTAAAACCACATTATAATGTTAATTAGATATGACAAATATCTGGAAATAGTACATTAAATACATTTTAAAATAATTTACGAATAATTTTTTATAAGAAATTATTTATAAAAAAAACATTAATTATTACATAAATGTAATCTTTTTTATTTCCTGCCCTATAACACCGCACAATTCACAACACATATCTACATTTTTAAAAAATGTACCTTTATAATTAACACAATTAACTATCAATTAAAGAAATATTATTAATTAAAAAACAAATTAAAATAGATAAAAATGTATTTGCTCCCCAAACGTTACCCCTATAAAACCAAAACTCACACACAAAAAAATAAACAATTACCCTAATTAATTATCAATTGATGAATTCATATTAATGATCAACTGATTATTAATTAATTAAACATAAATTACTTTCCATCCTCTACTGCTATAAACCCCACAACCCACACCTAAAAATTATTACACAATTTCCATAATTAATTTTCAAATAATAAATTAATATCAATTAACAACTACTTAATAATTAATTAAAAATAAATTACTTCCCACCCTTTACCACTAGAACCCCCACAACTCACATCTAAAATAATTACACAATTGCCATATATAAATTGTTATTAATTAATTTGCATTAATTAACAAATATTTATTAATTAATTACAAATAAATTACTTCCCACCCAGAACAAAGCACACAAAAGTTGAGTAAAAATGGTGTAGCACAAAAAACTAACACTTGGGTGTGTTACAGATGTCTATCAGAGCAGAGGTTGACTGCTTCCCCATGCTCAAAATCTTTTTGTATTTGAGGCAAAATTGCCTGAGATTTGCAAACTCTGGGACAGTCGCAGGAATGTCTATAGAGACTTGAGGAACTGATTAGGTCCCTGGTTGTTCGGCATCATCTCCTGCAGGTGTTGCTTGCTGGCTCCTCTCTCGCTCCTTTTGTGCTCATTCGAGATGCTTATGATATATAGGTTTGATGTGTTTTAGCATACTTGAAGTACCACAAAGTACTTCTTTTCTGTCCCCCTAGACAGTATCTTGTGACAAATGTTGCATTCCACTGTTTTAACCACAACTTTTCTTTCTTCACCAATGGCATTGTAAAAAGTTGCCAAACAATACAATATGTCATCGTGAATCCAGAAAATGTATTTAAACAAGCTTTAAATCATTTCTCTATAATTATAACAGTTGTATTACTTTATTAGTAAACCACTTACCGTAAACAATACGTTTGAAGTCTCTACGTATGTTTTTAACTACTGCCAAAAACACGCTGGAGTCACAACTCTCTCACTGCCCCGGATAGACTAATCGCAATGGATTCATAACTCCCTAAAAATATAAAAAATCAAAATAATAATATACACCAAAAGGTTAAGCGGAATAACACTCTTTAATTGGGTACAGGAAGCGACAGGTGTCTCTGCATTGTGCTACTAGAAGAAATGAGGGCTCCACTATAAAACTGTGCGCTAGTCTTCGATCACATTGCCAAAATTATATGGACACAGTTCACTGGAGACATTGCTTCATGGTCGGTTACGGATCTATAGATTAGAATATGCACTAGACATGTATCTATCAAAGTAGCACTTACTAATTAACCAGTAGAAAGTATTCTATGTGAGTAGACATTTTGTGCAAAATCGAGAACTCTTGTTGGATAAATGGGCAGGTAATGTTGCCTTCTGGCCATGATGCTCCTTTCTGAAAATTTAAATCTTAAAGGAAAGCACTATCAATTATAAACATAGCAAGTGCTCCAGATGATTCAACATCTGTAGAGGACAAATGATCCTAATTTATTGGACTTTGCAAAGGCAAAGCAAGTGTGTTTTCTCAGCAATTCTACCTTCAAAAACAATATGAAACCCTTGATGCAGCTGAATGCATTGTTCATCTATCAGGTCACAATCATCACTCTGTAGTGAATGTGACAAATTAGTTTTTTCTTGCCATCTCCTGATGAGAGCAGACACCATTGTTTTTTTCTTTTACATTACTACAAGTATGCAAATGTGCAAAATCACACAAAATCTCTGCTCATTTGCTCCTGCACTGTACACATTAACAGTAGGCAAAGATCTTCCCATCTTTTCCCAGGTTGATGGACAGTTTGCCAAAAGGCCTCCTGGGTGGGATTCTCACCAATTTTGGTGACACGTTCTTGATGTAGAGGAAAATGAGGACAGCTCCACCAAACAAAGAAGCACTTAGTTCATAGAGTTAAGAGGAAATATTCTTGTTTGGTGGAGATTCACCTCTTGCAGTCTCAATGTCTTCTTTATACGAGTATTCATGTTAGCACAGACTTCTGAGACGAGACACTTGAGGAACAATCAAGTTGCCAAAGTTAAATGCACACAACGTCACTGGAGACATTACCTCATGGCCATTTACACAACTGTAGTGTAGAATGTGCACTAGACATTTACCCAACGAGGCAGCACTTACTAATTAACCAGTATATATTCACTGTAAAAACTAAAGGTTGCAGGGATTTTATAGTTAGAAAACAGAATTCTAAAAAAACTTAAAAGCAGCAATCAGATTTTGACTGAAAGTATGTTTCGATGGTTCGAGCTCAAAACTCTCTGTTTTTAATAAACATCTTAAGGTGCCTTGTTCTGCGTGGATGAGTTTATAAGCACATTTTATGATGTTAGTAATGGCTCTGGCGTATGAGCTGACTAAAGAAAGCTCAAGGCGCAGAGCTTTTGCAGAAACTGCTTGTTGGACCTTAATCATTTTGCGTAGTCTTTTCCCTTCTTTAATTTGTATTTGTTGCCACTGTCTTATTGGAATATATTCCAGAGCGTACGATAAAATGGGTGGAATTTTAGAGCTAAAAACCTGTATTAGAGGAAAAAAGTGCCTGTGCCCGGAGGAGAAATATCAACATTGGAGAGCCCCAACATGTATGTCTGCTTTATAACCCAAATGCTGCAGATGAGGGGAATTTTGCAATGATTGTGTAAATATTCACCCTAAATAGGTATATTCTTTAACCACTTCTAGCGGTTTTCCCTCTAAAGTCCAATTGAATTTTGTGTATTTTTTGCCTCCTCTGTACAGAACTAAATTCATTTTTGTCATATTTGGAGTCAAAAAAAATTATTCTGTATATCTGGTAAGTACTTCTAGATTCCTTTGTTGGCCGAATGGGGTAAGGTCTAGGATAACCACATCATCAGCATACATCATGATGTGGATTTTTTGGGGGGGGAGTTAATGACCTGTGTGAAACGATCCGGATGGTCATTGAGGTATAGAGAGAAAAGGAGGGGAGCCAAAAGGCAACCTTGTCTGAGACTGTTTGGTGTGACTTTCAGACGGGTGAGACCCTTCTCTTTTCCCATTTGTATTTGACACTATGTTTCCTAAAATAATGATATAATGATATGAAGAAGATTATTCGGAATTCCCAGTTTTCTAAGCATGTTCCAGAGTGTAGGTCTGTCTACTCTGTCAAATGCCGTCGTAAAGTGGACGAAGACAGAGTAGACGACCTGCGATTTTGATACAACATATTTATCTATTACTGTTTGTAACACCACTTTGTTGTCGGTTACGGAGTGTTTTTGTCAAAACCCAGCTTGATTTAAAGGAATTACTCCGGTAGAGAAGGCCCAGTCTATAAGATGATCCAGGACGCTTGCCACAAAGATCTTCTCTATAGCATCCAGCAAGGCAATCTGTCAATAATTGCAGGGAAGCAACTGAGATCCCTTCCTATAGATTGGGATCACGATGCTTTCCTTCCATAATTTGGGGATTTCACCGGTAACATAGCAGTGAGAGTAGAGAGGTACTAGAAACTTACTTCATTCTTCTGGGTTACTTTGAAGTACTTTTATCGGAATCTGATCCGGACCCATTGCAGCAGAGGATCTTGCGTTCTTTATATGATGTTCTATTTGCCGAGCTACTGGGGCAAGGTTATCTTGAATATTTTCCCCTGATTTACTTGATGCTTGGTTCCAACTTTCTTGGCTCAAATTTAATTTGTATAAATTGCGTAGATATGTTTCTCATTCAATTGGGGGAACTGGTAATGCTTGCAGGGATTTCTTTGTACCTGTTTCTTTATCTATTAAGCTCCAGTATGCTGCATTATTTTTTTGTTTGGCTGCAATTTGAATATCAACCCAGTTTTGGTCCTGTTGAGTTTTCAGATTTTTTTCTTTTTCCCTCTGCGGAGTTTTTTGAAGTTTTTGATTTCTTGGTGTCTTATCTCTGAGAAATGTAAAAATTGGATACGGATTCATTTGTTTAGTGCAATAGCTCTTTTATCTGGGTAATAGAACACAATCAAGGTATCAAAGCCTGCTTCCACTTCCTCAAAAACAAAAACATAGGATATTTAGATCATACCAACATGCGGTTAGACATGATGAGTCAATGCCTCCACACTAACATCTTCATGTTCAACTACACCCTTTACAAGCAGGCGCTCGGAACGGCCATGGGAACATGTTTTGCTCCCAGTTTCGCCAATTTGTTCCTGGTACTGTGGGAGGAAGACATCCGCAAAAACACTAACATCAGTCCAGACTTCTCGAAGGTGATCCTGTGGCTATGTTACATAGATGATCTGTTTATAATTTGGAATGGTACTAAGGAAGAAGCCACTATGTGTATCAATAAACTTAATAGCAATGATTACAACATAAAACGTATCCACAACATGAGTAGGGAGAGCATCAAGTTCCTAGATGTCAAGGTCAAATTATGTCAGGGAACCTTGCAAACCAGTCTCTTCCGTGAAACCACTGCGGGCAAAAGTCTTCTACATGCTCTCAGCAGCCACACCGACAATATCAAATGGAATATCCCATACAGGAACTGCTGAGAGCAAGAAGAAACTGCAGCACCGATGAATCATACACCATCGAATGTGACAACATTATCTCTAGATTCAGAGCCATATGATACCCAAACTGGGTGCTTAACCGTGCCCTATCCAAAGTTAGCAAGGTCAGTAGATCACAAACCCTCAATGTACAGATGAGGGATGCCGACACCACCAAAACCTCTGACGCTAGGGCGATTTTGACATACAGCAGCAATTCTCAGCAGATACACAGGATCTTGTCACACAATTGGGACATCCTCACCAGTGATCCGATTGTAGGACATACCCTCCACGGTAGACCAGGGTCACGCACAGGAAAGGATTTAACCTGAGAGATGTCCTTGTTCACAGTGATATATCCCATATACACTATCAAGGGGACCATCATTTACAATGTTTTTCCCCTTGTGGACACTGTAAGGCTTGCCACAATAGCTACATGAAAAAGGAGCTCACTACACTTGGTAAAACAAGACCAAAGTAATAACTCAATTCCTGACATGCAGCTCAACTTTTGTCATATATGTGCTCGAATGCCCCTGCAAATTGAGGTATGTGGGCGGCACCATCTTTATGGTCAAGAAGAGGATATTAGAACACATACAAGCCATCAATAACAGAGATACCTATTATCCGATTGCTAGGCATTTCCAGGAATACCACTTATTTAACAGTTCCCTCTTAAGTTTCTTTGCCATTGAACAAGTACACACTGGTCCCAGGGGTGGCAATCGGGTACTCAAGCTCCGTACACGAGAGTCCAAAGTATACTAGAGCTCGAAACAAAATACCCTGGGGGACATATTTTGGATGAGGAACTGGGAACACATCTCCATGACGATTAACCTGCCCTATTTCATTGCCCTTTCTGCATAATATTGTATTTCTACTCCCAATGTGACTTTTGCTGTTGTTCATGTATCTTGTATTTCAGTCTGTGTTATAATTTTTGAAATGCTCAACTTTTTAATCATCATTATTTGTTGTTTTTCACAGGGGGAAAGGAAGGGACCTACCGCTTATAAACGGACACCTCTTCACGGGCTCCCTACCCTTTTATTCCATGGTTCGGGGCATGCACATCATTAGGATAAGAAACTCTTGGTCTTTTATTGATGCTATCCACAGCAGTAACATTCAGTATTTTAATACATGTTTGTGTGTTTTTTCACATGTTACACTTTCATTCCTCTTATGGTTCAGTCCATTGCCATGTGGTTCATGGGGTCCAACTGATGCCGCAAGTTTACTTCTGTCACTTGGCGAAAGAACGTTTTTCCAGTTTACATTTGATATAGATATTAGCTTTCCAGGTCTCTATGCTTGTATTAACGCATTGACCGGCTCGTCGCAACTGGGCTACTGAGTTTCCTTAAAGTATTTTCCATCGAGCATTGCTTCGAGCAGTCACCTAACTATCTTGTTGCAGTATTTGAATCTTTTCTTTAAGTACGACTGCATAGAGCATTTTTTCATTTGTGGTTTAAGATGTTATCACAATTGTTTATACCTGCTTTGTATTTTACAAGCATACATTTTACATTTTGTTATTCTCTGTGTAAAATGTTTCGAAATGGCCCCCACATTTGTGTTGGATTCCTTCCACTCCTTTTGGAGTCCTTTGTTCATGTTTCCACATAGTTATGTACTGCACCATCACTGTTTAGTCATTGTGTGATCAAGACAGGGTTGCTGTTGAAACGCGTAACCTTTTGACAAATAAACCTGCACTGAGTGGCATTTCATGAACGTGCGTTTTACTGGGACTCTTCTTCTGGTATTTATGACCGGCTGGCTCCGTCGGCGTCACGCACAACCTGCCAATGGGCCGTGGATTCCAGAAGGAGCTCAGGCTTTGGTTGGATATATATACATACTGTTATTTAAATCAAACCAGGTGACTGCAATGTATTGCTATTGGTACCGGTTTGGCCTGTAAACAAGGATGTTGTAGCCCGAAACGCGTTAGGTCTCTGCTGAAATGATTTAATGCCTCTTGCTGGCCTCGCTACAGTCTTCATTAAAGGAGTAAAACCTACCTGGGAATTTATCTCCTTTTGAGGGCAACCTTTTTTGTTCAAAATGAACGGCCGTGCCAGCCATGGAGATGCACCGCCTCACAAGAAAGCAGATCTGTGATGACATCAACTGCCAGTAATTATCGGAACGCAAAGTTTTAATGAAAGACGATCGATGTGCAGCGATTTCAGGAGTGGAACATTCAAATCAAACCACTGGGGTGAAAATGATTTTTAACTTTGGGAGCAACGGCAAACCTGAAATGTTTGCGTTCTACCATCACCATAATGCTTTTCACTTATAGGAAGGCCCACTGTGGGTGGAACTGTTATTTAAATCAAATCAGGTGACTGCAATGTATTACTGTTGGCTCTGGTATGGCCTGTGTACAAGAGCGTTGTAGCCCGAAACGTGTTAGGCCGCTACTTAAATGATTTAATGCCTCCAGCTCACCTCGCTTCAGCCTTCATTAAAGGAATAAAACCTACCTAGGAGTGCATCTCCTTTCAAGGGCAACCTTTTTTGTACAAAATTAACGGCCGGTCCAGCCGTGGAGATGCACTGCCGCACAAGGAAGCGGATCTATGATGACATCAACTGGCAGTCATTATCGGAACAGCAGGATTTAATGAAAGACGATCTATGTGCAGCGATCTCAGGAGTAGAACATTTAAATCAACCCACTGGGCTGATATGGGCTGATAATGATTTTTAACTTTGGGACCAAGGGCAAACCCACTGGGGGGAAATGTTTGCAAAACTACCATCACCATGATGCTTTGCACTTACAGGAAGGCTCACTGTGGACGGAACACATTAGGTTGCTGCTGAAATGATTTAATGTCTCCTGTTGGCCTCACTACAGTCTTCCTTAACGGATTAAAATCTACCTGGGAGTGCTTCTCCTTACGAGGGCAACCTCTTTTGTACAAAATTAACGGCCGGTCCAGCCATGAAGATGCACTGCTGCACAAGGAAGCGGTGCTATGATGACATCGACTCCAGTCATTATCGGAACCGCAGGTTTTAATGAAAGACAATCCATGTGCAGGGATCTGAAGAGTGGGACATTCCAAATCAACCCACTGGGGTGAAAATGATTTTTAACTTTGGGAGCAACGGCAAAACCACTGGGGAAAACCTTTTTGCGATCTACCATCACCATAATGCTTTGCACTTATAGGAAGGCCCAATGTGGGCAGAACTGTTATTTAAATCAAATCAGGTGACTGTAATGTATTGCTGTTGGCTCTAGTTTGACCTGTGAACAAGCGCCTTGTAACCAGAAACGTTTTAGACCGCTGCTGAAATGATTTAATACCTCTAGCTCACCTCGCTACAGTCTTCATTAATGGAGTAAAACTTACCTGGGAGTGCGTCTCCTTTTGAGGGCAACCTTTTTTGTACCCACATATATATATATCACTGATGTCCTCAGTGATGTCACTGACCATGTCATGAGTGATATAATATGTGATGTAATCAGCAGTGCATTGCGGGGGCGTGAGTTATAGTCAGCTCAACTAACTACAATGGCCGAATTTCTCTGGTTTTGTAGGAGTGAAATGTCCAACTAACTATAAAGACCTTGAAACCTGTGGTTTTTTTAGTGAATTTCTAAGGTTTTTTAAATGCTAATTACTAACTATAACATCCATGAAACCTATGGTTTTTTCAGTGAATTTCTAAGGTTTTTTAAATGCTAATTTATAACTATAATGTATTAGTTGCGTTTGCAGAGTGGTGCAGAAAGGGGGCTGGGCCTACGACCAGCGTTCAGAACTTCTGCTGTGTAGGACTTACAGGAGGTACCAGGAGGGATTCTAGGCCCCCAATGTCCCTCAGGAGTAAAGTGGACTTTATCCCCCAACCCGTAGTGTGCCAGGAGGCGCGTTTTCAGAGTAGTGGAGAAAGGGGGCATGGCCTCCAAAGACCTCTTAGCAATCCCAACGTGTGGGACTTACTGGAGGTAACAGGAGGGGTGGTCAGCCCCCAAGGACATCTTTGGCCGAATACCCCTCCTATTATCTCCAGTAAGTCCCACACAACAGGATTGCTAAGTTCTCATAGCAGGCCACGCCCCCTTTGCCCACCACTCTGCAAACGCACCTCCTGGCACTCTCTTGGTTGGGGGATGAAGTCCACTTCTGTTGTGGGGGTCCTTAGGGGCCAACTAGCCAACCTGTTACTTCCAGTAAGCGCCACACAGTGGGATCGCTGAGAGGTGGACACAGGTTTGCCTCCTTTCTCCACCACTCTGCAAACACGCCCCCTGGTGCGCTCTCGGTTGGGAGAGGAAGTTCCCTTGCCTCCTGAAGGTACCTGGGGGCCAACTAGCCCTCCTGTTATCTCTAATAAGACCCACGCAGCTGGATTGCTGAGAGTGGTTCAAGGCCACATCCCCTTTTTACACCACTCTGCAAACGCGCCTCCTGGCGCACTGCTGCTTGGGGAATGAAGTCCACTTTAGTCCTGAGGTCCTCAGGACACATGAGGACCAAATCGACCCACCAGCAGTGCCCCAAGAGGCACATTTGCAGAGTGGTGTAAAAAGGGGCGTGACCTCTGACCACCTCTCAGCAATCCTACTGTGGGGATTACTGGAGGTACCTGGTGGTCTAGTTGGCCCCTAAGGACCCTTAGTATTCAAGGGGGCTGAAAACCCCAATCCAAAACACATCAGTAGGCGCGTTTGGACAGTGGTACAGGGAGGAGGCGGGGCCTCCGGTGAGATGCCGGCTTTTTAAAATTGGATTTTTGGAAGGGGGGCTGTGTAACCCCGCCATTCCATTTATTATGTTTGGGCCCTGGGGACCCCATCCCTCAGGGCCACAGCATTTTTTTCTTAAACGACTCTATTCCCTGGAGCATGGTCAAATATATATATATATTTTTTTTAATTATTTTTTAAATATCGTCCATGGGTTTCCCTGGGGGCCATATGAGGCTGTAGGATGGGCCCTTCCTGTTTCCTGTTTCCACCATCTCCCTAGGCCCTGGACCACCCTGGGGAGGGGTTAATATTTTGAAAGCATAGGATCCTGCACATTTTTCTAAAAATCTATGCCTAGATTCATGAATCCACCACAAATTCTCTGCAAAACTTAAAAAAAAATATGCATTTGGCCCTAGGAGTGTCCCTCTGGGACCACCACCAGGCCTGGGGGGCAGGGTATCCCTACATTGCCCTAATATAGTTGTTTTTTTGTCCTTTGGCCTAGGACTGAACCCGAGTCTAAGATGGCTGCCACCAAATTGTTGTTGATGTGGTGGCAGCCTATAAGCTCTCATCCTGAGATCTGTCAGCTCTAAAGATCCTCTGTGGTGTAAAATACCTGTTGCCCATCACCCCCGCCACCCCCACTCATAGGGCATGTGTTGCCCATCACCCCTGCCACCCCCACTCATAGGGCATATGTTGCCCAGCACCACTGCCACCCCCACCCATAGGGGACCTGTTGCCCAGCACTCCTGCCACCCCCACACATAGGGGCCCTTTTGCCCATCACCCCTGCCACCCCCACCCATAGGGGACCTGTTGCCCAGCACTCCTGCCACCCCCACTCATAGGGCATATGTTGCCCATCACCCCTGCCACCCCCACTCATAGGGCTTATGTTGCATATCACCCCCACTCATAGGGCTTATGTTGCCCATCACCCCTGCCACCCCCACTCATAGGGCTTATGTTGCTCATCACCCCTGCCACCCCCACTCATAGGGCATATGTTGCCCATCACCCCTGCCACCCCCACTCATAGGGCATATGTTGCCCAGCACCACTGCCACCCCCACCCATAGGGGACCTGTTGCCCATCACCCCTGCCACCCCCACACATAGGGGCCCTTTTGCCCATCACCCCTGCCACCCCCACCCATAGGGGACCTGTTGCCCAGCACTCCTGCCACCCTCACTCATAGGGCATATGTTGCCCATCACCCCTGCCACCCCGACTCACAGGGCTTATGTTGCACATCACCCCTGCCACCCCCACTCATAGGGCTTATGTTGCCCATCACCCCTGCCACCCCCACTCATAGGGCTTATGTTGCTCATCGCCCCTGCCACCCCCACTCATAGGCCATATGTTGCCCATCACCCTTGCCACCCCCACTCATAGGGCATATGTTGCCCAGCACCACTGCCACCCCCACCCATAGGGGACCTGTTGCCAATCACTCCTGCCACCCCCACCCATAGGTGACCTGTTGCCCAGCACTACTGCCACCCCCACCCATAGGGGACCTGTTGCCCATCACCCCTGCCACCCCCACTCATAGGGCTTATGTTGCACATCACCCCTGCCACCCCCACTCATATGATGGGTGATGCGCCACACAGACATCATACTCCAACATTAGGGATGTCAGCAAAATACATCCCCCCTAACATCATGACAACAGTGTGTAGTCTGTGACAAATGCCCACAACAGTGATTATGACTTTGAACATACAAACTAACAGCACGTGTGACCAACAAATGAGTGTGCCCTACACAAGGCAAGCATCACTATAGCACTGTGTCAATGTAAAAATAACACCCCCTCGCTGTGTAGAACAAAAGTTAAGTGTGGGCTTCCAAACTGCAGCAAATGTCGAGCATTGTGGTGATAGGGTCTAAACCCCCCATCATCACAGTGACCAAAAGGTAAGTGTCATCATGGTCAAAGCTGTAAAATGCCAAACAGCATGTATGATTCCCAGTCCCAACACATCATACACTCCGGGGGCAAAGTAGTGGTTGTGTCCCATACCCACAGAGATGTGGTAAGGCTAACAGTGCTGGGAAAACCTAACATACTCTCGGACATGTGCAGACAAGCACCACCCATGGGGGCTGACAATGCATACAGAGTACAATGACACAATAGCAGAAGTGACCATCACAAAGCATACAAAACATCTCGAAAATAGACACACTAATCAAAACAACCTGTGTAGACTGTAGGTGTCAGGTCACAAACTCCCATTCCATGTCAGCAATGGCACCTAACAACCAGGGTGAATGTGCACAATGATGTGATATGACTCACAGGGACAGCAGGGCAAATCACAGAAACAGCATCCAGACAATGGCCCACAACAGCAATACCAATGCACTGATGCAGATGCACAAACACAAACAGGCAACCTCACACTGCACATCTGACACAACATGTGTGTGTGTGTGTGTGTGTGTGTGTGTGTGTCTCAGTATCCCCAGGCAACTACACAACACATGAGGGGGGCTGAACCACAGTGACACAGATGTGGACACAGTGCCATACAAAAGTAAACCTATCATTGGGACACCCTTAGTGGGCAATCAGGCATTGTGAGATGAGAGCGAGCACAACAGACACATGTGACAAATGGGAGCCCTCAACACTATGAGTCCACCCTCAACACTACACACCCTGATCTGCAAAAATGTGCATCTGTGAGCACACATGGACAGGTGAAATTGCACATGCACCCATGACAAACACAGGAATGTTGGGAGGAACTAAGGTGCACAGACTCATCATACAAGGACAGTTTACAACCCTGGTGAATGACAGACATACTGCACAGTATGCGGTACATGGCCATTACGGCAAAGCTTACGTAACCCTCCGAATACCTGCCACAGTCCCAGGGCAATGCAGAAGCCAAGGGGAACCACAAGGCACACATGCTGATACCTGCAAACATTGCAGCCCTGAACCCGACAAGTGGGAGCAGTCACACACACCTACACATGTCTCAATCAATGAAAGGTACCACCTAGGGACAACTACATGATATTGTGAACAAACAAGTGCCTTGGGGACCCATGACTGTATCCCATCTGTGTCTGACAACATCATCACCACTCAGAACTGACAAATCACAATGATGAAACACCAATTAACAGTAGTGTGTCATGCACCCACACATCTGGTAGTCCATGGCAAAGTTGTGGGATGAACACAGTACCACTCAGCAAGCATCAACAACAGGAACATATCAAGGGAACAATGCCTGTGTATGAAAAGGGATGTGGACACACACACACATGCTCATACAACACACACCATGGGCCCAGGCTATGTCACGAGACAACACACTTACTTGAGGGGACACAACTCCTGTGGAAGCCCAGCTGTGCCAAACATAGTCACAGCACATCTCAGTCATGTCAGCAGAACACTTGGTCAGTCAGTCATCAGTTACCACACAATGAAGGCTCTGGTCACAACAGTCTGGGTACTGAAGTCTCCCCTAAGTCATCTGCATATACTCAAAACATATGTACAACAAGTTGCACAGAGGACCCAGTTGCTCCTATACCAATGATGCCCACACCTATAGGTCCAGTGGTGATGCTCACAAAGTCTGTGAAATAGACAAATTGGACAATGGAAAGCACATCATATGTGCATGGGTGCAAGCCAGAGATGTGACCATGCAAATGAAATGTTCACAGAGATGTCCACAAATAGTTGATCATGACACACCCAGGTAGCTGCAAAGGATGACATGGATACCGACCAGAATTGGATACATATCTCTTGGACCACATGGAGTACCTCACATCAACACCTCAGTATTCAACATTGGAAACCAAGCATTACAGGTGCAAGGGCATGTTATACATCATCAACCTAATGTACAGCTAAATCAAGTTCACAGGGATAAAGAAAAAAGCTTTATTCAGCATATTAAAAGTTAAACGTCCGTTCAAACAAAAGGGCAATCGCCAGTCCATTATCAAATGCCAAGGAGTGAACTAGAGTGACAACTGTCACACGTTGCTTGCCTGCACTGCTAAGGACAGGGGACATACATGCGGGCAGGCCAGGCACCGCAGGGACAGGATCAGGGCGCAGCAGAAGGAGGCAGTGAAGAGGTGGTGGATGCAGGAGAGACACTTGCAACTGCAGTGGAGCTGACTGAAGTGGTGGGTGCAGTCACAAATGTGGGGCACAAGTCAGATGGGGTGGGTGCTGGCACAACTTCAGTGGGCAGGTCAGATGGAGTGGATTGAGTGCCCAAGTCAGACGGGGTGGTCGTGGGCTCCACTGCAGTGCCTAAATCCATGTGAGCGGAATGGGGTGCAGGTGAGGTCAGCAGGACAGAGGGGGGGGGACACAGTCCCCACATCAGTGGCACTAACCGTCTGACCAGGTGTGGAGGAGCAAGTGGTAGGGGGGAGGGCCTCAGCATTTTGGGGATGGTGTATCTGTGGGTGGGGGAACTGGGGGCAGGGAGTGGTGGGGGAACCTCTGGAGTGGTGGCCTGGGGGATGGAGGACGGAGACTTCGCCTTGGAGCTGCGTGGCGGCAGTGGGGTCTTGCTCTTTCGGCTCCGGGGGGACTTGCGGGTGGGGGTCTCAGTCTGACTGCGCCTGGGGGAGGGTGTCCGGGTGTGAGGGGCACTCCCCTCTGTGTGTGGGGACTTCCTCTTCCCCTTGTAATCTGGATCTGCTGAGTCGGTGGGGAAGAGGCCAAGGTCACAGCTTCTGTGGAGATGGGGTTGCAGGTGAGGCAAGGGAAGGGGGCTGGGAGGGAGAGGTTTTGGAGGACTGCGGAGTGGTTGTGGATGACTGTGTGTGTCTGCAAACCAGCCCCTGTGAGTGTGGTATCAGTCCCCTGCGCTTGCTTGTGTGCACGTCTAGACCTTGGTTTGGGTGTTTGTGTGCTGCCCGTGTCTGTGGCTTTGTGAGAATGTGCAAGTGTGTGTGTGCCTGGGACAGGTAGGCTGCTCGGAATCGTGGGTGGTGCAGGGGTAGGAGGGGTGCTGGACTGTTGGAGGAGGGACACTGCTGCCGTCAGGGAGGAGGCCACGGACTGATTGGTCCTCTGTAGGGCAGACATGCCAGAGGAAATGCCCTCCATGAACAATACCAGTTGCGTCAACAGACTTGTTTGTGCATGGAGGACCTTCAGTATCAACATCTGCCCTACATGGATCTGTCTAAGTCCGCAGACTCCTCACTCAGGGCAGCGGGGGACACAGGGGCAGGGGGTGCGGTGCCTGGCACAAAGGAGACATGCTCCCAAACACGGGAGCCTCCAGGGACCTCTGGGATGGGAGCCGATGGGAGGGTGGTGATGGTGGTGGTGGGGGCGGTGGCAGGGACAGCCTCACTAGCTGGGGTTTGGTGGCTGCTGACACCCGCCTCCACAAGGGAGTCCTCAGAGCTGCTGTGGCCCTCAGCTGGGGGGAATGGTGCTGACGACTCCTCTGTGTGGCTCCACTCACCCTCCATGCCACTGGGTCCCCCCGACTCCTCTCCTTCTGTCCCTGTCAGGCTCTGTGGCTCCTCCTGGTCCGTTGAGCTGTCCCCTACTGTGGCCGTGGATGTATCTGGATAGGAATAGGAAGTAAGAGAACAACATCAGCCACCTGCACTGACTGCACACACCACAGTGAGTACATCACATCACAGGGCAAGCCGTGGCATCATCAGCTGAACACAGCTCACGGTGCCAACACTGTTTAGAATAAGCCAATTGTCATTCTCAACATCAACCATGGCACGCATATCCCTCCTTGACTTACACACATATGTCTGTTGCATGATGGATGCTAATACCCCAATGGCCCGACATGCACCACCCACACATTAGTTGGACATGCAAGTGAACATGTAGGAGTATGTCACTATACACACAGCACATCTCTTGCTACTGACTCAGTACAGGTGTCCAGATGAAGGGATGGGCAGAGACTCATTTCACATGCTTGTGATGCATGCCAGCAACACACACTATGATGTTCTCATGTCCTGATGGGCAATGCCACAATTGGGTGCATGGTGCACACTTGAACACAATGCAGGATCACTCATAGCAAGTTAAATGCCATGGCACTGGCATGCCCTGAAAGTCAGTCAACACTGTCTCCTGTCACAGGGGCAGGGCATCCAGACAACAACAGTATGCACGGTCTCACAATCATAGCTCAGGGGTAAAGCTAACTGCAGATGACAGGTGCAGTTGCCCATCCCCTGCAAACAACATATCCAGGACCCAGAAGACCCCACATCATGCAAATCAGACATATGAGTCTCTGCAAACACAACTCCCTGTACATTAACACATCACAGTCTGCCATGCATGTAACCGAGCTGCCTGAAGGACACAGTTGCAAACACCATTGTGCGCTGTCAGATGATCACACACCTATATGTCACACAGGTCTTGTCTCTCACAGTCACATCGCAGATGTCCTGCTGACCCTCTAAATCATGGACACCCCAGTTGTACGTAACAACAAGCCACACCATAATGACACGGAAGCAGACACCTGAAGGCACATGTCACTGAGCACAACCTGTAATTTGATACACAGGAGTGGGATTACAGCATGTTTCTAAATGCCCTTGAGGAGGCATGACTGCTCAGGTCTACGTGAAACAATGTTTGGCCATGGACAGTAGTCAGGTGGCAAGTGTGACATACTTGATATACATACTCCTGAGGCCCAAAAATTGGAGACTCCTGCTGCATGGGTTTTTTTGGAATACCCCAGCCACATGTGGTGAGTCATGCCAGCAATTGGAACACATCTCAAGGGCACACACAGATCACATGTCAGATCTCAGGCACTGGGCAAACAATTGAACCACCCATGAAACACACAACAGAGTCACGGGAACAGATGCTGTCCGGTAGCTGAAGAATAGCTGACTGCGGGACACAGTGCCCTAGTGACACAAGCAACAGACTGTAGGGGCCACACCTGTGGAACAGATGAGTAGGGTGCATCACACAATTGAGGGACCTGAGTGTTGGACTACAAGACCTACGTAATGTGGAAGTGTGACCAGGCCAAAAGACTGCAATTAGCATGTCAGACATAGTACTCAGATTAGGCATGGACTTATCCCCCTTCCTGCTGCTGTCTGGCCTTCAGCTGCCTATCCAGGTCCAGGAAGACCACCGCTAGGATCTGGAACATGTGGAGGGTCAGGGTCCGGTGTCCGCCCCTCCTGCGTGGAGGTGACAGCTTCAGCTGGACTCTAGCTATCCTCCGGGTCAAGCCCCGAAGGTCCTGCCACCTCTTCTGGCAGTTGCGGATCCGGCACTTGTAGACCCCCACTGAACGAACTGCCCGGGCGATGGTCAGCCATATCTCCTGCTTCTGGTGGGCATCAACCTGTGAGGACGACAAAGTTAAAAGTACATTAACACACATGCCCCATATTAGTGCTGCACACATTTGAAGATACATGTCTTCATCACAATGGGAAATGAGTTATACAGGTAGTACAACCATGGGGAAGGACAAATCACCTGCATGTCTGACATGTTAACAATGCCTGGGAAGTTTAAGCTTGCACTAATGCACTTTAGCAGCAGGACACCTGTTCATTACATGTACCTACACACTTTGGGTGATGAAAGTAGTCAGTGAGAATGCTTACCACTGGTGTACACACTGCTAGTACTGCTAGTCAGACAACATGCACAATTAGTAAGGCAGTGGGCTGCACACTCACCTGCTCCCCTGGTTTCCCATACAGCTTGCTGTACTGTGGAAGGAGCCCGTCTAGCACGGCCTGGTTCTCCTCCTCTGTGGAGGCTGGGGCCCTCTCCAGAGTACGTGCCATAGCAGGAGCCAGAGACAGCAGCAGTGGTAGCAGGGATGTGGTCCAGTAGCATGTAGTGCAGGCATGTGAGCTCCCTGGGGGCCAGCCAGCCTTATATCTGTGCTGCAGAGGCAGAATCTGTGCCATGTGTCCCAAGTGAGAGGTCCAACACGGTTGCATTCTATGAATCTGGCCAATCCATGGAAAAGTAAGACTCGTACACGCCTTCCACATCGTTCAAATCTTCCCCTTCATGAAATACTAGTAATTGCAACATTGTTGTAGGCATCCAACTGAATTTCCAGCGCACAACTCGTACAAGTTTTGAATCCGCATCCGTCTCCATGACAGTCCAGAGCCAATGGGTGCGCCCGGCTCGGTCAACTGACTGTACAACGCGTATTTTGAAAATACACATGCACCCGTCTCCACACGATTCAATGGCCAAGGCGCACGCCTGTCTCGGACCATGCCTGCCCGACGCGCATGCACGATAGTCCCCCACGTCGGTCCTCATTGCAGTCAATGGCAAAGCGTACACACGGCTCGGTCATGAACCGTGCAATGCGTATGCATTGTCACCCACGTTGGACCTCATTGGTGTGACTATTCGACGGATTCAACACACAATTACTTGCCAGGGACACCTGTGCACACCTATCACACTACAGCATTGGCCACACAGTGTCCCATGGCATGTAAGGCTGCATTTCTTGTGTGTTTGGGGGGGCACATTTGGTTTGTTGGGTGGACTTTTGTGCAGCCACTCCCAGGCTGTGCACGTGTACATGGGGGCAGAATCCTTTGTGTGTGGTGCACATTACCACTGTGATGTGCAAATGTACAGTAATGGGCATGAGTCACGGACACAGTTTCATGTTGGATATGTTTGGGCCATGTCACATACACCCTGAGTCCTGGGGGTGATGGCATGTACATCACAGTGAGACCTGTAGCCACAATACTGATGTGCACCCACAGTCTGTGTGCATGTTGTGTCTCAGATGTGTCTGATCAAATGTGCCCAATGGGTGACAGTCTCCACATTCATGTGGTATATGCATCAACCTTGATGGTGTGTGTGTGTCTAAGAGACGTACACGTAGGGCCTGCAGGGACAACAGTGGCCACTACCTGTGGGACTCACGCTTGCTTTGTGGTGTGTACGTGATACGCCATGTCCATGCCAGTGTTGATGTGGCAATACAGGGACCCTGGGTTTCTGCATGGCAAAGATCTGTGACGCCTGCGAGACATCAGGCCTCACTTGTCACTGTGGTGTGTGTTTGGAACGTCACAGCAGTACATAGGTCGGGTGACACAGCCAGATGATTGGCCATTGCACTACATGGGACTCATGTGGACATGTGGAATTGAGATGTGAGGTGATGGTCATGTAGGTGACATATGTGTCCATGCCCAACAGCACAACCTCAGTACATTGTGTAATGTCATAATCTATCATGTGATATTGTGCCTGGTCATGGCCACATGGGTGGATGAACCGACAATCTTCCTTTGTTCATCTCTGTTCTGCAGGGCACCAGCTGTCCATCGACCGTTCCCAGACCTTGCAACCATGCAGGAACGCAACTGCATCCGACGGTACCGCTTCACCAGGCCACTGATTGAGGAGTTGGAGGAGTAGTTGGTGCCACATCTGCTACCTGGCCGGACATACCCTACAGCACTGACCCCATAGGTGAAGGTGATGGCAGCCCTGCACTTCTTTGCCACTGGTACCTTCCAGTACACTGTGGCTACTGCTGGTGGGATGTCGCAAACTATCTTTAGTCGGGTGCTACGCGATGTCTTGGAGGGGATGTTGCATTTCCTAGACCTGTACATCAAGTTCCAGCTGAACTTCCTGAAATAAAGGATGCATTTTATACACTGGGGAGGATGCCGAACATCATCGGATCTATTGATGGGACACATGTGGCCCTGATACCACCACAGGCACATGAGCAGGCATACCGGAACAGGAAACATTTCCACTCAATCAATGCTCTGGTGGTATGTCTTACAGACATGTGTATCACATATGTGTGTGCACGGTTCCCTGGTTCTGCACACGATGCCTACATAATGAGGAGTAGTCACATTGCAACGCTGATGTCACAGATTCCAGCTCAGCATGCCTGGCTTGTTGGTGTGTACTGACTGTTTATCATTGTGTGTGTTTGTCAATGTTGTATTCCGCACTCCTACAAAACTCAGCTACTTGTTCATTTTTGTGTGTGTAGGTGACTCTGGATACCCCAACATGCCGTGGTTGCTGACACCCCTCAGGATTCCTGTGACACCAGCCGAGATGCGCTACAATGAGGCACATGGTCGGAGCAGGAGGGTGATTGAGTGGACATTCGGCCTCCTGAAAAGCCGCTTTCGCTGCCTGGACAAGACCGGAGGGGCCCTCCCATATGAACCTGCAAAGGTGTGCAAAATAATCCTTGTATGCTGCATGCTACACAACATGGCAGTGCGGAAGAAGGTGCCTCTCATCCAGGATGACGGTGACGATGACCAACCTCCGGCACCTGTGGAGGATCCCGGCCTGGGCCAAGATGCCAGTGATGATGAGGATGAGGATGAGGGTGACGTTAGCCTGGTATGTGTTGTGGCTGCTCTGTTGCTGTCTGAGTGTGTCTGTGTGCCACTTGACTGGATGTGTGCAGTGATGTGTCCATTCAGGTGGTGTGTACTCCACAATAGGGTAGTACTGCTAACTTGTTTTTGTGTAGGTTTCTTGCGACATGTTTTGTGCATGTGTATTGCATTTCTCTCCTGTTCTGCTGTGCTTTTGACTGTGTCTTGTGTCTGTCCTTCACAGGGTAATTTGCCTGTTGTATGTTCAACACTGACCCCCCAACACCCAGAATCCGACACCAGTGTGGGAGTAGTCAATTGACATCAAGTGATGTGCCTCACACCCCTGGACTACAATTCTCAGACACTCTGTGACCGTGTGTCCACCGTAACGTACAATTGCCTTGCAACTATTTTTGAATAAACATGTTGCTGATGTGTAATGAACCTGTGCTATGCTTTGTTAGGTGCGTTGTCTGTCTTCCCACATCTGACTGACATTTGCTTACCTCACCTGTGGACTTGTTACCACTGACTGTGGATAGGTGTTGTTGTTGTGCATACCTATGTGTTTCAAGTCAACATCATTGTGTGGGATGAGTAACATGGCCATGGTGAGTATGTGTTGTGGTGCCATAGTGGTGTGTCTCCCTCACATGTGTCACATCACCATGACTCACCTAACATTGGTCACATTGTTGCAGTATTTGGCATGCACTGTGTTGTGTAGCAGATCGACATCTCCATGACACATGACAATTTGCAATCACAACAGAGGCAAGTATGGTGTACTGGTGAGTTTATTTTCGAACATGTGTGAGGAAAGTGCACAGGATGGTGGGTGCTGTACATTGGTTTAGGAATCCAAAGTTCACATTAGAGTTAGAAGTGCTGGTAGATGAAATGTCCAGAGTAAAGACCACAGTCATCTGCTACATTGGCCCAACATGAACCCTCCATGTCATGTGGGAGAGTTGTGTGCGATTGAACAAGGTGAACGGGTTGCGCACAAAGAACATTGTCCAGAACAGGTTTAGAGGCCCTGTGGGATGTGCTGGGACATCTGCCTCTCACATGTCCTTCTTTGGACGACCCCTCTTCTTCCTGGGGGGGATCCTCAGGTGCAGGCCTCTGCGGTGCAGGGAACTCTCCACCAGAGTCCTCCTGCCTCCCTGTGGCGCTGGCAGATGGTTATGCAACAGATGTTGTGGCCACACAGGGAGGTGTGGACAGGTTTGTGTTGATCTGGAGGAGGCATTGGAGTATGTCCCGATGCACCACAGTAAGGGCATCCCACTTGGCCTCCATGCGGGCATGATGGGCAGCCTGCTCCTGTTGCATGTCCTTGAGGATCGCCACTACCTGGCCATATCCTCCGGTGCTATCCTGGTACGCATCTATGATGTGTGCCAGTTGGGGGTCATCATGCAGTCCAGACCCCTCTGCAAGGCACGCCCTCTGCCTCCCTCCCCTCCTAGCACCCCTATCTACACGGGCAGGACCAGCGGCGGGACGCACAGGTGACACTAGGACCTCTTGGGTGGTGTTGCTGGTGGTGTTTGCTGTAGCTTCCGGGGATCCTGTGTCGCTGTGCTGTGGGTGTTCACTGGCCTTGGTCTGTTCGTGTTGGCGGGGGTGCCCTGTCAGTTTCCAGATGCTGGAGGCATGGGTACAGAGGGTGCAGATGTTGATGCTGCTGGTGCTGCATGATGACTCACCGTAGGGGCCAGGTTGGTCGTCGTCATCCGAAGAGGACAGAGACAGAGTCAAACCAGAGAGCTCAGTGTCCACCAGAGTCTGGGCATGGGAATCCTCTTCATTTGGTGCTGGGACCCCAGCACCACCTGTGTTTGGAAGTGACACACGATTTGAGTTATGTTTCTACATGCATCAATGGTTCACAAACATGACATTTTCTACTGTACGAACAGATGCCTGCCTCTCCACTGCTTTTTCCCAGCTTGTCACAGACAGAGTTTGATATTGTTTTTGCCCAGTCCCCAGCATGGCCTTGTGCTCCCCACAACAGAGCCCAGTGGCAGACATCCTGTCAGTCCCTTCCCACTCCCTGTGGGGCGAGTACGGTTCAGTTGGAACTTGCTGGGCCATGTGGGTGGGTGTGGATTGTCTGTGACTGCAACTCCCATCATGTTCTTGGCTACACCCCCCTTCCCAGCATGCCCATACTTCCTCCCTCTTGACTCTACTTCCCTGTGAGGAGGTGTGACAGCAATGGCAATATGGCTGACTGTGAAGTGCTGCTGTTTGTTGTAGCCAAGTTCCCAGCAGGGCCTTGTGCTCCCCACAACAGAGCCCTGTGTCAGACATCTTGTCAGTCCCTTCCCACTCCCTGTGAGGCGAGCATGGTTCAGTGTATGCTTGCTGGGCCATGTGAGTGGGTGTAGATTGTCTGTGACTGTGACTCCCATCATACTCTTGGCTGCACCCCCCTTCCCAGCATGCCCATACTTCCTCCCTCTTGACTCTGCTTCCCTGTGAGGGGTTGTGACAGCAATGGCAAGATGGCTGACTGTGAAGTCCTGGTGTTTGTTGTAGCCCAGTTCCCAGCAGGGCCTTGTGCTCTCACAACAGAGCCCAGTGTCAGACATCTTGTCAGTCCCTTCCCACTCCCTCTTAGGCGAGCATGGTTCAGTGTATGCTTGCTGGGCCATGTGAGTGGGTGTAGATTGTCTGTGACTGCTACTCCCATCATACTCTTGGCTACACCCCCCTTCCCAGCATGCCCATACTTCCTCCCTCTTGGCTCTGCTTCCATGTGAGGAGGTGTGACAGCAATGGCAATATGGCTGACTGTGAAGTCCTGGTGTTTCTTGTAGCCCAGTCCCAGTAGGGCCTTGTGCTCCCCACAACAGAGCCCAGTGTCAGACATCTTGTCAGTCCCTTCCCACTCACTGTGAGGCGAGCATGGTTCAGTGTATGCTTGCTGGGCCATGTGAGTGGGTGTAGATTGTCTGTGACTGTGACACCCATCATACTCTTGGCTACACCCCCCTTCCCAGCATGCCCATACTTCCTCCCTCTTGACTCTGCTTCCCTGTGAGGGGGTGTGACAGCAATGGCAAGATGGCTGATGTTTGTCCAAAGAGAGCCTCTGTGCTTCACACAGCTGCACCCAGTATGGGGTGTCTTTTGATGATGTTTCACAGAGGTGTGGGTCACTGCAATCTACCCGGTGAGTTGTGTGGCGTTTGTGTTGAGGGGAGTGTGTGTCTCCACATGCTGGTAAGTATGGTCAGAGCTGTCAGTTGTCCTTCCCACCCGGCCAGACATCCCACCATGAAACATGCTTCCATTGGAGAGCGTGCAAGTTGTCTTTCAAGATGTCAGTCAGTGGTGTCCTGCTTCTGATTTGCGCACATGCCCTAGCAGGGCCTTGTGCTCCCCACAGCAGGACCCAGTGTCAGCCATCTTGTCAGTCATTTTCCACTCCCTGTGATGTGGGCATGTTTCAGAGAGGTCTTGATGGGCCAATTTTGAGGGGGAGCATCATCTGTTACTACACACCCCATCATGCTTTTGGATACACTCACTTCACCTGCATCCCCACAATTCCTTCCTGTCAGTCAGCTGCACTGTGAGGTAGTGTGTTTGTGGTGGCAAACTGTCTGGCAGTGTCTATTTAGCTTTGTGCCCCTGCCTTACTCTTTTTGTTTGAAGGTTGGTGCATGTCATGACACAGTTCCACGTCACTATGAGATGGCAGGTATTGTGTTTGTCTGACTGGTATACACATCTTGAGTTGATTATCTATTGGTTACTGTAGCTTTGCTTGCGGTGCATGGTTTCACTGTCCCATTGCCACACAATCTTGGGTATGTTGCTTGTGTACTCACCAGGCTCTGGTATGTCTGTTAGCCCATGGACGCTCTCTGGTGGTAGGATGTCCCGCACCTTCTCCTCCCAGGTCCTGAAGTAGACTGGTTTGGCAGGAGGGCCACCGCCGGTGCACTGACTCAGGGCGTGATCTTTTTCGATGAGTTTCTTGACCCTCCTGCACACGTCATACCACCTGTTCTGGATATCGTCCTTTGTGCGCCTTGTTGGTGCTTGGGTGTTCACCATGTCCACAATCCTCACCCACATCTTTGTTTTCTGTGACATGGGGGTCCTTTGGACCAATGTACCAAACAAATGTGGCTCTACTCTGATTATCTCGTCTACCAGCACTTCTAACTCACTATCTGTGAACTTTGGATTCTTCTTTGGGGGCATGGTGATGGGTGGTAGTGGTGAGGGATGTGTGTGTGAGGATGCAAGTGAGGATGGGTTGATGTTGGTTTTGCTGGCTGTATGTGTGTGTGATGTTGGATGAGGTGCTGATGGTGTGTGAGTTGTGTGATGGGTGAGTTGTGAGTGTGTCTGTGGTTGCTGTGTAATGGTGTTTGCTGCTGGCTGTGTCTCCTGTTTGCAATGGATGATGGTAGTGATTGTAGTCCTTTATATATTTGGAGTTGTGGGTGTGTCTTTGTCCCAGGTTTTTTTATTTGGTATATAAGTTTGAACCCAGCCATATGCAAATCAGTCTTGACCCTGTGCCCAATGGGAACAGTCCAGCCCGAACTGCCAGGCTAGGTCCTCCCTGAACTGGAAGCAAGCAACCTAGGACCGGTTTCGGGGTTTCACCACTAATCAGCCAGGATAGCTCGACTCCACTGGCATGGAGAGTATGGGACCCACGTCTGGGCATGCCCGTCCCACTCAGGGTGACAAATGCAAAAATAACAATTGATGGACAGAATGCAGAACAATGTCATACATTCACCCCAGTACAGAGATCTGAGGCTAAATCCATCGGTTTGTTTGCTCACCATGCCATTCCAGTTTGATCCCAGCCATATGCAAATCACTCTTGACCCTGTGCCCAATGGGAACAGTCAAGCCCGAACTGCTGGTGACAGCAAACATTTTATTCCCTGTCTGCACTCTTGCGATCAGGAAAACATAGATTGCTTCTGTCAAGCGGGAGCAGAAAAAATAACCTGTTCCTATTAGGTAGGAAAAAAGCAGCCATGTGGGCCCAGCAGAATGCTGTGTCTGGGGACCACATGCCCCCTCCCCAATATTAAATAAATATTTGCTGGCTCCCACCAGCACCTAGGATTGGTGCTGGCAGGGAAGCTGGCAGAGCTGCGGTGTCCCTGTGGCGCCACTGCAGCCCTCAACAAAATAAGACAACCAAAATATAAATTAAAAGAAAAAAATGTATAATAAACAAGGGGCAGTAGCAGCTCATTTGGTATTAACTGCTACTTGCCAGGAGCACCCCAAGGGCTTTTAAAACATATTTATCCAGCCTGATGGGCTCTTAGAACAGGTAATGGCACAACCCAAATTTTATTTTATGTTGTGAGGTGCTGCAAGGGGTAGAGCACCCCCCTATCAACTTAAAAAAAAACAGTAATTCTCCTGGATCATTAAATCAGTGACCCGAGGAAAGCTTCCCATATTTATTTAGAGCTTTCCTGGCTGAAACACTATGCTATTCAGTTGGAGAACAGATCTCCCTTGTGGCCGGTTCCGAACTTTTTAGCCTGAAAAATATTTTTTTTAAGTCTCAAAGGTGTTTTTTTTTAATAAAGCTTTATTTAAATGACAATCACTTTTATAAAACATTGAGCTGTGTGAGTTAATGAAATATAAATAAATAAAAAATAAATTAAAAGACTTAAAATTGTGTTTTTTAAATAAAGCTTTATTTAAATGACAATCACTTTTATTGAACATTGAGCTGTGTGAATTAATGATATATGATTTTATTATAATTATTGGTCATTTTTTGGAAAAGACAATACCTGTGTTTTATATATGTTGATATTCTGTCATACGTCAATGATGTCATAGAAAATGTAAAGAGACTATAATGGGTGAATATGAGTAAGAGCTCCAGAATCTTATTTAGCACAGGGGACATTTCCTTCCAGCGGCCTGAAGAATCAAATTAAAGAAATGTCAGGGTTTCAACATATTTGTAATTATTTGAAGGGTGTAGTACACTATTTTTAGTGTGTATCACAGCGTGAATCTTTTTAGGGCTGATGAGGTAAATTATTGGCTTGCTTTATGGCTCTTAATAAGCCAAAAACCTTTTTCGACAGTATGATGGTAGATTTGTTATTTTATCACCTCACTGGCCCTCATTGCTTTTTTTGCCCCCAGACTGACTATGTTTGTTTACAGTAGCTCCACGAAAAGAAGTTGCGTGTCTGCTCATTGACCTCCCCAGTTGTTCAGCAGCATTCTTGCTGCCGTGTAAATGAACTCTACCGTGCTGACAAGCAAACTTGCTAACTGGTTCCGTGGCACTACTGAAATACATTATTCTACATACATAATTTACGTTAGAGTATTGGTGTGACTGGAAGAACATGTGATTTACTGTTTATAGCACACGGACAGCAAGCAGGAACTACCTAACACACAAGGTCTGTGAAAACTCACATTAAACCCTGCTGGCTAAACAAAGATCTTTCATTAGCATTTTGCACAAATGTCCCTTTTAAGGTTCTTGAACATATAATCTAAAAATCCCTGAGAATAGAAGGCTCAAAACAACGCTAAAATGTTGCTTTGTTTTACGAATGCTGCACTGCCTCAGCAGAGCCAGTTTGTGTTTAACCACAAGGCAGTTATTTCAGGCGGCTGGATGAGGCCTGTACTGGCTGAGGGGGGTGGGCACAGACGTCACGGGCATGTTCGATTAACAGAGAAGTACTGCAGAGATCCTTTTCTTATGCAAAAAGAAAGCAGCTCAGTGTTTGGGCACGTCTTCCTCAGCTTCCCTTTTTGTCGCAGCAACCAAAACTGAGATTATCGGTGTCATTTGCAACAGACCTTTGCTCCAAAAAACGTTTCACGAAGTGCAGTTGGTTGGCATTTCCTGTAAGCGCATACCACGAGCTCGCGCTGCACGCGCTGTTAAAGAGATAAAACCAGCAAAGCCTCATGATGGTGTTAAGTGAATTGCAGAGGCACTGCGCTATAAGTCACAGTTGAAACCTGGCAGTGTAAAATGGCGTTTAAAAGCTTTACTTTTGTTTAGTTAATTCCTTGCCAGTTTGTTGACCAACATGACGTTTATGTGCTTTGAATTGTGCAAGCCTTCATTTACTAAAGGTAAGTAGAAGAACCAGGGGGACCGGAGAAGAATATTTAAAACTACATACATCCACCACTCAAATTACTTTCAGATTTCACTCTACTAAATTTTAATAGAGATTTATATAGCGTGAACTAGACCTGAAGATGTTGGGTATCAGAGCGCATAACATACATAGCACCAGTTTCGTTACACAAGGACACTTTCATTTTTGTTAGGCACTGGGGTATTAAGTGATTTGCCCTGATTCAATTCAACACTAATTCTTTATGAGTTTTGGAGTAGCGTGCTACTCGCCAAAAAAGCGCTTCAACACCCCATCAGGGGTAACAAGCGCTATATAAATGCAAACCTTTTTCCTTCTTCTATTCCTCCGCTATCCATCTCAATCCAAATACTGACTAATATCCACCACTCAAATTATTTTCATATTTCCTGAGACTGATTTACCACTGATCCTTTATGGGTTCCGGAGTAGCGTGCTACTCGCGAAAAAAGCAACCCCATCAGGGGTAACAAGCGTTATATAAATCCAAACCTTTTCCCCTCTTCTATCCCTCTGCTATCCTTCTCAATCCAAATAACTGACTAACCTATCCACCACTCAAATTACTTTCATATTTCACTATACTAATTCAACACTAATCCTTTATGATTCCCAAGTAGCGTGCTACTCGCCAAAAAAGCGATTCGACGCCTCGTCAGGGGTAGTAAGCGCTATATAAATGCAATTACAATACAATACATAAAGTGAACTAATGAAAAGATAACAAGGAGGCATGAAAATGCTTAATTGGACGTGCATTGTCGCCTATTAATGATATCTTGCAGCTATGTAAATGTATAGGTATTTATATAGCGCCGATCACCACTTTGGGTATCTCAGCGCTGTACTCATACCGCTGAAGGAACCCTTCCTGGCTTTCCATGTGAGATGTCCACTCCTGGGCACCCCCATGGTGAGGCCAGGCATCCCAACGCTGTTGGGGCCATTGTGGAGATTAAGCAAGCTATTGCCCAGAGTTGCAGCGTGGGACACATGATTAGAATAGACACTGAGGCAAGAATATCCAGTCCGCGGAATTTATAGCCCAAGACCCTGCCGCGACGGGAATCAAACCCTGGTCCCGAACCAGTGCTCTGCATCGAGGTCTGCCGCTCTAACCATTGAGCCACACGTCTCCACTGTGTTTAATAGGTGTTGCAGGCCTGTTACCACGTTCTGAAAACAAAAGATTTATTTTATAAAGGGAAATTAGAACTCAAAATTGGAAGAGGGGAAATAATGCCATGAGTGTGCCACTATTGCTTCTGATCACTAGTTTAGAAAATAGGTCCGACAATGGAAAAAGAAATTGAAAATGTTAAGGTAAAAAGTTTCACTCAAATGAAACTTGATTTAGTTGTGGGGCGGGGGAGGGGCAGGGTGGGGGTAGTGGACTCGGACATACGACGGAATGGAGTAAAGTAAGTAAATAAATAAATAAAACTATTTACCTTGCGCTCACTCCATCGCCAATTTCACCTCTTTGGAGAAACAGTACTGCGGAACCACTGTATATAATGTTTTTACAGGTAACATGTTTTATCTTTTTTCCGAAGTGTTGGCAAATCACAAAAAACGCTGCCTTATCCATGGTGAAGCTGACACCAATCAGATCCATCCAGTCTTGAATTTTAACCCCAATACCCCAGTTACCTTTACACAGCCCTTAGCACCTGAATTAGTAAGAGGGAACAGCACACCGGTGTCCTCAGCATAGTTATGAAACAATACGTTACATGCTTGCAGGGTCATGCAGAGGTTTTACTTAAATGTTAACCAAGACAGGAGATAGACTAGGTCCTTCTGACAAGGATACTCGCCTTTATGCCATCCGGGAATGGGAATCATTTCTCAGCCATTTTCAATACCCCGCCACCTTTTGTTAAAATAATAATATAGTGCTGGAGTATCTGCATGAAATTTGAGAACTGGATAGGGAAGTTAAATCAATAACTTTAAGAGTGGACCGGACCGCCTCACGATTCCATCACTTGGTGGCAGGCGTATCCTATTTTAATTGGCTGGCAGAGTAACCAAGCGGAACACACATTTGTCACACGAGCTGCAATTTTATTTCCTAAAAATAATATTCGCCTGCATATGTGTTCGTCTAGGTTCTCTGAGTTTTTGATTCCTCTTTGAATCCATCATGTTCAATAGCCACCCTCTCATCCATTATTCACATCTGCCACTTTTCTCAATATTCTTGAGCCGTAGTCTCCCATTTCATCTCTTGTGTGCCTCACTCTCCTCTTTCTTCTGTCTGGTTTCTCACTCCACCTCTATCCCATTTTATTTATCACATTCCTCATATCATGCTGCCATTCATGTTGGGCCTTGGTCCACACTCTTACCCACTGTGGGTAATTTTCTCCATATTCATCAATCTTGTATCTTATTATTTTTTCTCATCTTTCTTGTGTCTCACTCCCCTTTCTCATCCCCTCCCAACTATGAAGTAGATTGTACCACTCTTTCATCAGTCTTGTACCCTAGTAACTCTGACATCCACACCATGCTTCCACTTTCTCACCCACCCAACGTGTGAATCGTACTCCTCCCTTATCCATCTTGTACCTGAGTTCTCATATCACGTGTACCTCGCTCCACTCTCTTTTCTACTAGTAACCCACTTCTCTTGCGCCTTGTTCCACTCTCACCCATGTTGTACCTCAGTCCTTCTCTCTTGCGTGTCACTCTCCTTTCATATCCATCTTCTGCCTAGTCTACTCCCCCACTAATCTTGTCTCATCACGTAGACCTTCTCACATCATGTACTTTGGTCATCCTCTCTCATTGTTTTACCCCCCTCATCCGCCGCTGTGCTTTGCATGCCCTCCCTTATTTAGCTTGTGCCTTACTTCCTATCTCACATCCATGATGTGTCTCTGTTCCGTTTTTCGTGAGACTTTATTGTTCATAATCTCTACCTGTCACATCTGTGCCAAAAACATACCAGAGACTATATGGGTTCAGAAGGAGCAGGCCGTCAGACTGCATGTAGTTAGATGGCCTGCTCAGTGTATGGCTGAGCATCCGTCTGGACTGCTTTGGCATCTCCAGGTGTTCCTCAATCTTCCTGGATCGCCAAGCATAAAGGGCGGCGATGGAACTGCAGAATCCAGTGCTGGGCAAAGAATGTCAAACTAGGACTTCTTATTCATGTACCCAAACAACATGCTGGTTTTCAGGAAAGTGGCATGATCAAACCTTATTGGCTGCCCTTTACTAGATGGTGGTCAGTCCATAGAATATTATTCGTGCTTCCCTAGCCAAGTTGAGGTAAAGCCTTCTCCTGTGATGTCAGTTCTTGTCTGAATCATATATAAGGAGACATTTCCAAGTGAAGCATGCTTTGTAACACATTTGTTCTCTTTGTGTTTTGTATATAATTTTTTGCCCGCTTGCTACTATGTTTGTCCCTGATTTTTGCTCCTAACTGTTAGAACTTATACCTGATTCTATTTCTGGATTTTGCTGCTTAACTCTTTTCTCCTTCTTGATGCCTGGAGGAGCATGGTGCCTTGCCCATCATTCTAGAATTAATATTCATCTTCTGTCAAGAGCTACAATATTGCCAAGGAAGCTTTTTATGGTTTGGGTTTTTCCTCCTATCCCAGGAGCTCTCAAGGAGACACCTGACACAATTCACATATACTGTTCTGTGGAGGGTGGAATTGTGGCTATTGGGAGGAATCACCCTTCCCTCAGCCAATCTAGAAGAGAAGTTAACAGACCATCTGAGCATTAGGTCCTTAACATTACCTACTTCCAGGAAAGCATTATCTTCTGTTTTTTGCAAAAAAAACAGTGATAAAGATACACCACCAAGCAGCTTAATTTTTTTTTCGAAAAATGTTTCAAAAGAGCTTGTATCTGAGGTTGGGATATCCTTCAAAAACTGCAGCGCCGCTGTAGACCATGGTGCTCAACATGACTGTGAAGAAAACCAAATATGGTAACAGTGATTACCAAACAGACCAGGAGATATGGCAACTCAAAGAGCTTTGCAGTGTCACCCTCAGGCTTTTGAGTACCTCACTAGGCCATACTGTCTACTCATTAACTCTAAGAGACACCACCACCATCGACGCCTCCCCACTCCCACCCCCTACATGAAGTGAAGCCTGCATGCTTCATTACAGGTCCACAGTGCCAAGGTACTGCAATGTTATAAAGTGCACATACATAGGGAACAGTCAAGAAAAAGTAAACAAATGTATTTTTTTTTTTAAAACAGGGCCCACAGACAAACATGCAACATACAATCTGGGGCAGCTCAGTAGTGTTGTGGTGTATATCAGTGACCGGACAAAACTGTGAAGAAAGGGCCTTTTTTCCCTATCACAAAGGAACCATCCTGTATCAAATTCATTTACCCAGCAATAATCTTTAAAACAAAAGGAAAAAAAGCTGCCATATTTAAGCATGATCGAGTTTTTACTAAAATCTCACATGTAAGTTTAAGGACAGAAATATAAGAGAGAATAAGCGTTAGATCTAAATGTGGGTTGTGCCAGGCCGGCCATCAAAAATTGTCTACAGTTTCGCTTGCCTCATTTAGAAGTAATGCTTTTTTACAGGACAGTCACTGGTGAACAAGTTGTAGGAAATCCCCACCTTTTTGAAGGCGTACTTTTGATGACCCAACAATTTTTTCCTAACTGAAAACCCCATGTTTACCATGACTGGAAAAATTTAAGAATTATAAAATCGCACCCCTGCGCACTAAGAGACAACACTCAAGTTAGTCTCATTGGTTTCAGATTTTCTAAGGACGGACTCCTGTTTTGAGGCTCTGCCTTACACCAATGTAGAAAGTGCTAGCTGGTCCACCATGCTTTTTTGACACGGTGGCCTGATAGTTGGTCAACTCTTCCTCCCAAGTGGTCCTGGATATGAAATCCAGGCCAGCTGCTGCACTGAAAAGAGACTGTCGCCCCAGCGCACTCAACCTATAGCAGGCTGTCTAAGCCGTTTGCTAGGCATTCATCAAACTGTGTGGCAGCTAGCCCACCAAATTCAAAGTGAGCTCCTTCCACACCTTATGAGGGAACAACGTTATGGGTAATCTTAAGCACATTCAAACTCTTTTACTAAACCTTCATTCAGACACAAGGTAGAGTAATGGCATGCACTTAATCAGAGCTGGCCTTGCCTCAGAGACTGCCCTGGGCGAAACCAAATTGTGCGGCCCCCTTCCACTCATTCTTGTTAATTGTCTATGTAATTACAATTTGGGAGAAGTAAGAGGAAGATGAGGGGGGCAAGATTACGGAGCGCCATGAAAAAACCCAACATAAAGCAGACAAGGACAATAGTAGCCTTTAGAAAACGTTTTTAAACACACATTTCCTTGGACCTAAGTCGTAGGGAGACAGTTGCAGGGAGCTTCAGCGCCTCTCTGGAGCTAGGTCAGCGCCATAGGCATGGGCCCAGCTCGCACCTGCTAAAGGCTTGCCATGCACTAAATACACTGAATGCACCGTGATAATGTAATTACAGTAAAAAGATGAAAAGACAAGTAAAATACAGGCGCCAAAACTTGCCCAAGAGGAAAAGTAAAATAATTAAAAGAGAAAGAAATCAGTAGAAACAATTGAAAACAAAGGAAGAAGAGGTGAGAAAGGAGAATCAAGACTCAATGTGAAAATGGGAAGAGAAGAAACGAATGAAGTGAAATATTAGGAGGATAATAAACCTGCTTTGCTTATAAATTGATGTAAGAAAGTGGGATAACTCAGTGGGTAATGTAACCACTTTATAGATCTCTGTTTGATCTGCGAGTCACTGTTCCAGTCCTAGAGAGCTATGCATTACCAGATGCCTAAGGGACCAAGACCAGTGAAACAACTCACTTTCATCCAGCTGTAATATTCAGGCTACAAATTGTAATAACAGTGAAAAAACTATAGGAATTAATGCACCTGCTTACTCGCGTGTGACCCGTGGTTTACAACCTAGACTTGTAGTTTGGTGGGATAATGTGCCTACTGTAGGGATCTGTGTGAAACTTCTAGGTTAGAGATTCTCAAATTCAGAAAAGAAAGTTTACTGGATTAGTGCAACTATTGAAGACGTCAATGTGTCACTTGTAAATTGAGAAGTTCCTACCCTTAGTTAGATACCTCCCCAACCCCAGGCAGTGAGTTCCCATGTGCAGCACTATCATGATAAATAGTGAAATATCAGATGCTGCAAATCAAATGACACAATCAATGTATAAGAAAGGGAACCAGACTTCACAACCAGGGGATCAAGTATATCTATTAACATGGTATTTTCTGTAAAAGTGAAACAAGGCAGAAAATAAGACAATGAATGGATATGCATTGGTTTGTCACTGATCACATGCACACACAGCACACGTAACTTCAGACAGCAGGGTAAAGTCCTCAGTGAGAAGCAAGAAAAGGTGAGCCTTATTCACAAAATGTTTGGCATCTAAATGGCACTCAGGTTCACAAATGACAGTCTTTGCGACAACAAATGTAACCTTGCAATTGACAACATTTGAATGTATGCTTGTTACTGAATTTGCTATATAAATTACAACAGTACCGTGTAATTTCATATGCAAATAAACCTGCTTAGAGAGGGAAGTTGTGGGCATTCCGTGGTGGGAACACCTGCAAAAGTTGGCATTGGCATAGCAAGTATTTCATGGGGCCAAATGCAAGGGAAAAATGTAGACCCCCCCCCCCCCCCCCCAGGTTGAATAGTAAAAGAAAGCCCAACATGAAGCCCTGTGGGGCATTGGGAGCAGATTTGAGTTATGGCAGATTGAATCCCATTCATTTGAATTTCAGCTTTTAATTTTGAGGTCTCTGGGGATAGCAATTTGTAAACTTCAGCTATTATAAGGTCTGAATTAGGAATTGCACATATCAATTTACGCACTCAATTATCAATA
Organism: Triturus cristatus; assembly: GCF_964204655.1. Lineage (NCBI taxonomy): Eukaryota > Metazoa > Chordata > Amphibia > Caudata > Salamandridae > Triturus > Triturus cristatus. The sequence continues at coordinate 1,403,064,048 of NC_140590.1, forward strand.
TATATATGCATGCGTCCAGTATTTCTTGGTAAGAAATATGTATTTCAATCGATTTATCTATTTGCATGTATTCTATTTGTTTTAAAAGGTCAATATTTCAATGTTTTTCAATTTGTGACCATTTTGAGGTTGTCAATTTGTGTTTTTACTTCTCAACTATTCAATCTATTTCAATGTTTACCTTTCTGGTTGTCGATTTGGGGTTTATCCCTCTCAAATGCTTAATATTTTCAATTTGTTAACCTTTTAGGTTGTTGATATGGGGGTTTATCTCTATTCTTCGATGTCTACATTGGGGTTTACTTTTCTCAATTTTTCCTATCTAACTTATTTTTGCTGTTTTACAGGGTGGTATGAAGGATCTGTTGTTTATTCCTCTGCCTCTCTGTTTGACATCTTTCTATTCTCTTTCTCGTGGTTTAATGAAGAAGGGAAAAGAGTACTTTTGTGTTCATAACTTTAGGTGGTTTTCTCTCAGTCTTTCTATCTTCCTGTTTCTTTTATGTATTCGTTGGAGAAGGGAAGAAGAAGACCTATCCTCCTAGTATAACTACTTTCTTGTTTCTTTTATGTGTTGGTTGGAGGAGGGAATAATGGTGCCAACTTGTGTTTGTACCTTTCGGTTTTACTTCTCAAGTTTCATTGTTTTATTTTCTGCATTTTGTATTCCATTGTGTTCTCAGAGAAGGAATGTGTCTTGTTTTCTTTGATGATTCCTTTTCTGTATTTTCTGCATGCTGTGCATTGCCTTCTGTCGCATCTGTCTGGCCAGTGGGTGTGATAGAGGGCAATGATTGGTACGCTTTCTCCTTTAGGTGTTTCTATGCTTCTATGTTTAGTTTTCTGTTGTGGAAGAAAAGGAGGTATGTTGTATTCTGTCTATTGCATATTTCTATGTCTGCCTTTACCCACTCAATGCCCTGCTAGTGGAATGCTTCTGCACTGTGATGTACTACGGAATGTTGGGTGCTGGTTGAAGATAAGCCACAGTTATGATGGGGCTGAGCTGCCTGCTGGCTGCTCCTGGTGGGGCTTATTCCAGGCTACTTAACATCTTACAATAAATCTACCTGAAATACCTCAACCAGTCTGGACTACATTACCACATGTTGTTAGCGTGGTAGGCAGATCGGGATCTTCTAACTTGCCAAGTTTTGGGATTGCAGCCTTCAGTTGGAGAAATTTACAAAAGTTAATCTTAATAATGTGGTTCTGATTTTGTAACTCTGCAAATGTCAGTGAGAAGGATGGAGTGCCCCCGTCCATGCACTAGTTACGCCATAATGAAACGGAGGTAGAACAAGCCATCTTTTTCTCAAGTGTAAATTTCTTATCTAATTGTCATAGGGCATATGCCTTGTCCAGAATAATGTTGTTGCAGGACTTCAGTTTTCGTCTTTCAGAGTTAGGTAGCACTTAATGGGAGAGGGGCACCAGGTCATTATCAATGGGTCGACATTGGAGAGTTATGGTTATCTGCTATGACCAAAAGTATTTCCTGCTGGATTAGGTACTATATATGACATTTATGGAAATTGTGAATGGTGACGCCTCCCTTGGATTTCTGGTGCAGTAGTCTATTCAGTGATATTCTTGAATTCTTTGATTTCCAAAGAAACTTTAAAATATATTTGTCTAGTAGTTTAAAAAAGTAATTAGAAATACCTACATACAGGAAGCATGCTTGTTAGAAAGTTTGCTTGATCTTATTTTTATCACATCAATTCATCTCCACTAAGTGATGCTTTTTCATTGTCCATAAGTTGAGTAGATCTTTGGCCTTAATGAGTGAGGTTGTTGTCGTTATGTCTTATAGATTCTTCTAGGTTCATGCTTATGGATATTCTTAATTACTTACATTGTGGCTGCTGCCACTTTAAACTGGTATCATGGGGGTGTGGTCTGGCCACGCGACAAGATGGCGGCTTAATCCCAGAGCTCCGTGATGTAAGGAGCCTCGGACAGCGACAAAATACTTTTTCAGGAGTCTAACCTGCATTTGAATCTTGACTCCAGGCAGCGGAAAAGATGGAGATCACTTTGCGGTGACCATTTTGTTGAATGGCACCTGCAGGTGTTGTTTTTTCTTCAAAGACCTGAGTGTGGTCTGAGGAGCGGGAATTTGTGGTCTACACATACGGGGCAGAAGAGAAATAGCCCGTGCAGAACGCGCCAAGTGCCTTTCAGCTACATTTCGGTCCCGCAGCTGCGTGTTTTGTGGTGTGACGCCTCTTGACTTAGTTTTTCCCCTCAAGCAAGCAGACTGCGCTGGTTCCAGATCAGGTAGGCATATTTGTCTGATCTGACGGGTGGAGAACTCAATCTACGACACATGTATGGAGCTCAAAAGAGACATCTGAGGTGAGTGCACCTAATGACTTTAAACTATACGGTGGCTTAACAGCTGGGTATTTTGTGAAGTGCTGCCTCTTTATTCTGGCCTTTATTCTCTAGAATGGACTAGGCTGCACTGTTATTTACCAGGATAGACTTATTTTGAATAGCCTGACAAGCGCACAGTTGCAGCCTGTGACACACACACGGAATGGAGGTGACAGGCCTGGGGTAGACGTGCCCAGTGTTTTCAGGTTTTATGACGGCCCTGCGGCCGCATATGTGGTGCCGTTCTGCCTCATGAGTCCAGTTCTTTCAAAGATTAACCTGCACTATTGTTGAATTGAATAGGCATATTAAATTGATCTGGACTCTTTGTCTGACCGTCCACTTCAATGCGTTAAGCAGACTGGTGCTACAGGTGAAGAGTTGAATATCCCTGCCTCATTGTATCTTTTCAACGCTGTTATTGTTATTACTGTTCCTGAGATGATTTCCATATTTGTTGGACAATAAATAGTTTTATATTACTATTGAGCTTCATGTGGGTTATTTGTGACTGTCGCCCTCATAGTCTGATTCAACAACCAATTTTAGCTTTGTGCTAAAACTGAACTGATACCCAAATATTATCTCTCTCTCCTTTGTCTACTGGACATATCTATATACTAACATTCACTGACGAATTGATTACAGTCACCAGATCAGTAAATCAGTTATACCTGAGGTTTGACACAAAAGTTTTGGGGATGACATCTGGTAAGACATCTGGAAAACCCACCAAACAGCTTCTTTTCTCAGAAGCCCTAAATCAAGGCCGCTCCAATTCAGATACGAACAGTGTCACTCCCTTGACTGAGAAACCACCTAATCCCATGATGACAGCCTCATCAGATTTCACCATGGAACGGATCCTTCAAGAAATTTCTTCTGTGGGCCAACGATTAGAGGGTATGGAGTCCTCCATATCTACTCTCACAACTGAGACCAAATCCATCCGCTCAGATATAGCTGGATTCCAGACCCGGTTGGATGGCCTTACTACACGGATGGTCGCAGTAGAAAATCGTCTCGACTCAATACCGGACTGCGATCAAGAGCTTCTATTCCTAAGAAGTAAAGTAGTAGATTTGGAAGACAGAAGCCATCGAAGCAATGTCAGTTTTTGGGGTTTTCCAGAACAATCTGGGGGAACAGGCACCAAATCCTTCCTCAAACAAACTCTTCCAAAGCTTACAGGCTTTTTCTTTGATCCACCACTGGAAATGCAGAGAGCTCATCGTATTGGTCTACACAACACAGGGAAAAATATGCAACCACGTCCCCTTATTGTATGTTTCTCACAACAAGAACAAGCACGACAATTGATCATAGCGGCTCATACCCTTGGCCCATATACATTTGAAAGCCATGAGATCACTATAGCTGTGGATTTCTCAAAATAAACCAATGATCGTCGCAAGGCTTTCCTTTCTCTTAGAACCCGCCTAGGTCAGCTTGATATCAAATTTGGTCTATTCGAGCCTGCACATTTGCGGATTACTAAAGATGGGATCTCCAAAGAGTTCTTTAATCCAGAAGACCTTCGGAATTTCTTAGATAATCTTTTTTCTCAGAGCATGGAATATACCACGACCTCACAAGTTGTTGGATCCTCACTTTCGTCAACAAATTGTATGACACCTATGAGCGGATTTTGACATAACCAAGGCTGATCCCAGAGCCGGGGCCCTGATTTAGACCATTCTGTCCGTTTAGGTGACCGAGCCCAGGCCCTTCAGGAAGTTGCTGCCCTTACACAGGAAAGAGATAGGGACAAATCACACTCTCCACTGAAATCCCCTTCATCAGAAGAAAATGTGACCTGAACTGGGTTCAAACTTGCTGCTTTGGTGTCCATTGACAAAAAAGATGTTGACAGAGAGATGTATCTAATATAGGTTCCTCAGATCCTCACGCAATGACACCCTCCACACAGGGAAAGGTCGATACTTGTGTACGCTCTGATGTCTCCTTCCTTTTCCATTCAAATAAGGTATGCTCTGAACTTCAGTCCGATAATGTATCTCTATGAACTAATGATCTGATGAACATTTCCTATCTTCAGACATGGCAATGAGATGATATATATTTAAAATTACCATTTTTCTGTCCTTAAGGTTTTCTCTAGGTCTTGTTTATCTCTTTTATCATTGTGTATTTTCAAACCTTGCACTTCCAAAAACTTAAATAACTAACTATACATCTGAATATTTTCGCTTATTTATAAAAATTGTTATAAATCTGTTATAAATTATAAGTACCACTATATTTTATCTTTTTTAATCTATTTTCACACACTTCTTTAATTTCTTCCTCCATCGAATTAGTATCTATGTAATTAATTAAATTTGATAATATTTATATTGAACTACCCTAATATTTAATTCCGATGTAATTTAACCATACTGTATTGATATTTAGACATGATATAACTTTAATGTGAAAATATATATTTAAGAAACTATTTAATATCTAGTTATTGTTACTTCAAAGTTATGTCATGTTTATATCTCTTATACTTCTTTTATCTTTAACCCCTTCCATGCTGCGCAAATTCCGCCGCTGTGCTGACGGAATCTTGCGCGGGCGTGGTCATGACGGAACGGTTCCGTCATGAGCACAGCTCAACCGTGGCTCATGACGGAACCGTTCCGTCATGAGCACCGAAGGGGTTAATATGTCCTCCAAAACCTGTTTATTTATATTTCTCATTGTATATTGTTAAACTTTATAGGATAGGCAATTTTGGATAACATAAAATATACATGAATAATAGTTTACCTGTTTTTAATATGTCATACATCTGATATAAATTTTAGGCATTATCTCTTCTTTTTTTTCTCGCTATGTTAACCAATAATTATCATATAATTTTACCATGACTATATTTACTATATATTACTTGAAAGTCTTCATATTTATTCACACTATTATTAAATTATATAGTGACATTATTTAGATAAAATAATATCTAACTCTGAAAATATTTATCAATGTAGATTTTTAGATCACGCCTCTAATATTATTGTTATGCTAAGAAAGGTTTGTTTGATTGTTTGATTATTGGATACTGCCTTTTATTATTTACCAAGTCGCTGGAAGGGGTTCCTCCTGTACGAATAGCCCGAAAGCTTAAACCTGCAGTAAACAGTTCTATCTTAGGGGTGCTGTGGTGTCCCTACCCAGTGCATATATCAATCCTTCTTTTATATTTTCATTCTCTTTCTATTCCTTATTCCCCTATTTAAAATATAATTCACTTTTTCATTATCCTTTAATTTCCTTAAGTTTTCTCGAAGACTTACCATCCCTTAACCTTCTCCTTACCCGGTATTTATCCTTTTTTCTTTATTATTCCTCCCTCTTTTCTCCTTTCCTTCACTCCCTCCCCTCACATAATCTCTTGTCTTATCCTTTGTTCTCCTTTTATTCTGTAATCGACCTCCCAAAACTTGTTCAGCCTTTATTTCAATAGTTTACTACTTTATTAATGTTCACCATCCTTATAACATCACCCCTCTTATCATCCATATCAACTTTCTTTCAAATTAACCTTTTTTCACTTTCATTGCACACATGGCAGGGAATACATCCTCTTTCTTTCATCCATTACGCATAATCTCATGGAATGTTAATGGCCTTACGCACTTTATAAAACGTAAAAATGTTCTTTCATATCTAAAAAGAAGAGAACAGATATTGCTCTTTTACAAGAGCCTCATCTAGATGCCCTGGAATCAGCTAAGTTGCAGCGAGATTGGGTGGGAACTGTTATTCATTGCGGGTTCACTTCACAATTCTCTTCTGAGAAGAATCAACCACAAAAATGCGGTGTGACTATCCTTTTACACAAATCTCTACCTATCACAATTGTCAAAACTCGGATTGATGCAGAGGGCAGATATGTATTTGCCAAGTTAAAAATTGGAGAAAAGGTCTTCTGCGTAGGCTCTGTCTATGCCCCAACAGGTGCTAAACGCTCCTATTTTCTCAACCTGAATCGTTTACTTGTGGAAATTGGAGCATCCAGTTACATCATCGGTGGTGACTGGAACCTGACTAGTGATGCGACTTTATAAAGAACAGGCCCCTTGGACAGATGTTATGCTGGGGACAGGGTTTAATAAATGACAACAACAGACCATGGTCTAATAGATCACTGGCGACTCTGGCATCCGTCAGATAAAGAATATACCATTCTTTCCTCTGCTCTAGGATTGACTATTTCCTTATTTGCCATTCAGTAGTTAAAATCACAAATGAATCACAAATTTTAGAAGCCGCTATATATGATCATTCTCCAGTTCTTCTTCCTCTGGAAATAGGTTTAACCTCTCAGGTTGAAAACCATGACGTATGAATATCCAAAGATACCGTTTACCCCAGGGTAAAACCCAAATACGTTCTCACCTCTCTAAATATCTTACTAACAAAAAATCATCAGTTTCTTCTTGTGGAACCGTTTGGGCAGCCGTGAAAGCAACAATTCGCAGACAATTTATGAGAGATGCAGCTATGGCTTAAAAGTCAGTATCCCAGCATCTTACTGAACTTGAGGCCCAAATTATTTCCCTTACTCGTTTATATACTTCTTGTCCCAATGTTACAAATCGTAAAAACCTAGAACTAGCTAAAATGGCACTTAATAACCTATATACTTCCAAAGCAGAATATACCCTTCAACGTCTCAAAGGTAGGCATTATGCGCAAGGTGAGAAAGCAGGTCGATTACTCGCGGCACAGCTAAAACAACGTGAAGCTTCCATGGCTATATCTGCCATACGAACAGATTCGGATGAGATTCTCACTAAACCACAGGAAATAGTAAATGCCTTTGCATCCTTCTATAAAGTACTTTACTCTGCTGAAAATACAGCGACTGAAGATCGAATAACTACATACCTTGCAAATATTGACCTTCCATGTCTTACAGATGAAGGCAGATATCTACTTGGTGATGATATCACTAAGGAAGAAGTAGCTACAGCCATCTTCATATTAGGTGAAGATGGATTACCTGCAGAATACTATAAATGGTCTGGGGTAGAAACAATTGACACTCTTCATTCTGCCTTTCAAGCAGCTGATCAAAAATCCTCTCTGGGTCCTATCTCTAATAAGGCATTAATTGTGGTTATCCCTAAACTGGGTAAAGATCCACTCACTTGTGCTAGCTATCGCCCTATCTCTTTAATAAATTGCGATGTTAAAATTTTGGCAAGTATACTTGCATCGCGACTTAGTAAAGTTATTCCCTCCCTAATACACCATTCTCAGGTTGGCTTTCTCCCAGGTCGTTCCTCTAGAAATCATCTCCGAACATTAGCACATACATTATGATTATGGTCTGCAAGAGAATTGGTGGAAGACTCAATCGCTATTTCTTTGGATGCAGAGATGGCGTTTGACCGCATTAATTGGGTCTACCTGTATACCACTATGAAACATTGTGGTCTCACAGATTAATTTATCTCCAAGGTCTGCTTACAATATGACAATCCTACAGCCCAGGTTAATTGTGGAAGGTTTCTCTCTGACCCCTTTCAAATTCAAAGAGGCACTCGTCAAGGCTGTCCTTTATCCCCCCTTTTAATTTTACTAGCGATGGAACCATTTGCCTCCCTCATTCATCATTCATCTCAAATGCAGGGTATACCCATAGCTGGAGATATATCAAAACTATATATAAACGCTGATGATATTCTTCTCACTCTTAAAGATCTTTCCAATTCCTTGCCTTCTTTACTCGGGATTATTAATGAGTTCTCAACTATCGCTGCTTATAAATCAAACTGGGATAAAAGTGATGATCTTCCACTTTCTCCTCGTACTACTAAAGCTTCAATTGATGGATATCCTTTTTGCTGGATATCGTCCCACCTAAAATATTAAGGAATCTTGATTAACTGAGGTCTAGAGGGGATGGTTTCGGATAATCTCTCACCTCTTATAGTGCAAATGGAAATTGATTTTGCCAAATGGTCGCTTCTAGGCTTTTCCATGTGGGGTAGAGTACAGGCGGTTAGAATGGTTACCTTACCCCGTTTTACTTATGTCCTAGGAATGCTTCTGTTTGTAGTACCTTTGATCACACTTCGTCGCATAGATTCTCGTATTCTGGCTTTTGTATGGGGAACTATGCATCCTGGTATAACTACTGCAAAGTTAATTGATAATCGCTCACATGGTGGCTTAGGTTTGCCATCATTGGAACATTATTCCTTAGCCTTGCATCTTTCAAAATTGGCCTATCCATTACCAGGTGTGACTGATTCTCCACAATGTGTCACAGCAGAAAAATCACTACTCGATCGTGACAATGGTCTTAATTTCCTATACAGTACTCGTAAACTCTGTATTTCTCCTTTGTAACCTGTGCTTCATGCTACATATTAAGCTTGCAAAGAGCACACCGTCTGTTAGGGGTTGCTCACCGCTTGCATTCTAAAGCTCCATTATGGGGTAATGAAAGTATCCGTATTAACGGTTGAGCGCTCTTAAGGGCTGTACGGAGTTCAAAAGGAATCCAAACATTAGATCAGATTATAAAAAATGGTGAATTAAAATTCTTTGATTTCCTTTGTGAAGAATTTGATCTTCCTCTGCATCAAGCTTCGCGACATCTACAAATACAGCACTGTCTGAGGAGATGTTTTGGTCCTTTCCCCTGGTCATTAGAACCCTCACCGATCCTGGACTATCTTCACACTTGGGGTTGGCATAAAGGTGTAATGTCAGGACTATACTGTACTTTAACTAATCATCAGTACTCACAATCACTTCTTAAAGCTCTTCACAAGAAATGGCAGGAATGTCTACATATCACCATAGAGCAAGACACTTGGTCAGACATACTGGAAGCCCTTGACAAAGGTACCCGCAAAGCGCGCCTGAAATTTTGTTTTTTTAAAACTTTACATGACTGGTACTGGACACCATCAAAATTGCAATGTAATCATTCCAAATGTTGGAGATGTTCTGAAGTTAATTGTGACCTTTCCCATATACTTTGCGGATGACCCTCTATACAACACTTCTGGGTGCAAATAGGGGATACATTAAAAGAAACTATTCCTCTTCATTTACCCCTTACCTTTCTATTATTTTATTACATGATCTTGGGAGTTCACCTGACATCACACGTCCTCAGCGCTGACTTTAACATACTGCTCTTTCTACTGCTTAAAATTGTATCTTAAGATTGTGGCAGTCACCCAGTCCTTCCTCCAAAGAGATTTGGATGGTTGCGATGATTCAGACAGCATCACATGAGCTAATAATACATAAACTACAAGATCAAGAAGAAATATTCCAACAAGTGTGGACGTCCTTTCTCCGTGATTCTTGAATACTTCACTCTTATTGCCCTGTCTGTTCTCTTTCTATCCGGGTAGGGAGATGTCTGTCTCTCCTCATATTTTTCCTCTCTTTTCATTGTCATAATTTTCATATTGGGAAGACTTTTATATAGTAGCCATTACCTTGGTTGTGGCTCGATGACCTGCTGCCCGTAATCAAGTGTGAAACTGACGAGCATACGCGCAGCAGGTAATCGAGCCGCAACCGTGGTAATGCCTACTATATAAAAGTCTTCCCATGTGAAAATAATGACAATTTGCTGGAATACACAACGTCTCTGAACACGCTTTCTCTGTGACTCAAATAAGTCCTGAAGAAGTCTCGTTGTGAGACGAAACGCGTTGGCTATGGTCCTTTGATTTTTAAATGAACTCAATAAAGAACAATCCTGTTAAGAAACCTACATCTGGGATTTGAACATCTTCTTGTGTGCTCACTGTTTTGGATATTGACTGTTATAACTGTTGAAAGTGCTGAACCCTTTTGCGTTCAAGCTAAAATATAATTGTTGGGGTTATATATTTAAAGGAACCACAGACTGCGAATGCAATCTTTTAGGACTGTTCCTAAGGAGCACTCTACAGCACCGAGTGTGCTATATCATTTGACCACTGCATTGTGGTTCTATATCACAGTGACCAATAGATTATCAATAAATCCACAGTGCAAACACACATCATGACGGTAAGTATTAAAAATACATGTAGGGAAATATATTACTGGTGTAGGTTAATTAACAATGAGCATAGACCATTAAAAATAAAATATTTTAAATAAATTATTTTAATAAATATAGGAATGCAATACAGGTCGCAGGGTGTACACACAAAATATTCAGTAATCATTTGTTTTAATGGATTTAACTAAAAATAGGTTACTTTTAGAAATAAATAAAAAGATAAGAATACTGTTTCATTTGGATCCAATGAGATACAGAATGAGTGGTTTTCTATTTGTAATTAGAAAATGTATGTTAATTGAAAAAGCTCAAAGAATATTATTAGCATAAGGGAGAAAAGGAAGTGTGTTACGTTTAATAACATTAATTAAGTGCTAGGATTTCTAAGTGGAATATGGCTAGAATTAAAAAAATATTAAAAGTAATTAAAATGCAATTACATTAGGTTAGTAGCAGTATTAGGGGTAGTTAACTTATTATTTATAATTAACTTAATACAATTAAAATAAAAAACAAACAAATAAATACTATAAAAAATAAGTGGTTTTGGGATTAGGTTAGCATATAATATTGATTTACTAAACTAAAATTATAAATAAAAAGAGGCAAACATAGTTTAAGGACTAAGATTAAGGTTAAGAATAAGTCCAGGGATACTCCTAACTATGGCTAATAAAATAAAATAAATGACATTCAAATACATTAGGAATTAGAGTACATATTGAGTTTAGCAACAAGAAAAAAAATAAAAAAGAATGAATACACAAACAGCAGAAAAAAAGTCACAGTTGCTGTTAACAAGAAAAAAATAATGCATTAAGAAAACTAAACATTTTGGAAGAAAAATATGTTGATGTAAATGTAAGGTAGATCTTGTGGGAATGAGATAGTGGTAATTTAATTTATAGACTTACAGTGATGATCTAGTTGTTCATGGTATAGTGCCCAAAATGTAGTTTATGACGATGTGGTAGCATACTAAATAGCAACATATAAATGTCCCTAATTCATTGAAGACATTTGTGTAGTCGTAGTGGTGGTTATACAGGAAATACACAAACCATTGTTTAATTTTGTCCTTGAAACAGAAATAATTTTTCCATGTCTTCACACCTTCATAAAATACGGAAGGGTGTTGAACACTTTCACATGATTCCCCATAGTTTTTGACTTACACTAATGGCTATCGAATAGCTGATGTAATTAATGCAAGAAAGTGCAACAATATTCCTCTTTTTGAAAGTTAGAGAAGTGCAAACACATACATTTTGTCCCATTTTACTTTTAATGCCAAATTATTTACCATGAAAATCTTTCCATTTTCTATGACGTTGTATCTAAATGATTGTTGTGCACATTTTGACAATTACTAAATGACTTACCCCTGATTGAGTCAGGTGAAAATTCAGCAGTGAAATAACAACAAACCTTGACTGTGGATCTAGTTGCCATCCTTGCAAGATTGCTTCACTGGCAGTTTTCTTAAATGTTCAACTGTTCATTCAAATGTTTACATGTGTTAAGCTGTCTTTTGACATAGTTTTATTTATTTGATTCCCAGCCCTATATTACTGGCATATAACTTACACAAAACAACGTAAAATGCCCTTTTTGAAGTTATGGCCTAGGGACAGCCTTTGCTGTTTCACCAGCCTCATGTAATCAAACATGTTTCTAAATAAAAAAAAACCTTCATAGAAGGGTTTTGGGTCAATCTTTCACATCCATTGGTCTGTTCATAATTTTGCTTCCGTCCTCCACAGTATAAAGCAAGGGGCAATGGATCAGCCTACTTCAGCCATTGGCACAATAGCGCTGTGAGTGAAGGCATTTTGCCTCATCAATTGTACCATTTCACCCAAAATTGTATATTATAGTATCAGGCCTGGAGGCCAATAGTTTACTTTGCAAATGCTTTTTTCCCATCCTCTAACATTGTTATTTTTAGTGATCATTGTGCGTTTAAACTATAGCATCAGATTAAAACATTTCAAAGCAAAAAGCACCTTTTATTTCCAGTAATAAAAGGATATTTTCATATGATATGCATTACAACTAACTGTTCTAAGTTTACCTGTCTGATAGTACGCAGCCATACTGTTCAATTTGAATTATATGTAATGATTAATTTTTTTGTATTAAACATATTTTTAATATCTATATGGTCAATTGGTTTGACAGGAGGCATGTTTTCTTTCTTTTTATTTGTACTGTGTGTCATATGTTTCAAAACAGCAAAAAATAACCATTGAACCAGCTTGCCAAGATGACCTATTGGCTGTGCCAATGCTTGTTAAGTATTGTATACCATACAACTGCAATTAGTATTTTTGTCAGCATCATGAGAAGACTCCAAATTAGAAGCCAGTGAAAATCAAGTGAAAGGTTGTCTAGTGGGTTCAGGTGTGTTGTATCCCTTTAATATGTGTATTCCAATATTACATTCCACTGTATTGTTCTGTCTCCATGGTGCTGCTGTTGTCCAGTGGATTCATGTCTGGAGACTCGACTGGACAACAGCTTCACCGGAGTGTTTGCCGTACTGTGTGAGTTTCTTCCTTGGAATCATCTTTCAAATAAATCCTTCTTCAAATTACTTCCTGTGTTACTGCTTAATGTTGTGTGCCGATACAACATTTATTTGGCGACAAGCGGTTTTAGACTGACCCATCGGAAGAATTTACCCACCGGAGAACATGTTACATCTTTTATGACTTGCAAAGCTCTGCATGGAAATTTTGTGCACTCGGCTTCATGTATCGACATGCTTGGCCAATTTTTAGGTACTGTTATTTATTTAATGTGCCTAACGTCGGGAGTCTTGAATATAAACTCACTGTGACAGTTGGAAGCTCATGCGCCTTCCTTCACTCTGCGCGAGGAGAACAATCATTGTTTGCACAAGGAGAATAATCCTGGTTTGTGTTCCATCGGCTCCTTCTCTACGCAAGTAGCATGCACACTCTCAGCGTGAGCATGACACACTCCATGCACGCCCTATATTGGTCCCATTCCAACGTGATTACATCATAATCACTACTGCAAGAAAGACCAGAGCGTTTCTTTCTTTTCGTTTTGCCTGCTTTTAATAGTAAAACGCATCTCCCTGTCATTTTCACTTATTCACGCATGGCTGGATAAAAGACTAGATTTTTACATGTACAGAAGCAGCTAAAACGAATATTCTTTCATTTTCACTGTCCTTTTACAGCAAATACATTTATTCTACAATATTCATGGTTTATCAAGTACAACCTTACCAAATAGATCAATTTCTACAAAATCCTGGAAGCAGTAAAATGGCAACAAAGGTACCAATCTTTTGAAAGCTGTATTATAGCCATTGATAGAAAAGCTTATTCAAATGAACGTAAAAAGCCGTTTTATATGGGTTACTAGGTGATTCAGGTAGAGTTATTTTTGAAAATCTTCCAGAAACTGAACCACCACCAGGCCAATTTCTACCTTGGGATGTTTTTACTGAGGCAAGGAAAAGGTTGGAAAAGAAATTAATCGAACAACCTAGCATTATGGTAGAAAGACATGGATTTAGTAAAAGAAAACAACTCGCTGATGAAGGTATTGATGATTACATTTCTAATTTACGCATTTTAGCAGCAAAATGCGAATTTGGGGATATGTTGGACATTTACCTGCGTGATCAACTTGTATTTAACTGCTACTCTAAAAATATCCAAGAACATTTATTGTCTTGCAGAAACCCAACATTAACTGAGGTTCTGGATATTGCTATAAGCATTGAACGTTCATCTGTCTCAAGTAAAGTAATCACAGGATCTGACAGTAATTCCGAATCTGTCTGTGCAGTATCCACTAAATCTGAAACTCCTGAAATTACAAGAGGAATACCAAATCCTGTTTATCAAAAGAAATTTGTATGCTACCGTTGTGATTCAAAAATACACATTGGGAATAATACTGGTTGTCCTGCTATTGGTCATAGGTATAATAAGTGCAAGAGGCAAGGGCATTTTGAGAGTGTGTTCAAATCTACTGTTAAACACACTAGTACAGTTCCTTTGAGGGTGAATGCTGTTGAGGAACTTCAAGATGACATGAATAACAATTTAATGTTAAACATTAACGTCAATGATTCTGAAGTATCTTTTAAAGCACCCTTAGGATTAGCTTGCATTGGTAAAGTTTCACTTGAAGTAATGGCAGATTCAGGTTCGCCAATTGCTATACTATCTGATGTTATGTATTAAAAAAATGACTTTCCCCAAAAACTTTTCCTTTCAGATGTTAATCCTAAATCGTTTGGCGTACAGGACATTGAAATGATAGGTTATTTTCATGAAACAGTGAATCTTTTAGGCAGATCAGTAGCTACTAAGGTTTATGTAGCTGAAAAGGACGGGACATTGTTGGATGGCATGATCTGGGTAAGATGGGCATCATGCTCAAACCTGGAAGTGATACTCCCATAATATTAGGTGATATGTCTATTGCATCAGTTGATTTGTATGCTAATAGCAAAATACATGAATTAGATGAAATTCTTCAGGGGTGTAAAGATGTTTTTGAGGATAAGATTGGATGTGTCAAGGGAGTAATAAATGATATTAAGCTAATAAAGATGCCTTGCCTGTTAAACATAAGGTCAGGAGTGTTCCATTCAGTATTAGTAAGGATTTAAAGGACCTTTTGGATTGTTTGTGCAAGGACAACATTATCAAACCTACTGATTCTTTAGAGTGGGTTTCGTCTGTTGTCTTGGCTAAAAAACAAATGGACATTTGCGTTTATGTGCAGACTTACGCTAACTGAACGAAAACATTCTTGTAGACTGCAATCCTTTGCCGCTTATTCAAGAAATGTTAATGCCAATTGGACAGGCAACCCATTTTTCACTTATCGACCTTAAATCAGCATGCAATAAGGTTGCCCTGTCAGAAAAGTCACAAGATCTTACGACGTTTGTCACTCCTTTTGGTGCTTTCAAATACTTGCGACTGCCTTTTGGATTAGCCTCAGCAGCTAGCGCTTTCCAGAAACTTATGGAGTCATTATTTGGGAGCATCAAAGGAGTGCAAGCGTTCCAAGATGACATCTTGATATTTGGAAAAGGAATTTATGAGCATAATACTGTTTTGGAACAGGTATTAAAAAATTTACACGATAAAGGTATGACTGTTTCTAAAGAAAAAATGTGTTTTCTTGTGAAAGAATTGGAGTATCTTGGTCATTCCATCACCTGTTAAGGTATTGGCCAAAGAAAAAAATAATTGATCCGATTGTCAAAGCACCAGCATCCATGGATAAGGATTCACTGAGGTCTTTTTTGGGGCTCAATGAATATTATGCATGTTTTGAGAATGGTTATGCCTTATGGGTTGAGCCTCCAAGATGTTTAACTTGTAAGAAAGAAAAATTTGTATGGAAGCAGTGTCACGAAGATGCTTTCATTAACGTTAAGAACATGATTACAAACGCCCCTGCATTACAGCCATTTTGTTGTGGCTTAAGATGTACTGTCACAGTGGATGCAAGTTCTGTTGGTCTTGAAGCTGGTCTTACTTAGTCACATAAAGAATGAACAATTGCCTTTATTTCACGAACTTTGAGTAAAGCTGAATCAAATAACTGCACAATTGAGAGGGAAGCCCTTGCTTGCACATGGGCTGCTGAAAAATGCAAGAGTTATCTGTGGGGTAATTCTTTTGTTTTGTTAACGTATCACACACCTTTAATATACTTGATTAGTGGAAATGGTACAAGTTTGGCATCATCTAGGAGAGTTAGACTCATCTTGAAGCTACAAAAATACAATTTCGAGATTAAACATATATCTGGTGGGGCTAATTTTAGGGCAGATTGTTTGTCTCGTTTACCTCTTAAAGAAACTTTAGACCATACTGACCATTTTGATGATGAATGTGTTGTTTCAGCCATTGATGCGTCTGAATGCGCTGTTGGAGTTATTTCTGAGAAGGACTGGATTCGACATTATGAAAAGGATGAAGTTCTCAGAAAGGTTATTAAGTACATTATCAATTGTTGGCCACCAGTTAGAAACTTAGGTAAATGTCTGGTACCTTTTCAGCAAGTTTCTTCTCAATTAAGTGTTGAGAACAACTTGATCACTAGACATGGTTTATTTGTTCCACCATTTAAACTAACCATTGGTCAAAGCTGCTCATGTTGGTCATCCAGGTACGTCTGGCACTAAGAAATTGCTACGCAAATGTTACTGGTGGCCAGGTATGGATGCCTTTGTTGAACTATATGTCAATAAGTGCCCAGAGTGCTTATTATCCGATAAGCATTGGAAAACTACCAAAGTTCCTCTTTGTGTCAATAAATTGCCAAATGAGCCTTGGGAAACATTTGCTATAGACTTTTCAAGACCATATAATGTTTTGTGCAATGACATAAAATATCTTATTGTACTCACTGATTACTACTCTAAATGGGTTACGCACGATTTTGTTCCTTTTCCTACTACTGATTCTGTGATTAAATTCTTGGAAAAAAAGATTTTGCACTGAAGGTTTTCCTAAAAAAATAGAGTCGGATAATGGTACTACATTTTACATCTAAGAAAATGGTAGATTTCTTAAACAAATACTGTGTTAAACATGAGAAAACACCTTTGTATTTTCCAGCAGCAAATGGTTTAGTTGAGAGATCTAATACATTTATTTCAAGAAGGCATTCAGACAGCGTTGGCATCTGGATTAGATTTGCGTAAGTATTTAAAGGAGAAAATCTAGAGTTATCTCAACACTCCACATTCTATTACAGGTTTTTTACCTCTCTTTTTGTTGAAGGGTAGAGATGCTAAGATGCTTGGATCCTGTTTCTGATAACAAAATGGGTTCACTTTCTAGGAACATTGGATTGGATACTCACAGTTGTGTGGATGAATGTGTTAGAGAAAATTTTGAATGAAGATATAAATATCAAAATTAATTTCCTTCTAAGAGACAGAGAGAATTTCTGGTTGGTGATTGGGTCATTGTCAAACAGCCTAGAAAAATCGACAAAGGTGAATTTAAGTATTCTGGACCTCAACAAATTGCCAGAGTAGCATGTTGAGCTGTTTTATTGAACAATCATGGGTGGTGGGACAAAAGTACTGTTGTAAAAAGTGAACCTTTTTAAAAGGATATTATTATAATGAAAATGCTCGACAAAGAGAAAACTTTGGATTGTTCACCTTGGGATATTGGTAATGAGTTCTCTGTTCAGAATCGTATTGTTGAGCAAAGTAATTCTATTGCTGATAATTCTGTTCCTTCTAGACTTGATGCCAATTTCAATTGTTCCAATGAGGGTTTGTCTGATGATTGTATTGACGTTGGTATTGACAGGTCTTCAATTCCAGGTATTGACAGGTCTTCCTTTCTAGGTTCCTATTCTGTTGTTAGAAAGAGAAGCGTTGTTATTCCTGCAAAGTTTAATGATTATTGTTTGTATTGATGCCTTCTGTTTTTTTTGTACTTATGCATTTCACTGTTTCATTTTTTAATTGCTTTCTTTATTTTGTTTTACAAAGGGAGATGTTGTGTCCCTTTAATATGTGTATTCCAATATTACATTCCACTGTACACTTCTGTCTCCATGGTGCTGCTGTTGTCCAGTGGATTCCTGTCTGGAGACACAACTGAACAACAGCTTCACCAGAGTGTCTTCCGTACCCCGTGGGTTTCTTCCTCTGACTTATCTTTCAAATAAATCCTTCTTCAAATTACTTCATGTGGTACTGCTTAATGTTGTGTGCCGATACAACAAGGTGCCTGCCATTTATACCAAAAAATACCTCTAAAAGAATAACAGTAAAAGGATACAGATACCTTTCTGCTTTCATTTACATAATTCTTTTTTATATTTGGCAGTAATTGTACACACAACTACTTCAAGAGAAAACAAATGCTCTGCTCCTGCCTAGTATCCTGCTGAAGTATCCCCAGGTTACAGGGAAGTACTGCAGCACTTGCTACACCCCTACTACTATCGCCAATTTCACTCTGATGGAGATGTAGGTGACTTTGAGAATCATGGCCTTGCTCCATAGTCATTGAGAAACTTGGAGGACTCAAGCACCTATGCTGACCACCCACATCTTCATTCTGAGCAATCAGTCATGCAACTGCGCTGTGTCCATGTCCCTGCAAAAAGGTACTTGGAATTTTCACCACTAAGTTTCCTTATCCACGCTTAATAGTTGGTTGTAGGCAGCTTCTGATGGCTTTTGGCATGTCTGAAAAAGAATGTACAAGAAGTCCATAAAACTAAAGAGTGCTTATTCAGCCAAGAAGACATTCACTCTTGAGCAACAAAACTGCTTGTTTGAAATACTGGTCCTGCACGTTCCCAAGATTCTAGGGCATAATAAAAAACAGCATTTTGTAGTAAGAAAAGTCCTCCAAAAGTCTATTCACAAAACTATGTGCAGAGTTTCGGTCACTGCGTCTCCTTTCTGTTTCTGTATGGAAATCTTCCCCCTGTCTCCAGAGTCTTCGCACACGTAGTTATACATTGTTGTAGTAAATGGGAGGGACTGGGGGAGTGACTGAAAGCGGGAAAGGGGAGGGGGAAAAGGGAGGAGTAAGGAAGGGTTAAGTGATTGCCAGGGAGGGGTTTAGTGAGGGACATCTACCCACACACAAAACAGTAAGTCCAATGCCATTCACAACCTGCACTTCTAATGGTACTGCAGGCAAAAAGAGATGATAAACGGTAGTAAAGTACTCCTTCTCAGAGCTGAAGTAAGTCCAGCACCACACATGGCCTACCACTGGTACTGCAACACCATGCCAAAGAAATCAATGGAGTCAGAGACTTGAAACCCCACAGGAAAGAATTTTAAATTCATTTAATTTAAATTCATTTAAATAGTTAAAAGATAAATACGTCTCATAAAATGTTAAAAAATATAAAAATAGTACATATTTTTATTTAATTATATAATAATGTAATAACCTTATTTCAACTTTAAAAGTAATGTATCCATAAGTTTTATTAAATATGCTTAAAATTAAATTTAAATAATTGTATCACTTCTAATAATGTTCAATAACTTTTTGCAATTTTTTTCTTTCCGTTTAACTTTTTTATTCCAACTTCAGAAATTGATTTTAAATGTATACATTTACATTAATTAAATATTTAATTAGAAATTACTTGTATAGTGTTGTACCATTTAAAATAATTATATAAAATAACTAAATAACTTTTATTGATATTTATACTAAAAGTATTTGTACAAACTATTCACTAGTTTAATAAATGTATTTACTTTTCCCTATACTTTAGCAAAGGAAGGCTTTGTAGTTGGGTGGAGATGTTCATATGGTAAAGTGAGAAAAAGTAAAAAAATATTATGATATAAAAATCATTTATAAAATATTTTTTGCTCAATATTATTCGGAAAATAATTCACATATTTATTTAAAAGTAGACCAAAATAAATTTTTAAAAAACAGGTAGACTCTGTGTCACACGACTCTAGCCTTGATGCGCTAGTAGGTACAGTGAGAGACATGGTGAGGCAGTGGACGGCGTCGCCGTGCTCCGCTGAAACTGCACCTACCATGATCCTTGTGGCCTGGGCATGCGCGCACTGGAATGACACGCATACCCGAAAGCCACATAAGCTGGGCGGAGGCGCTGGAGCTGTGCTTCTTATTCTGAGGAGATGTCCGATGCCGGAGTTGTTGCCAGAGTTCTACACCCTGCAGAAGGGTTTTTGATCGAGAGTAACAACGCATTAAGGGCGGTAAGGGTGGCGCTGTCACCATTCTTGAAAGCGCATATCTTTGAAGCTAAGAGATCATTCCCGGTGAGTCTTGTTGTTGAGAGGAATTTCGCTATGATAAAGCTGGAGCTTATATCCCAATATATACATTTGTGTTCTAAAGACTTGCTGATTGCAGTTAAACCTGTTTGTAGTTCTTGTTTCTTTTTCTTAGCAGGGGATAGTGGTGTGTATGTAGCAAGTACCCAACCCCTGGGATGCAAGTTTACTTCAACAATGTGGTGGGTAAAGAGCGCGCATGTGTGTGTGTGTAAAGATCTACACAGAGTACGTGTTCCTCAGTATTGAAAGTGTTTCTTTTATGTTTAGTGAGCCTTCAACTGAAAAGGGCTTATGCACAAGACTATTCACACAACGCCAAGCTCTTTTTTTTTATAGGTAGTTATTACACTCAGTATATGTATAAGGGTTTGTTGGAGCAATAAGTGGTTTGAGTTGGACTATTTCCTCATTGTGGCTTTTTGTGTTGTAGGTCTCCCTCCCTGCTGTCCCCATCCTTTCCTTCCCTCACGTAATCACTCCAACCCTCTGCGCTGTGATAGCATTCCGAGGGTGGGGCGATTGAGAGGTGGTCCCATTTGAGCAACGTGCCGATCCTGGGAGTTTGGAATAAAAACCTTGACACTCTGCACCTAAAAGGCTGTTCAATGTTTGAACCTGGGGAAATGTATGCTTCTAAAGCTTAGCTATTGCAGGACATGGAGTTGTTGCTTTTCCTCCTGGTCTTAAGCAAGAACAAACAGTGGTGTCCCAGGGGCAGACTCCAACATTACCTGGGCCTACTCTCAGCTCCTCTTTAACTCCTGAGCTGACCATTCCATCTGGGCCCTGTAGGGAAGTAGAATCTGCTTCTTATGGTCACCCCCACTTTTTGCTTGATGTGACACTGTTTTTGACTAGTCTGACTGGGATCCTGCTAATCAGGACCCCAGTCTATCTGCTTTCTCCCTAAACTGTTGTGTTTAGTTCCTAGGTACATCTCAGATTGGATACTGGAGTATGCTTGTCAGTCCCTAGTATATGGTACCCATATACCCAGGGCATAGGTACCCCAGAGGTCCCCCATGGGCTGAAGTATGCATTATGTCACCCATGAGGGACCATTCAAAATGGACGTATAGGCGTGCCATTACAGCTTGTGTTAGTTGGGGCTTGCACCACCTACTAAAGATGTAGTTTTACTCTATCTAAGGGTCACTGCACTTAAAACCTATAAGTCACCCCTATAGCAGGCCTTTACAATCCTGAGGGCAGGGTGCTTTGTTCTAAGTGAGAGGGTGCCCCTGCATAAGCAGGACAACCCTGCATCCTACGGAGTCCATTCTCCCGGGTTGTCAGTGAAGCAGCCATATATTATATAGAGGTGTATCGTGTAATGACGCGATGGCCATCTCGAAACTGGCTGCAACGCATCCTATCATGTTTGGTATCAAACATGTTGGAATCATACCCCCACCGGTAAACGGTGTGGGAGGTATGATCCCAAGCACTGAAAGAGCCCTCTGTTAGGCTCTCAGTGTTCCCGGTACCAGCCTTCTTGACCCAGACAGTACGAAATGGTTGCTGCCGACCAGAGACACATTTCTTCCCTCCTGCTGCTGAGCCAAGCTCGAGCAGAGGAAGGTGGAACAATGAGCATCCTGTCACAGGGGTGTGTGACCACCTCCCAGACAGGATTTAGCGTATTGGGGCTGGGTGGGTGCGCTTGCCAGCGCCTGAAAGTCTGTATGAGGGGCACATTTGGTGTCCCTGTGCATAGTCCAGTTCAAACCAGTCCTGGGAGCCATTGGCTCCTGCTCTGGCATGAAACTGGACAAAGGACATGGGAGTAAATTCCCCCTTGTCGAGACCCTCCCCTGAGAGGGTCCCCTGAATCTACCCAATCCTTTCCTTAGGGTACTTAAGGGCTTACCTAAGTGTAGGTCCCTAGATTAATCGTGGGACAAGATTCAGAACTGATACCACTGCACTTCTAAAGTCTGGGCACTCTGGACTTCGCTGGACTTCGTTTGGGCCTGACTTCCTCTCCCTTCCAGTCTGCTGCATTGTCTGTGCCTGTGCATCATACAGGAACCTTCCAAGGCCTGTGAGGCATCAAGGACTACCGAAGTAATCTCCTTTGGAGTGAAGGAGTCACTCCCCTGCATTCGCCAGCACCACAACACTGATGACCGGTCTGCTGATCCCGAGTTCCTACGGACTCCAAAGGGTTCAACAACACAGGAGGTAGATTTCCATGTACCGCGAGGCCTGAGCTGTCCTCTTACTGAGTTTGAGGCCAGTATCCCTTGTGGGGGCAGCAATACCCGAACCCCTGTGCAACGCCTACTTTTGAAAGTGCAAGTGCTTGTTGGCAATTCTGCAACAAGTGCATTAGGCTCCAAGCAGCCCCAACCTCTGGTAACTTCTCCTGCAAAGATCTTCAACTACCTTGTACCGTTTGCTCTGTGGCCTGTTGTTTTGGGAAGCTGCACAAGGTACTCCTGCGAATCCAGTGTCTTAAACCTGTGGGTCCTGTGGAGGGTCAACTACGTCTTATTTGGGCTCCCCTGATTGCTTTGGGCTTGCCCTAACTGTTTGTGGCGAGTCTCCTGGACCATGCTGGTCCTCTTCCTGCAACTTCTTGACCTCCTGCTTGGGTTGTTTTTGCCAAGGCATGTTAGTGCTCCCACCAGACACCGACCCCTCAGCACTCCACATCCTTTGTGGGACAGCTCGTATCCGGCTCCTGGTTTCCTTCAACATCGCCTGGTCCCCACAGCTGCAGAATCAAGATCACCGACATCTATCCTTCAGCACCCAACATCAGTGGGCATTCGTCTACTGAGCCCCCTGGTCACTCCCAAGTGACCCAGACTCTGTCCCCTCTGCTTTCAGGTACTCTTCATCAAGAATACATGTTTGGATTCCCACAGACACTTTCTCCTCTTCCAGCAGTGGCACTTTCCTTAAGTCCTCCATTGGGTTCGACTAAGTTTCCGACGCCACTTCACACCTTTGCACCTGGCTTCCCTGGTGTAGGTAACGTGGGTACTAGGGTTTTAACGGGTGGGGTGGCTCTGTTTCTTCAGGGTCCACTAGGAAGGGTCCCTAATCTTTAAAAATCCAACCGCGACTTACACTTAGAGTTGTACGGAGCCAGCGGACGTGTTCTCACACTGCACACATCCTCCAGGGGGTCCCATTCTACTTACCTTGGGTGATTCCTTGGGTCCCCAGTGATTCTACAGCCTCTCGACATTAGAGAGCTTTCTGTGGTTGTGTAAGACCTCTTAAATCACCATAACGGGTTGTCTGGACTAGTGCAAGGTGCCAACTTACATTAGTGGACATCATATACCAGGGCAGCTTCTCACAGGCCCCCAGCTGCGCTACCTGCATCATCTCTTCCTACAAGCGCCCAGCTGGGCCAACTATAGTAGAGGGGCACATCTGCCCCCGACACTCCACAACCCTCTTGATCTGCACAATCCTCCCCCCAGATTCAGTCTAAGTGGCTGCATTCAATGAGGTCATGACACCATTAGTAGATGCTCGGAGACCACTCTCTCTGGACCTCCTGAAAATAATTGGAGAGGTCTGGATTCTCAGAAAGACAGTCTCTGGGCTAGCTACAAAACTTTATTGGTTCTATCACCTCCTTGACTACAGTGATTATGTCTCACCTGTTTCCTTAACACACCCTCCCACCTGTAATCCAGTCTCCCAGTTTATCTTTCCTCTCTGTTTCTCCTACTACTAGTACATATACATGTTTGTCGTCAGAGGATTTGAACATTGATGTTTACAGTGAGAGAGAGGATGGTTGGTAATTTTTCCCTCAAAGTCAATAGCATTTTTTGCCGATTGCCTGTATCATATTTATGGCCACGGCTTGGTGTCTTGCACTCTGTTCATTAAGTGTTCTTAAGGGGTCTTGGTGCATATTTTCTAGGGGTGGGCGGAATTTGCGAAATCCACTTTCGCAAATTATCGCGAAAATGTTTAAAATTATCGCAAACAAGCGGAAATATCGCAAAGATGCGGAATTATTTTTCCCGCATGTTCGCGAGATTTTCTGCATGGTTGTGGGTCGCCAACTTACCCATGTGGTTGTTCGCGGGCGCGGCCATCTTGTTTTGAGTTGTCTCGCGGTGCATGATCGCGAGAAGAAAGACGTGATCGCGCGATGCATGACGTCACTGCGGGCGCGAACTGTCGCGAGACAGCGCAAATGGCTAAAAACAATACAACATCTCATGGAGAACGCGACCGGATGAAGAAAACTTGTCGGCGAACGCAGGGATTCAGGTAAGGCGATCGCGCGAGAATGTATTATTTTACAGCGCGAGCAAGAAACAAATTATCGCCAAGCTGCGGAAAGCGGAAATTTTGACATTTTCGCGCTCTCCGCGGAACGCGAAAATGTCAATTATCGCAATTTCCGCGATCGGAACGAAATTTTCGCCCAGGCCTAATATTTTCCATGTGTCGGTTACATTTCAAAACATTATCCAAGGCAGGCATGGGTCTGACAGTCAATTGTCTCAGGGAGATCCTTAAGTAAGTCTGCAATCTCATGAAGAGTAGTCCGTGTTGCAGTTAATCCTGTTGCACATAACTTTATTGCTGTAAATACTCATCTTCCCAGTGGCCGGCATTAGCCCATGCCACCCGAGGCCCACTTGTGTGGCCATCTCAAATAGCCAGCAGGTTGACCAGTGCGAAAAGGGGTTTGGCATCAGGGGAGTTCGGGATTCATGAATGGAAGAATAGTTGCTCCTTACCGGGGGTGTGCTTTCGCTCTGATTATTGCAAAAGACCAGAGATGCACCTTCAATGAAGGTGTGTGTAGGAGGTTGTAAAGAGAGATCGGTGATATGAGGACTGTGTGGAGGTGAGTGCTGCATAGGCGGATGTAGCATCCATGGATGCTAGGCTAATGGCCTGGGACCAGCAATCCTTAAAAGGGATTTAGGATGAACACTGCTACCCATTCTTGAAGTAGACTATTTAAAGATGTTATGTGTGGGGACAAAAATGCTTCTCCTCTTGAGATCCTTCTCCTCTTCTTGGTGAGCAGTACTGGCTGAAGATATTGTTGTTTGGAGCTGGATCAGATTCTCTCCTTGGATTGCCCACCATCCTCCACTTGTAGATGGTTCCCCATCATTGTCCAGCTTAATGTCCCCTGTACCTGAAAGATTTCGAAGGATGAGAAACATCATATCCAGTTTTATTGTAAATTCTCTGCACATTACTTTATTAAACATTGTTCTGCAAATAAGGAATAAAATTAGTAACATGTAAGACCAAGTCAATGTATGCAATAAGGATTGATCCATGGCTCAGCTTACTATATATCATCAATGAAAACTCATCATGGGGGAGCTAGAAATCCGGCGCACTACAGTGAGGCTCCTGCATTCCGGGCTTTAATCTATGTCTCCTACACTGCAGACGCCTATGGGTACAAGATCGTGTACGATTGATGGAAAACAGCAGAGAATACCTGTGGTTACCGATATATAAAATTTCAGGCTGCCTGCCATGCCGAAAAGGCGGCCAACTGAACGACTAGTGTGCTGAGCGTGACTTCTGGAGTGCTGTGAGTGCTGCCGGGAGGTGCGCCCAAGGGACATCCGGACAAAAGGGTCATCCCATGAGGAGCTGATCGTACCCTACCCCACCCTCCACAAGGGTCAGAACGCCGAGGGTGCTGCACTGAGTGTCCAGCTGGCCATTTCTTGAAGTATCTTCTTGCTGCCCACACCAGTGCTGCTTACCTTGTTGTGCTGCAGTCCCCCGCCGCCGCCATCTCCATCAGCGGCGCAGTGTGGGGACAGGGTCGGACTACACTCCCCAGCATCCTGTGCGCCACCGGACCCGCTGACGCCGTGTTCGCGCCACGAGGCGCTTAAAAGATCGCCGTTGCCTCCGCGTCGCGGGACACGCGCGGGCGGCGCCGGGCTGAGCCCGGGCAGAGGGCGGGCCGTCTGTGGCCGTCCGGGGCCAACGGAGGCCGGGCTGGGCCACCCCCCTAAGTGGACATTATCTGGACTTCGCTAAAGACACCGATGTAAGTTATTGTGACATTTATATTTGCTGGACTATTGACACCTTGCTGCATGCTGTGGATTCTGACGTGTTGTATTACGCTGACTAGGTCTGTGCCCTGCGCATGCTATATAAAGTGCTCCCGTGGTGTGCAGTTGGCCCTCGTACTCTGCACTTTAAGGACCTAGGATTACTGGATTTGCTCTCACATAGAATCCTTACTAATTAGCGTTCAATCTAAGGCATTTTATTTGTGGTATATAACCATTTTTTATCTCCAATGTTTGTATTGGTGGTATCATTTCATAGTAAGCGCTATTTTAACTGGTAGTTATTGTTTTCTTTGTTATCTTTTATTTTTTATCTTAAGGCAGCATGTCTAAGTCAACTGGGACTCCTCGTCCAACTGTGTCTACACTTGATAACTATTTAGTTAAAGTTGTAGACAAGATCAACAAGGAACGTAGACTATCCCTAGGTTTGACCAGTAACTGTGGCCCTGAGATTACGAGCCAATTAGTCTCTGTTGAGATCCATTCTTCTGATGATAGCCAAGTATTGGCTCCTATAGTTTCCCCAGCGAGGGTGGGTGTAAGCGCAATTGAGCCTACTCAGGTTCCCCTGCCCGATACTGATTTGTTCAAGGTTTCTGATATTAGTGAGTCTCCTAATGTTACTGTTGTCTCGACCCCTGTAGTCCCCAAAACGCATAGAGTGTTAAGATCAGGGTCACACCTTAACAGATTTGTTCCACCTAAAAAGGGGGGCCGCAAAAGTAAAAAGAATACGGTTTCTAATGCAGGCTCCCCTGAACATACCTGTTTAATTAATGGTGATAACCCTACTCAAATGAATTTAGCACCAGATCAGCTCGAGTTGTTAATTGGTATGATCGACAGCAAGTTAGATAAAATTATCATACCTCTTTTAGATAAACTTGAGGCTGTATCCAGGGAAGTGAACAGACTGGGTGAACTGGTGCAATCCGGACTTAATTCCTATAATAGCCCTCAACCGATCGCTGCGGTGGGTGGGACTGCGGGCTTATCGGGTAAACATGTGCAACAATCCAAAGATTTATCAACTACTGGACAGATATGTGCGGGTTCTACTTTTCCCTCACAGCCAACGAGAAGGATCAATCCTACTAATGAACGGCAGGGGTTTGATGGTAATTTAACACGACCCGTTCTTGGGGATATATCTAGTGCTATTCCAGGTAAGCCTTCTTGCCCTAATGGTACCTCTCCTAATACAGTTATCCATGATCCGGGGAACACGAATAGGACTCTAGGAAGGGGGAGGTTTAATAATTGTCGCCTCCCCCAACCTAATCTGCCACCTGATTGCGCACCTTATGTGGCAGTTTTGACCAACGTGCCACCCATCAGAGAGGACGGGTCCCACCGGTCTGTGGAATCACATGATTCCCTCAAAAACAAAACCGTGGCATGGCTTAACCGTGAATGCGGCTTTCCTGTGGCTATGGCGGACCAGATTTTGGTTACTACCAGAACCAATTGGATTGGAAAGTCCCCTAAAAACATTCCCGGTGATTGTGTCATTATCAATTTTAGTACCCCCCACCTTGCAACGACAGCTCTGATTCGTGCTACGTCCCGCCCCAGCACTGACCAGGGTATCTTACTCCGTCCCCTTGGCTTTTTCTATAGTCAACATATTGAGCACTTCCCAGCGCACTTGGGGGGAGGGAGACTGCGGGGAGAAGAGGGGTTTAGTTCGACAAACTGCCAGGTAGTTACTGTTAACCGTTTTCAATGCTTGAGCGGGTTGGACCAAAATGACTGACAGGAGATGGGTACCGTCTTAGGGCCAACAGAAGACTCCATATCAATGGATAAGACGGGCCCCCCCGCCGTCTGCACGGAACTCCGAATAGAGGTGGGTGGGGTACCCCCGGAACGCCCGGGGAACCAAGACTTGTTGGCAAGAGGCCTTAATATATGTGTACCAGGGCTGGAGGCGGAAATTCCTGTAGTCTGTACGCCCCAGGGAGAGGAGGGAGATACATTAGGTAACCCTGTGTCTGATAAGGAGATTTTTAATATTGTCCCCTCCCAACAGGGTAGCAACGGTACAAACTTGGGGACAGGTATCCATGCCTCATCTGGTTGTTATATTGTAAGTTGGAATATTGCTGGAATTCGATCGAAAGCAGATAGTCTGGGGTGGTTGGAATTTTTGGATCTTTTTGACATCATCTGTTTACAGGAAACTTGGTGTACTGATTTCAAAGGCTATAGTGGTTTTAATTCATACCAGCTTCCCGCTATTGGTTCTGTATCGGGAAGAGCCAAGGGGGGTTTACTTGTCTTGATCTCAGTTAAAGCCCCTTTATCGGTCATTAAATATGTTCAAGTTGGGGCTTATTCCCAGATTTTATGGCTGCATATAAGTGGACGTAGGAACATTCTTTTAATCAATTTTTATAATAATCGTTTTACCGATTTCAGGGATCAGCCGGTTAAAGATCTTTCAAAGGCACTGGAAGACTTTTTCAAGGACTCTAACGAAGTCTTTGACATGATCTTCGCAGGGGATTTCAATATTACCACTTGTCCTTTCTCAGAGGTTAATGTTTGCGGATTGGTGGACGCTCATGAGGACGGGTTTCTCCATTTCCAACACAATTATTATGGAGACGCCCTAAATACCTTCCTTGCCTCATATAACATGTATATCATGGCCAATGAGAAAAACGCTAACGGGGATATTTGTCCTACCTTCATAGGACGGGGATCGAATTCAGTAATAGATTTTATTTGTATTTCCCCGGGTCTTGAGGCCTGGATTACGGCCCCAAAAGTAATAGATATTCAACTTAGTGACCATAACTGCCTGGTAGTAAAGGCCAAGTTGTGGGAAAAGGATGATGTTAGTATCCCGGGCCGCATTGTTAATAGTATTGAGGCTGAGCGCCCCAACGGCACAAGACTCAGATGGAAGGGGGATAAGGCAGACATTACGTCTGATTTTATTATAACCATTTGCCTGGTAGATATTATCGCGATCCTAGAAGATAATTTAGGTACTTTTTACTCTATCGAGCATTTTATTAGTATTAATGCGGCCATCAACCTAAAACTTACAGGTACTTGCAAACATAAGGAGGATCGACCGCGGGGTTGGTTCAACTCAACTTGCACCTCGGCCTTGAGGGAGCTGAAATCTGCTCTATCAGCTAAACCTAGAGATAAGGGCCTGGTTGTAGATTTAAGAGCCAGATACAATGAAACCCTTAAAAATAGGAAAATGGAACTCCGGCAGGAGGCTTGGGACAATTTGACTAAGGCAGCTGAATTGAATAACTGTTCCCTGTTCTGGAATACTGTCAATTCTCCATTTCTTAAAGATGACAAAATTCCGGAATTAACTTCCTATGTCATGCAGGCAGAGTGGATCTCGCATTTTTCTAAACTTTTCCAGTCAGATGGTACACCTCAAGTTCCAGGGAATCAATGGCCGCACATCCCATTAAATTTTACGGTGCAAGAGGTTTTAGATAGTATACGGGACAGTAAAGGGGGGAAAGCACAAGGCCCAGACGGGGTCCCAATTGATGTGTATAAATTGGTCCCAGAAATATGGGGGCCTCTGCTTACCAATATTTTTAATGCAGCTGTCAGTAACGAGATGCCCCCGACCTGGGAAGAATCCATCCTAATTCCACTTCCCAAAGCACTGTGCACTTTCTTCTGCTTTGTCAGTTGTATAAACATCTCCGGATAGCTTATCTGAAACCCTTGTTTTTAAAATTTGAGGTCAGAACAATACGTGACTGTATGTGTTTACTTTTTAACTTACATCATCCGGTAGTATGTTTTTATACGGCTACTTTTCTTCTTAAATCTATTAAATCTATTAATGCTAGGAAAAGTATGCTTTTTTAACTATTTTATGTTGATGAATTTTTCCGCCTCTGTATTTTAACAATTTTGTTTTTTTAATGTTGTGCTTTTATGAACTTGTTCTATGTTCGAATTAAGCCTTATGAAATTAAATGAAATGAGTGGCCTAATTGAACATTGCATGCAAGCCTGGAGAACTGCCCTGGGATGTCTAACCATGGCAGAAACTAGGGGGTCCTCGGCTACTGAGGGGGGTGATATCATTGCCAAGGTGGAGACCTATTGTGACTGCTGTTGGGCCTAGGCAGCCACTGTGTGCAAGCAGATGGAGGGCGGGCTGGCGTACTCACTAGTGAAGCTCAGGCCAGTGGGTCCTGGTTGCAGTGGGATGTGCTTTCGCGCCTCAGGCTGTGTCTGTGTGGCACAATCCTGGGGGTCTCCACTGTCGGGCCCCATGGTCTGCTTGGGTCACCCAGATGGCCCATGCGCGATTATCTCTTCCTGAGGGTCTGAAACTGGGCCAGCCTTTTTATTAAATGGGTGAAATCACTGCTATACTCACAGGCCGTGCTGCTCCCCCACCTGCATGCCTAAATTTAAACATCAATAATTGCTTACGCTACTGGATATCGAACTAGCTGCGAAGGAGAGAATCTGTCATTTGATATAGTGAAAACAGAAAATGGTAGACATCACATATTGCATTTACACCTGCTAGAGTCTATATTCTATTTCCATTCAGAATGGTGGAGAGGACGACCTTCAGGCAAGAAGGGGGTGAGATGGAGATGGGCTCTGGTTGGTCCTCCAGGAAGAACTTCAGTCAACTCCATCCTGGAGAACTTCTCCTTCACCTTCATCCAGCAGTGTTAAGGGAACACACCATGCTCGGGTTAAAATTGTCAATAAGTTCTCTTTATTGCATCCACCACAACAAGGGCGACCAGTACACCATAAGCCCTCCAGTCATCTGATGTTGCCAAGGCAGCCAACCATTCTACAGATGATGCACACAGGACTCCAAAGAGTTGTATCATGAATAAAGAGACATGAACACATAAGGTACAAGAACAGGCCACAACATCCCCTGCCCCCAGTAATAACAAAAACTATAATACAAAACAAAACAACCCAACAAAACAAAAAAACGATGACCCCAACAACGTGCCAGATTTACAATTGTGTGGCAAAGCAGGAACGAAAGAACCTTGGGAATGACCAAATGGATAATGATGCAGCAACTAGATAATTCAGGGCTTGGAATCACACATAGTCTTTGAGGTATAAAAGGTCCATTCCTAGTTTGAACACCCCTAGTTAAATCAGAAATAGAATCAAACCTTAGTTCAGAACTCGTTCTATCAACACTGTATCCTGAATTCACATCACGTGCACTCACAACATCATGCAAAACATCACTTCCCCTTGACGGTGAAGCAAATCTCACAAGTCATGCCATACTCCACGCTTCACCATTCTCAAGTCTCACCACATTCCTCCTGACTTCAGCAATGCAGAAAGTTCCCAGAAATGTAGACCCTCCTTTAGCACACCACTGCGGTCATTTCACCCACCCACCTTCCATTTCCTGAAAGTGGCTCCATATTTGGCATCCAAAAGTTCTTTATAAGCCAATTAGTGATATAACACTCTGTCCCAGCTGGGACTTCTCAAATTTATCTCCACTCCAACTTCCTAGGGTTAAGTTTAGTGAGCCAATGTCGAGCTACGATCAGGTGACTGTTGTCAAGATGATGCCTATAGTTAGCGCAGAGATAGCTGACCCAGTAATCTTTAGCTCTGAAGATATAGCTAGAGCAAGTGACCTCTTAAAATCAGCTATGGTTCCCAGTCCTAATAAAATACCCGGAGACCTGTACAAAACAGAGCCACTAGTTTGGAAAAGTTATATAAACTTACTTTCTAATGCAATATTGGCAGGTGTTGAGATCTCAGATTCTTGAAGAGGGGCAGAAATCCTCATGAATTATAAGAGGGGAATGTCTGAGCCCTCTCCAACTACAGGCCAATCAGTCTCATTGACAATCTACAAAAGATTCTTGCAAGGTAGGTTTTAGATAGATTATTAGATTGGGTGGAACAAAACCATGTCCTCACTCCAAGCTGGCTTCCGCCCAAAGACTAGTACCTCTGATCAGATTTTTAGGCTTGCCACGTTGTACTGGAAATATGCCCTATTACCTAAACAGATGTTCTTTGTGGCATTTGTAGATCTAAGACCTGCATTTGATCTTATCCCACGTAATAACTTGTGACGAGTCTTGTCAGACATGGGGGTCCCTGAGAACTTGATCCAGCACATGATTGAACCTCACACTATAAACTTTGACCAAGTTCGCTGTGGTAGCAAGGGAGAACTAACAGAACGCATTCCACTTTGAGCGCATTGTGCACCATGGGTGCATTCTTGCTCCAACATTATTTACCCTTTACATGAATGACATAGTATAAATACTGTTGAATAGTAGAAATGACTCAACTGTATTGAACAATAGGAAGGTTTCGATTCTTTTGTTCACGGACGATTCTTTATTTCCAAAACTCCTATGGGGTTAAACTCCTAATTGACATGTTTCTAGGGTTCTGCACAGCTAGAGGTTTGGAGCTCAATGTTAATAAGACTCAATATATGGCGTTTGGGAAGGGAGTGGTTAAAAATTCTGTAATCTGTATTGGTGGTGAAGTACTAGGGAGGGTAAACAGTTTTGATTAGTTAGGGGCTAAATTAATGGAGAAAATTTGAATGGGTAGGACAACTTACTAAAAGCACAATGTTAATTGAGCATAGATTGAATGCTTCCATCAGAAAATATAAGAAAACAAGTTCACGCTCTATATCACTGGCCCCAGAGGTGTACCAGGCCAAAATGCAAGGTGCCAAGCAATATGGTATTGAGATTTGGGGATGCACTAATGTCCATCCACTAAGTATCGCAAAAAAGAATTTCTTGCAAAAGTTTGTTTCTATACCAACTAGCACCCCTCTCATTACCTTATACTTTGATCTAGGATTTAAAAAGATTACTGACTTTGGCAGTACTTAAACCTCTTGTGTATTGGGTTTATCTCTAGTCTACACCCAAACTTAGTGACTACAGAGATTCCCTCAGGGATTTATTAAATGTTACTTGTGCTAAGTCAGTCCCCTGGGTTAAATTTGTTTTTGATTGGTTCAGTAGGTTGGGTCATTAAAGGCTATGGGGTGAGCTGAATACCCTTTGTAAAGCTGAGCTGCATGATTTGAAATCACGTTACTAGGCATATATCCATGAACGATATATTAAATGGTGGGATAAAGGGTCTTCTAACTAACAATTTTTTGGAGTTCAATTCTTATCCATGTTTTCAGCCATTTTTAGATTCAGTTTCTCCACCTCTAGCCAAAAGCTTGTATGTTCACTTTCGGCTAGGCATTCTTCCATTAAGAACATTTATAAATAAATGGAACAATAAATCGACCTCCAGCCTTTGTCCAGCATG
Organism: Triturus cristatus; assembly: GCF_964204655.1. Classification (NCBI taxonomy): domain Eukaryota; kingdom Metazoa; phylum Chordata; class Amphibia; order Caudata; family Salamandridae; genus Triturus; species Triturus cristatus. The sequence continues at coordinate 1,403,097,652 of NC_140590.1, forward strand.
AGGCCTGGATGATGAGTCCGAGGCACATATTATGTTTTTGCCTAGAGTATCTTGGGTCTCGCCTCAAATGGATTTGCCCAATCTGTTGTAACTTGGGACTGACCAGATATCTTGTAGCCAAGAAAATTTTTAAAAGTGATATTTCTCCCTTAATTGTTTTTGCTGTCAGCAAATTTTACAGAATGTCCGGTATATGCATAGAAAACTCCTAACAGCAGAAGCTTTGTGATTTATTGTTTATGTCCTTTAATATTTTCTGATTACTAACTAGTGTATATTTTCATTGCCTTTGAAGATTTTCTCGAGATCTTAAAATAATGTGTATTTTGCTCTTTTGCACGTAGTCCTCGGACGTGTTTGCACTGATCTTTTTAAGTATGCCTTTTTTATTCTCATATACGATTATTAAATTATGAAATCAAAATTCGTATTTATTATGAATTTTATGGTTGAATAGACAGTTTTAAAAACTATAAACTGAAGCGGATTATGCTGTTTTATATTTGTATGCATATTGTTAATGTATTGTGTATGTATACTTTGAGGGATCTTGGCAAACCGAATAAAGCATTATGATTAATTGATACTCAACACACCCTAAACATGTCAGAACTCCTGAAGCATGCCTGGGAGAGAATAGCCATTGACTTTTTCGGTCCACTATACAACAGACATCACCTGATGGTGATTGTCGACGAATACTCCATGTTGGAAAACCACTCCCCCACTAGAAGGGGTGGTGGTGGTCTTCCGGACACACTGTGGTAGCTTGGCTCGAGTGGTCAGGAATCAGGCACCGTGCTAAGCATACGACATACCCATACAATAACCATGCGTGCATCCGTTCCAAAAACGACTCTACACCGTAAAAATTATGAAAAATATCTTTCTTTATCTTCTTTTTCTCTTAGTTGCTGATTGGATAAAATAAATAACAATCACAATATACAAACTTTTTGAAAGTGCAGGTCAATTAAATACTGGCTTAATTATTCAATAAATAGGGGTGATCATAAATACTGAAGGCATAAATACAAGTGCAATACAGACAGGCAATTAAATATTCTGAGGCAATAAATACTGTAACCAATAAATATTGTGCATCAATAAATACTGTGGACCAATAAATACAGTGGAACAATAAATAGGTTAAATACAATAAATACAGTGCCTCTAATAAATACTTAAAAGCTGACAGTGACACTCATGGAATCAGATCACTTTTGATTCCTAAGGGCTGATTTGGCCCAGGCACAGCTTGTGGGGATGTGGAAGGCTTGAGGGTGTCTACTCCCTGGCTTGGACAAGGCTGAGGCCTAAACTGAGGTAGATAAAGGGGGAAAATACCAGAGACCTGGCTCTCTCTCTCCACACAACCTCTCTAGATTAGTCCCAGTTCACCCCTGGCACCTTAGAGCAGTCTCTCAGGTCTCCCCAGGGCCTTAGGCGCCCTCTACTCCACTTACTGCCCTTTTTCTGATGCTCCGACGCCGCTGGAGTCGTGTCGATGCCGTGAGGCGGTTCCGGTTCGATGTCGGCGGCCTCGGCACAATGTCAGTTCTTTGACGACGCCGGCAGGCGGCTCCGGTCTCGATGTCGGCGGCCTCGGTTCGATCTCGACCTCCGATTCGATGGCGTCGGGCAGTCTTTACTCGATGTCGACTTCGGGCGGCTCCGGTCCGATGGCGATCTCGGATACGATGACGTCGGCCGGCCTTGCCTCGATGTCGACTTCCGGCGGCTCCGGAGTGCGATCCTCACTCCCGACCTCCGGTGCTCCTCTCCTCAGGTTTCCGGCGACTCCGGAGTGCGACCTCCACTCCCGACCTCCGGCACGATTCTTACAGGTTCCGGCGACTCCGGAGTGCGATCCTCACTCCCGACCTCCGTTACACTTCACCTCGGTCCCCGACGACTCCGGAGGGCGGACTTCACTCCTCCGATGACGCCGCTCACTCGACCTCGGGTGACTTCCTCCTCGACCTCTGGTATTCCTCACGACCTCTGACGGCGCCCTCTCTCGACCTCTGGCGGCTCTGGGTACGACGTCTGCTTTTCCAGTCAGCGCCGCTTCTCCACCTCGGGCTCCAGGTCTTAGGCTACTCGACATCGGACTTCAGGGAAACCAGCTTCCAGGTCAGGATCTTGCTGTTTTCTTGTTTCTAAGGCCTGTTCCTGCTGTCCAGGTCCTCAGGATGGTTTTTCTGACTTCTTCCCACACAGGGCTCTAGGCTGGGCTCCGTCAGTAGGGACTAGTATCAAGGGTGGGTTTATGGACCCCACTCCAGGCACAAGTTTCCACCCCTGCTGCTTCACTCCTTCCTCCTTCAAGTTTGTGCTGCTCACTCCTCACCAGTCAGGTGCCAACTGCCAGCTCCAACTGCCAACTCTCTGTCTTAGCTTCCCAACATTCTAAACCGCCTCCAACTGTCACAGGGTTCTGGAATGTTCTGGAAGGTGCTAGCAGGTTCCAGTGGATGCTGGTGATGTCACAGGTGGCCACCATTTTGTGCTCCAGGCCCTCAGACAGAAGTTTCAGGGGTAGGTAAAATGGCTCCCTGAATCTGTAGCAACACTAAAAAGTCTGGTGGTTCCCAAAAAGGAAAAATTCAAACAGGGTTTGAGGCAAAAGTGGGACAAAATAAATAATGATGAGGAGGGACCACCCAAAGGGCTGACAGGTCTAACACGCGTCCCCCCCAGCTGAAAGTGGGGAGAGCTACCCAACCCCTTGGGAGTTCTCATCACTAAGGCGGAAATACCTTGAGAGACCGTCTGCATTGGCGTGGTCCACTCCAGGCCGATGTTCCACCTGAAAGTCCATTCCCTGTAGGGAAATAGACCACCTCAACAACTTGGGATTCTCCCCCTTCATTTGCATCAGCCAACGAAGGGGTCTGTGGTCGGTCTGAACTAGGAAGTGCGAGCCAAACAGGTATGGCCGCAACTTCTTCAGAGCCCATACCACTGCAAAGGCTTCACGCTCTATTGCACTCCACTTCTGTTCCCTGGGAAGTAGTCTCCGGGATAGGAAGACCACGGGTTGATCCAGACCCTCTTCATTGAGTTGCGATAACACTGCCCCAATGCCATGTTCTGATGCATCTGTCTGGACAATGAACTCCTGGGAAAAGTCTGGGGCCCTTAAGACCGGGGCCTCGCACATGGCTTTCTTCAATCTCTCAAAGGCTTGCTGACAAGCCTCCGTCCAGACTACCCGTCGAGGTTGTTTCTTGGACGTGAGCTCCGTGAGGGGGGCTACGATGGTACCGTACCCCTTCACGAAGCGGCGGTAGTATCCCGTGAGGCCCAAAAATGCTCGGACCTCAGTCTGTGTCTTGGGGGGTTCCCAGGCCATGATGGCCTCGATCTTCGCCTGGAGGGGTTGCACCGCTCCCCTACCCACCAAGTGTCCATGGTACACTACCGACCCCTGCCCGATCTGGCACTTGCTGGCCTTGATCGTCAATCCAGCTTGTCTCAGGGCCTGGAGAACAGCTTGCAGGTGACGCAAGTGATCCTCCCAGCTGTTACTGAAGACGGCTATGTCATCCAGATAAGCAGCAGAGAAACTCTCCATTCCGGTGAGGATCTGGTTTACCAGGCGCTGAAACGTGGCAGGTGCGTTCTTGAGCCCAAAGGGCATCACACAGAACTGGTAGTGGCCATTGGGCGTGGAGAAGGCTGACCTTTCCCTTGCTCCATCAGTCAAAGAGATCTGCCAGTACCCTGAAGTAAGGTCAAAGGTACTTAGATATTGGGCAGCTCCCAGCCGGTCAATCAATTCATCCGCCCTAGGGATCGGATGAGCATCAGTTTTGGTCACTGAATTCAGTCCCCGATAGTCCACACAGAACCTCAGTTCTGGTTGGGCACCCGGTGGTGCAGCTTTTGGTACTAACACCACCGGACTGGACCAGGGGCTGCTAGAAGGTTCGATCACTCCTAGCTCCAGCATCTTAGTGACTTCACTATGAATGCTGGCCTTCACCTTGTCTGACATCCGGTAGATCTTGGACTTCACAGGTGGGCTGTCTCCTGTGTCCACGTCATGGACGCACAGGTGAGTCCTACCCGGGACCAGGGAGAACAACGAGGAGTACTGCCCCAGGACCTGCCGACAGTCCTCCTGCTGTTCAGGAGTTAGAGATGGGGAGAGAATCACTCCCTCCACCGACCCATCCTTCTCTTGAGACGCAAACAGATCAGGGAGAGGCTCGCTTTCCACGTCCTCTCCTCCGTCAGTCACCATCATCAAGATGACTTCGGGCCTCTCGTGGTGGGGTTTGAGGCGGTTGGCATGCAGCACCCGCAGGGGCTGACGAGGGGTCTTCAGGTCCACCAAGTAGGTAGCCTTACCCTTCTTCTCCAACACCTCAAAGGGTCCTGACCAGCGATCCTGGAGGGCACTAAGCTCTCCCGGTTCGATCACCCACACCTTCTGGCCAGGCTCCAACTCCACCGGGTGAGCATTGTGGTCATACCACGCCTTCATCACTGCTTGGCTGGCTTCCAAGTTGTCAAAAGCTTGCTTCCACAACTTAGCCATTTGGCTCCGGAAGGCCAGCATGTAGCTCACCACATCCTGGGGAAGCTTTCTGGGAGTTCTTTCCCATCCGTCTCTCACCAGATTGAGAGGTCCACGTACAGGGTGCCCATACAGAAGCTCGAAGGGGCTGAAGCCCACTCCCTTCTGTGGCACTTCCCTGTAGGAAAAAAGTAAACAGGGTAGGAGGACGTCCCACTTCCTCCGCAGGCTTTCAGGCAGACTTCTGATCATGCCTTTCAAGGTTTTGTTAAACCTCTCCACCAGACCATTTGTCTGGGGGTGGTAAGGAGTGGTGAACCGGTATGTCACTCCACACTCCTTCCACATGGCCCGCATGTACGCTGACATGAAGTTGGTCCCCCTGTCGGACACAACTTCCTTGGGAAAACCCACTCGGGTAAAGATTCCCATCAGGGCCCTAGCCACAACAGGTGCTGTTATGGTCCTCAGAGGTATTGCCTCTGGGTACCGTGTGGCATGATCCACCAGAACCAGGATAAACCTGTGACCAGCTGTAGTCGGTGGATCTAACGGACCCACAATGTCGATGCCCACCCTTTCAAAGGGGGTGCTAACGACAGGAAGTGGTTCCAGGGGAGCTTTCAGCTTCACCCCTGTTTTCCCACTGGCTTGGCAAGACACACATGTCCGGCAGTAGGTATCGGACGACACTTTCATCTGAGGCCAATAAAAGTGTGGGACAAGACGGGCGAAGGTCTTGTCTTGCCCCAGGTGTCCTGCCAATGGTATCTCGTGAGCCAACTCCAGAAGGAAGGCTCGATAACGTTGAGGAACTACCAAGGCTCGTGACGATCCATGTAGGGGTGCCTTGGGTTCACTGTAGAGGAGGCCATCCTCCCAGTAAACACTGTAGTTCCCTTCAACGTTCCCTGCTGCCTGGGCTTCGGCCTGTCGCCTCAGCCCCTCAAGGGTAGGGCACTCCCTCTGGCCCTGGCAGAATTCCTCCCTGGACGGGCCTCCCTCCACGTGCCACTCGGCCGGGATGGGTAGGTCCTCCAGGTTGGTAACGTCCCCCACCGCAGACTCCTGGTCCACCACCTCCGGTGGCCTATCCGTCCTACGGGGTGGGGACTCCGAGGCAGGCTCCTTCTGTCCTCGGTTCTTCCCTTGACTGGCAGCTGGCTGGGCCTTTGTTCCAGGCTCCAGCCGAAATGAACTCCCTCTTCGGGTAGTCGCGGACCTTGTGCTAACACAGGCCCAATCAGGTGTACCCAGCATCTCGGTGTGAGTCCGGTATTCCACCTCCTTCCAAGCGTTGTGCTCCATGTCATTCCCCAGCAGACAATCGACTGGCACGGCAGGGCTTACGGCAACTCGAAGTGAACCTGCAACCCCCCCCCATTCAAAGGGAACCTCGGCCACGGGATAGTGGCCTGTTCTGCCGTCAGCCATCGCGGCTGGGTGGAGTACATCGGGAATTACCTGCTCTGGAGACACCAGTTGGCTACGCACCATAGTCATACTGGCTCCTGTGTCTCTCAGAGCCTCCCCTCTTTGGCCGTTGATGGTGACCCACTGCCCATACTTTGCGGTATTTGCGGGCACCTGGATCTTGGGAACCATCTCCCGTTCTCCCAGGGACACTAAAGTGACACCCGCCCACTCCCTTCCCTTAGTTAAGGGCATCTCCTCCCCGAGCACTACACTAGCTACTCCGGGGGTCTTTCCTCCAGTGGGAGGGGGTGGTCGTTTCAAGCACTTCGGATCTCCTTTATAGTGTCCAACGCCACCGCACTCATAGCAATGGACAACCCTTGGCTGCTGACTCTGGCCAGGATTAGGGTTTCTGGGTGGGTTAGCCCTAGGGGTGAATCCTGTTCCCTTCCCTTGGAAGTTATTTTGGGGGCCTCTGGAGAACTCCTTTTTCTTTTCCCCTCCCTCTTTCTTCTGGGGAGCGCCCTGTCCGGCCTTTTGAGTATCCCCTCCAGTCCCCCTTGTAGACACCCGGGTACTAGCCCAAATGTCCGCCTCCTCAGCAAGCTTCCGGGGACTGGTCAGCTTGCTATCCACCAGGTGTTGCCGCAGTTCAGGGAAACATTTCTCGAGCAGGTGTTCCTTCAGTACTAGGTCAAACAACCCCTCGTAGTTCCTCACTTCACTGCCCTGAATCCAACCTTCCAGTGCCTTCTTTGCATAGTCCAGGAAGTCCACCCAATTCTGCGTGCCCAGTTTGTGACTACCCCTGAACTTCTGTCTGTACTTTTCAGGTGTTAGTCCAAACTTTCTGATGAGCGCCAGTTTCATGGTGGGGTAGTGGGTCTGCTCATCCTCTTCGAGGGCCAATAAAGCATCCCTACCAGCTGGAGGCATGTACTTGTACAATCCCCCTCCCCAGTACTTCTCTGGAACCCCATGGGCCCTCAACGAGACCTCATAGGCTGCTAGCCACTTGGCGATATCATCACCCACCCCATAGCTAGCTACTATGTCCTTTGGCAGGTAGGGTTTAGGTTCCCTGGAGATCTCTTGGGTTTGGCTGCCACCATTAGGAACAGGTTGTGCCCCGATTCTCAGGATCTGAAGATCTATTTCTTTCAGTCGTAATTCATGGGCCATCCTCTGCTCCTCCTTCTCTTTTTCCAGCCTTGCTAAGTCCCATGTGAGCTGTCTTTTCTCCCTCCGGTCTGTTAGCTCCACTTCAGACAAGCCACCGCTAGAGGCACTGCTGCCCTTCCTAGAAATGGTTCTGGGCCCTGCTGACAGGTTCCCCACCTCAGGTTGGTACATCTCAGCCTCCTCGGTGTCAGGCTCTCTATCCCTGTCCTCCTCCTCAGCCTTGCTTTCTCGGCGTGCCTCCCCCCAAGCCCTTAAGCTGGTTTGGAGTGCACCCTTCTTTGCTCCTGGGGGACAGTACACCCCCTCCCGCTGGCAAAACTCCCTGAGTTGGGCCACAGTGTACGTTTCTAGATTTTCTAGTACAAATTCCATCTCGCCCACTCAGGTTAGAGGACAGGTTTTGTGCAGTAACTATGCAGGGGGGTACCTTTAATAATACCTCCTCCCACCACCAGAGTAAATTTGGAAAAAACAAAAACCCACAATTAGGAAGGCCGCTCTTGAGAAAACTCCCGGTGTAGGTCTATGGACTACCCACAGTTATTGTTGAGTATACGTAGGCACAGCTCTATCCCACCACTGAACACCAATTTATGTTGGAAAACCACTCCCCCACTAGAAGGGGTGGTGGTGGTCTTCCGGACACACTGTGGTAGCTTGGCTCGAGTGGTCAGGAATCAGGCACCGTGCTAAGCATACGACATACCCATACAATAACCATGCGTGCATCCGTTCCAAAAACGACTCTACACCGTAAAAATTATGAAAAATATCTTTCTTTATCTTCTTTTTCTCTTAGTTGCTGATTGGATAAAATAAATAACAATCACAATATACAAACTTTTTGAAAGTGCAGGTCAATTAAATACTGGCTTAATGATTCAATAAATAGGGGTGATCATAAATACTGAAGGCATAAATACAAGTGCAATACAGACAGGCAATTAAATATTCTGAGGCAATAAATACTGTAACCAATAAATATTGTGCATCAATAAATACTGTGGACCAATAAATACAGTGGAACAATAAATAGGTTAAATACAATAAATACAGTGCCTCTAATAAATACTTAAAAGCTGACAGTGACACTCATGGAATCAGATCACTTTTGATTCCTAAGGGCTGATTTGGCCCAGGCACAGCTTGTGGGGATGTGGAAGGCTTGAGGGTGTCTACTCCCTGGCTTGGACAAGGCTGAGGCCTAAACTGAGGTAGATAAAGGGGGAAAATACCAGAGACCTGGCTCTCTCTCCCCACACAACCTCTCTAGATTAGTCCCAGTTCACCCCTGGCACCTTAGAGCAGTCTCTCAGGTCTCCCCAGGGCCTTAGGCGCCCTCTACTCCACTTACTGCCCTTTTTCTGATGCTCCGACGCCGCTGGAGTCGTGTCGATGCCGTGAGGCGGTTCCGGTTCGATGTCGGCGGCCTCGGCACAATGTCAGTTCTTTGACGACGCCGGCAGGCGGCTCCGGTCTCGATGTCGGCGGCCTCGGTTCGATCTCGACCTCCGATTCGATGGCGTCGGGCAGTCTTTACTCGATGTCGACTTCGGGCGGCTCCGGTCCGATGGCGATCTCGGATACGATGACGTCGGCCGGCCTTGCCTCGATGTCGACTTCCGGCGGCTCCGGAGTGCGATCCTCACTCCCGACCTCCGGTGCTCCTCTCCTCAGGTTTCCGGCGACTCCGGAGTGCGACCTCCACTCCCGACCTCCGGCACGATTCTTACAGGTTCCGGTGACTCCGGAGTGCGATCCTCACTCCCGACCTCCGTTACACTTCACCTCGGTCCCCGACGACTCCGGAGGGCGGACTTCACTCCTCCGATGACGCCGCTCACTCGACCTCGGGTGACTTCCTCCTCGACCTCTGGTATTCCTCACGACCTCTGACGGCGCCCTCTCTCGACCTCTGGCGGCTCCGGGTACGACGTCTGCTTTTCCAGTCAGCGCCGCTTCTCCACCTCGGGCTCCAGGTCTTAGGCTACTCGACGTCGGACTTCAGGGAAACCAGCTTCCAGGTCAGGATCTTGCTGTTTTCTTGTTTCTAAGGCCTGTTCCTGCTGTCCAGGTCCTCAGGATGGTTTTTCTGACTTCTTCCCACACAGGGCTCTAGGCTGGGCTCCGTCAGTAGGGACTAGTATCAAGGGTGGGTTTATGGACCCCACTCCAGGCACAAGTTTCCACCCCTGCTGCTTCACTCCTTCCTCCTTCAAGTTTGTGCTGCTCACTCCTCACCAGTCAGGTGCCAACTGCCAGCTCCAACTGCCAACTCTCTGTCTTAGCTTCCCAACATTCTAAACCGCCTCCAACTGTCACAGGGTTCTGGAATGTTCTGGAAGGTGCTAGCAGGTTCCAGTGGATGCTGGTGATGTCACAGGTGGCCACCATTTTGTGCTCCAGGCCCTCAGACAGAAGTTTCAGGGGTAGGTAAAATGGCTCCCTGAATCTGTAGCAACACTAAAAAGTCTGGTGGTTCCCAAAAAGGAAAAATTCAAACAGGGTTTGAGGCAAAAGTGGGACAAAATAAATAATGATGAGGAGGGACCACCCAAAGGGCTGACAGGTCTAACACTCCAGAACTACATTAATTAAGGACCTCTCATCCACCACTCAAGGCTGATTCATTGAGAGATTGGGTGGCATCTTTGTGACATGGGGTGTTACAGACATACTAAAATCTGACTATGGCCCGCTTTTTAATAGTCAGGAGTTCAAAGACTTCTCAGAGCATCTGAATAGAAAGCATCAAAAGAGCACTCCACGGTGGACGCAGGCCAGGGGCTGGTTGAGAGATTTATGAGTACACTGAAGAAACCTGTGCAGCGTGTTACCCTTGAAAAGCTCAATTTACTGTGCTAAACTCTACATTGAGAGCTTAATGTTCAACACCTCACTCGACCACTGGTGAAAGTCCCGCAAACATTGATGTTCGGAAGAGCATTCACAACCAAGATACCCCAGTGGATCAGTCAGAGAGAAAGAGATGGTCATGCAATCAGTACGAAGGACTTGGTTCAGAAACAAAAGATGAAGACATATGCTGACCCTAGATGACATGTAAATTACATTGTCTTCCAGAGAGGAGATAAAGTGCTCGCACATCAGATGCAGAAAAGAAAATCTGATGCTCCCTTTAATGCAGAACCTTTAATAGTGGTGTTGACCAAAGGACAAATGGTGACTCCCATGCACCCTGGGAAATCTATTACCAGAGACTCTTCTCACTTTCAGCGTTTAACCTGTCAATCACCAGATCTACAGTTTGAAGGAGGGACTGATTTTGAAGCACCAGTGACTGCTGTTGCCTTTCCACCCTCGCATCAGATCTTGGTTTTTGATGGTGGCAGGTCTCAACTTCCCACGACACGATCAGGTAGTACCATTACAGTGCCAAAAAGATTGATTGAAGAGATTTAAGTACATATATGTCAATCAATCAATCAATCAATCAATCAATCAGCATTTGTAAAGCGCAACTCTGTCACCCCTAGGAGTATCTGGGTGCGGTGTCTCAGTCGAAGAGCCAGGTCTTGAATCTCTTTCTGAAGTCTGCCAGTGAGGGGGCTGTACGGAGGGGGAGGTTGTTCCAAGTCTTGACTGCAATGTAGGAGAAGGAGCAGCTGCTGCTGCAGGTGTGGCGGATGCTGGGGTGCGAGGACAAGTGAAGAGGAGGGTAGGTGTCTGGTGGGTTGGTGGAAGTTCAGTTGATGGTTGAGGTTGGCAGGTCCCAGGTCGTGGAGGGCTTTGTAGGCAAGAGTGAGGATCTTGAACTGGCATCTTTCTGGATAGGGAGCCAGTGGAGGTCTCTCAGGGTGGGGGGAAATGTGGGTTCATTTGGGGAGGTTCAGGATGAGTCTGGCCATGGCATTGTGCATGGTCTTGAGTCTTCTGAGGAGCTGGATGGATATGCCAGCATAGAGAGTGTTGCCAAAGTTGAGGCAGCTGGTGACGAGGAACTGAGTGACCGTCTTTCTGCTGTTGGTTGGGATCCATCTGAAGATTCTGCAATGCATGTGAAGTATGTGGAAGCAGGAGGAGGCGACTGCATTAACTTGTTGTTTCATGGTCAGTTAGCTGTCAAGGATGAGGCTGAGCTTGTGTACGTGATCGGTCGGTGTGGGTCAGAATTCAGCAGACTACCAGCTGTGGTCCCACACAGAAGTGTACTTCCTGAAGATCAGTACGTCAGTTTTGTTGGAGTGGAGTTGGAAGCAGCTGTCTCTAATCCATTTGCCGATGTTGGTCTTTGCGTTGCAGAAGTTGGTTTCGGTGTTTACGGGGTCCTCGGTGAGAAAGAGGATCAGTTGAGCATCGTCTACGTAGGAGATTATGTTGAGACCGTGGGATATGACGACGTCTGCGAGGGGGTCATGTAGATGTTGAACAGGGTGGGGCTGAAGGATAATCCTTGTGGTACACCGCATATGATGTCTTTGGGTGCAGAGGTGAAGGGCGGCAGTCAGATGCTTTATGTGCGTACTGTGAGGCAGGAGGCGATCCACGTGAGGGCGTCTTGGTATATGCCTATGTTATGGAGTCTGTTGACAAGGGTGTTGTGGGAGACTGTGTTGAATGCAGAGAGGTGGAGGAGGATAAGGATCACCATTTCTCTACGGTTGAGGAGTGTTCTGATGTAATCTGGGGTGGCAATCAGCGCAGTCTCAGTGCTGTGGTTGCCCCAAAATTTTGATTGAGAGGCATCCAGTAGGTGGCTTTATTTCAGGAATTCAGTGAGGTACTGGTTGATGGCTTTCTTGAAAACTTTGGCTGGGTAGGGTAGCAGGGAGATCGGATGATAATTTTTTAGATTGTTGGTGTCAGCTGAGGCTTTCTTTAGTCGAGCTCTGGGGTCTGCGTGTTTCCATCTGTCAGGGAAGGTTACTGTGGAGGTGTTGAGGATGCTGGTGAGTTGCATGCTGATTGGGTTAGTTGTGAGGCTGTAGAGGGGGGCGGGGGCAGTGGGTGCCCCGGAGTGTATCGAAGACATGATGGCTGAGGTGGTCAGGGCGGTGAGCAGTGACCAGGTGGTGATGGTTTGGCTGATATTTGCTGGTTGATTGAGCTCGTCTGGGATGATGGTGGCAGGTTGCATGTTGAAAGTGTTGTAGAAGTTAGTGATCTTGCTGTGGGAGTAGTTTGAGAGAATGTCGCAGAGTTCTTGGGAGGGGTGGATGGTGTTCTTTATGGCTGTCTGGTTGAAGAATTATTTGAATATTTTTACAAGCTGCCTTGTGTGGTTGGCAGCAGAGTTGATGCGGGTGGTGATGGCTGCTTTCTTGGCTTCTCTGATGTGCCAGTGATAGTTGCTGAGGGCTGTTTTGTGAGCAGCTCTGCTGGTGGGGTTCATGGTGGCACGCCAATGTTTCACCAGTAGGTGGCAGTTGCGCTTGGTGGTCCTGAGTTCTGGGGTGTACCAGCTGGCATGTTTGGGGCTCTTGTAGGTTTCAATGGCGTGACTGTTGGTGCAGTCGGTGATCCAGGCAGCAAAGTTCTGGACAGCCTGATTGAGGTCTGTTGAGGCTTTGGGTTGGAAGCTGGTGAGTCTCAGTAACCACTGAGTTTCGTTGACCTTGCTCCAACTGCGGTGGGAGGAGATCTGCTGCCTGGTGGTGGTGTGCTGGGCATTGATGATGGTGAAGAGTATGATGGTGTGGTCAGAGCAGGTGAGTTCTTTGGTGTGGCTGAATTTGATTCTGTCGCTGGAGGTGAAGATGGGACCAAGTGTGTGTCCGGCTTTGTGCATAGGTTTAGTGACCAGTTGGGTGAGGCCGATGTTGTTCAGATTCTCCAGGAGGGCGAAGGGGTCCGGGACGTTGTTGGGGTCGTGAATGTGGAAGTTGAAGTCATGGCTTAATTTAAAGTAGAGAAAAACATTATCACAACGTTTCATAGAAACATTTTTCTTCACTTTAAATTTCTCCAATTTAAAAGAAAATGACTGTATATTTTAGTTATATTTTTCAGGCACTGTGCCTACCAGCCACTGGAAGCAAGATGCCTGTTGTTTGTAATTGTGACACTTTGAAAGGGCGAAATTAAAATGAAGAATCAACCTAATCATTAAGTAAACTTTTCATTAAATTTTTTTTTTCATTTAAAATAGCATTCAGAAATATAATTGTGTTCTCGTGCTCCAATATTGAGTTGAGAACAACAATTATTTAAAAGTTAAATACCTCAATGCTTTAATTTTGAACCTCTGTGACTCACATGGGTCATAAATCTGAGTGGAGAACTGCTCATTATCAGGCTCTGCTATCTGCAGCCTGATAATGATGTAAAATAAACACAGCCTTTCCTTAAATTTGAAAGTAAAACTCAACACTTATTTATTGCAGCTCTTAGCTAAAAATGAACTCAAAGCTGGGAGCTACCCTGAAGGTTCCTCCATGCTACTGGTAGCTCACGATCAGCTGGTTGGAGATGCTTGGTCTATGGCTACCCAGATGTACTTAAGTGCTGCCTCTCAGCACTTCACTGTGATGTTGAGGTATGAGCGACATAAGTTGAGTAGTGACCTTTTGTTTCTGATGATTCGTGAGAAGAATCAAGTGTGTGAGAAAGTTTAGGTGTGACTAACGCTGATGGGGCTAGCCTTCAATTTCCTCACAAAACACATAAAAAGGTGACTGTGTACCATAGCATAATCACTTTTTCTTTATCAATCGTTTCCAGGCTTCTACATAATATGCCCAAGATTGTATATCATGACTGTGCCAATTGCAAAGATGTTGCCTTGCATTCATCATGTATGGGAATATGTTTACAGTTAAGTGTACACCCTTCTTTACATATCCATCATTTAGATAATGTTGAAAATTTCCCTGAAATATCTGTATGTCTTCCAATGTGTATATACATCATATTGTAACAAACTCTGGGGGGCATGCAATCATGATACTCTGTTTACATTTTGAAAATGGATAATTCATAAAGGTTGTTCTGAATCTGGTGGTTCTCAGATTTTCAATTGATATCAACAGACCTAAAATGTATTTTATTGGCATCAGTTACAAAGCTGCAAGTTGTCTGTTACATTCATCATATAGGCTGCGATATCACAGAAATTAAAAAGGTGGGAAACTAATTTTAGGATGGTTTGGCTGTTGACAACTGCTGCTTCTATAAATAACTTGTTACACCCTACAAAAACATGATTCTTGCGTGTATAATCAATAGAACTGGTGAAAACCTCATGAAGGACAGGTGTCAAACAACTATTTATTTTGGAGCATTTCCTAAATGTGCTTACACAAAATTTAATTTGTTTCCCATCTCTGATAAACTTCGAATTCCGCTGAGATTTTCTCCAAATGTGACTGAAAGTTTTCTTTACAAGAATAGCTTCAGGAGAGTTTGGGATTTTCATTTGTGTTTCTACTAGCGTGCAAAACGGGATGCCTGCATAACTATATTTGCTGTAAACATTAAAAGATTCTTTCATTTTTCGAAATACTGAAATATATGTACCATAGAGTGTGAATGTGTTACCTCTCCCCATAGTTGAGGGGAATGTCCCAATTTGATATTGGCATTTATGCAGTGGATCACATGCTCAAGTTGGAAGACCACAGAATTAAATCGGCAATTGTTTTTCCATATGCAGAAGAGCCATGATGTAGGTGTTTTTAACGCCCTCTGGCTTTACTTGACATGCCATCAAACGTTTGAGCATTACCCACGCTCTTAGAATGAATACAGTGCAGCGTAGCACTAAGAAGTGCAAAGACTAGAACAGTTCTAAACGGGACAATTCTTTTTCTTGTTGACTACAGAACGGGTGCACGTGGGGAGCAGACATTGATGAGGCTCCTGGTCTAGTAGAGTCGGTTCCCTCTACCTGCCCTCCGCGCACTCCCCCCTCACCTTCGCGGCACTTGAATACGGCTAGGGAGGTGCGCACGGCCAACCGCCTCCAAGCAACGGCCGCATGGGGCGCGCGCGCGACTGCCTCAACGAACTCTTCTTTTCATAGCCCATTTCTCGCTTCTTCCCAAAGGAACTAAAACTTTATAATCGGCGAGTAGGGTATTTCTTTTGTAGTCTGAAGCTACCTGTATTAGAATGTGGCAATTTTGTGTAACAGTCGTTTGACCAGATTGGAGTTTTCGCAAATGTTTTTTTTATTCGGGTGAAGAAGAAGTTGACTTGGCTGAGGCTCGGGCAGGTCACGTGACGTCACCTCGCCGTCTCCTGGCTCGCTGAGCAAGGGAGTCAGTCGTTGGGAGACAGTTTGTCAAGAGATAGGCCCGGCGCGAGCGCGTGCGCAGCGGGCTGGCGGGAGCGCGCCCCGTAGAAAGAGAGGGAGGGGGGAGAGAGGTAGAAGCAACAGCTGCGGGAGGACGGAACATGCATCTGCACTCAGTCGCCGCCGGGGACTCCCGACACCCCCCCACCGGGGCTCAGCAGCCGGTGGCATGAGTGTAGACTCCAGGTAAAATCGGACGTCGTTTGTTTTCAAGTTTTGGGGGCGAGTCTATCCGGCGTTATTGTTTTGCATTTCTACGTAAATGGGGCATGTGCTGGGAGTATACACGAGGCATGTGTAGTCAGATACCTCGGGAACACATGCTCTGGGAGGTGAGGGAGGGAGTGTGTGTGGGAGGTATTCTGTGTGCATGAGGGCGGTGGCAGCAGGTAATTGTTCCAACATTAGAAAGGGTGGGGGTTGGGTGACACGTGCAGCATGGGTAGATTCTGAACTTGATGCTAGGCATTCCCAAATATCACCACCTAGCGCTTTTGTTGTCGAACCCAACCTAGTATTCGACGCCACAACAGCACTCAGTACGAATGAGCTAACTTCAGGCACTTAGCATTATTGAGGATCTCTGTTTTAAACACTCACAACCCAGACTCGTACTCTGTTTATATCGCACCCATTTAATTTCTGGCATGTACTAATGCCTTCTCTATGTAGTGTGCCCCCCCCTGTGATCCTTAATATATATATATACATACCCTAGAACCGTCAGCCTTTAAATGCACTGTTTGGAAAATGCTTTTATCACACAAACATAGCATTATAAATTTGGAATCGGCATTAAAGTAGGCAACCCCTGCTCAAGAACCTTAAAAGTTAAGCATCAAATGCCAATTTCATGAAATAATCAGATACCTCCAACTACTCACTCAGTACATTTACCCGTGTCCTTCTAATAACAATACCGTGCGCATAATCACGGAAATGTAACCGCCCATCGCCCTAAATACAATCGGTATACATGTCTTTATTTGAACACCCCGGTGCTTATTAAAATGCCCATTCCGCCATGCCCCTCCCCCACTTCCTTCTTAAACCCCACGCCTGCCCAGGATTGCGATCTCGCAGAGGTAGGATGGGATGTTGGGACCTTGAGGGCAGGAGCCTTTACATTATGCAAAGCAGCTATTCAAAGTTCAGTGATTCAGATCCTCTTTCACAAGCCAGGTTTTTTCTCTCCCTCTCCTTGATCATTGTTCTCGTCCCCGGACACTTGTTTGCTGCTGCATCCGCGGGTGCAGTGGCTGCTACCAAAAGCCCCGCTTCTTCCCACGAACCCTTGGCACTACCGACCCTTCACCAGCTGGATTATACTCCCAAGTCCCGATAACGAGGATATGGTGAGGGGACGGTTTTTAATGCAAACTTTTTTGATAGGCTATCTTTTCCGGTGTAAAGGGAGATCTTTAAGACCTGCTGAAATGTGGATTATCGTTTGCCATATAGCTTGCAGAAGGATCCGTAACATGTTTACTTACCCACGAGAACCACAAGGGGCCTTTTCATTAACGTGTTTGGCTATTCTTTTCTTGGAAGCGATGTACGTGTAAAATTAACTGGCACGCTCTTCGGTGTTCATTCCGAGTTCAATGCTTTGCATCTTCACACTGATAGAATCCGGATAGGAAGTTCCTGCCTGTTATTATTGAAACAGCTGTTTAATTTCTACAGTGGATTGGTGGGCGGGTGGATGGCTGTTCAGATGTGTCTGTAGATGACCTTGAAGTCCGTGATTTTAATTAATCTTTCGAAGAAGAAGGCACATGAACAGCCCCCTCGTAATAGGAACTCTGCGATGCGCCGATTATACGATGACGCATTTAAAACTAGGTAACAGAATGGGGAGCGACCTTCTCTTTTGTATGTTACCCCTGTTGGCCAGGAGCATGCAGTCCTATGAAAGCTACGACGGGGAGGGGGGTGGGGGCGTTGATGAGTAGCCACTGACCTGCTGCTGATTCATGATTAGGGTCGGTGTCTGCGAAGGGCGAGGTGGGAGCTGCCTGACATAATAGGTGCCAAAAATGCCTAAACGCCATGTTTGGGGGCGCCGACGACTTTGTAAACCGTTCGTATCCACAGTTTTCCCCCCTTGTTCATGTGAGGCGCCGCACACATTCTGTCTATTCAGAACTTCTATTTTTATTTACTTACACCTAAGGGAGGCTGTGTTAACAGTACTGTTTTTTGTTTTCACTGTATGACAAGCTGTGTCGTTTAAATGCAATGTCACAGACTAGCAGATAAACATTTTCTAAAGTGTACATATGTGGATAACTTTTAACGGACACCACATGCATTTTTTTTTTTACCACATAATATTTTACATATTCGTTTTATTTGGATGAATCAGCCATTTCGTCAAAGCAGACTGTTGAATATCTTTTCCTGAGATAAGGCATAACAAAGAAGCGGCAGGATAGCAACAGCTGCCCCCCTCTGTTGGATCTGCAGACACTGTATCGTCAAGGCGCTTATGCCACCATGGTCACTCCGACTTTTATTGTGATTGATCTATACTCGTCCCTGAACCTATAATTTAGCCTCTTGTCTCCCAGCTTTGACTGCCTTTCTTTCTATGTACAATCGTTGTTAGTGATCAGGAAAAAAAACCCTCTCGTACTTCATAGTTAGGACATTGTTCTCGTTTACCGTAGATGCACTTCCTACTTCCTTAGTGTAAGTACTAAGTTGCTGAAGGCAAATGTATTGGCAATTTTCTTCAACGTATCTTTTTTACCTAGTGGTCTTGAGTTACTTGTTGAGTGTCTAGCATTGTTCGAATAAATGGGTTATTTTAGCGGTCAAGTACACTTGAGCCGCCCCCCCCTCCCGGCGAGTGCATGTTATTCAACTATCATGGGCGTGGCTTAAAGTCATTCTATATTTAATGTTTTGTAGAAGACCATTTATCTTTAGTTTTTTTTAAGGGAGTTCTTAATGTGTTTGTACATTTTTGTGTAGTTAGGGGGGTTGGACTGCAGCTAGACATTTTCCCTCTAATACTGGCAAACATAATCCACATAAGAACCCGTTATTATTAGCATAACGAAAACGGCGACCATTGTATGAGGTGTTTTAGGTTGACCTTTTTGACCATGCTAAAATCCTAGGTTTAAAAAAAATATTTAACTTTTTGCAGATACTCTTGCATATGTGACAGCTAGCAGAAAACCTGAGCTGAAACTCGGTCTGGAGAACTTATTAATGTCTCTGTTCAGTTGTAGCCCAAATGGTCCTCATATATAGTAGTGATTTAAACATTACGTTGGCGTAACAGTTTACTGTGTTTAAAAAAAACCAAAACTTATTGAGAAAGTAACGGACGTTACAGCAGGTATGATATTGACATCAGAGACTAGATTCTATAGAATGCAGAGACACGCAGGTCCACCATTTTAACATTGGGTCTAGAACATATCATGTATTGATCCAACCAGGTGCCAGCTGAGCGCTTATTAGGTGTTGGGCCCTCCGCTCAGCGTCTGATCAAGTTTGAGATTCTCGCAATAACAGATAGTATCCGTGAGGATATCAAAAATCCCTAGACTGATACTGAGGATGTAATTTTCAATATATGCATCAAATTGAGTATTACTGTACGCCTCAAAATCAACATGTGTTGGGCACTGTTCTGCTCAACTAAGAGATTGCTATCAGCTGCTATGCTATAAAAGGGCTCTTGCAACAAAATTTCGCTTAGTTTTTGGGAATATTCACTGTGGTCCTCAGGACTGCCAGACTATGGTCCATTGGTAGACATGTAGTCACCATGTTGCTCAGTAGGGAAATATAGTAGCCCAATAAGCACATATTTTGGGACATGTCCATGCCATATACAAAAAGTCCACGTTAAACATGGCACACTTCTTACAGGCTGTTTGACTATTTGGGGTACATTTTTCAATCCTCTCGGGGGTGTAGCAGTATCAGGAGAACTCTAAAATGTATTAGCTTAGGCCTATAGATGAAAGGCATATGGTTAACTTTTGCATTATAATATTGCCATGTCTTGTGTCGCTTACTCTGGTTTCCTTGATGGCTGTGGGTGTAGTGGCGTGTCTTTATTTTTTATTTTTATATATATTTTTTTGTTTGGGTTTTCATGGTCTAACTTGATCGCACCGCTGTCTATCGGAGATTTTGCCACCTCTCTCCTAATGCAAGTATATACTGTTGGCTTCTGCGGAGTACCACCTCTATTACCCATTACTTTTGGCTCTTTGTATTATTCCGTCTCTGGAAGCGATCCCATTGCGACACACAAGGGTGGATTATACATCTCCAAAACTGTAGTAAGTCACACTTTCTCAAATTCAGTCTTTTTATTGTACACCTGGATTCTAAACACAGCATTTATTTATTTCTTTGACTTCAGCAATTTTTTAAATTGTATTTTTATAGCTTAAGTACAACTGAACACAGAAACACTTTAACTCCTTGGCATGTCCATCACAGCTTTACAGGTGTGGCATTTCATTTCACCCATTGATGCAAAATCGGTGGCTTACCCTCACAGCCATACAAGCACAAATCCCTCAGTCCCTTCATGGTGTCGCCTGCCTTAAGTAACCAGCATTAGGCCAGTAGGTTTTGCCTATGCAAAATTTATTGGCTTAATGAAGTATTTTTTATAAATTATTATATTTTTTTTAACATGTTGAGCAGAGTGGGAAAAAAACAACCCTATGATGTTGCCAGCGTTGGCCGTGTCATAGCGCTTTTTTTTCTTTAAGCCATGTTGCCCTGCAGCTCACGTTGCTGTTCAACATGTAAAAGCAACTGTGGGGATGGCAACACATCGGAGAGCAGGAGTAGGGCGGGATGGATTAAAAACAGTGGAGAATTGGGGCAAACAGCGGCGGAGTACGAAGGAAAGTTACTTTTGGACATGCACTCAATAAAAATGCATGTCAAAAGTAGCAGGAGTCTGTGGCCAGTGTAAGGACACTGGCCATAGGAAACTGTACTTAGTCCATGCTTCATGGCACCATCGAAGACTCAAAGCTGATTAGGAAGCTGGAGGGGAAAAGAAGGCGGCGAACAATGGTAAGTAAAGAAATTGGAGAGATGTGCAAGCCAACTAATAGTAAGTAATGGGTGGGCTCTAAGCCCGCCCGCCCCCTTCTTTTTATTTTTAATTAAACATTTTTTTTTTTTTTTTTATATAGCCTTCGGTGACGGGGCATGCACCCTGTATGGGACACCTAAAAAATGCATTCAACTTTCGCCCTGCAGTAACCCATACAATTATTTAAACACACCATCTGTTATTCAACCTTGAATTCCCTCACTAGCGTTCTGAGACAATTAAACAGAAAAAATGGGTGTTTTAATAGATTTACCAACTGCAATTGTGGATGAGCATTGCCAAAGCCAGTAGGTGTGCTTAAATTTGCTGACATATTCAAGCAAAGACATGCACAAATTACATTTAAATTCTCTAGCCCTTTATAGCGAGAACTGTTGGCTGCACCAGTGCTTGTTTTATAAGAAAATTAATTGGAATGCTGCACACCACTGCGTGCTGTACTAAGGTTGGACAGTGTGTGAAGACGCAAGCTTTATGGGGATTGCATGAGCTGAATGATACCTTTTGCATGAGATTCAGGAAGGCGAGTTGAAAAAACTCTTGGATCTGTTAGCTGAATCAAATGACAAGCACACAACATTTTAAAGTCCTGATTATCAGTGGATGAAAACTGTTCAATAAACACAGACTGTGACCCATTTTGATCACACCTTGGTTTGAGGCCTGAAGGTGACAGAGAAAGAATCAAAAATGACAATGCTGGTATTTTAAGGTCTCGCCTAGCGAACCCAGCGCATGAGCGCTGCTTCGCCTTGGCGAGACTATTGTCGGTTTGGTGCGCGAAGGGAGACAAACCATGTGCGCGCACGGACAGGCGATGTGCATGCACATGGCGTCTCCTTTCTGCCTCACACGCTCCCACCGCGCGCTCACAGCTCCCACTGCGCGCTTGTTTAAAAAAAGCTGTTGGAAGTTCGGTGCTGCTATGTGGGTTTTTTTTTTTTTTTTGCACCATGTATATTTTCTAACGTGACTCCTTACAGTAGCTGAGGTATTCTGGAGGGGAAGTAAAAATATGAAGACATAGCCAGGAACAGTATAAGGTTCCAAAGCATGTTAAAAGGAGCATCAGCTAATGTTTGGAATAAAGATGCAGAGATGTATGATAGTGGGAGAGGTGGCTAGTTTCAGATACGCCCACTAGCAATTGAATTGTCTCTAGGCAAATCCCTAGGGAAGAATCTTGAATAGAAGAGAAAGCATGGGGACGATGATCAATACCAGGTCTAATCAGTATCCTATGGTAGCATTTGATACCCCTTGCCACACAATTTCCGCAGACGCTTTGTCTCCTCAATTCACAAAATTCTGCCTATCTGATTTCAAGACCGAATAAGATTTGGTACGGATTAACTTCCAGGAGCATGGCTTATTTTCATAGGTGCTTTGAGCTTACGAGGGGAGCGACTGCTCAACTTTCTCCAGGGTGCTACAGGTCAAGTTCAGTTGCTCTTCCAGCCCTGGCTTAAATTTACAGAGGTCTGTGCTCGCCCGAGGACCTATTGCTGCTAGGCTGCAGTGGTCTAGTCCTTTAAAGGGCAGTGCTGACCATTCACTCCACAATATAAACTTGCGTGATATTGCCTAATCGCTAGTAGTTTTATTTTTTTTTAATTAATTTTTTTAATTTTTTTTTTTTTTACATCAGTTGTGTTTACAACTTTGCACTGAATGTCTGTGTTATCAGGATAACTAATGCACATGTTCTTTTTATGGATATGGGGTGTGTTGTGCTGTCATTAGATAGCACCATGTTTGAATATGTGTTCTGCAGACCTATTTTTTGGCAGTTATGCCATGCACTAACTTTAAGGTACTGTTTTAGGTCGGCACAGGTTGTGTTAAAATCGGAAAGCCTTGTTTTGGTGGTTGTGGGATTTGTAATGGTTACAACTGTCTGTTTTATTGGCCATTGGTTGTGTTATGTAATATACACAGGGCAGGTGCCTCTTTTATGATCCTGTTCAGTAATTGGTAGGCATTGTTTCAATGGTTGTGGGTTGTTTTCTACCGTTGCATCTGTGTGGATAATTGCATGTTTTATTATTGCGCTTATGCTGTTATATTTCTTCCAATAAGAAGACTCACTCACAGAGTGATGAGAACCTCTACAGTTCAATGCAGCTACCTAGCAAAGAGAATGCTAGGTAATGTAGAGGGGGTGTGAGCCCTAGTAGTGTGCCATGCAAAGTAAAATGCCACAGTGTGCATTGAGATGTTGTGCCAGGTTTTTTTTTGGGGGGGGGGTCGTCCTGACTAGATCCCTTGGATTTACAATTTGGGTCGACACCTCAACCTAGGGATTGTCCTTAATAGAATGAATTCGATACATGGACTAATGGATGATGTTTGGATTGAACTTCAAACTTTGTGTAAACAGAAGACATCCTGCTTTTGTACACGTTTCGTATTATATTGTTCACATCGCTTATAAGCACTGCACTTCAGTTAAATATGGCATTAACCAAAGGGATACAAAAGTGCTCTTTCAATGTAGAAAGGCCTCTCGTTTTTTGTTGCAAAGAGTGTGTTAGTTACAGACCTACCCGATGGAACACACATACTAAAACGAGAGCCATGGAACCTTTTGATCTAATTTTGCATGCTATACCCTGGTTCCGCTCTGGACATAGTGTTTTGGTCCTGTGGTTTACTACCATCTTTTGGTGCCCTAAACAGGACATGTATTTGACCTACTACTTCGAAACAACTTTGAATTTCATTACTCGCTATCTTGTCATTTAATCATGCAAGATACTATTGATTTAGATGTTAAGGTCTCGGAAACGGGGGGAGGGGGGTAGGGTGGGGAGAAGGGCACTCACAAACAGCCAAAATCCACCTTGATGAGGCTCAAAATCCTTAAGATGAAACGGAGTAGAGAAAGACCGCATCAGAGGTAGATGTAGGCAGATAGTGGGAAGGATGAGAATGAGAAATAGGTGACATAATGAGACAAATCCCTTTCCTAGGAGTGCCCACGTATTAAAACATCTTTGGCACCTGGTGCTCCTCAACCTGATAGTCCTTTTGGAGGTAAGCTACATGGGAATACATGCTTGTTTGTTGCATGTGAGTCTCCGGAGGAAAGGGGTAGGAACAGAAGGACACACACGTATGACCCTGTGACTTACAGTCTGGGAATAATAAATTAAGGACACTAATTTGAATTCATAACTGTCCCTTCGTGGAATTTTTCAAAAAGGTGCTGAGCAGTCTAGTCTAGTGCGTGTTTTTGGGTTTACACGTTGGCGGTGTAAAAAGTGGAGTGCGGTTGTCAATTATTTTTGGGATATTTCTTGTAGTTGCATTTCTTCCATGGTTTTATTCAATAACTGTTTCTTTTGTCGCAGTTGTTTCTGGTCAAAGGGAGCTGCTAAAATTTTACTTTTAACTTGCTTGGCTGGAATATCTTTTGGATTGATTTTTATTGATCCTGCGGTAGAGAATCATGCCTCTCAAAGCTGGTAAGAAGTCAAACGGCCAGTCTAGCAGTGACGAGTATACAGCAAGGGTGCTGGGGAGATTGAACTTCATTGAGACAGAGTTGTCCTTGCTGCTCCTCTCTCTCTGGATTGGAAGTATGGGTGGCAAATTGAAGGCTGCCCCAGGTAATATGGAGGAGTACCCTAGAAAACCTAAGGTCCCTCCCAAAGCTGCATTTCCTCTTCTGCTCAAGCGGGCTAAGAATGTCGGGTCTGGTAAAGGGACTGAGGCTTAAATATTCCTAGTAATTGCACTGTATTGATTGTACAACAACATCCAAACTCTCAGGATCGCCTCACGGTGGTGGTGACTCTCTGTGGTTGCTCTTGTTGTGTTTCCCCCCCCCCCCCCCCCCCACCTCCCCACAGTCAGAAGTGCAGTGGCAGGCAAAGAGGTGACACGATCCAGCAGCAGAATGTGGCTGGCTGAGCGGTGAAGGAGGCCGCAAGGATGCTGTCCTGACTGTTTAAAGGTGGCCAGGCATACCCCTAGCTGCCTCCATCTAGTGCACCCTCCTCTACCTGGCATTCAGGCCCGTGATCACTGTTGCCTAATTGTCATCCGCACTGTTGCTGAACCTCATCAGAACGAAAGGCCCCAACCTCCATTCTGGGGGCTTGTTTTTTATTTATTTATTTATTACTGTTTCCTTTGGATTGGCTTGAGGAGGGGACTCCAAGCAAGGGCATCCCAAAAGAAAAGCATAACACAACATTTATTTTGGACAGTGATTAAACAAGCATTTGCAATGCAATAGGTCATGCAGTGACGTGAGTTTATGCTATTGGCATTGTAAATTACAATGCCTTTTTTATTTGTTTTTAAAAAGAAAACAAAAGGCATTATTTGCAATGCCAATAGCTCAAACTCGTGTCAATGCGAGACCAATTGCATTGTAAATGCTTGTTGTTGCTATGTTTGCCTCGAAAGTGGAAAACCGATTAGGTCAGGCTTGACAGTGCAGCTCTCCTACTGCACAAACTCAATAAAGAAGGTATGGAACATTCTACATTTTTATTTGGAGTCTTTCACGTTGTTATTTACTGTTGGTGCACATATGTTTTTAAAACTTACCATTCCTCCCGGTACTTGATCCGGTGACAGGGCACCTTCAGGGCTTCCCGTGCAGCAGATTTCTGCACTGACGCGGGGCTCATTTCGTATTGCCGCCATCTCCCCGGGCCACGCCCACTAGCGCGAGGCCACGCCCCCTTATATTCATGTGTTTACCAAGGACGTGCAGCGGACGAGCGCAGCGGGCGCGCCTAAGGCAAGCCCGTCTGCGCCCGTCCGCGCCTGGCTGGGTCTAGGGACTAGGCAGAATGGAGAAAAGTATTGTTACACCGCCCTTGAACTCCGTGCTCTGCAACACCCTGGTCCCCTCCATCTCGATCCCGCCTCACGCGCCTGCCTAAAGGCTAATAACATCTATCCTCTCCATCTAATGCAGGAGACTTCTTCTATCATGTCTCAAGGTTCTAAGTCCACTAGTTCCTCTTCTAGTCTTAAGGCCTTGACACTTCGCTGCCTATACCTTAATACCAGATCTCTGGTAAAACACCAACTAGATATTTTCTTACTGCTTGAATCGGACAGACCTGACATGCTATTCGTCTCTGAAACCTGGCTCACTGCGGACTCTCTACCGGATATCCTTACAGCTTTACCGGCAGACTATTATTTAATGTCAGCAAATAGACAACCAGGAAAGCCTGGGGGTGGCGTCGCCGCCATTATCCATAAAGATTACACGTTCACCACCCTACCTTCCTTGGACCTACCAGACACAGAAAATCTCGTAATCAAATCCGATACAGACAAGAGAACTATGGTGCTGGTATTGATCTATCGCCCACCTAAAACTATGCTTACGTTCCCAGTTTCTCTGACTGAGCAAATGGCTAGCTTAGTAGTCAATTATGATAAGGTTATGCTGATTGGGGATTTGAATTATTGGTATAATGACCTGGAAGCAGGACCCCAGGCCACAGAACTTTTTGAGCTTCTTTCCCATATGAACTTCTCTCAATCAGTCCTGACCCCCACTCACGAAAAGGGTCACATTTTGGACCAGATTTGGTCACACAATGTCTCATTATCCACCCTGATGATAATGCCTTGCGTATGGTCCGATCATCACCTACTGCAATTCTCTATCTCCGTTTACGGCCATTTGAGGGCCCCCATTTCTGCGGGGGGGCTAGTAAGGAAATGGAGTTCTTTAAATAACCAAGACTTTCTGACCACCATGGCTAATTCCATCCCAGCATCTTCTCCAGATATTAACATTATGGATAAGGATCTTACGGAATGGCTCTTGGCGGCCTGCAACGAGCACGTTCCCCTAACCAAGTTCTCACGTGCTCGCCGCATGGGCGCCCATAGGTGGTTCACCCCAGACCTAAAAGAATAAAAACTAGAAGTGCGCCAATTGGAGAGAAAATGGAGACACGGGTACTCTGATGAAGACCGATCATTATATACATCTGCCCGTAGGAAGTATTAGAACTCCATTCTATCTGCGAAGGCAGTTTTTTTTCTCCGAAAAAATCTCCAATGCCCAAAATAAATCGAGAGAAATCTTTAGGGTCGTAAATGACCTATGTAATGATGTCAGAACCTCCCCTTCGCAACCCCCCGCTCAATTGATGTGCAATCAGCTTAATGACTTTTTTAAGGATAAGATCGCCATTATAAAAGAAAGCATCCAGATCAGCTCTACCATGACGGACAGAGTAGATATCTGTAGAAATCCTCACGAACTCGAGGCTATTCCTGTCATAAACCAATCCAGGCTAGCCGAATTAATGAAGCGCGTAAAGTCTGGGTCTCCCAACGACCCCTGTCCCCCACATGTACTAAAGGAAGTTTACTCTACACTCCCCCGAGGAATACTTCCCCTTTTAAACGAGTCCCTATTGCAGGGTGTAGTCCCCAACTCGTTCAAAAATGCTACGTTGGTCCCATTGATTAAAAAACCATGTGCCGATTCATCTAATCTATCGAACTATCGGCCTATATCCCTCCTCCCTTTTGCTGCAAAGATTTTAAAAGCCCATGTGGCCAGTTGTATCTCTAATTTTATAGAGACATCCGACGACTACCTGGAGCCTAATCAAGCCGGCTTTCACCAGGCGCACTCTACCGAGGCAGTGATCCTCGCTGTCCTGGACACAATGAGGGCTAATGCAGATAAGGGCATACACCAGGCCTTGGTGCTCCTGGACCTGTCGGCAGCGTTCGACACGGTGGACCATACCATCTTATTACACCGTGTCGAACAAGCCGGACTACGAGGCGCGGCCCTCAGCTGGGTCAAGTCCTTTCTGAATGACCGATTCCAGGCAGTCAAGCTTGAGAACTTCATGGCGCCCAAACTGTCCACCACCTGCGGCGTTCCGCAGGGTTCGTCATTGTCCCCCCTCCTGTTTAATCTGTACCTTAAGCCCCTATTGCACTCTCTAAAAACAGGAAGGTTACAATATATAATTGTGCGGACGATCTGCAACTTATATTTCCACTAAACTCAATTGACTCTGTCGAGGAATTTCAGGCCACTATGCTGCATATTCAAGGGTGGATGGAAGTGAATCACCTTAAACTCAACCCTGGTAAGACCGAGCTGGTACTTCCGGGTATAAGTGCAACTAGCTGGGGCCCTCACTTCTGGCCATCATCAATGGGATCTCCTCCGCTTCCCTCTCTCGGTGAAAAGCCTCGGAATCACCCTCAATTCTGATCTTTCACTGAAAAGTTAGGTGGGTACGGTGATCTCATCAAGTTTCTTCCAGCTACGGAAGATTAAGAAAATTGCTAATCTGCTCACCCTCTCTGCCCTTATTCAGGTGGTAATCGCCTTGGTCCTCTCCCGCCTAGATTTTTCAAACTCCATCTATTTAGGCCTCCCTTTGACTCTGTCTAAACGTCTGCAAATCGTGCAAAATCAGGCGGCCAGACTAATCTTCAAAAGTAACGGCAGGAGCTCGGCGAAACCGCTGTTGGCCACTCTTCATTGGCTACCTATAGCCCAACGGGTAACTTTTAAAGTAGGCTGCTTGACCTTTAAGGCTCTCCTTGGAAAAAGCCCTAAATGTATCAACCATCTTATAAATAAACATGAACCAACTCGTAATCTCCGCTCTGCTCATTTGTCCCTTCTCACCCTGCCCTCTTTTAAAAAGAAACGTTCTGGCGGATGCCGATTTGCGTATTTGGCCCCAAAGATCTGGAACTCTTTTCCTCTGTCACTCCGGAGATGCACTAATCTGACAGAATTCAGGGGCGCACTGAAGACCTGGTTATTCAAGCAAGCGCACGGTTAGGTCACTGTCTACCTTCCTTTCTCACCATCAGCGCCATGAAACCTCTGGGTGTCCGTGCGCTTAACAAATCTCGAATAACATAACATATACTGTTGCCTCTGGTAGCATCCTTGAGTAGCGGGTGCTTCTAGCTAGTGCACAACACTTCTTTGGAAATTACTTCCTGTGGGACAAGGGGGAAGTGCTGTTTATTGGTCTCGCTGCTCATTTTGTATTTTTTTTTAGTTTTTGTATGTATCTCTGTTTGTTTGAGTTCCCTTATTCAGTGTTTTGTAAGGCTTTTGTTATATCATTAGTAGAAATGTGCACCACTACTTAGAAGAGCTGGAGGTTTATAGGTGCTTAAAAAGGTATTGGTGTAAATGCTGGCAGTAATAATTCTGTCTTGGTATACATTTGAGTTTTACTTGTAGGTCGACTTCTTGAATTCCTTATTGTTCTGAATAGCTAGCTTAAATATCATATAATGCTGGAATGCTAAAACGCATTAAGATGGCAGTACTCCGCATATTGTGAAAGGATTCAAATTTGATATGCATGGTTTGTAGTGGCAGATCGCTCTTCCTTCTTCACCAGCAAAAATAGCAGCTCTAAAAACAGTTTTCCTCCACATCACTCAATCGAAAATAGAGATGTAAAATATGCATCCTTGTATACCACTGGAAATGTCAATCATTCAAATAGCGAGCACTCAGTTGTGAAAGTTTTCCTTTACATTATGCTCGTACCTGAAGACTAAAACACGACATCCTCCATTCTGAGCAGGATTGACTTATAATATCTTGTTTCAATTACTTTTTTTTAATTTTTTTGTTTTTACTTTAAACTGTCTCTTTCTTCCACCCTGGTCTCCTCCTTAATCTATCTGTCCCGGTGGGAGACAGTAATAAACGTAGTCTACAGTGAGCCATTTGAAGCTAATGCCTCTTCTTTCAAATGATACTGTCTACTAACCACTGTCTTCAATCAATCAGTTCTGTCTTCTGCCCAGGTCAGCTAGGAAAGATTGCATCAAGCGCCCAGGCATGATGTACCCGCAAACCAACTTGGCTGCCTAGGCAGTGCACACTCTGTTACGATGCGTATCATGGCTTACCAAGAACACGGGGGCGGGGTTGGTGCCCCCTATTGCTTACTATAGGTTGACTACTTCTACTTCTTCTTTCCTCCGCGTATAAATCTTGTTTTTAACTTTCATGGAGCATTACCTCTCCTTTATTGACTGCCATTACTACTTGTTTTTCAATCCCTTCCCTTTTAACTTTTGTGTGAACCAGTCCGTCTGAGTGCATGTTCTTATTTTTTTTAATTTTTTTTTTTTTTTTTAGCCATGTCCCTTGTGTACGTATATTCCCTGCACTCTATTATTTTCTGTTGCCAGACTTCTCCCCTCCCTCTTGCCCATTGTTTCCAATAAGACACGCCCTCTGTGTACCTTTCCCATAACCACTGCATTGTTTTCGCTCCAGCCACCATTGCTTTTGCATCTCAAATCGTAACCTGAAAAAAACCAGACCTTTCATTTTGTGGACGCACATGCAGGCAGCGCGCACTTACAGCATAATAACTCTTTATTGTATATGATTAATAAAAACCGTTTACAAAGACATTTATAAAATTTCATATTTGATCAAATCTAATTTGTATAAATAGGTGGTGAATACAATTTTGATTACAATTTAAAATTTATAGTATTGTCTTGAACTATTTAACTTTACAATTTTATTGTTCTTTCTTTTCAACTGGCCGTAGGAGTCCTTGATACACTTGCTCCTGCCATCTCGATGTCTACAATGGATAAGAACTTCACTAATTTTCAGTTAAACTGCGGGTTGTTGGGATTAAAACACACAATTGCTGCTTGCCGTCGTGTCCGAATCCAGCGGATGTTACATTCTATTCAAATAGCCTAGCCCTTTCTTGCTGTAGATGCAAGTAGGTGCATATCAGGTGGGCCATGTCCTCTGTTCCATTTCTGCTTAGAAGACAGTCAGTTAAAGCATGCTCCCTTTGCCATGTTGGAAGGTGCAAGATAGATAGCATCTTACCTAACCGGTGTTTGAGAAATTTTACTTTTATGCACCTTGCGCACCCCAGACCGAACTATTTTTGAGGGCAGAGTGTTGTATAGCTATTGATGGTCATCCATGCATGGCGCTGTTTTGCAAATGCGGCTTTATCCTCAACTAGCAATAGAGTCCTGATTGTCTTTCGTATGGTTTCCTTTAAAAAGTTTATGCGAGATCGGGGTTTACAAGAGAACGGGAGCCCTGTAGTTGCCAAACTGCTTTTTAACTAATTCAAGGCCTGCTGTTGTGGGCTAAGCTGTATCTCATTCCATAGTAAATGGTTAAGGGAGCTCTCGGGGACCTCCCTGATTTTATGCCAGCTCGTTAGGTAAGCCCCTTGTCTTGCAAGCTGTTTGTTGGTGAGCCCAAATTCCAGTCTGATCTGCGCCGCTAACGCGGAAGTAGGTATGTTAAAGAGGATCCTGTATGCTCTGATGATATTGCTATCGAGATGCTTGGCGTCCTTCTCCCTTAAAGCTACCAGCTTCCATACGAGATGGCGGGTAGAATTTTTGCATGAATGACTTGAAGTAAGGGAGAGATTCCTGGGACCTGTCAGCTTAGTTTTGAGCTGTTTCAAAGATATTGCTAGGCGCAAGCCCCCTAATTTACTCAAGTTGAGTGGAAAATTGTCCCCCGTTATCAATGATTACACCAAGATATTTGTATTTGTCTTACAACATAATGTGGTCTGTCCCATTAAAGATTTTTTGTTGTTGTTGTGTTAAGCCACCCTCATTGCATTGTGGACGCTTGACAGCATGCCTAAAAACCATTGGCCAAGAAAAGACCAATTGAACACCTTTTATGTAATTGGAGTAGTAGTATGTGTGGTGTTTTTAGGTCGAGCCTGGGCAGCGCATGCGCTGCGAGGCATGCTGTATGGACATAGAGCTCCGCCCACTCCGTCGATATTCTTCATTTGCTTGTAATTGTCCACTGTTAACTCTGGCTTTTTATTGGTCAATAGGCTTAGTAGTCGATCCTTAGTACCTCCTCGTCTCATTTTGTAACCTCCCATGAGGACACACCGCCCGTTGCGTGTGTTACTCAGTAAGCGTCAATTACGGCCTCGGAGTACTATTTTCTTAAATAGCTTTATCCTGCCTGAAGTTGCAGGCAGGACATGCTCTCGCGTAACACTAAAAAAAAAAAAAAAAAAATCTTTATAGCAAGGGCGCTGAAGGCATTTGCAATGCAATAGGTCTTGCATTTACGAGAGTTTGAGCTATTGGCATTGTAAATGACAATGCCTTTTATGTATGTGTTTTAGAAACAACACATACATAAAAGGCGTTGTCATTTACAATGCCAATAGCTCAAACTCTCGTAAATGCAAGACCTATTGCATTGCAAATGCTTATTGACTGATACAAAAAGAAACACGCATATCTGTGCACAAGGAGTAATTAACAGAACACCTTTATATGTGGGTTATTTTTTTTTATTTTTATTAACGGGATAAGGTACTATAATGTGTAGAAAAATCTGGTCCAGGGTGCATTCTTTTACATATGATCACATCAAACCTTAGCAGACCTCTCTAGAACAATTTTTCATGTTCATTAAACTGCATTGTAGTTTATCCACCTCCTTCTGTGCATTATATCCTTAATAAAGATGAATGATTTTTGGCAAAAAAGAGGGCAAAGCAGGCTGTGGTGGAAGAGCCCGCCATGTTTGCACTTGATGCTTGGGAGAATTTACCTGTGTCATACTGCTATATGTTTATCCTACTAACTTAGTTGCATTACTTTTTTTTTTAGGTTGCAGCCTACCAGACAGCATAGCTGTCTGGTACGCTAAAGACATCTTGGGGACTTTCAGAAAGTTGCCCATAGGAATGCATTGCATTGATTGTAGATCACTTCTTTGACAATCATCTTCCTTTTGAACAGTTACGAAAAACGTACGATGGCAAAAAAATACCAGCATGTTTAATAAGCTGCTTCTGCTTCACCACCCATCTAAGTTTCTGTTTTCTGAGTCATTTGTTTGTGTGCTGCTTCCCTTCCTTCCTCTGCTAAAGTACCTGTCACACCCATAGGTACTTGCTGCCAAAAGAGAAACTGTGTTAGTTTGTAGTTTGTCCTTACTAATGCGTGATAAATTCAGTAACTCGCTCTTTTCCTATTCTAGGTACCAATACTCCTTGGACATGCTGCAGTTATTTCACAAATGGGGAAAAAAACATTGTTGAGGCTTTGTTTCTGATACGGAGAGAGCAGAATGACTAAACGAAGATTCTTATTCCTTGTTCCGAGTGGTGACGTGAATATCAAATTACTGTGACTGGGCACTGTGAACATCCAAAGACCCCCGGTAAAACGATCTGCTGTTTGTAAATTTGATAAAAAAATCTGCCATTGAAGCTCTACATAACCCATCACAACTCGTAAATAAATACTGATATAAGGAAAATGCCTACTCAGCCACTTTTGTCCTACCTGGACGGACCTGAAGTGTTAGCCAGTACTGTTGGTGCTCAGATAGAAAATGTTGATTTGTCAACGTCAATAAAAGGTACGAATACTGTTTTACACATGAACCATCAAGACAAATATTTAATGTTTACTGAGGGATGCATGTCTGTGGACTGTATGTTTTGTGATAAAACCTTCAAACATCATGAAGAACTTGGCAAACATGTATTAAACCAGCATCGACCAACACTTTGTGAACCAACAGTGCTCTGCGTTGAGGCAGAGTATCTCAGCCCTCTTGATAAACTTCAGATGAGGACAGACACTCCTGTAATGGAAGATGGCATCAGCAATGAAGAATTATTTAACTGTAAAGTCTGTGGGCAAACACTTCCTGAGACTCTTACTCTTGAGACCCACATGAAGAAGCATAAAGATTCTTTTACTTACCGTTGTGACATTTGTGGGAGAAGATTTAAAGAGCCATGGTTCCTTAAAAATCACAAAAGAACACACGTCAGTAAGTCTGGAGCAAAACATAAGTCACAGCAAGGTTCTGAAAGTCCAATTACTATAAATGAAGTTGTCCAGGAACATGCAGCTGTTAATGTGACAACCCCGTATAAAATGTGTATGGTATGTGGATTTATTTTTCCCAACCAGGATAGCTTAATGGAGCATAGTAAAGTACACAATAAAGGAGAAGCTTCTATTGAAGACAAAACAAATAACGTAGAGGAAGGTACTGAAGAGAAGTCATTGGCTCACAAAGATTTCTTTAATTATTTACATCTTGGGCCTCGGGTACTAGAAAATAGCAAAAAATCTAAAGCATCTGGTAAGTGGATTGGGGAATTGGATCCATTTAACACGTATCAAGCCTGGCAGTTGGCTACTAAAGGCAAAGTCGCTGTTGCTCATGGTCAAGTTAAGGAACCAGGACAAGATGGAAGTACAGACAATGATGATTCAAGTTCTGATAAAGAAGAATTAAGTGAAATTTGGATAGAGGAAAATGGTTGTCAAGTTTTACATTTGGAGCCCATAGGAAAAGTAAAGTCAATCAAAAGTAATAATTATACTGAAATCGATATTCCTCAAGAGAAAGAAAAGAGCAAGCTTACCAGTGGTGATGTTCCTTCAGTGGAGGAAGATCAAAAGTTGTTTCAAAGTACTGACAAACCAACCCATTGTTTAGATTGTGGGAAAGTCTTTAGAACATACCACCAACTAGTCCTTCACTCACGGGTTCATAAAAAAGACAGAAGAAACGATTCTGAGTCCCCTAATACCACTGAGGTGAAACAGTCTAGTGCAGGCTCACCTGAGACCACCTCATTTGAAAACCAAAGTGTAGTTGATAAGACCGAGGATGGTTCCGAAGATGGATCAGAAGACGGACTCCATATTTTTTCAGGTAAACCCATTTAATGAATTGTATATAAAATCTACCATTAAAATAAACTCCACAGGTTTTTCGTTCACTGTAATGATAAATTCTTCCAAATTATCTGTGGCAGTCCTTGTTAACCTGACGCAGGACCAGACTAAAATTAAACGTTCTTACTGCTAGCATAAAACAGTGGAGTTGTAAGGTATTGCATAAATGATGTGACCCCACCGGATGTGCTCCCGTTTGTTCCTTTTTCTGTTCGGCGGGTGTTGGGTTCATAAGCATGTTGTGGACCCTGTTCCATATGTCGCATTTTCCTGAAAAAAAAACGCAATGCAAGCAAGAGACTTTTCTTCATGGTGGTATGGTGCCTGAAGGAAAATGAGGTTTGGACGTTTAGGGTGTTACACATTACAGCCTTTACAATGCATCCCTGGTGTTACGTGATATTGATGCCCCAAATGCTCTCCCCTCCTGCTCTTTTCTGTGACTCCGTATCATGATTCCTCAATACACTGTGCGTCCGGTTTTAACCATTGTGCAGTTTTATGATTTGACTAATTTGAATTTCAGATTTTGCAAGGTAGCTGCCGTGCCTCTTAAGTCCTATCTCTAGTTTGTCTGGGCGTCTTCTTTGAGTATCAGGTATATTAGTTGCTTTCCGCTGACTGTCTTCCCTGGTGTCCTTTGATAACCTGCCTTCCAGCATTTTGCTGCACTCCATCACTTGTTGGGATAACCCCTGACTTTGAGCCATCTTCATCAGGCTGGCAGCCCTTCATTTTATTTTTGACATTACAAGATGACCACCATTTTCCTCATCACAAGATGGCTGCCCTGCCTTTAAAAGTCCCATCTCTATTTCTTCTGAGAGCCTTTGTTGCCGGATTACCTTCGCTTCACAGCCCCACTGGCTTGGTGTTTGATCGGTCCTCGGCGCATACCCATGTATTTCGGGACCCCAGCAAGCTGCAGATTTCTTGCTGCCTCTGATCGGCGGGGATATTTTGTGCAGACCACAGTAATATTCAGGGTTATTTTTGTGGTCTGGGGATGATGATTATTAATATTCTTTTGGGATTTCCCCTCCCTGATACTCGCACCCTTTCCCCCCCCTTTCTGTATAGCATATATTGCTCTTTTAGATTCTGTGTCCCGCTCTACATTTCAATTTGACCAGACTAGTTTCTTCTCATCTCAGTAAGCCTACTTTGAAAAAGTGCACATCATTCGCTTCCAAAAATCCTTCTCTTGAATCCTCCTAAT
Source organism: Triturus cristatus (assembly GCF_964204655.1). NCBI lineage: Eukaryota > Metazoa > Chordata > Amphibia > Caudata > Salamandridae > Triturus > Triturus cristatus. Next base: position 1,403,133,098 of record NC_140590.1, read on the forward strand.
GTCCCTTCTTGCTCTCCTTTGTTCTTGCACATGTACCTGCATCCCCACTTACAGGAATTACTGTATATACCTCAATAGGATATCAGTAATTGTAAGTGTATTCAACCAATTGTTGTCGGCCTTTATTTTAATGTGTGTTTGTGTGTGTGTGTATATGTATATGTGTATATATATATATATATATATATATATATATATATATATATATATATATACTCCCAAACGTTACTGGGGCCTTATAGTTGAGTTTAGATTTTTCACGCTCAAAGCCACAGAAATTCAGCAGTGAAAGTTACCTGAGCTTACTATAACTTATGCCCCCGCAATGCACTGCTTATGACAACACATTACATTACTCATGACATTGTCAGTGACCTCACTGATGACCTCTCTCATGACATCATCCATTGAGTATGAGTGTTTTGTAAATGTTTGTTTGATTTTAAATCTAAATACTAATGTACTACAAAAGTTAAATTAGTATATTTTCTGTACTACTGAGTGATACTATTTCAAACATGCTATCTAAAAGAATGGGTGTCTGTATGAGTGTGTAAGTTGGTGTATGTATGTTAATGGCTGTATGGATCTCTCAGTGGGTGTGTGAGGGACTGTATAGGTTTCTTAGTGGGTGTGTGTGACTGAGTGTGTGAAAGGGTGTATGAGTGATTTTCTGGGTGTGTGAGTGGCTATGTGAATGGGTGGGTGTGCGAGTGGCGGTGAGGGGTTATGCGAGTGGCTATAAGGGCAAGTGGGTGTGTGACTGCCTGTATGAGTGATTGGGTTTGGGTGTGTGAGGATGTGAGTACTTGTACTGGTGTGTGAGTGGTTGCGTGACTGGCTGTATGGATGCAATAGTGGCTATGTGAGTGGGTGCATTGGTGGTTCTGTGGATGATGTCATTGGTGATGTTACTGACCATGTCATGAGTAATGTAATTTGTGAGGTTCTAAGCAGTGCATTGTTGGGGCGTAAGCTATAGTTTGCTCAGGTGGTTTTAACTGCTGGATTTCTACTGTTTTGTCTGTGTGAAATCTGAGCCCAACGTCCCTGTAATCTTTGGGTTTTTTTCAGTTAATTTTAAGGCTTTTGTTAATTAAATTTTTGTACCTGTAACCATAGAGGATGTGGGTGTGAGTCTTAGTGGGTAGGGGATTGTCTAAGTGGGTGCAAGAGTGTCTGTCGGTGGGTCTGAAGGTGTCTGAGGGGTCTTGAGAGTGGATACATCAATGTCTCAGTGGGTGTGTGATGGGTGCATCTAAGTGGATCTGTGAGTGGAGTATGAGAATGTCTGAGTTGGTCTGTGAATGGGTGCAAGTATCTGCGGGTCTGTCAATGCATCTGAGAGTGTCGGAGTGGTTTTGAGAGTCGGTGCTTCAGTGTCTCAGTTGGTGTGTGAGTGTCTGAGGCAGTCTGTGACTGAGTGTGTGTGTGTGTGTCTCTGAGTGGGTCTGTGACTGGTTCTGAGTGCATGATTATCTTGGTGGGTCGGTGACTGGGTACGCAAGGGTCTGAGTCGGTCTGTAAGTGGGTGTGACTGTCTGGGCTTGAGTGGTTGCATCAGTGTCTGGGTGCGTTTGTGTCTCAGTGAGTGGGTTTGTGTGTCAGAGTAAGTGTCTGTGGGTCTGTCAGTGAGTGCTTAAGTGTCTCAGTAGGTCTGTGACTGGGTGCGTCTGTGTCTCAGTGGGTGTGTGTGTGTGTGTGTGAGTGGGCAAATTAGTATAGGAGTGTGAAATGTATTTAATTTCTTTGATACTGCTGGACCTTTCGTCAGCATTTTGATACTGTCAAACATGATGACCTAATTTACCTAGAGCACAGGATGGGGCTGTCTGGGCCTGTTTTCAGCTGGTTCTCGTCCTTCCTTCATAACCGATCCCAAAGCTTCAAGGTGAACCAATCCTTGTCCCACCCTGCACCTGTCACCTTGGGGGTGCCACAAGGGTCATCATTGTACCCCACGCTCTTTAACCTGTTGATGAAGCCTCTGACAAATCTTAAAATTATCCAGCATTCGCGATCATATGTATGTGGATGATACCCAACTATACCTGAAGATTGCCTCCCCCCGAAGACATCCAGTCCCTCAATTCAGTCCTGCTGTAAACGCAAAGATGGCTGACATGCAATCACTTGAAGCTAAATGCTCTTAAAACGGAATTCCTACTGGTCTCACCCCACAACCAATCCCTCGTCATTGAGCAATGGTTGAATCAGCTGACGGCCGTTAGCTGCAGACCGCACCTTGTAGATTCGGCATCATTTCTGGGCATCATTCTAGACAAAAGCCTGAACATGCAGAAGCACATCCGTTCCCTCACCAAAAGAGCGAACTTCCAGCTCCGCTTACTTTGGAAGCTCAAACCTTTCCTCCCTGCTCAAGACCTAAAGGTTGCAGTTCAAGCATTGGTGATCTCAAAGCTAGACAATGGTAGTGCAACACTTGGTGGCCTGCCCAGAGTTAGGACGTCTCCTCTTAGTGCTACCCTCAACTCTGTTGCGAGGCTCTTAACTGGCACAAAAAAATACCACCACATCTCCCCGGGCTTGCGGGAACTGAATTGACTGCCATATGTAGCTCAGACACAGTTAAAAATTGCATGCATGGCTCACAAAGACATCCACTTCAAGACGCTGTTGTACCTTGCGCAGAAACTGGAACTCTCCTGTGGTTCTGGAGCCTCCAGAAGTGCCAGCTCTCTTTTGCTTAAACCTCAAACTCGACAAAAAAAATAAAAATGACCTATAACCGAGCCTCCTCCGGGATTGCTCTGAGGATCTGTTACTCCCTTCCTCCTGAAATCCAGGTGAACCCGTTTACCATCTTCTTCAAAAAAGAAGTCAAAGGGCTACTGGTGAAGAATTTTCTGCCTTAGCCTGGCACCTTCCTTTGATTCTAGGTTCATTCCTGTTGTCTGTCCCCAGCCACCCTGTTCATGAGTCGGTCAGACAATTCTAGACCGCGACCTTTTTGATCCCTCTGTTGTTTATGATGTGTTTTGCTGCGCCACACGAGATTGCTGGATAATTTTGACTTTGAATTTTGTCGTTTTGGTTATTCTGTGTCTATGCCTTTTTACCTTATGATGCATAATCTGTAAATTGCTCTGATCCCCTCGGTGGTCAAGTTCGCGCTATATAAAACTTACTGTGGGTTTCTTAAACCTGTACCAGATTTGAAAATTGTTGACCCTCACTGGTTTCTGCTGGCCTGCCTGGGATATTGGGATTTGCAAATCCTAAAGGAAAAAACGGGGGTTATGGAATTTAATATAATACTTACTTTTCCATTGGGCATGTTGCTTCATAAATCTACTTGTCCTGTAACAAAATCTACTTGTCCCTTTGGTGCCATGTAGTGCGGCGACAAATTACAGGAGCAATCTCATTATATAAGATCTCTGATATAGCCTCTCTGAAAATGCCAGAGCTCATACCTTAGTAGTTTTTTAATACTTACTATCCCCTTATGTTGCCACGTTTCCGCATATCTACATACTGGGGCTGAAGGTAGTGGTAAGCAAAAGTTCCAGGGTTAGAATGCGCTTTGAGTCTGCAAATCTACTAACTTGCATGTTTTAGGGGTTTTCAACAACTCTTTTCTAATCTTTTATCATACTGAGAAATGTTGTAAATTTACTCCTGACCATGGCAGACGTATACCTTCTTCCAACGTTGAGAAATAAGTAGTTGGAGATAATGTGAACTTGCAAGTACTCAGATTTTCGCATGAGCAAATCTACACATGCATATTAGCTTATGCAATTCACAGATATTTTCTAGGAGTACTATTTCTTGTCCTACGTCTGTGAATTCTTGGGAATTCACGAAAGCCGTATTCTCGAACTTAATGCAAGGACTTATACCATGGGTGCGCTTTTGAGACTTACTTTGTCCCTCTAATTTGGCATTTCGTTGACAATGAACATTTGTTATCTCTCTCTCTGTCTCTGTCTCTCTCTCTCTCTCTGCTTCACTGTGAGTGACCGCAATCTGCTCTTTCACAGGAAGCATATCGGCATAAAAAGAAGTTTTTTCAGTGCCAGTAACTACTGTGGCAATGTGTGCTTTCTGAGACCCAAAACAATTTTTGCTTTTGCCAATGTTTTTTTTTTTAAATAATTTTGAGGGCCCGGCAACCCCCACATCAATAAGGGTTTACAAAAACTGTGCCAAAACAAGTCGCACATCAACAAAACTAAAAAAACTGACCACTAATTTCAGACCTACTGGTTTTGCCAATGCTTGTTTATTTTTGTTTCCCATAATCTTATTGAAACTGGTTACACTCATTTTCCATTATGAATATTTTTGGGATATACTAGCATGCGTCAACACATGTTGCTAAATGATGCCGCATAGAAATAGTACCTGAAATTTGACAGTAGTTTAGCAAAATCTTTTTTTACCTGCTTTCAGTTTTAACAACCAAAACAATGTAAACCTTTTATTTTGAAAGCAAAGAATTTTCAGTCTTGCTTTAAAGCTTCTGCAAATATTTGCATCAAATCCGAGCATCCTGGGAGCATCATACATAGCCTCATAGTGCTAAACTTTGAAAACGTGTGTACACATTTTTATACCGGAACCACTGTCAGTAGTGCAGTTGGAGCTTACAACATTTACTTAGAGCGCTTACCCTAATAATTAAGGCTTTCTTTTAATGAGCCATAAATACAAGTTTCAACAGCATTAAAATATGGACCTAAATATTACCTTGGACGCAGACTGTGCCCTTCCCTGATACATATTGTGGTACTTCAAACTGGCAGCCAAAGGGTTTGGGCTGCAGGGGGTTTGGCCTACTTGTCCAAAGGACAAAATACACATGAAAACTTGTTGCCCTTGACTCCAAACAATATGCACTAGGCGTCGGGCTATAGGAATTCCACATCCCTGAAAAATAATTTGGTACACCATAGATGTACTTGACCATCTCCTACTGATCACGGCCTTTGACCGTGTGCAGTCCTGGTAGGCCATCCTTGGAGAGTTGGGCACTGGGCAACTGGTAGATGGGGTATATAATCAGACCCCCCCCCCCCCCCCCCCCCCCCCAAAAAAAAATTCTATGAAATAACAAAGGTTACAGTACCTCACTGTATGTTAAATATAATACTAAAAAAAAGTCTACAAAAGTGCATTCATGGTTACAAATTAAAACCAAACACATTGAAATTAATAAGTTCTTGTTAAGGCTACAATCTGTAGCCCATTATTACCCCACAACATCTATGCCAGTATAGAACATCTAAAAGCACAATGTAACTAAATACCAGTGCGTAGTTGTTTTATAAATACTTGGTTAATGGTTCACCCTTTCAAAAGTGGTGAGGATAGTGTGATACGTAATCTCGTCTATAAGATTATTTACATTTGAATTGCAAAGTTTTAATTTATTTAGTCATTCAGAAGTGTTATTGAAATTGCTAGTTAAAGCAGGTAAAATATATGGATAACAATAGAATAAGTGTTTCAACAGCTCAAATTTTTTTTATTACAATTAAAACTTACCAATATAAATTTGGGTAATTCTAAAAAAGAAAAAAATTGTACCAATTTTGCGTCAACGCTTAGATATTTTTCATATTGAGGCAGTGTCCCAATGCTTCGTTGCAGCTTGTTGGTTAGTATGTGAGAATAATCTGCACTAGGTAGATTAGCAACTCAAGCTGCACTAGAAAGTGAACTAAAGACCAGGGCTGAGCCTATGTCTGGAGAAGGCTTTTAAAAAATCAGTTTAGGCCTGGAGGTGGAGATTTTGGCTCATAGACAGACTTATAAGGCCAAATTTTCTTGAGACCCTTTACTGTGTCCTGAGGAGACCATAAACTGTGAGGCCTAGGGCAGTCTATGCTGTTTGGCCCTGGCAAAACCTTGGTCTCTTTTTAATGATGACTATCATAGGTTAATACACTTCTAGTCTATTCCTATCTCTTTTTAAAGTACATCCTGTAAACAGATCGGCCATGTCTGGGTGGACCGTAGTGTAACATTCGGTAGACTGATCATTGCCTCTGCGTCGTTAATTAAATTGAATCCTTACTTTATGAATGCTAGGGAAATTTTCATTCTGTCAGGACCAGGAGCGAGGTTTAGGCTAATTTAAAGCTGTTCAACCACCAGAGTTGCAATAGAGGAAACTGGTGTGAAGTAGAACCTTTTAAAGATTACATCTGGAGACTAGTCTGCCACATTCAAGATATTCCCCAAACAAGCTCCGAGGATAAAGGCCTTAAAGGCCATAGAGCCTCTGGCAGAATGTGCGCCAAATAATTTTGTATCTGTGCCTACCTCTTGCATGATCCATTGGCTCCATTTTGCAGTGGTGGGAGAAGAGACTGCCCTGAATATTTTTTGAAGGGCTGTGAGCAATTGTCCTTGCAGTGAAGGCCTCATGTGCTTTGATACAACACACCACACACAGTTTCGGGGAACCTGTGGAAACCGGATAGGAGATCAAACGGAAATTAAATTTTGTCCATCTGGAAACATGCAAAGCTACCCCCTTCTGAGGAAAAACCTCCTGCTTGTAATGTCCAAGGCCCGGAAATCAGCGACCCTCCTGCATGAAACCACACAAAAAAGGATGGCCAGTATGACCGGCAGTTTTTTGTTGTTGTTAAAGATGCTTTATTGAAAATTGTAAAATAATACATAGTAAAATGATATACATTTGCTCAAGCATTATGTAAGCATAATATATAAAACTGTGAAATATTCTATCTAAAAAGGATTAATAACTAAGAATAAATAGTGAGAGGAAACACAATGCCTAGAGTCGAAAGAACAATACTGATATAAAACTGTAGCGTTTTCTAAATATTAAGAATGTAGATAAAGGGAGAAGAAAAAAAGAATATTAAGAACAAGGAAGTAGTGACTACTCATGGGGGTCGAAAACCATCCCAGCACGATCCAACAAACCGTACAAAACATAAAAGAAACAATAGGAAAAACATGAATAAGAGTTATGCAAATCAAGTTTTACTGAGTTCCATATCTTCTCCCTTGTGCTCACGTGTGAATTGTTTACGGTCTTTAGGGTCTTCAAAGGTGGTTGCCCTGTCCTTGTAAGTGACCTTGAAGATACATAGATGAAGAAGCCCATACCATGCATTCATGGATCTCGAAACTGGTCTCAAGTCCAAAAACTCTTTTCGCCTTGCTGCAGTGTCCATGGCCACATCCTGACTGAAGACTTTGTGCCCCGACCAGAACATCTGCCTACATTGTTTTAAGGGCTTCCATAAGATCAGAATATTGTGAAAACAGAGTAATATAATAATCCCTCTGTCTGTTCGAAGATGCAGAGGGAGAAAGACCAATCCTATGAGCTCTTTTAATGTTCAATTCTGCAGAAGATTTCAACCCCACAATTTTGGGGATGTGCAACTTGAGAAATGTATTCATATACTAAACTTCTGATTCCTCCGGGATACCATAAATGTGTAGGTTGTTGCGACAATTATGATTCTCCAAATCCTCAGCCAGTCTTTTTAGCTGTGTAACCTCCTAAGTTAAATAGAAAATCTTGGCCGTGACATCTTAAGCGTCACTTACCTGTTGTTCTACCTCAGTGAGTCTTGAATCCAGAACGAACCACTCGTCCTCAAACCGTTGTAAAGTCGCACTTGTCTCCACCATGAAAGGTTATATTTTTTTTTAACTCATCCCTAATATCCCAGGGTAATTGATATTTTGTAGGTGAAGAAGGATCTTTCTTTACTCCTTTATTTGCACCACCTCCAGACTCCTTGCGAGTACCTGAAACCGAAGAGGCCACAGATTTGGAGGAGTGCACAGTATCCATATTGAAACTCTGTGGTGTAGATTCGCCTAGCGAGGATTATTGGGTCAGGTAACAAAAATTGACCAGCACTGGAGGTGTCTGAAAATAAAGAGAAGGCAGTAAAAGATTTGCGGTGAGTAGGAAGTTGAGATATCTCTCGGGGGGGGGGGGGGAGAGAAAATTTATAGAGTCCGTGTGTGCCGTTTAGCAGAGAGAAAATTGAGATTTTATAGGCAAAAACATGCCATTGTAATTATGAAGGCCGGCTGAGGAGCATTCAAATTGGTGGCTATATTCCAGACAAGACCGGAGCAGCAGGCATAGCTCACCAAAAAGATCAAATTATATGCTTAAAAGCTCACCAAGCCACTCCCTGCCATTTCAAATGAATATTCATGCCTCCGAAATGCAAATGTGAGCCGAAACCACCTGACATTACAGAGAAGATTCTTCGGCCCCCACAGAGGGAAATCAGCGGGCAGCCATCTTGTTTGCCGCCGGAGAGCGCTCCACTCCGGCACTTGTTTAAGTGAAGGCTATTTGTGGCTAGGCCAAGATGTAAAAAGAATCATGACCTTAATGACTCTAAAAAACAGAGTAGTGGTTCTCTAGAGGAAGAGAGAAACTGATGCCTGTGAGCAACTTCCAGGCCAGAGGATACTTGTCCACCAAGAGCCCTGCCACCAAGGCATGACCTGCCGAAATTGCTGATCGCAAGGTGTTAACTGACCTGTCGGCCATCCTGTTCGAGGCCAACAAATTCAAGAAAGTGGACAACTTTGGGCCCCACGGAATCCAAATCCCTTTGCTGGTACCAGCCCAGCCATCTACCTCCTGCTGACCGGTGGTGTTTGATTGTACCATCTGCCCAGGCTCTAGAGCGGAGGACCGCAGCTTTTCTCGAAAGCCCTAGGATTTGCCATTGTGACCTGTAATCCTCCATGCCATAAGTTGGAGGGGCCTGTGTGTCACAAGAGCATGGGAATTCCCAAAGGGATTTCCGAGGAGGGTTGGATCTAGGGGTAGGAGGATTGGAAAATCCCAAGAAAGTTTCATCAGAACTGGAAACCAGACTTGAGACCTCCCCACTGGCTTCACCACTACAAGGTCTGCCATCTGCCTGCGAGCTTGTGCCGCCAACCTCATTATCATGGCCAAAGGAGGAAAGGCGTAACTGCTCTCGGTCGACCAGACCTGAAGTAACTGCCTGTCGCTACTGCCTCTGGATCAACCTCCATAGGCTTGTGTCCCATAAAGTGATTGCCAATCCGCACCCGTGATGTTCTGCCATGACCAAGACCTGGTGTGACAGGCAATACACTCCAGATTTCTTGGCCAGATCAGATAGGGCTTTAAACAGACTGCTGCCACATTGTCCACCTTGAGAAGCACACAGCACTGTGCACGTTCCTTGGTCCAACACTTCACTGTAAAGACCCTGCTATTGGTTCCAGGCAATTGATATGGAGAGTGCTCATCAGAGGACCATCCATCCCCTGTGGTAAAGTCCCCACAGCGTGCTCCCCAGCTGCTGCAGCTGACATTTGACTTGATCACGAGATCTGACTGAGAGCCAAAAACGGCTTGTCTGTTCCAGGTCTACTTGTGTGTGAGCCACCAGCGCAGCACGTTCTTGGCCTCTTGTGAAATGGGGACGAACTAAGACTAAGTGAGACCACGGCGTAAGTGAGAGGCCTTCAGATGCTGGAGGGCACAGAAATGAAGGGGGCCTGGGAAGATGGCCTGGATGGAACAGAAAAGAAGACCGACCACTCTGGCAAACTGTTGCAGGGAGGTCATTGACTTGGAAATGGTCCTGCTTACGTGGGCCAAATCTTGGCCATTTCATGAATGGCAGACTCAGTGTGGTATCTACCGAGTTGATCACGAAACCGAGGAGTGTGACATGGGTCCTCTTGTGATCGTAATCTCCATTGGACCCAGTATGGGAGCTGTACGAGGCCAGGCCATTAGGCTGCGGGCGGTGGGAGGTGTAGGGACGTAACCTAGGAGTGCCTTTTAATAAGCATGGAGAATGCATCCCAAGTCAAGCCCGAGGTCTGGGGGTGTTTGCGTGGATTAGGGGGGGGGGGTGCAGCCCTGGAGGTAAAAGGGCCAAGAGTCCTTGGAGATATTCCCTCATCTGGAGGGACTTTATGCACTGCTGTGCAATCTCCAGGAGTTTCTTCTCCAAGGGTGCCACTGCGTCTAAGACCACCTTGTGAATTGAGGCATCCACTACGTCACAGAATTCGAAGAGTAGGTAAGACCACTGACCACAGTTGAAGACCTGCTTGTATAAAACAATGATGACTCCCTTGTCTGTTGTGACTAAAGCCACTACTGGCTCTGCGATCGGAAGCCTACCCAGTGAAATGAAAGCAGTTGTTTTTTTTTTTTCCATTAATGTGAGCCGTAATTTTTGTAATTGCATTTATTTTCAGTCAATGGTCATTAGTAGCAACCACAAAGCATCAGAAGCTTTTATTCGTTTCACTCTTACTTGGATATTCCCAATTGTCAGAAAAACTGCACTCTGTTCTTTATAATTTTGATTGATTCATGTACGAGAATGTCTTTGATGCAAACAGATCATTAAAATTACTATGTGAGATGAGATCATGGGTCGGTTTCAAAATACTAGACAGTTGTCATGACTTCTTTTGTGTGCCTTCCTACCATTGTGTCTGTGAGTGGGTCCGTCCGTGTCATGTGCCGGTGGTTTGTAATAGGCTATATTTGAGATTATATTCAACTGAGTTTCTATCTTGTATGTACTGGAGCATCGTTAGAGCATCTTGGCTGATCGCTGGTTCACACTTTTTTTTTGGGGTGGTGTGCATGCTCTACAACTTCTCGTTTGTGCATGTGGTGTACATGCTTACCATTACTACCCTACAGCTCTGGGGTTATCTGTTTTAATACAGCTGAGACAGTACTGGAAAATTAGCGTTGAGAACCATGAAAGCGTAGTCCATATTTTTCTCTCCATCATTTCTCATCTTAAAATATTTCAGCTTTTTCCTTCTGTCCAAATTTCATCGTGCATGAAAATATATTCCACAAAAACCCATGATCATTATTGCGGCTCAATCCCCTTATTCATCTCCTTTTCTCCCACTGTTGAGATTCTCCTCCAGTTTTTTCTGTTCTCCCTCATTTCCATCTCTCTTCACAGAACCTACATATTTCTGACTGCTTGAGGCCTCTCCTGCTCTTTTACTATACTCTCTCCATTGGTAGTCCTCTTTACCATCGCTGCTTCATCTCCCTCCAGTTTCCCCATTTTCACCCCCCCCCCTGCTTGGTAGGCCTACTGTACCTCCTCAGTTCAGCTTTTCTGCAAAGGCTTCTGGTTTGGACACCCTAACCTATGTACTCTTCCACTTTGAATACATAGGCGTTCTCTGGAGATTCATACAAATTTAGTGCCAGAGTTTTCTCGATTGTATTCTCTACCGGTCAGCATTTTGCCAGCAGTATGGTCTTGATTCACAAAGTGAATTTCATGATTTAAAACACACTGTCTTAAGCCATGTAAAAGGGCCTAACGAATGAGAGAATTCTCCCTAACTCATGACCGGTTTAAGGCTAGCTTAAGACAATCTTAAGACCACCATATTTGGTTTCCCTTATAATTTCTTAAAGCATTTTGAATTTGTTGCATTCTGGTAGCACACATTGTTGAGATTGAACCGACCTTTGTTGATTCTAGTTAAAACTGTGTGTCATAGCTTTACAGTAAAAAAACATTTTTGCCTGTCCGTTTGACCCCCCTGTGGTGCTTTCATCAGGGTTTCAATATTTGGTCTATTTTGCCTGTCTAATCAATTTTACTGTTATGTTTACTTAATCTCCTTGTCTCTGGTCTTTTATTTGCGTTTTTATTGTGTGCCTTTCGATCACTATACTTGGTCAAAGTTCCATGTTGATGCGATGTAGTGTGATGAAGTTGTGCTGATAGAACCACAAACTGTTGGTCGTGGGGCTAGTAGGCCGTTTGCCTATTAAATGTATAGCAAAGGATTTTTGACACTGTCCTCTTGTCTTGGCCATTAACCCATAGTGCATCTTGTTGTACCTATTTCTCCTACTGTGATATTGAAATGCCAAGTTTAGGTTTTATATTGCTAGGAGTAAACACTCAACGTAATGTTTATGTTGTAGTTTTTTTTAGGCACAAATTTACGCAGAAAGATCGAATTAGTTGCAACTTCAAATTCAAGCCCTATCGGTACTGAAATGCACATTTGTTTATTATTATTATTAGTTTTAGATTTATAGCGCGCATGGCTGCCCCAGCAACGGGGCGTCCCAGCGCGGCCCTGACCCAGAGCAGACAACCAACGACAGACACAGCAAAATGCACAATCTATAAAGGCTTAGCAGGACCAGAGAACAACCAAGTCTTTATCGCTTTACGAAAAGGAAAGTGCTGTTGAATAGATCTAATAGCGGTAAGGAGTTCCAGAGTTTGGCGGCCAGGTTCCGAAAGGAACGACCTCCAGCTCTGGCCTTATGGATACGAGGGACACAGACCAGAGCACAGCCCGCCGACCTCAGGGGGCGGCTGGGAGTGTAAGTTGTTAAAAGATTGGCCAAGCTCAAAGGGGCCTGGCTCGCTAAGATTTTATGGGCCATACAGAGAGCCATACAGAGAGCCTTAAATTGAACACGCTTTTCCACCGACAACTGGATACAATTGTATTGCTATCTGTACACGAAAGCATCCGGTTCTTCTCGGATATGGCTGTATGCAGTAACTCTATATTTTTTCTTGTGAATGGTCCTAAAATTTACCTGAACTCAACCTATGCAGAGGTTCTTGCAACTTTTGCCTTTTCGGATGCTTTTGGCCAAGCTTTGTCATAAGTCACTTAACCAATTAGTGCTTTTGATTAGAAGAAGCCAAAGCGAAGGTGATATGCCATTTTACACTTGTGGATCAAGTCAAGAGATAATGCCACCATGAAATATTGAAACTGGATGTGAACTGTCTAAGGTATGCAGGGATGGCAATTGAGAGAACACAAGGGAAGGTAAAGTAACCTTGAACAACTAAGTTCCAAAATATTATATAAAAACTTGGAGGTGCAAACATGAATTGTATTGCTGAAAATAAAATGGAAAATCGAATGTCCAAAGACCTGCGTGATGTAGTAAAGACATTGGTGCCTTTGAAATCATTTCAAAATCTTTATTCGAATACAGAATGTATTTATAAAAGTGCAGTGCAATACAATAAATTACATATAGTATAATTAATTTAAAACTGTGCGTAAGTAAAAATGGAGAACTAAAATAGCAAATCCCGGCATAAAGTGCGCAAAGTACAGAATACAGGTTTAATAATTGCAGTAGATCTATACAGTGTTCTTGGTGCTGTGGGCTCACACTTCTGTTTTATAAAAAAACGCCCATAAATAATCTCTTCTGTCCATTGAAAAAGTAAGTTCAGGGCGGTTCTCAAGTTATTTTTTTTTTTTTTTTTTTTTTTAGCTGGAGATCAAAAAGCGCTTTGAAAACAACGTAAAATTTACAAAAGAACATAAAATGTAACGTTGTTTGCCCAGCATTACCATCACAGGGGCATGGCATAGAATAAAGGTTAATGTTCAAACTCGGTGGCAAATGCTAGAGGTATTTCATTGTGCCAGCCCTGTAATGGAACGAAACATTCAGTTCCCCCCCCCCCCCCTTGATCTGGTCAGATACTCAGCGGCATTGTCTAGTGAAGCTTACACATATGTGGCCACGCTTGCCTCACGACTCAACAGAAGTGTTATTTTAGAAGTGGCCTGGTCCTATGAGGCCTGCCATAGCTGTTTTTCATTAATATTTAAATTATTAGTGGGATAAGTAAAAACCTGCTGTAGGTTAATTGAACGCAGGCTCAGTTTAACGCTAGCAAGCCAGGGGATCTCCATGTCTTTATCACAGCTGGGGCAATCAAAAATAATATCTCTGGTGCATTTATGTTTTCACATTTCCAAGCACAGTTAAGAATATTAGTATCAGTCATTCTTCAATGATCAGAAGTAATGGGATAAAGTAATGACATCCGAGTGGATTTACCATGTAATACTAAAATATAGTTTTCAAGAAATAGAAGACTAGTATTAATCTACCTTCTTTGATATGCTGGCACAGGGAATAAAACCATAAAATATGATCTGGCAAACCTGGCTGCTTGTGGTCAACCATGTCAATAAGAAACCCATTCTAACAAACATTAGTGGCGTATCCATAAGTTGTAGGTTGAATTTCGAATGTTTTGCAGTACACTTTCACAAACAAGTATTTGGGTCCGTTAAACATTTTATAGAGGGAATATAATCCAGAAAAAGGGACTGATGTATCCTGCTTGAATTTCATTTATGACATTTTGCAATTTTCTATCCTAAATGAGACCATGCTCATTGGTGGGGGTTATTGTAGAGATTGAGGGAAAAGCAATACTGGTGCAGCATAGATCATTCTCCGACATCTCCTTTTAACCTATTTTGTTGGCTATGTTGAAAATGCCCTGGAAAGGAAGTTATGGCTTTATGAAGATCTGCAGTAAACTGAATAGGTACATTCAGATAAATGATGTTTACGTGGAAAGTCTAAGCTTGGATTGTGTGGGCAAAATTGGTTATTGACCCCCAAAGGCTCCTCTGTAGACCAAATGAATTTGCACTATTGTTAAACGATGCATTCATGTAAGACTGATTTCCTGTTTAGAACAGTTTGTTTCAGCTCTGTGCATCCTTGACTCAACTTTTGGTAAAGATGGGATGTAAGTGACCATCTTCTTATCAAAGCAACAATGAATTTTAACAGCTGCAGAGTCCTGCGGTTTCTCTATTGCTCTGAACATAGACTCTTAAAGTAATATCCGGTGTAAGATAATATATGCAGTACAGAAGGAATCCATAGAAAGCCTTTTCATCAAAGCAACAAACTGTTTTTGGTTTTGATATGCATTGGACCAAAATCTGACTTTGTTGATGCAGATTAAGACCTATTGAAGCATTTAGAAAATATATATATTTCTGGATTGTATGAAAAGATCTATGTAAGGATTCCCTTGTTAGTTACTCCTTGATGCAACAACTGAAAGGACCTGTTTATTTGGTGGGGCAAATGTAGATCTTTTCACAGTGAGTTTTTTTTCTTTCTTTTTCCTAATAAAAGACAAAAGTGAAGACGGTTCAGAAAAAAGCAAAATGAGAAACCTGGTGTGTTCCAAAGAGTGCAGCTATTGTGGAAAGTCTTTCCGTTCAAATTATTACCTCAATATTCATCTCCGTACTCATACAGGCAAGTGATGCATTTGATTTTCTAGATAATTAGATCAATTTTTAAAGAAAGGAATGTGACTTTTAGTGTTGGCTCTTCATCATAGTTAGTGGAGCATTTGTTTTCCATTTGTTTCTGTGAACTATGTAATTTCAGGTTTCACACCCTGCATTTGGCACTAAATGATCATGCCTTGGACTAATTTGGCATCTTTAATTATACATTGATTAAATCTTCCCCTGATTTAATTGTAATGTGAACCACTGCATCTGCTGTTTTTATTTCACTTTTGCACATTAAGGTTTGAATTTCGAGGTGTAACGTTATTTCTCATCCAGGGGATACTCATCAATAGTCATAATCTATGAATAATCCCCGCCCATGTGCGGGATCCCGGAGCATATAGAAAATATATATATATATAATATTCACTTAAAAAACCATAGGTTTCACACAGGTTATAGTTAGGTGGAGATTTCACTCGTAAAAAACCAATGAAATTCCCCTGTTATAGTTAGTTCAGATAACTATAACTCGCACGCCCGCAATCCACTGCTCATGACGTCACACATTACATCACTCATGACATGGTCTATGGCATCACTGACATCATCCTTGTGATAGAGTGGCGGTCGCGCGAGTTATAGTTATCTGAACTAACTATAACGGGGGAATTTCATTGGTTTTTTACGAGTGAAATGTCCACCTAACTATAACCTGTGTGAAACCTATGGTTTTTAAGTGAATTTGTACGTTTTTTTAAATGCTAAGTTATGTATTTATACATTTTATTTTTTTTTTTAAAGGTTTTTCACCGTGTGTGCACCCCGCAATTTTTTTCGAAAATAATAAAATGTTTTTTACACCCTTGAGGTTCCTTCTGTTACCCCCTGACAACCGCTAGGGGGTCAGGAACTCTCTTCCCTGCCCCCTTTTCACGTTTTCCACCTTTTTTCCACCTTTCCTTTTCAGTGCGACAGACAAAATGGCGGCCGACACTTCCTGATTTCGACCGATTCGAATGTTTACTGACATCTATCAACCAATCAGAATTTCGCTCGCGCACGGCACAGTGCGCGCACGATGCGCCCGTATAGATATTTATATGCTTTTAAATGCTATTTTCTCAGGAAATACTGAACAGATTGACACCAGACCTGCAAAAGGCACTTCCCTGACCTGAGGACTACCTCTCTGCCAAATTTCAAGTAATTCTGTTCAGCCGTTCGGGCTGTAACTTCGACTAAAGGTCCTATGGAAAAATGCATGGGGAAAATGCGTTTTGGGACCCGCCTTTTTTCTCGGCCCCCCCTTGACGAATCACCCCGAGACTTTCCGGGTAGGAGCTGAGCGGAGCGCCCCATTAGTTTTGAAAATTTCGTGAGGATCCGTCAACCGGCGCCAAAGTTATTCAAAATGGAATTTTCAGATTTCCTATGGAAACACGGTCCTAACTATAACGATCTACTGGCGACCGCCAGTAGATTGTGTGTATATGTATATATATATATATATATATATATATATATATATATGTGTGTGTGTGTCTATGTATATATATATTACCTACTGGGGGTCGCCAGTAGGTAGTTATAGTTAGGACCCCTTTTCCATAGGAAATCCGCAACATTCTATTTTGAATAACTTTGGCGCCGGTCGACGAATCCTCGCAAATTTCTCAAAATAGGTGGGGCGCTACGCTCCGCTCCTACCCTGAAAGTCTCGGGGGGATTCGTCAAGCGGGGGCTGAGATAAAAGGGGGGTCCCAAAACGCGTTTTTCCCATGCATTTTTCCATAGGACCTTTAGACAGGGCTACAGCCCGAACGGCTGAACAGAATTACTAGAAATTTGGCAGAGAGGTAGTCCTCAGGTCAAGGAAGTGCCTTTTGTAGGTTTGGTGTAAATCTGTTCAGTAGATTCTGAGAAAATAGCCTTTAAATCAATATATATATCTGAGCCAGCTTACGGTACGCTTACCGTAAGCTTACCGTACGCGTACGGTGGCGTGCGCGAGCGCGATTCTGATTGGCTCTTAGATCTTAGTAAACATTCGAAACAGCCGAAACCAGGAAGCGGCGGCCGCCATTTTCTCTCTCGCACTGAGAGCTAGGTTGTTAAATAAAACCAATAAACATATAAAGGGGCTGTTTAGACAGCTCCCACACACATAGCCATGTTGAGGGAGTCCCCAAAGACCCCCCCCAAGGCCAAAAATGCAATTTTTATTTTTTCGCTAATTTCGCCGATTACGCTTACCGTACGCGTACGGTAAAAAATGTAAAAAAAAAAAAAACACTATCCACACTCTCCCCACCCCCTGTGCTTTTGGTGGCCGCAGGCCTCCAAATGTGCAGGGCTTATTGGGGATGTGGAAAACCACAATATTTTAAACAAAAATAATAAAAGAAAAAATTAACAACACTCTCCACCCCGTGTGCAAATGGTGCCCGAAGGGCACCATTTGTGCATGGCTTATAAAAATTACGAAAAATTAAAATATTACCTTTCAAAACGAAGTGCATCATATGTCCTCCATGTGCGCACGGTGCGCGAAGCGCATCGTGCGTACATGGCCCATCTAGCGTAACGTGGGCACGCTGTGCGCGTAGGCGTAAAGTAACTTAGCATTTAAAAAACCGTACAAATTCACTGAAAAAACCATAGGTTTCACACACGTTATAGTTAGGAATTAGCATTTAAAAAACCTTGCAAATTCACTGAAAAAACCATAGGTTTCACACATGTTATAGTTAGCGGAAATTTTACTGATAAAAAACCAGTGAAATTCCCCCGTTATAGTTAGTGTAGGCAACTAGAACTCACGCGACCGCAATCTTCTGCTGATGACATATGTGTCTTTATGAAAAAAAAATATTTGAAATATATGTATAGCTAAAAATGTATGGAAGAAGACATGGGCAAATAAGTGTCTAAATACAGTATTAGCATCAGCAGAGGATTGCGGTCGCGTGAGTTATAGTTGCCTACACTAACTATAACGGGGGAATTTCACTGGTTTTTTATCAGTAAAATTTCCGCTAACTATAACATGTGTGAAACCTATGGTTTTTTCAGTGAATATATATATATATATATATATATATATATATATATGTGTGAAAACATATACATGCAGCCTAAAATGTTTACAACATGGCAAAAATGCTGACATTACAAGGGTTTGCATTGTAGTACCCCTATTCCATAAGGAAAAAAAGAAGCACTAAACAATTGTCAAACAATAATGCTTTATTGCCATAAAGCAAACTTGTAATTGCAGGTATTAACCTGTAGGCTGCAACAGAGTACTAAGAAACAAAGACAACTGACATCTTGACTTTAAGGCATTAGAGTAGGGGTACCGTGCCTTTAAGACCTGCAGGAGACCCCTTGCTCCCATGATGCACCATTGGTGGCAGTTAGGTCAGTTCTTTTTTCCGGCTCCTTCTATGAAGATCCTGGAGCTTGAGCTCTTCAGTTTTGACTGAAAGTGATTTATTTGATAATTTTTTCTGACTCCTTAAGGCTTATTCTACTGGTTTTTGATCTTATCACTAATTTTTTCCAGTCAGAATGCCTGCCTTATTCAGGAAATGCCCTTCCTGTGGCAATAAGATGGCACTGGCAGATCCACACTCTGTGTATTGTGTGTCTTCCATCCTCACACAATCCTGACCGGTGTCCTCACTGCCAGAAATTTTCCAGGCGGACGCTGCGTGACAGAGAGCGCATAAAACTTCATGCCCAGCTGGAGAAGGACAGAAGCCATCATGGAGGTGACCATGGAGTCTTCAAACCACCTTCTTCAAGCAAACAACACTGAAAACGGCAACATACCACCTCTCCTGAGTCCACAAAGAAGAAGGTAACAGGAGATTCGCCGTCGAAGAGACCCAGACACTCTTCAGCGTCGGGACGAATCGCCATCTCGACATCGAGATTCTCCACCGCATGCAAGTAAGTCGGCGTTTAGGCACATCACTTCGGGCTCGAAGGCTATGGGTCTTAACAGAACTGAAAGTCGACGTCGAGACACTCTCCGCCACCCTTGAGAGGGTCGGCATCGAGAGTCACGATGGCGAACATCTCGCCACAAGTGGGCTTGTCGACGTCGAGAGCTTCGTCGAAGTCCCAACACTCGACGTCAAGAAGATCGACGTCGACTCAGTGCCATGGGAGATAGACGTCGAGATCACCAGGTCGACGGCGGAAGTCGACGTCTAGGTCGCCTCATCAACGTAGGCGATCTAACGTTGAGGTCTCCACATTGCCGTAGGCGATCGACGTCGAGAGCGGGACGGCGTTCCCATAGCAGATCCCCTCGATCGACGCCGATGGTGACGCAGACTTCATCGACGTTGAGGCATTCAAACAAAAGTGCAGCGGCCACAGAGGAGATGTCGTCTGGGGACCAGTCATCATCCCAAGGACTGCATATTGTGGAGATTTCACCTGAGAAATCTTCTAAAGCTGGAATGCAGTACGGTCTGTCGTCTCGCTGGCTGGAAGGTGTTTGGACAGGTGACTGCAAAAGTCCGGGCTCGGACTACTCTCGCACTTACTTGCCTTCTAGGATCTCCCCTCAGAGAAGCAAGTCTCCCCTCAGAAGACCAAGATCGCTTTCCACGCACCGATCACGGTCCAGGGGTTGTCCGTCTCCCCCCAGAAGACCAAGATCACCTTCTAGGCACCGATCAAGGTCCAGGGGTCGTCACAGCTCTCATCACGACCGTCCCCATAAGAGAAGACGCACAAGATCGCCCACATGGTCTTCCTCCACGAGGTCCTCGGTCCGGGACTATTCTCCGACCTTCTTCTCGACTCCTCCATCATGGGTGTCTCCCATCGATGACATCGCAACCTTCTCAGATGTCCTGGGTAGGGGTGCGCAGAAACTGAACATCACTTTGCATACCCCTGTGGTTTCCACATCGATCATCTTCAACACCTTACACCATCGTACAGCTCCTAGACCGCTGCTTCCTTTGCTGCCAGGACTCTTGCAACCAGCTATGGCCACATTCCTCACCCCTGCTACGGTGGGCTCCGTACCATCCAGGATTGCCAAAAAGTATAAGGCCCCAGCCGAGTATCCCTTATTTCTCAGAGTTGATCCACCAGCGGACTCTATCATTGTGGCGGCAGCCATGAGGTCTCACTCAGCGTCTGTGTCATCTTCTGTCCCCCCCAGAGAAGGACAGTAAGCAGATGGCCTCCGATGGCAGGAAAATGTGCAATACGTCGGCTTCTTCCATGAAGATTGCAAGTGCCTCAGCCCTTCTCGGGCGATAGGACAGGTCTCTTTGGGACTCCCTCTCAAGGTTCACCGAAAAGCTCCCCAAAGAAGACCGGCAGGACTTCAGCGAAATTCTACTGGAAGGTAGGCTAGTAGCCAATCAAGTTATAAGTGCGGCAGCGGACGCTTCAGATCTCGCCGCTCATGGTTACTCCCATGGCGTCTGTTCACGGCGCTCAGCCTGGCTGCGCCTCACAGGCCTCAAGCCTGATGCACAGAAAAAGACTCTAAATCTTCCATTTAACGGCTCCTCCTTGTTCGGGCTCACGCCGACGAGGAAATGATTAAAATGAAGACAGAGCTGGATACTGTCAAGGCTGTAGGTCTGGAGAAGCGCAAAGAATACCTGAAGTGCTTTCGTCAGGGGGACAAACGTTCCTTCCAGCAGAGGGTTCAAACCTATCAATGGTCCTCCCAGAACCAGCAGAGGCCCCAATTCCAGCAGAGGGGTCGTGGTAGAGGAAGAGGAAACACCACGCAGCAACAGTCCACCACTAAGCAGCCTTCCAAACAGTGAGGCATTGCTTCCTCTGCACCCTTTCGCCACTCCGGTAGGAGAGAGTATCGTTTTTTACCTGGAAGAGTGGGAAACCATAAGAGACAAATGGGTGCTGAATATTGTGCAGCATGGTTACTTGCTAAGGTTCAAGTCTCCCCCTCCGCAAGTGCCCCCGCAATTGAAGCGCCTTCCTCAACTTCAAAGTCGGCTTTTACAGGACGAAGTATCTATCCTCCTATCCAAGAGGGCCATAGAGGAGGTCCCACCTCTCCAAAGAAACCAGGGGGTATACTCCCGCTACTTCCTAGTCCAAAAGCGAGGAGTAGCCAAAGAGTACAGACCTATCCTCGACCTGCGCCTGCTGAACAGGTTTATCAGAAAGAAAAAATTCCGAATGCTAGCCCTGCATCAAATCCCTCCGCACCTTCACCAGGGAGACTAGATGTGTGCCATCGACCTGCAGGACGCCTACTTCCACATTCCTGTCTCAGTGAAACATCACTAATTTCTCAGGTTTCAGGTCTCTCGTCGCCACTACCGAGTGCTTCCGTTCGGCCTCAAATCCGCCCCACGGACATTCTCCAAGTGCATGGTGGTGGTGGCTGCCTTCCTCCGCAGGCGGAAGATCTTCGTCTATCCTTACCTAGACGACTGGCTCCTGAAAAGCTCCACACCTGTGCTACTACAGAGCCATCTCTCATACTGCCTCAACCTGGTGCATTCCTTGGGGTTGCAAGTCAACTACAAGAAGTTTGTCCTCAACCCGACTCAACGAATACACTATCGGGGCGCCTCCCTGGACTCCGCAGAGGAAAGCGTGTCCTTCGGAGGAGAGGTTATCATCAATGCTTCTCAAGTGCCACACTCTTCTCGACACTGCACTTCCCACAGCCAGGCAAGTGTCTTCACTACTGGGTTCGATGGCCTTGTGCATCTACTTTGTGCCCAATGCATGCCTTCACATGCGGCCTCTACCACAAGCACTCGAAGATCAATGGTCTCAGAGGTCAGGTCGCTGGGAAGATCGTGTCTCTCTCCACCAAGCTGCCAGGGACTCCATCAGATGGTGGATGAAACGTTCTCACCTGCTGCAAGGGGTCCCTTTTCATCAGACGCCTCCAACAAAGACAGTGGTCACAGATGCCTTAATGCAAGGCTGGGGTGCTCATATGGGCCAGCTTCAGGTACAAGGTCTCTGGTCCGAGAAAGAAAGAAGTTATCACATCAACTTTTTGGAGCTACTGGTGGTCCATCTGGCGCTCAAATCCCTGTATCCGTCTCTTCAATCCAGCCACAGTCAAATTCAGACAGACAACACAACAACTATGTTCTATCTGAACAAGCAAGGAGGCACCAGGTCACGAGTCCTGTCTCTGGAAGCCCAATCCATTTGGCAGTGGCTGCTGGTGAGAGGTCTCTCAATCGTCGCAGTTCACCTTCCAGGAACCCTGAACGTGCAGGCAGATGGCCTCAGCAGAGACTTCGTAGAAGGGCACGACTGGGTGCTCAACGAAGACGTCGCGCAGGAGGTCTTCTGGCAATGGGGAGTGCCGGACATCGATCTGTTCGCAGACGCGACAAACACAAAATGCCCCGTCTTTGCGTCCAGATTCCCGCAGCAGGAATCATGGGGGAATGCACTTTTGATCAGCTGGCCGCAGACATTGCTGTACGCTTTTCCTCCGCTCCCTCTAATCCCGGCGGTCATACAGGAGTTCTACAGGACCAACACCAGAATGATCCTGATAGCGCCGGAGTGGCCATGCCAGTGGTGGTACCTGGATCTCCTCCAACTGTCAGAGGTTCCACACCAGAGGCTGCCCTGCCGCCCGGACTTACTGACCAAGAACGAGGGGAGAGTGTTCCATCCCAAACTTCCCTCCCTCCGGTTGAATGCATGGCTCCTGAAGTCATCCAGTACGGACATCTAGACCTTTCGACTGACTGTATGGACATTCTTAGAGAAGCAAAGAGGCCCTCCACCACAAAGTCTTATGCTTTCAAGTGGAAGAGATTTTACCTTTGGTGTAGGAACAACGCTCTTGATCAGACTCAAGAGCAAGTGATTATTCCATACTTACTGCACTTGGCATGGTCAGGCCTGAAGTACCATCAGGGTCCACTTAGCTGCTATCACAGCTTATAGAAAGTCTCCTACCCAGACCTCATTTTTTTCAACTGCCTGTGGTCAAAGATTTCCTAGAGGGGCTTAAGAAAATGTTTCCACCAGTGAGGTCCCCTTCGCCTCCCTGGGAGCTTAAAATTGTCCTCACCAAATTGATGGGTGCTCCTTTTGAGCCTATTCATAAGGCATCTTTGCAGCATTTGACCTGGAAGGCTGCTTTCTTAGTAGCCATCACTTCAGCCCGCAGGGTAAGTGAGATTCTGTGCTGCAAGGAGCCTTACACTGTTTTCCAAGCCAATAGAGTGGTGCTGCGTACCCATCTGAGTTTCCTGCCCAAGGTGGTCTCGGATTTTCACATCAATCAGATTATCACGTTGCCCACTTTCTTTCCTCAGCCAACCACAACCCCCGGAGAGAGCTTTACATTCTCTAGACCTCTGGAGGGTATTGAAGTTTTACCTTGGTAAAACCCTTCCACTTAGGAAGTCTGACCAGCTCTTTGTTAATTATGGTTCAACAAATACCGGGCTGGCTACTTCCAAGATGGATCGTGTCCTGTATAGCCTTGTCTTACCAACTAGCCAACAAGGTTCTGCAGGGCAGACCACAAGCACACTCTACCAGAGGGAAAGTTTCTACTACAGCTCTCCTTCGCAACATTCCTATATCTGAGATTTGCAAGGCGGCTACATGGCGCTCGACACATACCTTTACACGCCATTACTGCCTAGATTCCGATGCACAGGCCGATGCCCAGGTAGGGCAGGCCTCTTTGAGGAATTTGTTTGCATAAGTGCTGTTTGAATGTGATGTTACTTCATGTTCTATATGCTCTGTTGCTTGTCCGCAAGACTTTGGGTATGGGCTTGCTAATCTAGTCATATATTATGATTATGGATGAGTATCCCCTGGATGAGAAGGATTAGTTACTTACCTGTAATCCTAGTTCTCATCCAGGGTATACTCATCAAAGTCATAAGCGACACACCCACCTCCCCGGACGAGCATTCTCTTCAAGTTATTGTTTATTGATTGCAGATCTACTCAGGTGCATATGCACAGTCAAAAAGAACTGACCTAACTGCCACCTGTGGTGCATCATGGGAGCAAGGGGTCTCCTGCAAGTCTTAAAGGCACGGTACCCCTACTCTAATACCTTAAAGGCAAGGTGTCAGTTGTCTTTGTTTCTTAGTACTTTGCTGCAGTCTACAGGCAAATGCCTGCAATTACAAGTTTGCTTTATGGCAATAAAGCATTATTGTATGACAATTGTTTAGTGCTTCCTTTTTTCCTTATGGGTTAGGGGTACTACAATGCAAACCTATGTAATTTCAGCATTTTTGCCATGTTGTAAACATTTTAGGTTGCATGTATGTATGTATGTGTGTATATATATATATATATATATATATATATATATATATATATATATGTCTACTGGCGGTCGCCAGTAGATAGTTATAGTTAGGACTGTGTTTCCATAGGAAATCCGCAACATTCTATTTGGAATAACTTTGGCGCCGGTCGATGAATCCTCGCGAAATTTTCAAAACTAATGGGGCGCTACGCTCCGCTCCTGTCCTGAAAGTCTCGGGGGGATCGTCAAGCGGGGGCTGAGAAAAAAGGGGGGTCCCAAAACTCGTTTTCCCCATGCATTTTCCCATAGGATCTTTAGTCCGAGCTACAGCCCGAACGGCTGAACAGAATTACTTGAAATTTGGCAGAGAGGTAGTCCTCAGGTCAAGGATGCACCTTTTGTAGGTCTGGTGTAAATCTGTTCAGTAGGTCCTGAGAAAATAGCATTTAAATCAATATATATATCTGTAAGCGCGCTCCGTGCGTTTACCGTAAGCTTACCGTACGGTGCCGTGCGCGAGCTCAATTCTGATTGGTGGTTACATGACTGTAAACATTCGAATCGGTCGAAATCAGGAAGTGTCCGCCGCCATTTTCTGTCTCTCGCACTGACAAAGGTGTGGAACGTGGAAAGGGGGCAACGAAGAGAGTTGCAGACCCCCTAGTGTTTGTCAGGGGGGTCCAAGAAGGACCCAAAAGTACGAAAAATACATTTAATAATTTAAAAAAGAAATCGCGGCGTGCGCGTACAGTAAGCTTACCGTACGCGCACGGGAAAAAAAATACAAATAAAATAAAGAAGTAACAAACAGTTATTAAATAAATTAAAGGACCCACAAGGGAGAAAAAAACAAATGTTACTGTGTAAAAAAAGGGGAGGCGCACACGGCATGGACAGAGCGCCCACAGCGCGCGCACGGTGCGCGAAGTGCACCGTGCGCGCAGGGTGTGCGCACAGTGAAAAACCAGAAAAAAAAATACATAACTTAGCATTTAAGAAACCGTACAAATTCACTGAAAAAACCATAGGTTTCACACACGTTATAGTTAGCTGTACATTTCACTCGTAAGAAACCAATGAAATTTCACGTTCTAGTTAGATCAGGTAACTATAACTTGCGCGACCGCAATCCACAATGTGTAATTTCAGATGTCATCATTGATGTCATGGGTGATGTCACTGACCATGTCATGAGTGATGTAATATGTGACGTCATCAGCAGTTTATTGTGGGCGCGCAAGTTATAGTTACCTGATCTAACTATAACGTGGAATTTCATTGGTTTTTTACGAGTGAAATGTACAGCTAACTATAACATGTGTGAAACCTATGGTTTTTTCAGTGATATATATTCACTGAAAAAACCATAGGTTTCAGGGGCGTTATAGATAGCTGGACTTTTCACTTGTACAAAACCATTGAAATTCCCCCGTTATAGTTAGCTTAACTAACTATAACTCGCGCGCCCGCAATGCACTGCTGATGACGTCACATATTACATCACTCATGACATGGTCAGTGACATCACTGATGACCTCTCAAATGACATCACTGATGTCATCCAGTGATATCTCGAGGTCGATGGAAGAATAAATGGGTATATAAGTGTCTAAATGGATGATTTGGTTTTGAAAAATTGATTATATAACTGACTGATTAAGTGTATCTTAGTGAATACATGGCTTAGTGAGTAATGTTTAAATATGTAAATATCTGTATCAGTCTCTCACTTTGTGTATAAGTGGCGGCATGGGTTGGTGAGTAGCTACATGAGTGTCTATATAGGTTATTAGTTGGTTTTTGAGTATCCGTATAAGTGTCTGATGTCTGTATGGTTCGGTGGGGGGGTATTACGTAGTGCATAGGTGCATGAATGAGTGACTCACTGTTTGTATGTGTTGAAGACAGCATGTGTGCAGGACTGTATGGGTGGATGAGTGTGTGCATGGGTGTGTTAGTGAGTGAATGACTGTCTTAATAGTGTCTCTATGAGTAACTACATATGTTTTAAACTAGTATATGTGACTATTGGTGTATAGAAGTGAGTATATGTGAGAGTGAGAGATTGAAAGAGTTCCTGTATGAATAAGTATGTGTTTCTATAAGTGATTGTTTAAAAGACTAAGTATGTGTAAGTTTCTGTAGAAGTAAGTGTGGTGGTGTGTGTATAACTGTATATGCAAGTAAATGGATGTTTGATTCTTTATTAGCATGAGTGACTGTGTGTGAGTAACTTTATGGATGAGTGGCGTTGTGTAACAGGATGTATAGGTGTATGAGTACATATGATGAGTGAGTACATGTATGAGTGACTGTATAGGACTGTTGGTGTGAATGAGTGGATGTGGATCTTACAATTACTGAGTAGGTTGTTGTAACTGATATTGGTATGTCCATTGTTTTGAAAATTTTAATTTCTATTTTTGAATGTGTGTATCAAAGGTTATATTAGGGGGAGAGGAGGTCTGCCACTCTTATCACAAGGATGATGTCATCAGTGATGTCATCAGTGATGTCACTGACCATGTCATGAGTGATGTAATATGTGACGTCATCAGCAGTGCATTGCGGGCGCGCGAGTTATAGTTAGCTAAACTAACTATAACGGAGGAATTTCCCTACAGAGATGGGACATGTGAAGAAAGAAGGAAAAACGCACAAAGAAAAAAAAGAAATGCAGAAAGAAGCAACAGAAGTCCTCAAAGACGAAGAAAAGTGCACTAAGAAGTATAACGTGCAGAAAGAACAAACAGAAGAGCAGAAAGAAGCCTTGTTGCAAAATCATCCTGTACCCTCAACTTTTTCAGACGGATACTGGTGGTAACTGAGTCTGACTAACCAGTCCTAGAGCCAGTGCTATGTTAAAAGACACTCAGAATACAGTGAAAACAGCTACATACACTACGGCACACTATGCGTTGGGGTCCCCCTGTGATTAACATGACCTCCTCTGTAAGCCCCTAGTATATAATAGGGCAGGGGATTAAAACTACCTCTTAAAACGCACCACAGGGCGTGTTTGAACGCGTCACCTCAGGCCCCGTCCCCTCCCTTCACCACTGTGTAAACGCGCCCTGTGGCCGTTCTGAGTTGAAAGATTAAGTCCCCTTGAATCCTAAGGGTCCCTAGGGTCAAACTAGCCCACTAGGTACCTCCAGTAAGCGCCACAGAGCTGCGTTGCATGGAGGTGTAAAAAGGGGCGTGTCCTCAGAATACCTGTCTGCAACGCAGCTCCCTGGCGCATACTGGAGATACCTGTTGGGCTAGTTGGCCCTCAGGGACCCTCAGCATTGAAGGGGAATTAATTCCTCAACTTACAACTGGCCAGGGGGCGCGTTTGCAGAGTGCTGCAAGGAGGGGGCGTGGCCTCCGGCGCGATGCCGGTCTTTTATTTTTTTTTATTTTTTAGGAGGGCTGTGTGGCCCCCTTTCTTTTTCTAATTTATTAGCCCTGGGTACCCCATCCCCCGGGCCATGGCCTAATTTTTTTTTTTATTCTTTAGGAGGGGGCTGTGTTGCCCCTCTCCTCAGGCCACTTATGGCCCCGGGGACCCCATCCCCCGGGGCCGGCCTTTGATTTTTATTATTTAAAAGAATATATATATTTATAGAAACACATAGGACATGCTGGACAAACCGTATGTACCTATCACCATGACGATTTGCGTGATATTCATTAAAAGACGACTATGCATACAATGAATCCACGTAGAATGTATTCACACCGCTAGTGAAGCTCTGACATGTCCGACACTCTACCGTGCCTAATCCCGGCGCCCCCGCTGGTGGGTACTCTCCAAGTAGACACCCTTGTCGTTTATTTATACAAACATGGGTAGCTATTGACGGGCACATTTAATACACATGCACACCAAGCCATTCAAAGGGCATTCGACAAAAATTCGACCAAAACTATGCAAGAAACCCCCTCACGGTTAATAAAACACACATCCACCGCCGGATGTGTAATACTTTTTATTTAACTCTCTGGAAAGGAGACAAACCTCACTTGAGAGTCACAGCGTGCTCCTGGCTGAGCCCAATGCTGTGTTACACCCACCAGTGCCCGCCGAGTGCCACACACCTCTGTGTTGTATTCCACCAGCTAGTGCGTATGCTATGACACTCTCTAGCCCATGTGCACTGTAACACCACCCCGTGAATGTCATGCCACACTTGCCTTCGCACGGGTTATATTGCCCCATCTAACGTGCCTTCCTCGATGCCTATGTTAAAAGCACAGCGCTATGCCATACATATTATAATCTGGGATCCATATCTTTGTCACAGTGCATATGCAATGTTACACTACCCAGCACATATTTTATATTACAACTTTAGAGACTAGTTATGTTACACAACACTGCCCTGTGCATATTCCACTCCAAGGCGCATATCACATAGCAAGCGCTAGTGCCTGTGCTATCTCGCGCTCTCCAATGAATCTGTCATTGCGCACAATGTATTGCATATTATATTTCAAGGCCCGGTTCATCTTATATCACACTTTTTGGTGCATAGTTTATACCATATACTATATCTAGTTTTCATTTTCAATCGTGCTCTCAGGACTATGTTCTATATAACACTGCGTCCACCTACCCTTTTCACAGGCATTACATTTTGCGATGGGGGGTGGAGTGTCAGGGGATGTTTCTGCCAAGTGAGCCCGGAGTCACAGTCCCAAATGTCCTCTTCTTCCTGAATAAAAGTGAGATTATGCTGCATACTTGTTCATATTTTAAGTAGTTCGCACAGACACATATTTTAAAAACAATAAAGTTCCTAATAGCCACCTTCTATGAACAGTTAGCTTGCTGCCCCATCCACCTCCTCCCTATCCTCTGTTGTCTGAATCCATGGACTAGCCTCCTCCCTCCTGCCATGCAGGGTCTGATGTGCTGCCACTGCCCTCCATTTAGCATGATGTACCAGTCCACTCCTCCTGCCCTCCATTGCCCAATTCTATGGCCCATCATTGATCTCCTGCTTAGCCTCTGTGCTTAGCTTGCTGCCCCTATTCTCCTTCCCCCCCGATGTCTTTGTGCATGCCCCTGCTCCATCATTTTTGCCCACCATGTTCCATGGACCTGCCACTCCTATCTACTGAGTGTTCTGTTGAGCTGCCACTCCCCTCCCACCTGCCTAGCATTGTCAGATGACTGTAACCTGTCCCTGCCACCTCCACCCTGCCTGTCCACATGCCATGCCCCTATCCCCTTCCTCCTGTCCTCCATTGTCCATTTTACTGCCACACCCTTCTGCCCTCCCTGGTCTGTTGTGCTGCAACTTCTCCTCCTGCCTGCCCTGCGCGGTCTGTTGTGAGGCCCCTTCCCCGAACTCTCTTGTCTGTGCCCAGGTCCTGACCCTCCTTTATATCCTCCATGGTCCTTTGTGCATGCCCCTGCACCCTCCTTCTTGCCCATCATAGCCATTGTGCTGCCACTTACCCTCCCGCTTGCCATGCATGGTCTTCTGTGCTGCCATGGCCCCTCCCACCTTCCCTGTGTGGTCAGCTAGCTGCCCCTGACTCCCTCCCACCTTCCCTCCATGGTCTGTGTGTATGCCATCATAGTCTCACTGTTGCTCTCCATGGTGTCTTGTTTCTAGTGCCCATCCTGCCTGACCTCCATGGTCATCTTGCTGCTCCTGCCCTGCCCCCTTGCCCCCAGCCCTCTGTTTCCATGTGCAGACCCCTATTCCCTCCCTCCTGGCTTGTCGGTTCCATTGTAATGCCCCTGATCCGTCCCTCCTGCCCTTTATGGTCTGTTATGCTGCAGCTTTCTCTCCTTTCTGTCCATTATGGTCAGCTAGCTACCATTGCCTCTTTCCCCTCTGTTGTCTGTTGTCCATGTGCATGGTCCTGTCCCCCTCCTTATTGCTTTCTATGGATTGTTGTGCTGCACTCCCGTCCCGCATGCCCTGTGTGGTGTATTGTGCTGCTGCAAACCCTGATGCCTGCCCTGTAGGGTCAGTTTGGTGCACCTCTCAATGTCCCTCCTGTCCTCTGTTATCCGAGTCCATGTCCCTACCCTAATTCCTCCTGCCTATCATGATCCATTGTACCATACTTGCGAACAAAGAGGGAGATTTTGAAATAAAACTGGGGTATTGATTTTCCCCTTTGAGTTACATTGAAAAAGAGGAGATTGTAGACAGGAGACAGATCAAATAAAGCCCATTTGAGCTTAAAAACATTGGACGTTTCCTGGCTGAAACGGGTCTGTTGGCATGTATGGTTGTATGACCGCTGCCTCTTCCTTCTGCCCACAATGGTCTATTATATTGCCACAGCCTCTCTTGCCAGTCCTGTATTGTTGGTTTGTTGCCCCTGCCCCCCTTTCCACTGCCCTCCATAGTCTGTTGTGCTGCCACTGCCCTTCCTGCCTGCCTAGTGTGGTCAAATTGTTGCCTCTGCACTCGCCTGCCTGCCTTCAATTTTCGGAGTCCGTGCACCTGGCCTCTGCCTCTCAACAGTATCCCAATGAACAACTAGATTGCTAACATTCTATATTTATTACAAAAGTGTGGAACGCCTGACGTCATCTTGATGTAATCAAAACCGTAATGCCTAGAGCATTTCCTTTAGAAATTACATATATGAGAGGGTCTTATTTTCATCAAAATTTATGGTTAGTGCTCTAAAAAACTAAAATGAGGACATATTTTCTGAGTTTTCAAATAGCGACAAAGCACTTTTAAATTATTTGTAATCTTAGTTTTTTTATCCAGTTGACCACTTGATTAAATGTTGAATCCAAGGGGAGAGGGTGTGTTGTTACTTCCAGAGCTGCAGACTTTGCAACTGGGGAACCAGGTAGAGTTTCTGCTTCAGCTCAACATTCTGTGATTCTGGTCAAATCACTTAATCTCCCCATGTCTACAACCAAAATGAATTTGATCTTGTGTGATGTAACCGATGCTCATGTAAAGCACTCCAATGCCTGACAAGTCTGCACTATATAAAACTGCAAAAACACAAAAAATAAGTGTTTTGCACACTTCTGTCATTGGGCTACAATTGGGCTCTTTTGTCTCTGGTGGCCATTTCAGGAGATTTATTTGTTATGAAGTTTCCTAATTTCCTCATTTACTGCAGTCTCCTCAGTAGGAAATACTTTCAGTTTTTTACTGTGATTCCATCAAGAAGACATTCAGATGTGTCACACATTTTCTATAAATTCTGAATGTTAGCACTCTAGTTGCTCATTAGATCACTGTAGTAAAGCTACTGCTCACCAGGCAAGTCTGCTGCTGGTATTCAAAGTGCATGTTTCAGTCTGCATGTCAGAATTTTTTTATGAAATAAAAGAGGATTTCAGAAGTCAAAATGTGCCCTAGTTTTTCTTTCTGCAGCACTAATCATAATTTATATGGCAAAATGAACCCCCTCATTTTGTTCCTTTGTAAATTAAATGTTTTAAGTGTTACCACTTTATTCCAATCAAGATGGCTTCAGGTGTGCCATACTTTTGTCATAAGTAAGACTGTTAGCGCTCTAGTTGTTCTTTAGAGCACTCTGGGAAGCTGCAGTAGAACACAAAGGAATCAACTGACAGTCTCTGCCCTTGTTGGATGTACATGTTTTACTGAGAATGTCAGACTTCATTCTTACATGACTGAGAAAGATAATGTGAATTTACAGAAAATATGCTCTCAGTTTAGCTTATAGATCCTCTGTGGGAAAAGCATGAGAAAATAGTTTTCTCTCAAACATGGTTCATGATATCACAGCAGAAGGCTTTTTCACCTGGTAAAATCACCTTAGAACATACCACAGTTCCTAAAATGAGTATGGTACCATCAACAAATGATTTATAATGTAACTAAAGTCTTAAAACCTTCTATTAACTGCAATGCTTTTTAATGAGGTGCTATCATGTATATTGGTCCCAAGATGGCTGCCAACACTTCTTGGATGAAGTACTGACAGCCAATCAGATCTCACGATGAGATGTGTCGTTAGGCTCCGCCCAGATATATATGTGATTTTACTTTTGATTTTCTCAGGAACTACTGAACAGATTGACACCATATATGCAAAAGGCACATCCCTGAGCTGAGGACTACCTCTCTGCCAAATTTCAAGTAATTCTGTTCAGCCGTTCGGGCTGTACCTTGGACTAAAGGTCCTTATGGAAAAATGCATGGGGAAAACACGTTTTGGGACCCCCCTTTTTTTTCTCGGCCCCCGCTTGACTAATCGCCCCGAGACTTTCAGGGTAGGAGCGGAGCGCCCCACCGATTTTGAAAAATTTGCGAGGATTCGTCAACCGGCGCCAAAGTTATTCCAAATAGAATGTTGCGGATTTCCTATGGAAACACGGTCCTAACAATAAATATCTACTGGCGATCGCCAGTAGATAATATACATGTGTGTGTATATATGTATTTTCTATATGCTCCGGGATCCCGCACATGGGCGGGGATTATTCATAGATTATGACTTTGAGTATACCCCTGGATGAGAACTAGGATTACAGGTAAGTAACTAATCCTTTTGGGCTATGTTGCCATTAAAAGATTACAGAATGATTGGAAGAAAGCTTTGATAAAATTTATGCAAATTTGGTTTGCCATTAGGTAATATATAGTCATGTTTTTAATAGACGTTTCTAATGCTTAATCTGAAATTTAGTTTTTTTTTGTTTTTTTTTTTCAGGTGAAAAACCATACAAGTGTGAATTTTGTGAATATGCAGCTGCTCAAAAAACATCATTGAGGTATCATTTGGATCGACATCACAAAGACAAGCACACTGATTCAGTGAGGGAAGTTAAGTGCGATAATAGAGAATTAGTATTGATACATGACTCTGAAGACCTCTCATCAGAAGGAAATCAAAATATTAAAATTTGCAAAACGTCTCCGGGACAGTTAGATGACGCCAAAGAAGTTGACTATTCATCTGCTGAATGGCAAAAGGATGACTTTCCTGTTCAAGGCTCTAAGCAAGTTGCTGTTAATCCTGCTGTGAGAAAAGAGGCCCAGATTGATAACATACATTCAAATCGGAACAAAAGAAATATATTTGCTGTTTCCCAAGTGGAGCCAAAAGTGGAGGCAGTTGAAAATATACTAACAAGTGCAATTACACATGATGCTTGTATGGAGACTAAAATAAAAGATGACCAAAAGCAATCAATTCCAAGGGCTCAGAATACTGCTGATGCAATAATCAACCTGGTTAATTGCAAACAAAGAGCTAATGTTTGCACACAAGAAGTACCTTTGAACCTCTGTATCCGGACTGGGGAGGAAGGTTCTGCGGTTACTGTCACGAGGGCACACTTGGCAATCAGCACATGCCCATTTTGTACTTACAAAACCCTTTATCCTGAAGTTTTAATGATGCATCAAAAATTGTTGCATAAATATAATCCCTGCCAGACCAGTAAAAATGGTTTAAAAAATAAGAGTGATTCAACTAAAATCCGACGTACTGGGTGTCCACCATCTCTTCTTGGGAAAGACGTATCTCCTTTATTCTCTGATTTCAAGACCAAGGGTCCAATAGCAACACATTCGAAATCACATAGCTTTGAAAGGGATAAGCAGTTCAAGACTTTGGAAAGCAATATTCCTTCCTTACCAGGGCAAGACTTTAACAAGTATTCAGACTCCAGTAATTCTAAATCTAATCGATTGCAACGGAACAATACTTCACAAATGACCATTTATCAAAAAGCTGAATTGCACCACAGAGGAACCATGCCTCAAATATTCGACCGAATGAACAGGCCAGACGTAAAGCCTGTGAACATACCTTCTTCTAACATCTACAGCAATATGAATTGCCACTTTGAGTATCCCTTTGAAAATGGACCTGCCTTGTTTGGTGATCTACACAGAGAATACTTTTATGATAAAGCTATGGATAAAAGCAATTTTGAATTTGGCGAACCTTCATCTAAGAAAGTTAAACCAAGCTTTGTGGGTCATGAAAGAGGTAATTCAGAAATTGGTTTGGTTAGAAGAGGAGTTGATATGGGAAGAATGTATCCAGCCCCAAGTGTTTTACAACGCGAAAATGTACCCTCCAAAAATGCATCTATATTAACGTCGAAGTCTGGGCTTCTCAACACAAGTTCTGTTGATCCTCGGTGGGATGTGTTTAAGACCTTTGGCTCCCACAGTAATGGCCAGCTTTGCAGCAGTTATGTAACTGGCAGAAGTCCGATGTACAGCCCGGCGATGGAAGGTAATGCACTTGTTGTTATTGTTATTAGATTAAAACTGTCATGGCTATAGATCTGTAATATGTTAGGTTTAAGAACCAAAAGTGACTGAAATGTGTATTGGATGCGTGGTTATATAGAGTTGCTGGCTTATTTTCAATGATGCGCCCCCCCCCCCCCCTCTTCTTTGTTCGCCTAGCTCTAAATATTTACGGATGGGATCCTGACGCCACGGTTTGTTAGGCCTGGAAAATACTCCTTTCAAAAAAATACCGGCTGCAGCTAACCTTCTTGAGGCACTGCATGCATCGTTCACTCCTTAGCAATAAATTGTGTTTGCCTTAACTTCTCTGTTTTTCTTGTGAGTTTCCTTAGTGGTACACTCTACTATATGGGTTTTTCAAGCTACATTTCATTTTCTGTAAGTAATCTGTATTGAGTCTGAGCCACCAACTCATTGCATGCCTGCCTTGTGCCAGAGCGTAAAGCTGTACCTCAGATTTGCCTCCAGCAGATGTTGAATAAGTGGCAACTTAAGGACTTGGGATTTCATCTCCTTTGTAGAGCAGGTACATAGAAAATAGACCATTCTGTGTTGGCAGGCCACATGGTATGTATTGTTGTTATAGTTATTATATTGTTTGTTTTCAGAATTCTTTCATCACATAAAGACCGGTAATAGTTGATAATTGGGTCTTCTGTGATCTGTTTTCTTCTAAATTTTGCAGGCAGAAAAGTTTCGGGACTGATTAGGCTTGATGTGGTCTCTGTTGCTAGAAGATAACTGCATTCTCCCTGTAAGGAAGAGAGTATGTCATGGTCCTGTGCATAATCCACAGGAGTTATTAGACGTGTGAACTGTCCGGACAGATTTTCCTGGCATATTATTTCAAACACTCTTTAGTGCAAATTCTTTGCTGTAATGCATGTGCCCTGGATTAAATTGATGGTCGTTTCTTCATATACACTGGCACCATGTGTCTAATCAGCGCTCTGAGCGTATTTGTTGCATTCTAGAACATTGATCCTTCATGAGTGCCCCGACAACACAACTGTGTTTATCTTCTTGCTCTCTAGTTGTATTTTTTTGGTCATTGTCTGTGTGCCAAAGTGCTCCTTAGCGTCCACGATCACTGTATAAATAACTGAAATGACATCTTTGCTATTGGATTTTGACCAGGTGCATTAATGCTTTCTCCTGATCGATCGAATGTTGTACCTTCTCTAATTACACACACAAAGGGGCGAGTTGGTACCCCCCAAAGGGGGGGGGGGGGAGGGGGGAGTACCTTGCTGTGGGCTCAGCTCTAATTTGGGAGTGCGGTATAATGTTTTCGTTGTGGATAAGTGAAGCGATTCGGTTACATTTTTACTATTAAAAACCTTTGATATACCATAAAAGATATCTCTGTACTCAAAGGGTACCCAGGTCATACTTTAAAAACAAAAAAGCGTATTTATTAAGACCCCCAATGATTCTTACATCGGCAAAAAAACACGTAGTTGCTTACATATTGGATCTGTTTACCAGCCTACCTGGGTCCATCAGCTTTCTTCGGGGCCTATAAACTTCCTGCCTAAATGTTTCACACTTTTTTTTAATTTTTTTTTTTAAACATTTTATTGGTTTTCAAGGTCTCGTAATACAAATACCAACATAATAATAGTTTGTAGCAACCTCATTCCTTACATATCTCACAGTGGTTTATACATAATACAATCCCGTCGCTTCATAGATAGAGTATTTTGTACTCTGGGATAAGTGTTCCAGAAGCAGAGTCCTGTCAGGGTATCAACCCCTATTGTTAATGATATCTTCATCATATTTATGCATTTAAACAATCCCCAACTCCCCCCCCCCCCCCCCCACCCGTTCCTCCCCCGTCTCACTTGTATGTCTGTGTCCTGTCCTGTGCATTTAGCATCTTCCACTGTATACTCATCCCAATCTGTGTATACTCATTATACAACACCCTTCCCGTGTACTATCAACAAAAATCAGGCGCCCTTCTGTACGGACAGTAATGCACTCTGTGTAGGGTCTTAGACTTCGTCTACCGATTTTATCGCTTCCATCATTATATCCCATTCCAGCGCTATTGGTATTTTTCGCAGCCCCTTGAGTTCGTCTGTACGTAGTGCCGCGCTTTCTGCAGCGCCCCATTTCACCATTTCCGTATGCCATGTCTGTATGTCTGGGGGGTCTCCGCGATTTCCATCGCATAGTGATATTACGTTTAGCTAGAATGAGCGCTAAATCTATAAAGCGGTATTGCACTTTGTGTTGAGGCTTGTTTGTGGAGCCCTAAGATGCATTCCTCCAGTGTATTCTGTATTTCCCGGTTCGTCGCTTCCCCTATCCTCTGTCTGATAGTGTCCCAGTATCCCCGCACTTTAGGACAGGCACATAGCATATGCATTATGCATGCTCCCTCTAATAGGCATCGCGGGCAGTAGTTTGGGGTATGTGGGAACATTAGATTTAATTTATGTGGGGTAAGATGAGCACGGTGCAATACCATTGTCTGTATGAATTTGAACTTTGCGTTCCTTGAAGTCTTCCTTGGGTATTCCAGTATCCGTGTCCATTCTCTATCCGTGATGACCCTGCCTATGTCCCCCTCCCATGCAGTCCTCAGTGTAGGAAGTTGTCGGCTCCCGTATGTGAGCTAATACCTGTATAGATCCATCTAATAAGGTGTCTACCTCTCCCCATATAATATATCATCCTAACTAGCTCGTTGGTAGTGGGTTCCTGTCTTTGCGGGGCCCAGTGCGTCCTGATGTATCTCAGCAGTGCAGCATGTATTATATATAAATATGCCGGGACCCCCGTTTCATCTACGAAGGTGTCATGATCTAAAAATATTCCATCGCCAAAGAGATCTGCCATCATGCTAACTCCTGCTTCCAACCAGTGCTTCAACCTGCGTTTCATAAGTGTGCCTCCTGGTAGGGGAGTCCCCGGTAAGGCAATGTTACCTGCATATGCTGGGGGTGCCTGTGTGTAGTGTAGCGCTGCCTTCCAGCAGCAAAGCGCCGTGGCCAACAATGGGGGAAGATCATTCCGCGGTCTACTACCCGGTAATAATAGCTTATGTAGTACGCCTTTGTCTATGTCTGCCATTGTGAGTCCTATTTCCTGCAGGTTACGTTCCGCCGTCCAGTATGATAGCCCTTGTAATTGGCTTGCATAATAGTATGCTCTCAAATCCGGGACACCCAGGCCTCCCATTCGTGTGCTTACTTGTAGCTTCTTTAGACTTGTACGTCGCCGGCCAATCCCCCAAATAAGTTCAGTGAGCATCGTGTTCAGTAATTTGAATGTGGCCTGCGGCACTTTTAGTGGTAAGTTCGTAAAGTAGTACAAGAGCCTCGGCAGCACCACCATTTTTGCTATGGATACCCTCCCCATTACAGAGAGTGACAGTGTCGTCCAGAACACTATGCTCGACTGCAGGGTCCGAATTGCTTTGTGCAAGTTTCCATCTAACATGTCTTCATGAGCCCTGTATATTTGTATGCCACGGTACTTAAAAGTATTCTGGGCCACCTCCAAATGAGCATCCCCAAAGGCCATACTGTTGATTTCCGCATGGTCTGTGAAGAAGAAAGCATATGATTTCCCAACATTGATGGCCAGCCCAGATATTAGTTCAAATTGTCAGAACATGTTGTGTATTGAGCCCAAAGGCACAGTGAGGTCCCGTAAATACAATAGGATGTCATCTGCATATGCCGAAAAAAGATGTCGCATTCCCCAACACTATGCCCTGGTCTGTGAAGTCTTTACGCAGTGCTATTGCTAATGGTTCTAAAGCTAGTATGAAGATTAGAGGGGATAGAGGACAGCCCTGTCTGGTCCCTTTATGTATGGAATATTCCTCCAAAATATGATTACCAGTTCTTGCTCGTGAAGTAGGGGCTTATAGAGTAAACGCAACCAGGCGATATACCCCTCTGGGATTCCAAACTTCGCCAGGGCCTGGAACATGTACTCCCAGCTGATAGAATCAAAGGCTTGTCTTCGATCAAAAGAGAGACAACCTGCATGTGGGTAGAGGATCGGAGCTTCTGTCAGTAAATGATGTAACTTTCTAATATTTAATGACGTGCTACGTGTCGGAAGGAACCCTGTCTGGTCAATGTGAATTAGTCCAGGTAAAGACGGTAACAGCCTATTAGCTAGCACCTTACTTAATATTTTATATTCCGTGCTGAGCAGGGACAACGGCCGATAATTGGCCATATCCGTGTGGTCTCTTCCGGGTTTCGGAAGGGATATTACTAACGCTTGTGCCATTGTATTCGCTAAAGATCCCTTGTCCCATGCTGCTTTATATAACATTTCCAATTGCGGTACCAGGGCTTCTGCATATGTGCTATAAAATTCCGCGGGGAGCCCGTCTAAACCAGGGGTTTTATTACGCGGAAGTCCCTTTAAGGCTATTCGAATCTCGGATTGGGTAATGGGTCCTGTGAGATCTTTCAGGGCTGTCTCTGTGAGTCTTGGGTACGTTAGGTTAGAAAGGAAGGCTTCTGCATTGGGTGCAGGGGTTTGGTCTGCCATGGTGTATAATGCAGTGTAATGTCTAAAGGCTGTGTTGATATCTGCCTGCGTAGTGACCTTCGTCCCATCTGCCAGCGTAATTTCAGGTATAACCACCGCTGGGGGGGGGGGTCTCGGAGTATCTTGGCAAGTAGCGCCCCAGATCTGTCTGCTTCAGCGTGCGCTCTTTTCGTGTATGCTTGATAATCCATGACCCGCAGAGACTCCAAGAGTTCAGCATGCCTTATTCTCACTTCTTGTAGCGGGCCCTTGGAGTCCACGTTTGTTATGACCTCCTGTTCTAATTTACCCATTCTGCCTTCTACCTCCATCAGTGTTCTATGAATTTCCTGTCTAGCACCCACTATCGCTTTTCCCCGGATCACGGCTTTGAAAGCGTCCCATTCTACGAGTCTGCTCGTCGCCGTGTCGCTATTTTCAGCAAAGTACTGCTCGATGGTCGTCGCTATGTCGCTACGGAATACAGAGTCCTCCAGTAGCTGTCGCCATAGTCTCCATGTGGGCACCGGTGTAGGAACCCTCCCCCACGCTAAGGTCATTTCCATCGGGTTATGATCCGAGAAAGTTTTTGGCAAATATGTAGCCTGTAGCGTTTGCATTGCTATCATGTCGGAGCAGCATGTTCTGTCTATTCGTGTATGTAGGTCGTGTACTGTAGAGTAGTAGGAGTATTCCCTATGCGTGGGGTGTCTCATCCACCAAACATCGCATAAGTTCCACCCGTTTGCCCAGCTTCTGCCTGTCTATGAACACCTGCTCCGTGCAGTGGCGGATGTGACCTATCTAGCGCTACATCCATCCCAGCATTGCAGTCCCCCCACCCCCCCACCCCCCACAGTATCCACGGTTGCGAGTCCCATCCTACCAGTGCTCCACTTACTATATCCCAGTATTTATCTTGCTCAAAATTCGGTGCTTATACCGTTCCCAGGACTATTGGCTGTCCATCTAGCATCCCTCTTACGAATATGTATCTTCCTAGTTTATCCACCCTCTGTTCCAACGCTGTAAATGGGACTCCAGATCTTACCCAGATGGTGGTTCCCCTTGCATAGCTAGAGTAAGAGGTGGAGAAAATTTGCCCCCTCCATTTTTTACGCAATTTTGCCACCTCGCTGTCGCTCATGTGAGACTCTTGCAAGTATACTAATGGCCGTGTATAGCGCCTTCGCCATGTGGGGGCCATTGCTAGCGCCCGTCACGCGGTGCATTCAGCTAAACAATAAGACGGTGGAGCTTCTACGGACCCTAGGTCAAATCATTATACCACATTGTACGTGAACCAGTAGAACTGCTTAGTGTATATCAAAGCCCTTTGATTAGTTACATTACATATATGCATTCTTATACTTGCGGGTACAGTCATCCATATAGATCTTTGATAACTTGCGGGATCGCGGATGGAAACCGAGCCAGGCTGCCCTCTGAGTCCGACTCGTGTGTTGCTTCTTCTTCCGAAGAGGTCTTGGCCGTTTTGCTTGAGTCTTGCGTGAACGTGGCCGCCACCACAAGTGCCTGAGATTTACAT
This sequence comes from Triturus cristatus, assembly GCF_964204655.1. Lineage (NCBI taxonomy): Eukaryota > Metazoa > Chordata > Amphibia > Caudata > Salamandridae > Triturus > Triturus cristatus. The sequence goes on from NC_140590.1 coordinate 1,403,173,728, forward strand.
CTGCTGCGTTGTGAGGCATTGCCGTGCAGGAGTCCGTGTCTTTGTCGTTTTTCGCCTTGGGGATCTCCCCGGTCCCGCCGTAGTCTTCACAGTGGGGTCGAGAGGCCGGCGGCGTGGCGTGTGTCAGGTCCATCACCTCTATCCAGTCTTCTGTGCCACCGGGGCTTTCAAAGAAGTAGGATTTTTTTGGTCATGTTTAACTTTCAAGCGGGCCGGGAAAAGCAGTGCATATTTCAAATTTAAGTCTCGGAGTTTCTTTTTGACTGCTAGGAGAGAAGAGCGCTGTTTTTGGACCATCATTGTATAGTCTGGGTATAGGGAGATTTATGTGTTCTCGAAATTTATAGGGGATGTCTCCCGAGCTTTCTGCAGGGGGGTGTCGCGGAAGTTCAGTAGTTTCACAATTAAGGGTCTAGGCGGGGCACCCGGCTTTGGGCGGCCCGTAGGTATCCTGTGCGCTCTCTCAATACAATATTGTGTGGAGAGTCCTTCATTATTGACGTGGTCCCGGAACCATTTCTCCATATACATGGTCGCATCGTTCCCCCTCACTTTTCTCCGGCAGCCCGATGACGCGGATGTTGTTCCGCCTGGCCCGCCCCTCTGCATCCTCCTTCCTGTCCAGCAATGTGGCCACTTGGTCCTGTAGTTGTGCAATCTTAGAGTCCGCTTGCGATTGTCGAGGAATCACTTCTTCTAGCGTTGTAGCATTTTCTTTCACTTTGTCCGCAAGTTTTGCGTGGTCCGCTTTAAGCAAGTTAAGGCCAGTGGTGAGCGTTCCGATTTGGAGCTCTATCGCCTTCCGAGATTCGCGTACTTCCTGCAGGATGAGATCCAGCTTGTCCGCGTGTATCGGTGCAGCCAGTGTTGTGGCGTCACCAGGATTGCGGTGTGCCGTCGCCATCGTCTCTGGGACTGCGTTGTGTTCTCCTTGTTCCTGAGGCTTCACCCCTTTGCGTCCCATTCTGCCCTTCGCTCCGGCTATAGGCAGTATCAGCGCAGCGGTCCTCAGGCCCCGGCCCGGGGCTCCTTTAGGTCGATCGCGTGCCCCCTCCTTCTTTATCCCGATGCTCACCAAGCTGAGGCACTGATTACTTCCGTCACTGGCCTTATGCCACACAGTATCCCGCACTCCGCTGCCTCATCCACGCACACTCGCTGCGCGTTGTGTCTTGCGTCAGGTCTTCGCCGCCCCGTGCCGCCGCTGTGCACGCCGCGCTGGTGGCACCGTGTTCAAGGCTGCTACATCATTCACCGAGTACAACTTTCTCTGCATGCACCAGGGGTATAAGGGCCGCGGCAGTGCAGGGCGGCACGGCAAACGGCCTCACCGGGGTTCCTCTCTGATCACTCACGGGTTGTCCTGCCCCGGGGGCCCGCCAGATTACCTGCTGCCGCGTCAGTCCTACAATGGGTTTTACCTTTGTGTGCTCTTCTGTAGCCAGTGACACCAGGGGAGCTTCCTCTCCTTGTTCTGTTGTCCGGACCCGCTGGGCTCCTCTCGAAGGTCCCAAAGCAGATATGTACACTCCTGTCTTCTCTCGCCCCGCTACGACCAGGATCAGGCCGCACTGCAGCCGCGGCCTCGCTTAGCTGCCATGTCCTTTGCGCCTCGCTCGCCGCGGCACCTTATGCAGGGGGGGGGGGGCGTTCCCACCGCCCTACGCAGCTCTACCCCGCGGCAAGGCAATAGATCCCCAGAGCTGCGGCCGCACCGCTCCAGCCCGGGCACGGTCTCACCATCTCGCAAGCTCAACGGAGCCCTGTAGCCAGCACCACCGCGGGCCCTCGCAGGCAACGGGCCGCCTGCGTCACGGGGCCGTCGGGGGCATATCTCGCGCTGCGGGTGTCCCTCCGACTTCCCGACTTCGCCGGATCGTCTCTGCCGGCCCCCGCTGCTTTCCTCCGAGTGTTTTGGGGGCTTTCTAGGTCGTTTCAGCCCACGCTCATAAGGATCGTGGTGGTCCGGGTCCGGAGCTCCTCTATGAAGCAGCTGCCATGCTTGGCTGCTAGCCACGCCCCCACCTAAATGTTTCACACTTGTGTGAAGAATATACTCAAAAGCATGGGTATAAGGCTTTCATACCTGTTATTATTTATGTAAAGGAACCTATGAAGTAGATCAAAAATATTAAAATAATTACTTTCCCATATGTTTTAAAATCATAGATGTGTGCAACAATGTGAACACAGCAAAACAACGTCGCACAAATTGATGACTTGCCTGACATGGTTGCTTACATCGTGTACTTGGCTAGGAGGAAGCATGTGTTTCCCTGTAGACTAACTCTTAAATGTAAAGTAAAAAAATAAATAAAGTGTTCCATAATAATTGGTTATAGATTATTTTTATAAGCCATTCCTGATTGAATACATGCATGACCCTGCACTCGACAACGGGCAATTTTTGGGTGAGAGGTGGCTTCAAACCATCTAACCGAAAGGAAAAAAAAACTAACATACAGTGACCAAACCAAAAGGTTTTTTTTATACAACCCATTGGTATTGGTAACTCTGATGGTCGTTTCAAAATGTGGCCCATGATCCTAGTATTTGTTGTACAAAATCTGTACAGCATAGAGTCCAGCAAGTATTCTCCTCAACATGCCAGAAAGGCACATGGAGACAGTACAGACCTAGCGTTGTACCAAACTTTATTTCAGTCTGCACTCTCGCTATATTTATATTGTGTGCCAAATTCTGGGACTCAACATGGTTATAGTACCGATGTTTGTACTGTTAAGGTACCTATTAGTTCTTTCACATACCCCAATCCAACTTGTATTGTGTGCTTGTAAAGATGTATCTGGGTTGTGTGACTGCCCGCAAGGGAAGGCAGGGAGGGATGTGTAGGTTGGAGAATCACTTACTTCATCAAGGGTACAGTGTAGTGCTCTGTATGTACAGATGCTCACCTCTGCAACAATGGACAGATTGATGCAGTTTGTTTCAACAGCTTTTTGACCTGAGGTTCGAAAGTTAGATGGGCGGGAAGTGTCAGATGCTTATTCCCTGGGAAGTGTAGTCCCATGTCTGTTTTATAATTTGTTGAATCCCAGCCTGTGTATTTTTTTGCTATTGTATTATAATTGCATTTATGTAGCGCTTACTACCCCTGACTGGGTGTTGAAGCGTTTTTTTTTGGGGGGGGGAGTAGCATGCTACTTCGGAACCCATAAAGGATTGGTGGTGAATTAGTATAGTGAAATAGGAAAGTAATCTGAGTGTTGGATGATCTGTTAGCTGGTTATTTGGATTGTGAAGGGTAGCAGAGGGACAGAGGGGGGTGTGTGTGTGTGTGTGTGTGTGTGTCTGTCTGTGTGCCTATCTTTCCACTCACGGACCCCTTAGAAGATTCTTTAATTACAAGGACGCGTTTAGGCATTCTGCCTTCCTCTGCTTGTTTAAAGACAGCGCAACCTGTCCTGCTGGTCATTTGAACGGGCAGAAGTTCTTTCATTGGTTCTTGCTGCTAGGCATCAAAGAAGGACTAGTTTTCTCGGGAAAGACGTTCCCTTCCCCTGAGATGTATTGTTGGATTGGAAGGCCAAGCGTGTTCGGGGGGGGGCGATAGTTGATCATCACGTTCCCACCGGCCTCCACATGGACATAACCCCCACGACCATGTTTCACAGTTCTGGGCAAATATTTTCCATCCCACTCTGATGGGATGTAATTAAATGTGGACCCACTTCCACAGAGTTGCACCCGCCAGAAAGAGTGCACATATTGCCTGCAAGTGGACTTTGGAGCTGTGATCTATATATTCACTGAAAAAACCATAGGTTTTAGGGAAAGTTATAGTTGGTTGGACATTTCACTCGTACAAAACCATAGAAATTCCCCCGTTATAGTTAGTTCAGCTAACTATAACCTGCGCCCCCTCAATACACTGCTGATGACGTCACATATTACATCACTCATGACATGGTCAGTGATATCACTGATGACATCTCAAATTACATCACTGATGACATCTTCCAGTGACTGTGTGTTTCTGTAAAGTTTAAATATGTTTAATGTATATAGGGAAAGGCTTATTGAAGAATGAGTGGGTGTAGAAGTGTCTGGATGATTTAGTAGGTGCGTGACTGACTCTATAAGTGAGTGATTAAACGTATCTTACTGAATGCATGGGTTAGTGACTAAACTGTGTGAATGTCTGTATCCGTCTCTCTGTTGGTGTGTAAGCGGCTGCATGGGTTTGCAATTAGCTACATGAGTGTCTATATGGGTTATTGATTGGTTGTCTCAGTATCTGTATGGGTGCCTGAGTGTTTGTGTGGGTGGGGTGTGTGTGACTGTGCATAGATGTGTGAGTGGGTGATTCACTGGGTGTATGGTTTCAATAGTGCATCTGTGATGGACTTTATGGGTGGGTGAGTGTATGGGTATGTTAGTGAGTGAATGTATATTTCAGTGGTACATGTGTGAGTAACTACATATGTGAAAAGCAGTATATATGTATGTTGGAGTACATAAATGGCTATAAGTGAGTGTGATAGTGGCTGTATGGATGAGTGTGTGCTTGTATCAGTGATTGTATAAGAGCTTAAGAATGTGGTAGTATTTTTATGAGTAAGGGAGCTGGTGTGTGTAACTGTATAGGTGAGTAAATGGCAGTGTGATTAATTATTTGCCTGACTGACTAGGTGTGGGAGTACCTCTATGGATGAGTGGCGGTGTGTGTGTGTCTATATAGGTGTATGAGTGCATGTGATAGTCCTGTACTGAGTGACCATAAGTATGAGTGACTGTATGGGTGAGTGAGTGGATGTGTGTGTAAACCTAAGAATCAGTGAGTGGGTATGTAGTTATTGGTGTTGGTGTGTCTATGGTTTTGAGAATGGCAGTCTGTAATTTAGAGTGGGTGTATCAAAGGTTATATTAGAACGTGAGAAGATACATCAATTTATCACATGGGTGATGTCATCAGTGATGTCACTGACCATTACATGAGTGATGTAATATGTGACGTCATCAGCAGTGCATTGCGGGGGCGCGAGTTATAGTTAGCTGAACTAACTATAATGGGGGAATTTCTATGTTTTTTTGTACGAGTGAAATGTCCAACTAACTATAACATTCCCTAAAACCTATGGTTTTTTCAAGTGAATTTCCCAGGTTTTTTAAATGCTAATTTCGAACTATGCCTACAGAGGTAGGACATGTGAAGAAAGAAGAAAAAACGCACAGAAAGAAGCAAAAGAAGTGCAGAAAGAAGCAAGTCATGCAGAAAGAACCAACAGAGGAGCAGAAAGAGGCCTTGTTGCAAAGTCATCCTGTGCCCACAACTTTTACAGACTGGTACTGGTGCTAAATTATTCTGACTAACCAGGCCCAGAGCGAGTGCTATGCTAAAAGACACTTAGAATACAGTGAAAACACCTACATACACTAGGGAACACTATGCGTTGGGGTACCCCTGTGATTAGGATGACCTTCTCTGTAAGTCCCTAGTACATAATAGGCCAGGGGGATTAAAACTACCTCTTAAAACACGCTACGGGGTGCGTTTGCTCAGTGGTGAAAGGTGGGGGGTCTGAGGTGATGTGTGCAAACACGCCTGTGGCACGTTTTAAGTTGGGATATTAAGTCCCCTTGAATCCTGACGGTCCCTGGGGTCCAACTAGCCTACCAGGTACCTCCAGTAAGCGCCACAGAGCTGCGTTGCAGAGAGGTGTAATAAGGGGCGTGGCCTGGACCACCTCTATGCAACGCAGCCCTGTGGCGCTTACTGGAGGTACCAGGTGGGCTAGTTGGCCCGCAGGGACCCCCAGTATGGAAGGGGAATTAATTCCCCATTGTAAAACGCGTCACAGGGTGCGTTTGCAGTGTGTTGCTAGAAGGGGCCGGGTCTCGGAACGATCTGTGTATTTTTTATTTAATTTGTTTTTGGAAGGGGGGGGCTGCGTGGCCCCCCTTCATTTGACGTTTTTTGGGCCCTGGGGACCCCATCCCCCAGGACCTTACCCCCATTTTAAATAAAAAATTGAACGGGAATGGGGCCATGTGGGCCCCCCTCCCGTGGCCAATTCCAGCCCCCGGGGCATGCCCCCCCTCTTGAGGCCACTATTGGAACCGGGGCCTGGCCTTTACTTTTAAAATTTTTGGGGGGAGGGAGGCCGCGTGGCCCCTCTCCCGGGCCACTTCTAGCCCCGGGGATCCCATCCCCCGGGGCTGGCCCTCTCCGTTGGGGACCGTGGGGGGAGCCCCCATGGTCCCACCGGCTCCCCACGTCTTGCGGGAGCCGGCATTGCTTTTCCACATGGGGAGCGCTTACATGCAGCTCCCCTTGTGGAAAAGCAATCTGCTTTGCTTCATTGAAGGGAAAGCAGTTTGCAATGATAGAGCGGGTGCCACGAGGCTCCCGCCCTGTCATTGCACACAGCAGTGTCCCGCGGGTGGATACCCTGGGACACTACCGGAGCCGGCCTTGGGGGGTGGCGGTCCCCAGGGCCATCATTGGCTCCAGGAGGGGGAGGGGTCGCTCGGGCCCCCTCCCACCTATTGCACAGCCCCGGGTGGTGGTCCTCGGGTCTGTTACGGACCCCCTGTTTTGAACATTAGTGCCCCGGGGTGGTGGCGGTCCCCGGGGAGTTCCTCCGGGACTTGGCCCACCCGGGGGCTAAAGAATAACGAAGTGCGGGAGCCCACGCTTTGTTGTTTTTCTTTATTTTTTTATTTTTTTTTTTTGCCCGAAATTCGTGCTGGGTGTGCGAATTTCGCCGTTTTTTTTTTTTTTTCTTTTTTCTTTCTTTGTCTTTTTTTTTTTTTAAAGCTTTTTTTGGGCCCTTGGGGTCCTTGTGGTAACCCCTGAGCAGCCTAGGGGGCCAGGGTGTTTCTACCCTGCGCCCTTTTTTTATCTTTTTTTTTTTTTTTTTTGCATTTCTTTTTCTGTTTTCTTGTGGGTTACCGAGGCACAAAATGGCTGCCAACACTTCCTGGTTTGGAGTGTTGACAGCCAATTAGAATGCACTCGTGATCGGGAGGATGCGCGGATCCTCCGCGCCTCTAAATATCGAAACTTTTCTTTTTGATTTTCTCCGTAACTACTGAACGGATTTGCACCATTTTTAAAAAGGTCGCTTTCTGAGCCAAGCAGTACCTTTTTGCCAAATTTGGGGTAACTCCGTTCAGTAGTTTCGGCTGTATCCTTGCCTAAAGTTTCCTATGGGAAATGGATTTTTTTTTTTTACTCTTATATTTAGAATTTCTCAGCAACTACTGAACGGATTCACACCATTTAAAAAAAAAAAAAAAGGTCTCTTTCTGAACCAAGGACTACCTTTTTGCCAAATTTGGTGTAATTCCGTTCAGCAGTTTGGGCTGTAGTCTTGTCTAAAATTTCCTATGGGAATTAACATGGAGAAAACATGTTTTGGGACCCCCCCCTTTTTCTCGGCCCCCGCTTGGCGAATCACCCCGAAACTTTCAGGATAGGAGCTGACCGGAGCGGGACCAACGTTTTGAAAATTGCGTGAAGATTCGTCAACCCGCGCCAAAGTTATTGGGAAAAGAAAAAACGCTTTTTGAATAGAAACCAGGTCCTAACTATAACTACCTACCGCCAGTAGGTAATAAAATATATATATATATCCACCAAATGAGAAGCTCCTTCCGGATCTGCTGGGACCCTTGAGAGGTGGCGCACACGCCGGCGGAGCACGCCGGCAAAGATAATATCCACACGAAAAGCAAGTTAGTTGGTGCGCTCTCAGTAAGAAACAGGTAAACAGCGAGGTAGGTAATCCAAGTGTTTAATTCACACTACGCGTTTCGGCGACAAGCCTTGATATTTTATTAATTTTATTACCTACTGACGGTAGGTAGTTATAGTTGGGACCTATTTTCCATAGGAAATCCGCAACATTCTATCTGGAATAACGTTGGCGCCGATTTACGTATGTTCGCGAAAATTTCCAAACTTTTTTCCAGCTCCTATCCTGAAAATTTCACGGTGATTCGTCAAGCGGGGGCCAAAAAAAAAAGAAAAGAGGTCCCAAAACGTATTTTCCCATAGGACCTGTTGACGCAGCTACAGCCCGAACTGCTGAACTGAATTACACCAAATTTGGCAAAGAGGTAGTCCTCAGTTCAGACTCGTGCCTTTTGCTTAAATGGTGTAAATCCATTCAGTAGTTCCTGAGAAAATTAGAGTTAAAAAGAATGATATATCTGGGCGGAGCCTAACCACACATCTCATCGTGAGATCTGATTAGCGGTCAGTACTTCATCCAAGAAGTGTTGGCAGCCATCTTGGGACCAATATACATGATAGCACCTCATTAAAAAGCATTGCAGTTAATAGAAGGTTTTAAGACTTTAGTTACATTATAAATCATTTGATGATGGTACCATACTCGTTTTAGGAATTGTGGTGTGTTCTAAGGTGATTTTAGCATGTGAAAAAGCCTTCTGCTGTGATATCATGAATCATGTTTGAGAGAGAACTTTTTTCTCATGCTTTTCCCACAGAGGTTTGGAAGGTGATCTATAAGCTAAACTGAGAGCATATTTTCTGTAAATTCACATTATCTTTCTCAGTCATGTGAGAATGAAGTCTGACATTCTCAGTAAAACCTGTACATCCAACAAGGGCAGAGACTGTCAGTTGATTCCTTTGTGTTCTACTGCAGCTTCCCAGAGTGTTCTAAAGAACAACTAGAGCGCTAACAGTCCTACTTATCACAAACGTATTGCACACCTGAAGCCATCTTGATTGGAGTAAAGTGGTAATTCTTAAAACATTTAATTTAAAAGAACAAAATGAGGGGTTCATTTTGCCATAGAAAGTATGATTAGTGCTGCAGAAATAAAAATTAGGGCACATTTTGACTTCTCAAATCCTCTTCGATTTCATAAAAAGATTCTGACATGCAGACTGAAACATGCACTTTGAATACCAGCAGCAGACTTCCCTGGTGAGTAGTAGCTTTACTACAGTGATCTAATGAGCAACTAGAGTGCTAACATTCAGAATTTATGGCAAATGTGTGACACATCTGAATGCCTTCTTGATGGAACCAAAATAAAAAACTGAAAGTATTTCCTACTGAGGAGACTGCAGTAAATGAGGAAATTAGGAAACTTCATAACAAATAAATCTCCCAAGATGGCCACCAGAGACAAAAGAGCCCAAATGTAGCAAATATCACCCAGATGTAGCCCACATGTAGCCCAATGAAGTGTGCAAAACACTTATTTTTTGTGTAATTGCAGTTCTATATAGTGCAGACTTGCCAGGTATTGGAGTGCTTTACATGAGCATTGGTTACATCATTTTGGTTATAGACATGGGGAGATTAAGTGATTTGACCAGAATCGCAGAATATTGAGCTGAAGCAGAAGCTCCAACCTGGTTCCCCAGTTGCAAAGTCTGCAGCTCTGGAAGTAACACCACATCCTCTCCCCTAGGTGCTACATTTAATCAAGTGGTCAACTGGATAAAAAAACATAAAGATAACAAATAATTTAAAAGTTCTTTGTCACTATTTGAAAACTCAGAAAATATGTCCTTATTTTAGTTTTTCAGAGCACTAACCATAATTTTGATGCAAATAAGACCCTCTCATATATGCAATTTCTAAAGGAAATGCTTTAGGTATTACCGTTTTGATTACATCAAGATGACGTCAGGCGTTCCACACTTTTGTAATAAATATAGAATGTTAGCAATCTAGTTGCTCATTGGGATACTGTTGAGAGGCAGAGGCCAGGGGCACGGACTCTGAAAATTGAAGGCAGGCAGGAAGGGCAGTGACAGCACAACAGACTATGGAGGGCAGTGGAAAGGGGGGCAGGGGCAACAAACCAACCATACAGGACTGGCAAGAGAGGCTGTGGCAATATAATAGACCATTGTGGGCAGAAGGAAGAGGCAGTGGTAGTACAACCATACATACCAACAGGCCCTATTCAGCCTGGAAGCGTCCAATGTTTTTAAGCTCAAATGGGCTTTATTTGATCTGTCTCCTGTCTACAATCTCCTCTTTTTCAATGTAACTCAAAGGGGAAAATCAATACCCCAGTTTGTTTTCAAAATCTCCCTCTTACCAGGCTCAAAATCTTCGCAAGTATGGTACATTGGATCATGGTAGGCAGGAGGAATTAGGGCAGGCATCAGGGTTTGCAGCAGCACAATACACCACACAGGGCATGCGGGACGGGAGTGCAGCACAACAATCCATAGAAATCAATAGGGAGGGGACAGGACCATGCACATGGACAACAGAGAACAGAGGGGAAAGAGGCAATGGTAGCTAGCTGACCATAATGGACAGACCGGAGAGAAAGCTGCAGCATAACAGACCATAAAGGGCAGGAGGTACGGATCAGGGGCATTACAATGGAACAGACAAGCCAGGAGGGAGGGAATAGGGGTCTGCACATGGAAACAGAGCACTGGGGGCAAGGGGGCAGGGCAGGAGCAGCAAGATGACCATGGAGGTGAGGCAGGATGGGCACTAGAAACAAGACACACCATGTAGAGCAACAGTGAGACTATGACGGCATACACACAGACCATGGAGGGAAGGTGGGAGGGAGTCAGGGGCAGCTAGCTGACCACACAGGGAAGGTGGGTGGGGCCATGGCAGCACAGAAGACCATGCATGGCAAGCGGGAGGGTTAGTGGCAGCACAATGGGTATGATGGGCAAGGAGGAGGGTGCAGGGGCATGCACAAAGGACTATGGAGGCTAGAAGGAAGGGTCAGGACCTGGGCACAGACAAGAGAGTTCAGAGGAAGGGGCCCTCACAACAGACCGCGGGAGGAGGAGACAGACATGTGGACAGACAGACAGGCAGGGTGGAGGTGGCAGGGACAGGTTACAGTCATCTGACAATGCTAGGCAGGTGGGCGGGGAGTGGCAGCTCAACAGAACACTCAGTAGATAGGAGTGGCAGGTCCATGGAACATGGTGGGCAAAAAGGATGGTGCAGGGGCATGCACAAAGACATCGGAGGGCAGGGGGAAGGAGAATAGGGGCAGCAAGCTAAGCACAGAGGCTATGCAGGAGGTCAATGATGGGCCATAGAATTGGGCAATGGAGGGCAGGAGGAGTGGACTGGTTCATCATGCTAAACGGAGGGCAGTGACAGCACATCAGACCATGCATGGCAGGAGGGAGGAGGCTAGTCCATGGATTCAGACAACAGAGGATAGGGAGGAGGTGGATGGGGCAGCAATCTAACTGTTCAGAGAAGGTGGGTATTAGGAACTTTATTGTTTTTAAAATGTGTGTCTGTGCGAACTACTTAAAATATGAACAAGTATGCAGCATAATCTCACTTTTATTCAGGAAGAAGAGGACGTTTGTGACTGTGACTCCGGGCTCACTTGGCAGAAACACCCCCTGACCCTCCACCCCCATCGCAAAATGTAATGCCTGTGAAAAGGGTAGGTGGACGCAGTGTTATATAGAACTTAGTCCTGAGAGCACGATTGAAAATGAAAACTAGATATAGTATATGGTATAAACTATGCACCAAAAAGTGTGATATAAAATGAACTGGGCGTGAAAGATAATGTGCAATACATTGTGCGCAATGACAGATTCATTGGAGAGTGTGAGATAGCACAGGCACTAGCGCGTGCTATGCGATATGCGCCTTGGAGTGTAATATGCATAGGGCAGTGTTGTGTAATCTAACTAGGCTCTAAAGTTGTAATATAAAATATGTGCTGGGGAGTGTAACGTTGCATATGCACTGTGACAAATATATGGATCCCAGATTGTAATATGTATGGCATAGCGCTGTGCGTTATTACATGGGCATCGAGGAAGGCACGTTAGATTGGGCAATATAACCCGTGCGGAGGCAAGTTTGGCATGACATATTCACGGGGTGGTGTTACAGTGCACATGGGCTAGAGAGTGTCATAGCATACGCACTAGCTGGTGGAATACAACACAGAGGTGTGTGGCACTCGGCGGGCACTGGTGGGTGTAACACAGCATTGGGCTCAGCCAGGAGCACGCTGTGACTCAAGTGAGGTTCGTTTCTATTCCAGAGTAAAATAAAACGTATTGCACATCTGGCGGTGGATGTGTGTTTTATTAACCGTGAGGGGTGTTTCTTGCATAGTTCGGTCAAATTTTTGTCGAATCCCCTGTGAATGGCTTGGTGTGCTTGTGTATTAAATGTGCCCGTCAATAGCTACCCATGTTTGTATAAATTACAAGGGTGTCTACTTGGAGAGTACCCACCGGCGGGGGCGCCGGGATTCGGCACGGTAGGGCGTCGGACACGTCAGAGTAAATACATTCTATGTGGATTCATTCTATGCATGGTCGCCTTTTAATTAATATCACGCAAATCGTCATGGTGATAGGTACATACGGTTTGTCCAGCATGTGCTAGGTGTTTCTATAAATGTATATATTTTTTAAAATATTAAAAAACAAAGGCTGGCCCCGGGGGATGGGGTCCCCGGGGCCATAAGTGGCAACGCAGCCCTTCTCCAAAAGATTTTTTTTAAAAAAAGGCCATGACCCGGGGGTTGGAGTCCCAGGGGCCGATTAAGGCCTTGGGAAGGCCAAATTTATTTTTTTCAACAAAAAATTAGAGTGCAGGCCCTGGGGGATAGGGTCCCCAGGGCCAATAAATTAGGAAAAGAAGCAGGCCACACACCCCTCCTCTTAAGAATAAAATAAATAAAAGGTACGGGGGTGTACTCCCTGTACTTTTTAATACCAAAAAAGGACGGGTCACTCAGACCTATATTAGACCTGAGACCCCTGAACCGCTACATTCTCTCCGAGCATTTTCACATGCTCACTTTACAGCAAGTCCTCCCGCTGCTCAAACAGGGAGATCCTGGCCACACTGGACCTCAAGGATGCGTATTTCCACATACCCATTCACCCCTCACACAAAAAATACCTCAGGTTCACTGTTCAGGGGCAGCACTACCAATTCAAAGTCCTTCCCTTCGGCGTGACAACAGCACCCAGGGTTTTCACAAAGTGCCTAGCTACTGTGGCGGCACATCTACGGAGGCAGCACATACACGTCTACCCTTACCTGGACGACTGGCTCGTTCACGCAAAGTCAGCCCAGCAATGTGCCAGCCACATGTCTCGCACCATTCACCTCCTTCACAGTCTGGGATTCTCACTAAATTACCCAAAATCCCATCTCCAGCCCGCACACGTACGACAGTACCTAGGTGCGACTATAGACACTCTGGCGGCCACAGCTCAGCCAAATTTAGTGAGGATCAACAGCATGCAAATGCTGATTTCCAAGTTCAAACCCCAACACTCCCTTCCTGCGCGAGTGTTCATGCAGTTGATAGGCATGATGGCCTCCTGCATTTTCATAGTCCCACACGCGAGACTACATATGCGCCCGCTTCAGGAGTGCTTAGCACGTCAGTGGAATCAGGCTTAAGGACAGCTGAAAGACCTAGTGTTGGTGAGCGGTCGGGCATACAACTCTCTGCATTGGTGGAATCCACAAAACCTTTGCAAGGGCCGACCGTTCCAAGAGCCTGTTCCACTAATAATACTGACAGCGGACGCGTCTCTCCAGGGATGGGGAGCTCATGTACTCCACTACACAGTGCAGGGACTATGGACAGCACAACAGAAGAAGATGCACATCAACCTTCTGGAACTGATGGCAATCTTCCTGGCAATGAAGGCATTCAAAGTACACTTGTGCAACAAAGTCGTGTTGATCCGGACGGACAACATGACCGCCATGTACTACATACAGAAGCAAGGAGGAACACACTCTCCACAGTTGTCTCATCTGGCTCAGAGCATGTGGAAGTGGGCCATTCAGAGGAACATGTTCCTCATGGCAGAACACCTCCCCGGCAAGGACAACCAGATGGCGGATCTGCTCAGCAGACACAGCCACCAGATGCACGAGTGGGAGTTACACCCATCAGTACTCCAACCGTACTTCCAGCAGTGGGGTCATCCAGAGATAGACCTATTCGCCACAAGCGAAAACGCAAAATGCCAAAGCTTTGCCGCCAGGTTCCCACATCCGCAGTCGCAGGGCAATGCGATATGGATGAACTGGTCCAGCAGATTTGCGTACGCTTTTCCCCCAGCACCACTGATACCGCTGGTGGCACGCAAACTCAGACAACACTCACTGACACTCGTCCTGGTTGCTCCAACGTGGGCACGCCAGCCGTGGTACACCACCTTTCTCGAACTTTCCGTGGTGCCGCATCAAAGGCTGCGGATCAAACCCGCGCATTTGACGCAGAACCATGGAGAGATTCAGCACCCAGATCCGCAACAGCTGAACCTGGCGATCTGGCTCCTGAAGTCCTAGAGTTTGGCTACCTAAACCTGCCACCTGACTGTATGGACATCATTAAGGAGGCCAGGAGACCCACTACCAGAGCTTGCTATGCAGCCAAATGGAAAAGGTTCGTCATTTATTGTACTAATAATGACATTAACCCGCTAGACGCATCCATACAAAACATAATTTGTTACCTCTTACACCTATACCGATGCAATCTGGCGTACACCTCTATACGTGTCCATTTGACCGCAATATCAGCCTATCTGCAGACCAGGCAGCACCTCTCTCTATTCAGAGTGCCAGCCATCAAAGCATTCTTGGAAGGACTCAAACGAGTCATTCCACCAAGCCACCCACCGGCTCCAATGTGAACCCCTCAACTTGGTCCTCACACGCCTGATGGGTCCACCCTTTGAACCTCTACACTCATGCGAGCTTCAATTCCTTACCTGGAAAGTAGCTTTCCTAGTAGCGATCACTTCTTTAAGAAGAGTTAGTGAACTCCAGGCACTAACCGTTCAAGAGCCATTTATACAGGTTCACGCCAACAGGGTCGTACTACGTACCAACCCCAAATTCATGCCCAAGGTGGTATCGCAGTTCCACATGAATCAAACTATTGAACTGCCTGTTTTCTTTCAAAACCCACAAACTGTCGCAGAAAGAGCACTCCATACACTAGATGTGAAGAGAGCCCTCATGTATTATATCGACAGGACTAAGATCTTTAGGAAGACAAAACAACTTTTCGTTGCCTTTGCGCCACAACACAAAGGTAACGCTGTCTCCAAAGCAGGTATAGCCAGATGGATCGTTAAATGTATTCAAATTTGCTATCAAAAGGCTAAACGCACATTAACGATTCCCCCACGAGCCCACTCAACACGTAAGTTAGGGGCCTCCATGGCTTTTCTAGGAAACATTCCCCTGCATGATATATGTAGAGCAGCCACCTGGTCCACTACACATACATTTACCAAACACTATTGTGTAGATGTGCAATCAAAACAGCAGGCAGCTGTAGGACAGGCTGTTCTCAAAACTTTTTCAGACCGCTGCAGCTGGCACTGGTAGCCGCCGCTAATAGAGGGCACTGCTATGTATTCTATGCACAGATATGAATTCAGCAGCCCACATGCCTCGAACTGAATATGCTACTTACCAGTATGCATCTGTTCTTGGCATGTAGGGCTGCTGACATTCATATCGCCCTCCCTCCTCCCCGGCGCCTGTAGCAGCTGCAGCTCTCAGAATTACTGTAAGCATGGTCATCACTTTCTGTATCTACTCCATCACTGCCACAATGGCGAAAAACAATCTGAGGATGGAGAGGATGCCCATGCGCACTGTAGTCCAGGGGAGGAGTCACCTATCCCAGGATACTTCGAAGACTCTTCCAGGACAACAATGTGCAAACATCCGGACCCAACACTAGGCGGCGATCTATGCACAGATATGAATGTCAGCAGCCCTACATGCCAAGAACAGATGCATACTGGTAAGTAGCATATTCATTTCGGTACATAGTTAATACCATATACTATATCTGGTTTTCATTTTCAAATGTGCTCTTAGGACTATGTTCTATATAACACTGCGTCCACCTACCCTTTTCACGGGCATTGCATTTTGCGATGGGGGGTGGAGGGTCAGGGGGTGTTTCTGCCAAGTGAGTCCGGAGTCACAGTCACAAACGTCCTCTTCTTCCTGAATAAAAGTGAGATTATGCTGCATACTTGTTCATATTTTAAGTAGTTCGCACAGACACACATTTTAAAAACAATAAAGTTCCTAATACCCACCTTCTCTGAACAGTTATCTTGCTGCCCTATCCACCTCCTCCCTATCCTCTGTTGTCTGAATCCATGGACTAGCCTCCTCCCTCCTGCCATGCATGGTCTGATGTGCTGCCACTGCCCTACATTTAGCATGATGTACCAGTCCACTCCTCCTGCCCTCCATTGCCCAATTCTATGGCCCATCATTGACCTCCTGCTTAGCCTCTGTGCTTAGCTTGCTGCCCCTATTCTCCTACCCCTGCCCTCCGATGTCTTTGTGCATGCCCCTGCTCCATCCTTTTTGCCCACCATGTTCCATGGACCTGCCACTCCTATCTACTGAGTGTTCTGTTGAGCTGCCACTCCCCTCCCACCTGCCTAGCATTGTCAGATGACTGTAACCTGCCCCTGCCACCTCCACCCTGTCTGTCCACATGCCATGCCCCTATCCCCTTCCTCCTGTCCTCCATGGTCCATTTTACTGCCACACCCTTCTGCCCTCCCTGGTCTGTTGTGCTGCAACTGCTCCTGCCTGCCTGCCCCACGCGGTCTGTTGTGAGGCCCCGTCCCCTGAACTCTCTTGTCTGTGCCCAGGTCCTGACCCTCCCTTCTATCCTCCATGGTCCTTTGTGCATGCCCCTGCACCCTCCTTCTTGCCCATCATAGCCATTGTGCTGCCACTAACCCTCCCGCTTGCCATGCATGGTCTTCTGTGCTGCCATGGCCCCTCCTACCTTCCCTGTGTGGTCCGCTAGCTGCCCGTGACCCCCTCCCACCTTCCCTCCATGGTCTGTGTGTATGCCATCATAGTCTCACTGTTGCTCTCCATGGTGTGTCTGGTTTCTAGTGCCCATACTGCCTGACCTCCATGGTCATCTTGCTGCTCCTGCCCTGCCCCCTTGCCCCCAGTGCTCTGTTTCCATGTGCAGACCCCTATTCCCTCCCTCCTGGCTTGTCTGTTCCATTGTAATGCCCCTGATCCGTACCTCCTGCCCTTTATGGTCTGTTATGCTGCAGCTTTCTGTCCATTATGGTCAGCTAGCTACCATTGCCTCTTTCCCCTCTGTTCTCTGTTGTGCATGGTCCTGTCCCCTCCCTATTGCTTTCTATGTATTGTTGTGCTGCACTCCCGTCCCGCATGCCCTGTGTGGTGTATTGTGCTGCTGCAAACCCTGGTACCTGCCCTGTAGGGTCAGTTTGGTGCACCTCTTCATGTCCCTGTCCTCTGTTATCCGAGTCCATGTCCCCCCCCAATTCCTCCTGCCTACCACGATCCAAGGTACCATACTTGCAAAGATTTTGAACTTGGTAAGAGGGAGATTTTGAAAACAAACTAGGGTATTGATTTTCCCCTTTGAGTTACATTGAAAAAGAGGAGATTGTAGACAGGAGACAGATCAAATAAAGCCCATTCGAGCTTAAAAACATTGGACGTTTCCTGGCTGAAACTGGTCTGTTGGCATGTATGGTTGTACTACCACTGCCTCTTCTTTCTGCCCACAATGGTCTATTATATTGCCACAGCCTCTCTTGCCAGTCCTGTATTGTTGGTTTGTTGCCCCTGCCCCCCTTTCCACTGCTCTCCATAGTTTGTTGTGCTGCCACTGCCCTTCCTGCCTGCCCAGTGTGGTCAAATTGTTGCCTCTGCACTCTCCTACCTGCCTTCAATTTTCAGAGTCCGTGCCCCTGGCCTCTGCCTCTCAAAAGTATCCCAATGAACAACTAGATTGCTAACATTCTATATTAATTTCAATTTAGCCTTATTTGATAATTGCTATCATAAAAGCTTTCACAACCATAAAATCAATATTATACATTTCAAGATTTTTGATAGTTAAAAAAAGTATATAAAAGTTTTTAAAAGACTGTGGCACCAGTAGATAAAACAACAATTCATAAAAGGCAAGTTCCCATTAAAAACGAATTACTGGTGTCAACAGGGAATCTCACAGGCATAGTTCATTCCTTACCCTCTTGCACAAAAAAGTGGATTCTAATTTGTTAGGTAGCAGCATTGACTGATTTTATAGCTTTAGCAATGGCTTTCATTCAAATAATCCAAGCACAGCCCAAAAATTTGGCAACTCCACACACAAAGACTGGCCTGGACGCATCAGATCTCAAGATGCGAAGTGCAACTTGATAGTTCCTTGATCCTAGCTGGACACAAATGGGTTTAAGCCATTTAATCCTGGCCTGCCGATAAGCCGGACATGCAAATAGGCAGTGAGCGATGGTTTCATGCAGGGCATAGCAACACGGACAGCTGGAAGAAAGATTTTTTGCTGGGTCCCTTTGACCCAAACCGCAAAAGTATGTACAGCTTTCTGTCCATAGGGACTTGAATGAAATCAAAATAGGGTTCCAAATGGCCAACTTGCTTGTGCTGTAAGAAATCCTCTGATAGTTTCCCATGCCTCGGGTAGCACAGGAGCCTTTGTTGTATCCAGTTCCAATAGATCTTTTTTAGCTCAGCCTTGGATAGCTGTGCTTGGTTCCCCCATGCATCAGCTAGACCCAGAGACAATAAGAGTTCCTTAAGTTCGTTGAGCCAATACAGAAGGGGGAGTAATCTAACTGTATCGCTCACCCTGTGCCTCCCCATATCGAGGAACAGAGGTGTTAAAGGAGTGCATTGGGGGACAGAGACCAAGTCTCTTATGAACTTGTTCTCTGACTTTTGGATCTCTGCTGTTTGCTCAAACCCTCAAAGTCTCCATAAGTTGCCGAACTTACTGCTTTTCCCTCATATACGACCAGGACAGGGGAGACCAGTCTAGAGGTGGACAAGCGCTGCTCTCTTAAGATTGCCCCTGCTGCTCTTTTATGATTAGGAGCATCTTACTCAGGTGGGGTCCCCATGACAATTTATCCGATAGCCTCATCCCCAGGTAATCAAAGCAATGGACTTGCTCAAGGTATGAGCCATATTTATTACAAAAGTGTGGAACGCATGACGTCATCTTGATGTAATCAAAACTGTAACACCTAGAGCATTTCCTTTAGAAATTACATATATGAGAGGGTCTTATTTGCATCAAAATTATGGTTAGTGCTCTAAAAAACTAAAATGAGGACATATTTACTGAATTTTCAAATAGCGACAAAGAACTTTAAAATTATTTGTAATCCTTATGTTTTTTTATCCAGTTGACCACTTGATTAAATGTTGCACTTAGGGGAGAGGATGTGGTGTTATTTCCAGAGCTGCAAACTTTGCAACTGGGGAACCAGGTTGGAGTTTCTGCTTCAGCTCAATATTCTGTGATTCTGGTCAAATCATTTAATCTCCCCATGTCTACAACCAAAATGAATTTGATCTTGTGTGATGTAACCAATGCTCATGTAAAGCACTCCAAAAACGGACAAATCTGCACTATATAAAACTGCAAATACACAAAAAATAAGTGTTTTGCCCACTTCTGTCATTGGGCTACATGTGGGCTACATCTGGGTGATATTTGTGCTGCATTTGGGCTCTTTTGTCTCTGGTGGCCATCTTGGGAGATTTATTTGTTATGAAGTTTCCTAATTTCCTCATTTACTGCAGTCTCCTCAGTAGGAAATGCTTTCAGTTTTTTACTTTGATTCCATCAAGAAGGTATTCAGATATGTCACACATTTGTAATAAATTCTGAATGTTAGCACTCTAGTTGCTCATTAGATCACTGTATTAAAGCTACTGCTCACCAGGGAAGTCTGCTGCTGGTATTCAAAGTGCATGTTTCAGTCTGCATATCAGAATTTTTTAATGAAATGGAAGAGGATTTGAGAAGTCACTCAAAATGTGCCCTAATTTTTCTTTCTTCAGCACTAATCATAATTTCTATGGCAAAATGAACCCTCTCATTCTATTCTTTTTTAAATTAAATGTTTTAAGTGTTACCAGTTTATTCCAATCAAGATGGCTTCAGGTGTGCCATACATTTTTCATAAGTAAGACTGTTAGCGCTCTAGTTGTTCGTTAGAACACTCTGGGACATTCTGTCATTGGGCTATACTTGGGCTACATCTGGGTGATATTTGGGCTCTTTTGTCTCTGGTGGCCATCTTGGGAGATTTATTTGTTATGAAGTTTCCTAATTTCCTCATTTACTGCAGTCTCCTCAGTAGGAAATGCTTTCAGTTTTTTACTTTGATTCCATCAAGAAGGTATTCAGATATGTCACACATTTGTCATAAATTCTGAATGTTACACTCTAGTTGCTCATTAGATCACTGTATTAAAGCTACTGCTTACCAGGGAAGTCTGCTGCTGGTATTCAAAGTGCATGTTTCAGTCTGCATGTCAGAATTTTTTTATGAAATAGAAGAGGATTTGAGAAGTCAAAATGTGGCCTAATTTTTCTTTCTGCAGCACTAATCATAATTTCTATGGCAAAATGAACCCCCTCATTTTGTTCCGTTGTAAATTAAATGTTTCAAGTGTTACCACTTTATTCCAATCAAGATGGCTTCAGGTGTGCAATACGTTTGTGATAAGTAGGACTGTTAGCGCTCTAGTTGTTCTTTAGAACACTCTGGGAAGCTGCAGTAGAACACAAAGGAATCAACTGATAGTCTCTGCCCTTGTTGGATGTACATGTTTTACTGAGAATGTCAGACTTCATTCTCACATGACTGAGAAAGATAATGTGAATTTACAGAAAATATGCTCTCAGTTTAGCTTATAGATCACCTTCCAAACCTCTGTGGGAAAAGCATGAGAAAATAGTTTTCTCTCAAACTTGATTCATGATATCACAGCAGAAGGCTTTTTCACATGGTAAAATCACCTTCGAACACACCACAATTCCTAAAATGAGTATGGTACCATCAACAAATGATTTTTAATGTAACTAAAGTCTCAAAACCTTCTATTAACTGCAATGCTTTTTAATGAGGTGCTGGTCCCAAGATGGCTGCCAACACTTCTTGGATGAAGTACTGACAGCCAATCAGATCTCACGATGAGATGTGTGGTTAGGCTCCGCCCAGATATAGCTATCTTTTTAACTCTAATTTTCTCAGGAACTACCGAACGGATTTACACGATTTAAGCAAAAGGCACAAGTCTGAACTGAGGACTACCTCTTTGCCAAATTTGGTGTAATTCCGTTCAGCATTTCGGGCTGTATCTGCGTCAACAGGTCCTATGGGAAAATGCATGGGGAAAACGCGTTTTGGGCCCCCCTTTTTTTCTCGGCCCCATCTTTTTTCTCGGCCCCCTCTTGACGAATCACCGTGAAATTTTCAGGATAGGAGCGGACCGGAGCTGGCCAAAAGTTTGGAAAATTTCGGGAAGATTCGTCAATCGACGCCAACGTTATTCCAAATATAATGTTGCGGATTTCCTATGGAAAATAGGTCCTAACTATATCTACCTACTGGCATCCTGCTGACACAAAAAAAACGAAGCGCGGGCGCTTCGTTTACAATTAGTCCCCGGGGGGCAAAGTCCTGGGGGCAATTTTTCATAGTCATGGGGGGGCCCAGAGGGGCCTCCCAGCCCCGGGGACTGCCACCCCCGGGGCTTGTTTTAAAAATATTATAATGGGGGGGGGCCAGATGGGCCCCCCAGCCCTGGGGACCGCCACCCCCTGGGGCTTATCTTAATGTATGCGGGGGGATCATGCCCCCCCCCCCCCCCCCCCCCCCGCCCGCAGCCCAGGGGACCACCACCCCCGGGACTTGTTTTAAAAATATTATAATGGGGGCCCAGACCGCCACCCCCCGGGGCTTATCTTAATGTATGCGGCGGGGCTCATAGCCCCCCCACACGCCCCGGGGACCGCCACCTCCCCGGGGCACTACATATTTATGCCCACCCCCAGGACACTGCTGTTTGCAATGGCAGGGCGGGAGCCTCGCGGCTCCCACCCTGCCATTGCAAACTGCTTTGTTATTTGGAAGAGAGCGCAGGGAAACCTGCTCTCTCTTCCAAATAGCAAAGCAGATTGCTTTTCCACACGGGGAGCAGCATGTTAGCTGCTCCCCATGTGGAAAAGCAATGCCGGCTCCGGCAGGAGGCGGGGAGCCGGCGGGGCTGTGGGGGATTGGGGACCCCCACACGGTCCCCAAAGGAGGCCAGGCCCCAGGGGATGGAATCCCCGGGGCCAATAGTGGCCCGGGAGGGGGGCCACGCGGCCCCCCTCCCCAAAATAAAAAAATGCCCCGGGGGATGGGGTCCCCGGGGGCAAAAGAGGCCACAGGAGGGAGGCAAGACAGCCCCACTCAAAAAAAAAAAAAAAGGGCCATGCCCCGGCGGATTTGGTCCCCGGGGCAAATTAAGGCCTCGAAGAAGTTTAAAAAAAATAGGGGGCAGGCCCTGGGGGATGGGGTCCCCAAGGCCAAAAAATAAGAAAAAGAAGGGGAGCTACACAGCCCCCCTTCTTAAAAAGAAAAAAAAACTGGATCGGGAGGAGGCCACGCCCCCTCCTTTCATCACTATGCAAACGCGCCCCCCCGGCGCGTTTGCAGAGGGGGAACGAATTCCCCTTCAATACTGGGGTCCCTGGGGGCCAACTAGCCCACCAGGAACCTCCAGTATGCGCCAGGGGGCTGCGTTGCAGAGAGGTGTAATGAGGCCACGCCCCTTTTTACACCTCTCTGCAACGCAGCTCCGTGGCACATACTGGAGGTACCTGGTGGGCTAGTTGGCCGCCAGGGGACCGCCGGATTCAAGGGGACTTAATCTCCCGACTTAAAACGGGGCGCGTTTGCACAGTGGTGAAGGTAGGGGGTGGGGCCTGAGGTGATACTATGCAAACACGCCCTGTGGCACGTTTTAAGTTGGGAAATTCATTTCTCTTCAATCCAGAGGTCCCCTAGGGAACAACTAGCCCACCAGGTACCTCCACTAAGCGCCACGGAGCAGCATTGCAGAGTGTTGTAAAAAGGGGTGTGGCCTCTGAACACCTCTCTGCAACGCAGCTCCCTGGCACATACTAGAGGTACCTGGTGGGCTAGTTGGACGCCAGGGAACTTAAAACGCACCACAGGGCGTGTTTGCACATGTCACCTCAGCCCCGCCCCCTTCCTTCACCATTGTACAAATATTCCTCTAAAATCAGCCGAACTACAAATTTTGATTTACTCACCTGTTATCAGGAGAGAACCCATGCTGCATCTTTTAGCCAAGCACTGACCCTGAAAAGTAAATCTAACCGTATTAACCAGTAACTTGTATTTCCGTCCATAGGAATCCATTGTGTGGTTTTCAGCAGAAAAGTTTCGAAGTGTCTATTTTCACAAACTAAAAATATTCCTAAAAAATCGTCTGTATGACTTAAGCACATTCTTTCAACTGTGTACAGAAGGTTGGCCAGTGCTGGATCCAGGATCCACCACTGAGTAAGAAAAAGTAACGATAACACTACTTACCTGCTTAGTGAATTTTCTGACATAGGATAACATTGGTGATTCTATGTGAAATTTTTTCTAAGTGTCTGCTTTTAAAATACAATAATATTCCGTAAAAATAACTACTGTAACCAAAGCGCTTTTACTCAACTGTTTACTGGAGATGTCCAAGGACTGAATCTAGGATCCAGTCCTGTGGTTAGAAAAGTAATCCATAAAGTAACTAATTGCATTTAACTAGAAATTCACATTGAGCTCAATGTTGCTTTGTGTTTGAAATTGAGTTGGCCATTGCAACAACTGTAACTACTGTACTTAAAAGTATGTTGCCTATTTGCCAAGTATTTAAACTAAAGTAATTCATTCTGAGAAAGTATATTTTGTATTGTAATGTATAATTTAATAAAAAAAAAATCTAAAAATAAAGTTTAAACAATGTAGTAAATCAGTATCAAAAAAATCAGTTTAACAATTAATACATTAAAAATTGTCATTTACAAAACCTTTCAGGCCTGATATAGTTAGGAATTAGCATTTTTTAAAAACCTTTGAAATTCAATGAAAAAAACCATAGGTTTCAGGCCTGATATAGTTAGGAATTAGCATTTAAAAACCTTAGAAATTCACTGAAAAAACAATAGGTTTTAGGGGTGTTATAGTTAGCTGGACATTTCACTTGAACAAAACCATTGAAATTCCTCCAATATAGTTAGTTGTACTAACTACATCTTGCGCGCCCGCAATCCACTGCTGATGATGTTACATATTACATCATTCATGACATGGTCAGTGATATCACTGATGACATCTCAAATGACATCACTGATGACATCATCCAGTGAATGTGGTTTGGTTCGTTATTTAAATATGTATTATTGATGAACCAATCATGCTTGTACTTTTATGATATTTTATATTGAATAAAGTATTCTACTACTACTTTTATTGATGTATATATATTTGCATTGAAGAATGAGTGGATATATAAATATCTGGATGGAGGATTTAGTAGCAGTGTGATTGACTGTTTACTTGACTAATTTATAGTGTCTCACTAAATATATTGGATAGTGACTAAACTGTGTGAATATCTGTATCACTTTGTAAGTTGTTGTGTAAACTGCTGCACCAGTTGGTTACTAGCTACGTGAAAGTCTATTTATTGATTAGTTAACTGAGTATTTGTATGGGAGAGTGAATGTGTGTGTGGTTCGGTGGGGGGGGGGTGACTGCCCAAAGAGATGTGAATAGTTAATTCAGTAGGTATATGAAGTTAAAACTACATGTTATAACAGTTGTTTGGGTGAGTCAATATCTTTATGGATGTGGTGATGAGCCAATACATGTCTCAATGGTACATGTACAACAAACTAGGAAAATAAAAGCCAGTGTATGAGTCAGTTGTTGTATACAAATAAGTGTATGTATGTAATATATATATATATATAAATATATATATATGACTCGGTGATTGTATGAGTGACTGTATGGATAACTGTATACTTGTAATAGTGTTTTTATAACACACTGTTAGACCTGTCAGCCCTTTGGCGGTTCCCTCCTCATGTTATTATTTTTAACCCTTGTCCCCTTCTCATTTTTTTTTCTGTCTACCAAGCTTTTAGGGGTGCTGATGTAGAGGTTCTGGGTGTCTTTTCCACATCAGGTGTGGGAAAGGCGCAAGGTGCTCCCCTGAGGTAGATAGGTGAGGAAGGTAGGATTCACAAAATGGTGGCTCCAACTGTCACCTCAGCGCCCGGGCTATGACTGCCATGGGAGATTCCAGAACCTTCTGGACTCCTCTGGCAAGTCCAGCCCAAGGTGATAAATAGAGGTGGCAGGAGGGCGGCCATTTTAGAGTCAAGGTAGGCGGTGGAGTAGGCAGGAGTGAGGCACCTGAGTGGTGAGGTGATTGCGCGGGATTGGGAGAGGACAGACCCTAGGGTCTGCGCGAACCCCCCCTACCTAGTCGACATCACCCTCTATCATTTGACCGATCCCTGCACTCAGCCAAAGACCCTGGGAGGCATTGTTTCCTGGTCAAGGGTCCCTAGCGTAATCTGGAAGCCTGAAGAGGAATCCCAGGGAGGAATTGCCGTTGGGACTGCCTTAACCTCCATGGTTGTCATTTGGGAATCTGACCTCCCCCAGTGACGATAATGACGGCACACCATCGTGGGCTTTAGGGCAGTGAGCTGTGCTGAATACTCCCCGGGCTAGTGGATCTGCTCTTCTGGTCTGCCGTGAGCCATGCCCCTTAATCTCTGCCTACAAGCGCTGGCCCCGATCTAAGATCCTCACCTCCAGTCATTCCGAGGGTGGGCCTGTCTGCGGGCCCCCGGTGGAGGCCTGAAGGAGCAGTGGAGTCTGGTGGGGTGCTGGGACTCTCCGGTGTGGCCTGCAGCCATCGCGCGCGTCAGCTGTGTGGAGAGCTGTCAACGCGCCGATCATCTGTCTTCAGAAGCGGCGGCCAGGAAGCCGAGCCGGGGCTGGCCTGGAAGCTGACACCCGGGTCACGTGAGACGGGCCATCAAGGAAGTACCGCCCCTCCCAGCAGCCGTGAGACGAGGCCGCACCCCCCACGAGTCGCGCTGCGTTCGGCAGCGGCGGAAGTGCCTGACGGAGACAGGGTTGCGCTCCCGCAAGTCGCGCTGCGGTCGGCAGTGGCGGGAGCGCCTGACAGAGTGAGAAAGGCCGGGAAGTGCCCAAGAAGAATTGGATCGGTGAAGCTCACCTCACGGGAAATTCCTTGAGGGTGGGGGGTAGTCTATAAGTGGTTTTCCCTTAACCCCAGTCAGGAAGCCCCCCCCTTGCTGTGGAGACTAACGAGCCCCGCTGCCGGTGGAGGACCTCGAGCCTGGATTGAAGTAAGCTGGGCTTTGGAGGGGCGGGGAGCCTGGATTTTGACTAAGGGGCCGGGAGCGCTGAAGTATCCTGACGCGGGACTAAACTCTGGGGAGTACAGATCTCCTATGCTGAGAACAACCGTCCCCAGTCCAGTAAAAACAGGGACTTTTAAGATACCGCCAGAACGTCATGGTTTCGGCCCTATGCCACAGGTAGACTACAGGTGAATTGTTGGAAGGGTCCCCCTTGGTTGCCAGCAACAAGCAACCGCCAGCTGAATACCTCATAAGCAGAGATTGGATCGGGTTGGCAGGATAGGAACAGGGAGGTTTAGCTGTGAGGGGAATGTTTAGAGGAGTCTAAATGTGGTTTTGGAAATGTGGTTTGAGACTCACCAAGTAGAAATGTAAATAGGTCTCCAGATTCAAGGCGGGAGGAGAAGCAAAGAGTGTTTTAGAGACAATTCTACGAACTGTTTTGTTAGAATATTAATGTCATTTTAAATGCATGTGAAATGTCGATTTCTGTCATGCGGAACTGAGAATACCTGTAATGTAATTATCTGCTACACTCCAAAGTGAGGAACCAGAAAACTAAGTTTGTTAGGAAAAGATAAAGACTTGGAGTATTCCATAAATTAAATCGGTGTAGTGTTCTTTTTGGGTGATGTGACGCAGGATTGCGAGCTGAGTGGGATGCAGGCCTGAAAGGCCAAAAGGAGTGTTCAGCCAAGTGACTTGAGCCAAGCTACCCCCTTAGACGTAGGTCTAACACACACCAAGTAGGATTTATTATCTATATGAATAGATGAAGTGGTGTTTTTATAAGTGTATAGGTAAGTAAAAGTAAGTATGATCCATTGTTTGCATAAGTGAGTAGGATGACTTCATAAGTGATTAGGATGTGTGCTGGTGTGTAATGTTTTTTAAATGCTAATTCCTAACTATATCAGGCCTGAAACCTATGGTTTTTTCATTGAATATATATATATATATATCTCACTCGTTGCCCCTGATGGGGTGTTGAAGCTCTTTTTTGGCTAGTAGCACGCTATTCCGGAACCCATAAAGGATAAGTGGTAATTTGACTGCTGGATATTAGTTATTTATTCATGTGCTCCTCCATCAACTTCAAAGCCACCAACCCAAACCGCTTCACTCTTCTTGAGGCCAAGTTTTAGAGCGGTATCACTGGAATTTTTCAACGCTAAAAAAAGTGTATGTCTGCGGAGCATATATGAATTGGTCTATAGTTCTTCTCTAAACAAGACCCTTTTTCTCTGGGTGAGTGCCAGCCTCGTTTTATTGTGGTTTTTATTGAGAATTCCCCTTCAGGGGGCCTGCAGATCTGCCTTTTTACATAATGAATATTAAGGTTTACAGAATGTTAGTGGGAATCAACTATTTCTATTTACGGTTATGAAATCCAAAATCATTCCGGCCAAGTCCATTTTGTCCCAGATTTGTTTTACCCATGTGTATTTCATGTATTGCTGTTTCTTTTGGAAGTCTCATTGGCTCAGCCCTAGTTTGTCAGTTTCAAATCTATCATTGTTCATAATGGAGTAGTTTCTTGGTAAAATTGTAGTATTCTTAAGTTGTTTGAGAATGAAATGAGATAGGTGGGTATAGACAGAGTGCCCCGACTCCAGAAAAGTTTTGTTTTGTGTTGATTTTTCCGCATCTTACTATATTTCTATGTTCAATTCTAAATTTTACTTTCTTGTTGTCATGTCTACAAAATGTAAGTTACATGAGCAAGAGAATATATATAGCTTTGGTCAATACTAATTCTGAAACTATTGACACAACTTCCTGGCTGCAACTCAACAGTGGGTTCTAGAAGTGCAAGACCTGCAAAGCGTGTACCCATGGTATTAACACAAGTTTTTACTGATCCTTTTAGCAATAGACAATTCAAGATCAACAAGCTGTTAACGTGTAAAACTGAATATGCGATCTATGTCCTCACCTGCCCATGCAATCTTAGTTATGTGGGTAGCACAAAGTTAGCAGTCCACAAGCGGGTGCTGCAACATCTACGCGCTATTTCCAACCAAGACAATACCTACCCCATTGCCAGGCATTTTAGAGAAACCCATAAAAGTGACATCAAGGGACTCGGTTATTATGTCATTGATTCTATTGAGCCTAGCAGGAGGGGAGGGGACCATGAGTTAAACTTGCGCAGATTGGAAACACGCTATATTCTGCAATTGAATACTAAGACACCATCGGGTTTAAATATGACGGAGGACCTGCATACATGTTTGGGCTAAATTGGCCCGTGTATACTTGTACAGTTTGTCTATTCTTCAGCCTTATTGTCTATAAGTAATGACTCTTATCTGGTGATGACTGTATATTTATTTATTTCTTATTGGATTTTACCTTGAGATATATATATATATATATATATGTTCCAACAAGCACCACCCCTCTGCCGAACTCCTTATGCGACGGGTGCCTCCTTCGTACAAGTGGCATGCACGTGTAAATAAACCAACAACAAGGTCCCTAATATGTGGCACTATGAGCTTAACGCTGTCATGTGAACAAGGCTCCAGGGGAGCCGAAACGTTATGGCTGTCGCTCTGGGCAAATAAACGAATGAAAATTGCACCTTTATTTGGTTCGTGTACTTACTTCGCAAGCAATAGAAGGACTTTCGAAGCTGGTGGAAGTGGTTACTTGGATATATATATATATATATATCACATTTTGTGAATTAAAATTAGTGAGACCTCAAAAAGCCTAATTCTAACTCTGTGGTTTTTAGTGTTCAAGCACGCACGTTGCAATCCCCACTGGGATAATGTACCGTGATTGGTGGGTTGTTCCATAATCAATCCGTGCCTATGTTGGCTTTCATATTTCTCTTCTTTGTCCTTGTGTGAATTATCATGTCTATGTTTTACAGCATGGAAAACCTAGTTCTAACCAGTTTATGTAGAGGACGTGGGCTGAATCCACTTGCTTTCTGTGAAGAGCCGGGTTGACATCCGACTCCAAGACCCTTGATGTTGAAAGATGACTAGACATTTAACACCACCTAAGAAGTCTGGGAGATCTCTGTGCAGACTAGTCTGGATACTTCAGCGGTGGAGGATTCCTGCAACTTCTGATGTGGATTATTCTAGAGCATAGTCTCCTCTGGATGTTATTTTGCTGGTGAATATTTAGATTTTCTCCATCTCCTTCTAGTTTCTTTGCTCCCCGTCACACTTCACCACAAGCCGCTTCCTTTTGCTCTAATTCTAACTACAACACACAAGCCACTGGAGCTCCCAGTTCGGCCTCAGGAACCTTCTCCTCCCACTAGAGTCTTAAGCGATGCATACAGTGCGTCATGCTGACTATCTATGCCACAGACTTCATTCCAGCTACTGTAGTTTCATGCAAAGATCACCCTTCCATCACAGATGATGCATACTGAGAACGCTCTCTAGTACATATTTTTCACAGTACAGAAATAATTTGCAAACACTAGCCAACGTCCATGCAATCAATGGTGTTCTCTATTGGTGACCTCACCATGTTCAATGTAGTTTTGATTGGAGGGACAGCAAAACTCCATATAGCGGCGCCTATGGTTACAACTCCATCTCCTGTTATTTTTTACATACTTGTCATTCAGCAGCAAGGCCATTATTTCCTTCTGGGCCTGGGGGCCTGGGCTTCTTGAACTGGCCAGGGAAGTTTTTTAAACATCTTAATGAACAAATCGGCTTCTGCAAGACTGCCGAAGAAATACTAGGTTCTGGATCCACATTAATTACAGACTGAACTCTAACAAGATTTTGTCAATGTTTCTGCAGCTACGAAATGCTATTCTTCTGCACTAACATCTACATTAACTACTGAAAAAGAGAGTATGCACCCTATTTCTGTAGGAAGGAAGATGTGTAGCACATCTGCTACTGTTATGGAAGCTGCAAGTGCAACAGCTTTACTTGGCAGATGATAGATCCTTCAAAGATTCATTACATCCTTTCTCCAGTGGACTTCTTGCTGAAACCAAAAGACTTCTGGCAGTTTTGATAGAAGGGGTGATGGTTTCAAAACAATCAAGTGCCACTTGCAGATTCTTCAGAACATTGTGCCTCATGGCTACTGCGATAGTCTCACTATGCGTAGGTCATCCTGGTGGAGGCAATCCGTCCTAATACCTTAAGCTCCGCAATGAATTTTAAATCTGCCTTTTTCTGGTACCTAGCATTTTGGCTGTCATGCATAAGAGAAAATGCAGAGGATGAAGACCGAAATGTGTAAACTAGTTGCTAGAATTTGGTGTATGGAAAGCACCACAGGCCTCATGATAGTTGCTACTTTCAGTCCTCTGAATGGCCTCCTGAACATCATTTCCAATACAAAAGTCATACGACCATAAACAATCTTCAAGAGTCAGAGCTAGTCAGCAGTAAGCAGCGGTCGCAGGAAAACTGCCTGCAAGAAGTAGACAGTGACTCTTTCCTTCCCAATTTTACATACCTAGGGGGAGCATCTTGAAACATTTTAAGTGTGGAAAAGCAATTGTGGCAGATTTATTGTGCAATAGTGCTATTCTCGGAGAGTCGCATCTCTAGTTGTTTCCCTAAAGAAGTGAGCTCATTTCCAAGTGAAGAAGCTTCAACAGTAGGTCAACACACTTCTGGAGAAACAGCTGTAATACTTATCCAGCCTTCCTGGAAAAAAGGATAGGTACGTTATTCTCGTTCCATTCTGGATCGAAAAAAGAGGCCAAAGATTTAGTTAATGCCCAGCTTGTTATTTGAGATTATCAAACCAATTTATAAAAAGGGAAACATTGCAGATACTAGTCTTCCACCATAGCTACTCTTAAGTTATAGTAAGGAGATTGGATATGTGCTGTAGACCTTCAGGATGCATATTTCCATTTTCCTGTAATAAATAAACATTGAAAGACTTGGAGGTTGATTGTTGGAAATTAAAATTACCACTCCAAGAATATGCTCCCAAGTGTATGGCATCAGTGTCTGCTATCTGTGGAGACCAAGAATATTTGTCTCCCATGCTTGGACGACACCTGACATAAGGTCTCCACACCTCAAGGCTTGTCTCATTTCCAGGAAACATGTAAGCATTCTAAGCAAGCTGTGCCTTGTAGTCAGTCACACGAAATCCAGTTAATTCTATCCACTCCTAGAGAGCGGGTCTCGACATGCACTTGACAAACCTGTAACCTTTGAATGAGAGTCTTATTTTTTCGACAAGGGTGTCAATCATCTGAGGATCTCAAGTGACTGTTTTCCAGCTCCCTTCACTACTGGAGTACATGTTGTACTGCATTTTCTCATCTGCACATGAGGTCTTTTCAGTGGGATCTCTATGATCAGTGGTGCCAGTACCCTTCACAGGTGTGAATAAAAACGGACAGTAACCCCAGCAGCAGTTGAATCACTGTGGTTGTATAACCTAGAACACCTTCTCCAGCGGTGTCCATTTTTCAAGACTTTACAACTTTCAACATAACAGATGTCTCCCTAATCATTTGGGGTGGCTTATTTGGATCATCTCCAATTGCAAGGCACATGCCCCCCCCCCCCCCCAAAAAAAGAAATATGTACCATTTGATCTGGTGAAAAGGAGGGCATTCTGCCTGGCACTAAAGGATTTGTTTTCCTTTCAGCAATAAGAATAAGTTAGCTACTTATTAAAACTGTGATGCTTTACATGTTCAAGCAGGGAAGGGCGAGGTCCAAACTACGCTCTCTAGAAGTGCAAGCAGTTTGAAAATGTCACAGAACCAGAGACTTTCAAATTATAGTGCTTCACTTTTCTGATTTTCAGAATGCAGAAGCCTCTATCACAGCAGATTTATCCAGGAAACGCACAAATGGATCATTAACAACAAAGTGCTGCATGATGACTTTGATACCGATGGGTATTTTTAACTGGATGTTTTCACAAACTCGGGAAATACCTAGACTTCACCCTCTGGTACTATCAACTAGAGATGAAGGGTATGCCGTTTGATCAACCAGTCCAGAAAGATTCTGTACCAGTTTCCACAAATCCTCCTCCCCGCCATCATGCTGTCCTAGTACAATGCAAGGATAGTCTCATAGGATCAGAATAGCCACAGCATTAGTGGTTCACTAACCTTCATTTCTTTTTCCCAGCGAAATCACGCGAAAGGTTGTAGTGCGAACCAGGTCTCCTAAATTAGCAGGCCAGATTCTTATACTGCAACTTAAAATCCTTGAGTTTGTCGGCATAGCTCCTTTTCAACTTAAATATGTACATTCAAACCTTCCAAATACTATATGGACATCTAAAGGAAGCCAAAAACCCACTTACTATACCTTCCTGTGCCTTCTATTGAAAGGGATTCTGCTTCTGATGCATTGAATGAAAAACACCGGTCCAACGAAGTGTCTGGAAGAAGAAGCACTGCTTACCTCTCTGTTTGACCAGGTGAGTTGCCGTTGTCACAAAAGTTATATTCTGCTGATGTCACTGCATATTAGAAATATCATTCACAAGTCTCCGGTTTCAGAGTCACTGTTGTTAAAGACTTGTGAAAGGCATTATACACTTTTGCCACCAATCAGAAGGCCTTTGTGGGAAAATTGGTTCTTTTAAATCTAAGAGGCACCCCTTTTGAACTTATTCCGTGGGTCACCTTGCAGTATACCTTATTGGAAGGCTCTATCAGCATGTAGGGTTAGTGAAATTCAGAATTCATGTTCTCCAGTAGTGTATCTTTTATAGATTCACATGCTTGAATCTTCCCCGTCGTCCTGGTAGGATTCACACGGTAACAGTAAAATAGCAGTATAAAAGCTTAAAGGATAATCTCCCTTGAAAATCAATAGCATTTTGTAACTAGTTAACCTCATTTAAAGAAAATTCCAAACTCCAGCCAATCAAATCACAGACCCAGAGTATCCATCCCCTGCAGGGCCACCATACCTCGGATTTCTTACCGCACGTTGTGTGTTAGGGAGTCTCCCTGAGCTCTGCTCAGTCAGTGTTTCTACCTTGAACTTTTCAACTTTGAGCTATCCGTTCCTTTTTCTCAACCTTCTCTTCAACTGAGGTGCTGCAAGAAAGTGAGTTTAACCTTTTCTTTCTGTATTTGCTGCAGAATGTCAGTCTAAAAAAGGGCTGTTGAGGCCCTGCAAGACTTGTGGAAAGTCCAGGCTCTTCTCTGAATATCCTCCTAAAGAGTGCTTATACTGCCTTTATCAAGATCAAAAGCCTAGAGGCTGTAAGCACTGCTGGACTTTTTCTTCAAAAACCCTCTAAGATCGGGAGGGAATACCTCTACTCTGGCTTCAAAAGAGAATCTGTAAAAGATTTTGTCTCAGAGTGAGGAGAGGCCTCATACCTCCTCTAAGAAAAGGAAGGAAGAAGATCTCCTTCTGTCCAGAGGGATCCAAAGAAGTAAAGATTTAAGAGCAAGGAGTCTTCTGTGGGGTGGAAAAAGGGTGAAAAAAGACCAATCCGGCTCATCTCCGGGCCAAAAAAGATCTGGTTCTGCTCCTCCTTCTGCGCCACACACACCCTCTCAAAAAATCCGCCCGTCGACGAGGCATTCTACGGCTACGACTGTTGAAGCAAGGGCTTCATCGGTGGTTTCTTCAGAGACATCTACCAAGTCGACGGTAAAGACTACGACGGCTGTGGTGTCGACGAAAACTGAAGTGGTGATTATGGCGGCTTCTGTGAGGAGTTCAACGTCGTCAAGAGGTTTGCCGTCGACTATTCCGTTGGGAGCTATGTCGTCGATGAGCGTCTCAGCCCTGTCAACTGATATTTTCACACTGTCGACGCAGTGTCTAACGACGATCCCGTCATCAATCTCGTCGATGAGGAAAATAGACATGCCAGTCTCTAAACAATTCCTTCATTGTTGCAGGACTTGATTTCTCCTCTGTCTCCTTCTAGCCTCCTGGATTTCCAGGAATCTGAGGAAGAAGGTTCTTTTTGGCCCTGCTTACAGCCCCTCTCAACTTAGAGTAAAGTGCCAGGAATCATAGGACGAAGACCAACCAGATGACCACGTTTCCCTGATGCTAATGTAGCGCAAAAGCCAGTTCCTCGACAGGATCAAGAAACTCCACCTGCTCCACAAAAATAGAAGTCCTTACCTCTCCTGCAGATTCATGCCTGAGCATCAGACATTGGTGAACAACAATTAGGAAGAAGGGGAGCTTCAAGTGAATTCTGATGTCTGTGATGAATGGATGGATTAAATGTCACACACCACCTTCTCCCACGATGCCAGTGGCTGATTCTCCTCCAGCAGATGTCGGCGGCTTCCATGACCTTCTCGAAAGAGCGTTGAAATCCTTTGACCTTCAGATGCCGGTAAAGCAAGCGGAATACTTCTTATGATTTCAAGGCTCCCACGCAGCGTTCTTTTAAGGCAATCCCTATTGTTGACTTCTTGTGGCAAGAAGGCATTAAGTTGATGAACAATCCTGCTTCCTTTCCGGGAGTTATTCCAAAACTAGACAAGAAGTACTGGACGCCTGAGTACTCTCCTGCATGTCTCATTGGCCATCCCAAGCCTGATTGTGTAATAATGCAGGCTGCTCAAAGGCGATCTAAGAGCCCTGCTTCACCATGTTCTGCTCCACCAGACAAGGAAGGGTGCAGGTTAGACCATATTGGGAAGATATTTTCTGCGCTGGCGGCAACAGCCTTCAGAGCCTCCAATGCCATGGCCATCCCAATAGGCAGATGTGGTCAGACATTGCTCCTTTTTTGGAATTTCTGCCTGAGGCTAAGAGAAAAGAGGGGAAAGAAATACTCTGGGAGGGAGAGAGAGCGCCTCATCGGAGTCCTAGATGTGGCGCTGAACATCTCTTCTACCGCCTTTAGGCTTTTGGCAGGTGCTGCTGTGTTGCGCAGGCAGGGCTGGCTGACTGCAACGACATTTCGCCCTGATGTCCAAGCTAAGGTGCGTGACATGCCATTTGACGGGGAGTATCTTTTCGGTAAACAAGCTATCAAATCTGACACTGATACGGTGAAATCTTTAACCAATGTACAACAGAAGAAGTTATCTTTTCGAGGAAGGAGCCAATTTACATC
This sequence comes from Triturus cristatus, assembly GCF_964204655.1. NCBI lineage: Eukaryota > Metazoa > Chordata > Amphibia > Caudata > Salamandridae > Triturus > Triturus cristatus. The sequence continues at coordinate 1,403,209,035 of NC_140590.1, forward strand.
TCCGCTCCAGCAGCGTTTTCAGCCCTACTTCCAACAATATTCTGCACAGTCCTTTCTTCAGACGCCCACACCAACTTACACGAGGGCTCCGGCACAAAGGCGCCTCGCATCTGGAGGAAAATCCCATGATACAGGCAGAAGTGAATGAGAATGCCACCCCAATCCCACTTCAATTGGCTCAAATCTGCTCCAAAATCTTCGCTCAGTGGATCTCCATTTTGTGTTACAGATGGGTGTTGGACGTCGACAAACCATGGTTGCACCCTGTAATTTTTTCAACAACCTCCGAATTTCCCTCCAGGAAGGACTGCTCAAAAGGGAGATAAAGCTCATTCTCAACAAACAGGCAGTCGAAGTAGTGCCACGCAGTCAGCACATCTTCGTCTTCTACTCTCACTTTTTTCTGATGAAGAAAAAGACTGGAAAATAGAGGCTGGTTATGGACCTCATGTTGTTTGAACAAGTTCATCAAAAACCAGCCTTTCAGGATGTTGTCGCTCCAGGAGATTCTCCTTCTCTTGGATACAGGAGATTACATGACCTCCCTGAATCTTCTGGACACATACTTATTCCCATTCATCCAAAGCACCGTTATTTCCTCAGGTTCCAGGTGGCCGGATGCCACTACCGATTCAAGGTGCTACCTTTCGGGCTAAAGTCAGCACCCAGGGTTTTCAACAAGTGTTTGGCGCCAGTAGCGGCCTATCTTCGGCGTTCCGGACGCTAGGTTTTTCCCTACCGGGATGACTGGTTGCTCAAGACCCCATTTTTTCAGGGTGCAAGGGAGTCCGCAAGTGCCTGTATTCATCTTTTTTGCTCTATGGGTCTCAATCTCAACAGAGAAAAGTCTTAGCTCCTCCCTTCCAAGTCTCTGGTGTTTCTGGGAGCAATGTCTGATACCAGCCGCTCAAGAGCTTTTCCCACAGAGGAAAGAATTTCTCGTCTTCAAGAGATGGTTCAGTCCTTTTTATCAAGAAGGTGCGTTCCTGTGATTGTTTGGGATGAGGTCATCTTTCATCCTGTTAATTCCGCACTGTCACTTGCGGATGAGACCTTCAGGAGCAGCTAGAGTGCCAATGAATCCAGGCTCGATGCTCCTTCGACACTGTGTCAATCGCACCAGAAATGATCAGGGCGATGTCCTGGTGGACTTTCAGAAGCAATTTCTCACAATGCCTATCCTTCCTCCCAGCGAAACCTTTGATGATAATAACTGATGCTTCCATGGAAGGTTGGGGAGCTCACCTCCAGGAACTTCAGGGCCAAGGGAGGTGGTCGGATCATGAGTCTCTATGCCACATAAACCTGTTGGAGCTTAAAGCAGTCTTCCTAGGGCTCTGTTCCTTCCTACCAAGGATAAAGGGTTTGTTGATTCTCGTCCCCACAGACAACACAACCACCATGTTCTATCTGCAGAAGCAAGGGGGGGGGGGGATTTCCGGCTCTCAAGTTTGGGGCAGCGAATTTGGAATTGGCTGATTCACCAAAATATTTAGTTACAAGACCAGCACGTTCCAGGGGTGTTAAAGGAATGGGCCAATGCGCTTAGCAGAGACACCAAGCAGTGTCACGAATGGGAGATGGATGCCGTTCAGCTGGGAAAAATATTTGTGTTGTGGATTTCCAACCCTGGATCTGTTCACTACATCACTCAACAAATAATGTGAATACTACACCACCAGATTTCCTCAGCCAGGTTTTCTGGGGAACGCCTTCCACTTTTCCTGTGAAGGGGTGTTTGCTTACGCGTTCCCGCCGTTCCTACTAATATCAAAAGTTCTACAAAAGATAAAACTGGAGCCTTGCTGGATAATTCTCGTTGCCCCGTCGTGGGCAAGGCAATTCTGGTTCACAGAGCTGTTTCGCCTAGTAGAGGCTTCTCCAATACGCCTTTATCCTATAGAACGCCTACTTTCCATGGACCAAGGCCAAGTGGTTCATCCGCAGATTCACTCTCTTCACTTGTCGGCCTGGCTCCTCACCACGTGCAGTTTGGTGACTTAGCGATCTCTGAGGAGTGCCGTTCCATACTTAACAAGGCCAGTGCTCCCTCCACTGTCAAGTGTTACTCGGCCAAATGGAAAACATTCTGCTCCTGGTGTGCAAAACATTCTTGCCATCCACTCTTCTCTGGAAGATGTTTTGCTATATCTCTTATCTCTGGCCAAGGCTGGCCTTTCCCACTCTAGACTAAAGTTCATTTGGCTGCAATTTCGAGGTATAGGAGACGTTCAAATCTGTTGCCCCTGTGGTCCTGCAGTCTAGTGAAAGAATTTATGAAAGGTCTTTTTAGAGCTTACCTGCCAGTTCGACCTCCTCCAGTGCTCTGGCAATTGAACATGGTTTTGTCTCATCTCATGAAATCACCTTTTGAACCTATTCACAAGTGTGATTTCAAATACCTCTCTTGGAAAGGGGCTTTTCTCTTAGCCAGCACGTCTGCTAGACCTATTAGCAAAATGTAGGCTTTTATGGCAACGGAGCCTTACCTACAATTTCAGTAGGACGGAGTGGTGCTACGCGCTAATCCTTCGTTCATCCCGAAGGTACCTACCACGTTCCACCTGAATGAACCTGTTGTCTTGCCTTCCTTTTTTCCTGCGCCGTCTACCCCGGCGGAGAGAGCTCTCCATTCTTTGGACATCAAACAATGCTTGAAGTTTTACCTTCAAAGGACAAGACCTTTTCGTAAATCTACCCAACTCCTCATCACCTTCTCCGCCTCCTAGAAAGGGTCAGGCTTTGACTAGAGCTTCTATTGCATGTTGGATTTCTTCTGCTAAAGTGTAAAATGAAAAGCGGGACGCCCGCTAACATCTAAAGTAACTACCTATTCCACTAGGAAGATGGCAATGTCCTCAGCCTTGTTTGCCAGACTGTCTCTACCCGTCATCTGCAGGGCGGCAACATGGACGAGCGTCCATACCTTCACAAGGCACTACTGCCTGGATACCTTGAGGAAGACGGATATTGCGGTTGGTAAAGCAGCTTTACGTAGTCTGTTCGCTCATGGTAGGCCTCATTTTATTGAGGTTTATTAAGAGTTTATTATCTTTATTATTACTTTTTGCCTATAGCACTATTCTGAGATTGTTCTTCTCTTGAGGTTTTGACAGATGTTATATGTATATATGTTATATTTGTTTGCTATTCTGATTATCATACTATGGTCGCATGGTGGGACGGTTCACCTGTTTTTCCCACCTCCTTTATCCATTATGTACTGCTTACTAGTCTGATTCAAGCATGTGAATCTATAAAAGATACAATACTGGAGAAAAAACAAGTGACTTACCTGTTCACTGTGGTTCTCCAGTATTGATATCTTTTATAGATTCACATGAGGCCCTTCATCCATTGCTTACAGGTGCACCTTTCCATACCTCTAATATTTTGCTAATTATACTCGTGTTCGAAATCTGAGGTATGGTGGCTCTGCAGGGGATGGAAACTCTGGGTCTGTGATGTGATTGGCTGGAGTTTGGATGTTCTTTAATGAGGTTAACTGGTTACTAAATGCGATTGAATTTCAAGGGAGAGTATCCTTTAAGCTGTTCTACTGCTATTTTACTGTTGCCGTGGGGCTCCCACCATGACGGCGGGGAAGATCAAGCATGTGAATCTAAAAAAGATATGAATACTGGAGAACCACAGTGTACAGGTTCGTAACATGTTTTTTTTTTTTCCCTTGAAGCCTACACAGTATTTTATAAGCAAGGTGTTCATTAGGACTTGTCCATGTATCCTTCCCAAGGTAGTCTCTGATTTTCAAGTTAATCAAACCATTTATCTTCTCATATTCTCTTAGAGTCATCCTTCAGGTGGAAGGTTTTTAAATGGGCCTTATGGAGGAAGTATGCTCCAATTCAGTCTTTATAAGATGAGACATCCACCGGACTAACTTTCTATTTATAAACCATGGGTTTCCATGATGTGATGCTGGTGGAGTTCGTTTCTCATCGCCTTTCTTTACTTTTCTATGAAAATGTGTCTGTTGTTTAAAAGAAAAATAAACTAGTCTATACAACCTACAATTTGCTGTTGAGATTGTTTGACATTTTTTATAAGGAAAAAAAATGGCAGATTTTGATTAAACTTGCCCTCAAGAAGAACTAGAATTACAGATAGGCAACTTTCTTATTGTGAAAAAAGCCTTTACTGAAATTTCCTACAGCACCAGAGCAGAAGCTCACTACTAATTAAAAAGAACAAAGTATTTAAGCAATCTGGTAGAGGTAACACTATAGTCTAGCCAAGGATTCAAAATCCCAATGCTGAGAAAAAAACTAGACTATAAAAGATGACTGTTAATCAGCAAGCCTCATTTAAGGACCTAAGAACTCAGTCGTTTTAACTCAGTGTTTTGTTGAGGCAATTTTGAAGAGCTAATTTATTGACTGCCTATTCACTTTGCCTCACCGTTCTCAGATACTATTCCTTGCCAGTCTGCCAACTTTTCGACCCACACGCATCAACAAGACCTACATCTTTCAGAGCACTTCATGCACTTTTGACAAAAATGATTCCTTTGGAAACAACATGTACATATTCAGTATTTTTTACCTTCCTTGCAAATGACTCACTGGCCACAGGACTTTTGGATGGGAGGTGGGATTTAACAGGCAGTACACCTTGTAGTATATCTGCAGTAATTGTGAAAGCGGTTCAATAAAAGGCTGTTTCTATATGGAATTCCTACACTAATCAAGACTAATTAATGAGGTGTGTGACTCCTGTTCATTCTTTGCTTGAAGTTAACTATGCTAAGCCTTTTTAGTTTGTTTGGTTAGGTTACAAATGGCCACAGAATATATAATTAGGATTTGTTTGCATAATTCTTAGAATTTTTTTTATTTTTTACATTAAACAATATATATATACTTGAACTACAATTGATAAGATCTACATAACCCATAATCTGCATAGATAATGTAAAGTAATATGAAATAAAATATTAAACTTTTATTTACTCACATGCTAGAATAATTCCCTGTTTATCAGGCTGGTAATCCCAATATATTAAAATAGCAGTATATACTGGAAAATGGCCTGAGGCCTGAAGCAACATTGTACATTTGGTTGCACATTCACCTTATTTTTAATCACCTAAAAGTCAGCCAATGAGGTGGAAGCTTAAGATATCCTACTACTCTAGGGACCACCATAGATCAGGTTTCTACCGCACGCCGTGTTTGAGGGAATCCACTGACCGAGCTCAGCTCAGACCTTTCAGTGAACCTTAAATGCACTTTTCTTGATCTGTGCTGAAGATGAAGCGGATTCAAATCTAGGGCAGAATCCCACCCAGTTGTTTATAGGGGAATTGTATAAATGTGTGGGCTAGGGAGATGTTTTTACTGGAAAGCCAACTGTCCCCATAGCTTACAGACAAATCTTTTCAAGGTTTATTCATACCATGGTCTGAAAAAAAGATTTAAACTGAAGATCGTCATTTACAGTGTATTTAGTGTCTGTATCCGAAATATAAGGAATCTAAATGTGACATTTGTAGGAGTTTTTTTTTTTAATCAAACTCTTAAGGACCAAACCTCATTTCTCTCTCCATAAGAGTATCTGAAAACAAAAGAAAATATTCCTCTTTCCAAAGGGGATGCCCCATCTTTGTTAAAGATTCAGTGAAAAGTGCTCCTTCAAGCAGTTACACAACTTATTTAGTTTCCTGATTTGGACTGCACAGCGCTTGCAGCCATCCCTTCAACCCATAAACAAGGAAATGCACTGAAGATCAGCCTCTAAAAAGAAGAAAAAAATCAACCTCCTCGACTAATTTGTTGTGTCCCACAATACCGTCGACGACTAGACTATCAGCATCGACACAGCGGCTTGTTTTTTTTTTAGTTCAGAGGCTGAGCCACCTTGGCAGTACTTTTGGCCATCTGACATCCTAATTATCAAAAATCTGGTGGTGGAAAAACTGGGCTTTAAATTTGATGGTCAATTGCTATTCCATTCCCAAGTAAATTCTGTGGTAGGCACTTGTTTTGTCCGTCTTCGACTTCTTTGGAAGTTTCTGTTCTTATTGTCCTTTGCGGCCAGACCACAAGTGATTCAAGCCCTGATCATCCCACGTCTAGTCTATGGGAAAGGTCTTTGTACAGGCATGCCCAAATACCTGACTGCTAGGCTGCAGCTGGTCTAGAATGCAGTGCCCCGGACTATCTTTGAGCTCTCCCACGACTCATGTGTCAGGTCTTCTTAAGAGTCCTCATTGGTTGCCGGAAAGGAAGAGGATTATCTTTACGACTCCTCTTGTGACCCATAAAGCACTATACAGAACTAGCCCAGGCTAGCAACAAAACAGAATTAAGTTCTATGCCCCCCAGAGAAACTGTCGCTCTGCGAATCTCTGCCGTGCCAGAATCCGGCAAATCTGGAATGCAAGGTATGGGGCAAAGCCCTTTCTTTCTTTCTTGGGCAACTCCCTCTGGAACAAACTGCCTTTGACCCTCCGATGTATAAATGCAGCGCCTGTATTTTGTAAAAAGCTTAAGACATGGCTTTTTTCCAGACGCTAGTTCCTTTCTTCTTTTTTCTCCGCTGTCTCCCTTTCAGCAGTAGAGCCATGACACTCCCAGGAGTAACAGTTGCACTACATAAATAACCCCACATAGACTCAATGTGAGCTGTCCATAAAGAAACCTGCGCAGCAGTGCGTCAACCGTGACAATGCCGTCAACTGTAGAAACTATGCCGATGACTACAATACCCTCTATGACCATTCCGCCGACGTGATCAAATGCAGTTTTCACACCTCTGCATTCACCATTGAAGGTATCTGCATTACCACTGACTTAGATTTTGCAATCTGATCAGGAAGATGAGGCTAGTGAATATGGTTTGCAAACTATGTATAGCCCAACACAATTGAATGTGAAATATGTCCCTGTGTTTGGAGAGGACGTGGTAGAAGACTACTTATTCAGACTAAGATTACTGTAGGAAGCTGACTTTTAATGTGGTAGTTCCAATGTAGGGGCACACGGTTGAAAAAGTACAGCCGACCCTTATTGGTTTACTGGGTTAAATTAATAATCTCAAGTGCTCTATTTGTATTCGTGTGGTCTAGCAGTTTAGGCTTATCAGAGGGTAGAGTTAAGCATTTGTTGTACACACAAAGTCATTAAATGAGAAACACACTCTAATAAATTTGAAACCAATTTAAAATATCAACTCAGATTTTTATATCAAAGTCAAAGTCAAAGTTTGCTTTATTCGGTTAAAATTTAAAACCATCAAAGCACAAAACAGCAGACAAAATAGAGGAAAATGCATTACAGAAAAATTATTAACACAAATAATAAATACAAAACAGATTGGCGCAATGTACAATAAAATAACACTTAGAGAATTCATTCCTATAGCTAAAAACATTGTAAAATTGCATAATGACCTTAAAAAACATTTCATCTACGACAACGTAGTGGGCACAATAATCATTATCAGATAACTATGTCAACTGGGCCCTATTTCTGACTCTCAGGGCACCCACTATAAAGCAGGCAACCCCAAAACAAATCAATGGAGATTCCAACATTTGTAAATAAGCCAAGGCAGGCCTAACTTGCTTAAATTGGCAATTTTTTAAAATCGGCAAGATATATTTTTTCCGCTGTACAATTTACAGAAAAATATCATGTGCAACAAATTTTGTTCAGAAATATTATCACAGGGACAGGGCCCCAGAGTTCCCTCTTTAAAAAATCCTTTCGGGTATGCCAAGAGCCAGGGAAGCAAACCATGCTTAAATCTTATTAGCAAAAACATATGGAAAGGTTTATTAATGTAGGTTAGGTAGGGCTGAATCTTGTTCCCTAAACTCAACATCACAAACCTCCTCACTGTCGGTTTCCCCAGCTCATCACTTCTCTTGACAACATTACTCTTGACAAAAATTGGGTCTTGATAGCTTTAATTTGCTCTTTACTAATCACACAAGGACTAGAGAACAATTCCGAACACCCTATTGAAGTCAATTTATTTTTGATGTAACTTAACCAAGGAATAGACAGGGCTTTTTCCAAGGACAGACAGTCCTGAATAATTTGTTGGTTTAGGTTTGGTGGCTGTTGTGCCCAAACCCTCAGCCAGCCTAGTAGCGGGGCCACTGCTATTTGGTCACTGATATAACCCATCCCTAAGTCCTCATGAATATTAAAAGTGGGGGCAGAGGGGGGTAGAGACAGCAGTTTCCGAAAGAAATTATTTTCAACCACTTGGATATTAGGAGAAGCCTTGTAACCCCAGACCTCGCTACCATAAAGTGCCATGGGCAAACACTTCGCACTGTATATTTTTAATAAAGCGGGGAGTGGTTTACAGCCTAAGCGCTTTGCAAAGCCCAACACAGCGCCTGTGGCACTAGCTAAGATATTCTTTTTTTGAGCACGTTGTGTGACCCAGGATGATCTGTCGTCAAATGCTACCCCTAAATATGGGAACGTCTGGACTTTCGTTAATTCCTGCCCATTGCAGAAAAATTTCACCCTTTTTGCTTTCCCTGAACCAATCGACATAGAATGCGATTTTTTAAAATTAATTAATAAGTCTAAAGAGACCATAAAATCATAAAATCCATTTAAGAGAGCTTGCAATCCTCTCGCGGTTCTGGCCAACAAAACTGTATCGTCCGCGTATAGTAGAGCGGGAATCATTTTGGACCCGGCTTTCGGGGTGTCTTTACAGATCGAATTCAGAACCGGTCCCAAATTATTGATGTAAAGCGAGAAGAGTAGGGGAGCAAGAATACACCCCTGTCTTACTCCCCGCTTTACCTGCCAGGCATCAGTCTGGCTTCCATCATCCCTGTAACGGACGACTGCGGTTGTGTCGTCATGGATTACAGCCAGGAAAGAGATCAAAACCGGGTCAAGCCCCAAACCGGCTAGTAATGCCCATAATTTTTGCCGATTTACAAGGTCGAAAGCAGTGGACAAATCCATAAAAGCTAAATGGAGGTCCCCCTGCTTAGCGACTGTATATTTTCCTATAATAAGGTGTAAATTGAGGCATTGGCCCACTGTGCCCCTTCCCTGTCTAAACCCATATTGTAGATCGGAAATGATGGATTGCTCCTCCAACCACACAGTTAAACGAGCAAGAACAACTTTGCCCATGACTTTCATGGCAGAATCAAGGAGAGAAATAGGCCGGTAGCAAGCCGGGTCTTCTCTTGAACCTTTTTTAAAAAGTGGAACAATAACGGCTTTTGCCCATGATCTAGGGGCACCGACCACAAAAGCTGCGTTAAAAACACAGGTTAAAAGTTTCGCCCAAAGCTGTGGATCTGCCCTATAGAGGTCCGCTGGGACACCATCCGGACCAGGGGCTTTACCAGACGCCGTGGCCTCAATGGCCTCCCGGACTTCCTCCTCCTTAAAAAGGATTCTTGAAGCTAAAGTGTAATCCACGTAATTTGTGGGATTAGCTTCTTGTATCTCCGAATAGAGACCACTGAAGTGAGCCACCCATTTGTCTGGCGGGATAAGACATTCTTTGATGGTATTCTCCGTCTCATTAAAGAGGGGACTATTTATCACCTTCCAAAACTGGCTGCTATTTTTCTGTATGCTTGCATCCGTCAAATCTTCCCATGCCTTGGACTTTAGCTCGCGTTTCCTATCCTTTATAGCTTTTTTATAACCTTTTCTTGCCTCAATTATCTTACTGGGGGTGCTCCCAGATTCTTTAAGTGCCAGTAAGAGAGCAGAGTGGGCACTAGAACAGGCATGGTCAAACCAGTTTTTAAACTTCCTGGGTTTAGGTTTCCCATGGGAGGTGAGACTCCCCTGGGCGTGTTTAGTGATTCTTTCAAAAGCATCCAGAATCACTTTCGGTTCCTCCCCTAAAGAAAGACACAAGCTAAAATCCTCTTTTTTGCTTTCATATAAATTGACGAGGAAATCAGCCGGGGTAATGACATCCCATCTAAGTCGTCTGCCCTGGCTTGTAGGCTCAAGATTTGAATTAGAGATCAAAGGCTGAGGAACATCTTTCCTCAAAGCCTTAACTTTGATTTCCAAAATTAGTGGGTTATGGTCACTTAGGCCATTTTCTGTAACACAAAACGTGCCCAATAGGTACAGCATGTTACGTGGTACAAAAATATAATCGATTGTACTACCGTGGCCATGACCAGTAAAAGTGTGAACCGGGTCCGACAAGTCTTGAACCGGCATGCAGAGATAATAAGACGATACTATATTCTCTAGAAAGATCCCGCCTTTAGTGTGCTCAAAGTGGGTCACTTCATTTGGGCAAAAATCTAAATAATTATTTGAGCAACAGTTAAGATAACATAAGTGTATATTAAAATCGCCAAAAAGTAAAAGAAGATAAGGTTTTTCATTCAATGCATCAAACTCAACCAAGAAACTGAGTAGTGCTTTGAGATGTTCCAGTTCTTCCGTCCTAGTAAATGAATTGTAAAAATTCACCACCAAAAATGATGGCAGGTTAACACATTCCATTTTCACTGCTAGGATGTGAGGAGAGTTAGTTGGTAATAACTCAATATTATAACGAAGCTTTAGGCTGAATAATAACAGGAGGCCCCCTCGTGGTCTCCCCATATCCGAGGGTGTAGCATATTTAATAAAAGATTGGTAGCCATCCATAAAAAAAGGATCTTTGGCCTCCCATGTTTCTTGTAAGGCAATTATATGATATGAGGAGAGAAAAGCCAACCAATTTTGATTGCCTCGTTTGGACCGAAGACCAGCTATGTTCCAAGATAATGCAGAAATTAAATCTGCAGCTGGAAGGTCCATTATGTGCCCTTGATCCTTAGTTAGAGTGTTAACCAGGTTAGATAAACAAGGTAATGGAGCAACCTCTACACCATTCCAAGGTAAGTCCACGCCCATGTTTTCCCCATTAAAAATGGGCGCAATTCCTTTCTCGACTGCATCCTCAGATTGTAATGGCAAATTATTAACTAGTGCAGTGGAAGGGGCATTATTCGCCGTGACGGGAAACCCAGCAGATAAAGGCTCAGAAGAATTAGAAACGTCTATACTAAAAACATCATTATTTAAATAAGCTCCATTATCACTAAGTCAATCGTTAGTATCTAGAGTGCTAAGGGCTTCAAATCTATTTGATAACAACAAAGGATTACTAGAAGGGGCGTACTGAAGGGGACGCTCTCTCTGTCTGCCCTGACCTGCAAGAGATGGTGGATAAAAGAAACCCAATGGAAGAACGTTAATGTGGTCCTGATGAATTCTAATAGACCCTGCTTGTCTAAAAATGTGATCAACTATATCAGGGGTACTGAAGTTCACCACAACACAATCGCCCCTCAGAGACTTATTAGATTTCCCCACCCACGGGACCCTTCTCACCATTTTAAAACAATCATAGAGGTGACTCCCCAGGACTGTCTTTCCTGCCAAAAAATGAAGGGTTTTGTTTTTCAGAGTAGACCAGTGCTCTTCTTTACCATCACTAGTCTTAGGAACGTTGGCCAAGATAACGGTGTAAGGGCAGGCTTCTGGGGGCAAATTTAATGAGCGTCCCTCATATGCCAAATGTCCCTGAACTCTTCGGCTTTCAATAATGTTCCTCGGGCCTAGACTGGTACCGTTAATGCTCGGGGCAGGTGGTAAGGGGATTGCTGGACTTGCAACAGTAGTTGCCATGATGTCAATCATATCCCCTACTCTAGTAGTAACTTCGCCGAGGGGTAGTAAATCAGAGGGATTAGACCTTGGCACAGGGGCGCTTTGAACAGCAATGTGGCGCTCAATAAGAGTAAGTCTATTATCAATCTCACTGAGTCTATCCAAGACTGGGGATATACACCTGCTCAATCGTTCATCCAGCTGCATAATTACATCAGCTAACATGTCTCTAAAAATAACAGCCCCCCCCCGGGCAACAGACTCCATAACACCGCTACCTGAATGAGGTGTGGTCGCGACCACTGGGCTCTCTACCGGGTGAGTCACCCCCTTAATAGGATCATTATTTCTGGATTGTTTAGCGTGATGACGAGGTCCGTTAGGAGCGTGAATGGCTTTCCTCTTACCTTTAGAAGCTTTAACATGGGCCACAGAGGAAGCTTTTGGCTGCCTAGTACGTAAAACTGGGGGGGAAAGAGAAGGAGAAGGACTGGACACGTTCAACGATGATTGAACGCTGGGATGATAGAACTCAGGTGCGGGCCCAGAGAAAATAGAGTGAGAAGTCCCAGAGGGAGCAGCCAACAAGGGTTGAGAAAGAGACTCTAGAGACAACCTTTTTTCCACGATCTCAATTTCTTTGGAGACAACATGTTCGGCTTTTTTCAAAAAGGCGTCTAAAGTTCCAGGACCTCCCACTATCTGAGCCTTGTTGAAGTTCTTAGCCATGACTTGTGCTGAACAAATAGATCCTTGCCGTAGACTGTATATGACAGCCCCTAATCACCTTGTAACGTTCGTGCAGGATAAGGGGGGTGGCCCAGCTCAGCCCTGTCCAGCCCCGGACGGCCACAGACGGCCCGCCCTTTGCCCGGGCTTAGCCCGGCGATGCCCGTGCGCGTCCCGCGACGCGGGGGGTGAAGCTGTTTTTGTAGCGCCTTCAGGTGCGAGATGCCGTAGGTCCGCTTCCGCTTCCGGTGGGCAAAGGAGCCTGGGAAATGAAGTTTCCTGCTCCCTCCGCGCTGCGGTCGCCGAAGTCACCGATGCGACGGCGGGAGGGAGAGACGATCCGCACAGCAACCCCCAAAGGCCAAGGCAGTAAGCAGGTAGGCACAGCGTTTTCAGACAGCCCCCGCTCTGCCGGGGGTGAAGCTGTTTTTGTAGCGCCTTCAGGCGCGAGATGCCGTAGGTCCGCTTCCGGTGGGCAAAGGAGCCTGGGAAATGAAGTTTCCTGCTCCCTCCGCGCTGCGGTCGCCGAAATCACCGATGCGACGGCGGGAGGGAGAGACGATCCGCACAGCAACCCCCAAAGGCCAAGGCAGTAAGCAGGTAGGCACAGCGTTTTCAGACACAGATCATCAAAATAGAGTAAGTACTTTCTGAGTTAGATTTTTGAAGATCTAGAAAATACAGTTGAATAACGGTTTTGAGGTATTGTTATACTACGGGAGAAACATACTCTGCACAAATATTTGCAAGGAGTTTTTGAAGGCTGCCTTTTTCATGTATTTCCTAGAGCTCCATTGTGTTTTCTCCCTTATGTTAGCCGAACTGCATGTAATAGACAGCATTTGCTTTGCACACGTTCCAAAATACTACAGTTGATTTGTGTTACACATTTATTTTTCAAATAGGCTATACATGTTTTGTTAGTTAGTTCTTCTGCTGGGTTTCTGACTGAACCTTTCATACAAGGTCAAAAAAACACTGTGCTCTGTTTTCTCTGTGGTCGGACACTAACCCATAGACACAATAGACCAATACAGCCTCTGTTTTGAACATGCAATTCGTATATAAGCATGGACTTGTCGTTTTTGAATACCAAGAGGACACCCTCTCGCAGAGCAAAAGTCCAGAGACGAAAGAGAGCTCTGCTACCTTAGATGTAAAACTACCTATGTATGCAAGGGATGAGGGTCCCCTACTAATCACAGAGATCTATAATATAACAGTGTTGCATTAATGAGGGTAGGCTTAGGCAGGTCTGTCTTTCAATATAACAGCTGTTTATTATGTGCAGTCAGTTGATTATGATCACGTTTTTGACCTGTATATCTTTTAATTGCAGCACAGTTTTTACAAAATAGAACATGATAGTTCAATAAATATTGTAATCGTTCTTAGTGTCTTTCAGTTCATTGCGGATATGTATGAGTGAGAGAACAAAGGGTGATCGCCTGCTACCACGATCCCTGAGAGGGTCTAGAGTGTTGTATTCTGGGGTGCCAATTCACTTGTTTCTCTGGGTAGTTTAGGAGAGTAAGTAAGGCACGATGAGCCGGTCTGGTTTTTGGCCCACTGGTACTGATGTGGTATGGTGACTCAGTTCCTACCTACTTATGTTTTCTGTAGTCCCAGGCATAATTCTGTTTCTAAGCAGAATCCCGGCAACATGGCGCAGCCAACGTTTGGTCTGGTATTTGATTTGCGGGTCTCCTGAGTAGTGCTTGTGCATATTCACAGTACCCTTACTCCTACCACCAATTACATCCTTGGTGTTTAGGGTTAATGCTCCACGATTTTTAGGAAGTAATTAAACTGTTGGTCAAGTTTCTAAGTTTTAAGGGATCAACCCCAATTTTTGTGTTTCACTTTGTTTTCATTAGTGTTTGTTATGACTGTACCACAGCCTATTGTTCCTATAAATTGCAGACCTGTTGTCAATGCACACGTATCCTAACATGAACTTACTAATTGCAAATGCATACACCACAGCTGCAGCGTCATATCTAAATAAACCTTTTACACTCATGGAAATATCATTGTCTTACTGGGAACACCATACTTGGTTGCTTGGCTCCCTTCCACATGTACCTATACCTATACACATGGTTCCTCTCAGTAATGATGGGGCGACCTGGCTGGCTCAAGCTGGATATAAGTCTTATCCTAATATGGCGGCTGCTATCCCGGATTTCGGTGAGAATGACTCTGAGGCTGCTGGACCTCATGGCCTCCTGCATCCTGCTGGTACATCATGCCAGATGCCATGTGCGGGCTCTGCATTGGGACCTGAAATTCCAGTGGGCACAGCACCAGGGGATTCTTTTCCAACTACATCCAGATCTCTGAGGGAACTGCATCTTAACTTCAGTGGTGGTCAGCAGACGAAGATTGGGTCCGAGGCAGATACCTCTCCCTTCCCCAACCAGAACTAACAGTGGTGACCGATGCGTCACTGCTCGGATGGGGCGGCCATCTGGGAGAGGCGGAGATCAGAGGAGTCTGGTCTCCGGTGGAGTCCGGGCTCCATATCAACCTGTTGAAGCTGCGGGCAATCCACCTTGCACTGAAGGCATTACTGGGTGAGGTACCTTTTTATTTGTTTTGTCAACGGCGATTTTGACAACTTCCACGTCGACGAGGATGTCGACGATGGTGGTGGCAGCGACTACATCGACCGCTTCCAGCCTGGTAATGACGACGGTCCCGTCCACGATGGATTTCTCGTCGTTGACGTTTCAGACATCATCGCCGGCAGCTCCGTCGACTACCTCGTCGTCGATACATAATGTGGCAATTTCTATCAGGAGACGTCATATTACTCCGGAGATGACTTCTCCAAGGAAAGTGACACCACTGCCTCCGGCCCTCTTTTAGGAAGAGGAGTTTTCCGAGGACGATGAGGGTCCTTATGGTAATGCACATAGCCCGTCTCAGCTGAATGTGAAATATCAGGATTCGGACTCTGAGGATTATTACATGAAGCAGTAGAAGTTTATGCCGCAATCCAGATCTCAAGATCATTTTCAACAGGACATGGTCTGTATGCCATCTTCCCTCATTTCAGACCTATAGTCCATGCTCTCGGATTACAGGAAGAGGTTTCCAACTCAATTCTCTGGCCAGGAAACACAGCAAGTGCTTCCAACTCCACTTGCTCTTTCGGTTACACCTCAGCCTCAACAGATTCCATTATTGGAGTTACCAGACCCACAGCGGAATGTGGTTACAGTACAGGACGACACATCTGATGATGATCAGGGTGCTACAACGATCCCTGACCTGGACAGAGAATGGGATGACCACGTTATTCCTGACCCGGCATCTCCTGTTCCGGAACCGGCTGATTCTCCTCCAGCAGATATTGGAGGTTTTCACAATTTAATGGAAAGGGCGTCTAAGCGTTTTGATCTGCCTATCCCATCAGTGCAGACAGAATGTTTTCTATATGACTTTAAAGAGCCTTTCAAAAGATCTTTTCGCTCAATCCCTATTGTGGACCATGTCTGGAGTGAGGGTATCAAGGTAATGAAGTCGCCGGCAACGGTCATCCCTGTGCTTCCTCGGCTGGAAAAAAAGTATAAAGCTCCGGACGATAGCCCCGCTTGTTTTGTCAGCCATCCGAAGCCGGATTCAGTGATTTCACAGGCGGCCCAGAGAAAATCTAAGAATCCAGCGGCTCCTCTTACCACACCACCTGATAAAGAGGGACGGCGGTTAGATAATGTGGGCAAGAGGTTTTCTTCCATGTCCAGCCTCTTGGTCAGAACGTCTAATGCTTTGGCTATTCTTGGACGATATGATCGCCAGATGTGGTGCGATCTCTCTCCGTATCTGAACCAGCTGCCTGAAGATGCTAAAGCAGAGGCAAAAAAGATCCTTCAGGAAGGGGAAAGAACATCTTCGGAAATTGACTGTGCTATGGACATTGCCACTACAGCGTTCCGCTCCCTCGCAGGGGCAGCGGTCCTTCGACGCCAAGGTTGGCTTTGTGTCACTTGGATCCGGCCGGAAGTCCAGAACAAGATCCTGGATCTTCCCTTTGACGGTGAAGCGCTCTTTGGGAAGCACATTGATGATGCGCTGGAAGATATAAAGAAGGACACGGAACTGCAAAGTCCCTTGGAACTCTGCAATACCGCATGGTTCCCTTCCGTTGAGCAAGAGGTTGAGGATTTCCTATAGGGGCAGATATCAGCAACAACGCTACTCTTCTTATTCGCAGCCTTCCCAATCTTACCGGCCGCAGTATTCTCAGAGACCAGGCCAGTCGTCTTCTTTCTCTCGGTCATCTTCCAGAGTCAGACAAGGGCGTCAAGGGAGGGATTCCTGTAAGCACCAGGGGGGGGGGGGGGGGGGTGGCAGGATAACCCAATACTTCCACAACTGGCAATGTATAACATCAGATCGGTGGGTTCTCAATATTGTTCGGTCAGGCCATATTCTGGAATTCCAACATCAACCACCATACAAAGCTCCTCGCGCCACCGAATCCAAACACCTGCACCTTCTACGTCTAGAAGCCCACCAACTGCTTCTCAAGGGGGGCGATAAAACCGGTTCCCCTATCCCAACGGGGAGAATAATTTTATTCCCGGGTCTTTCTTGTCCCAAAAACCGTAGAAAAATGGCCCCCCTAATTTTAGACCGGAGGGAGCTAAACGCCTATCTTATAAAGCTCTCTTTTTGGATGGTCCCTTACAGGACATTTTACGGCTCCTCAATCCAGGAGATTACATGGCCACCCTGGATCTAGAGGTCGCTTACTTCCATATCCCCATCCACCAGGCCCACAGAAAGTTCTTCCGCTTTACAGTAGCTAAGAGCCACTTTCAATTCAAGGTCTGCAAATTTTCACAAAGGTTCTAGCACCAGTCGCAGCTTTTCTCCGGAAGCAGACGCTTCAAGTTTTTCCTTACCTGGACGACTGGTTGGTGAAGGCTTCGTCTCATCACGCAACAGAAGAAGTGGTCAAGTCGTGCACTCAGCTCTTCCGGCACCTGGGTCTTCAGCTCAACACAGAGAAGTCGGTCCTGTGCCCATCCAAGTCTGCCAAGTTCCTGGGGGCCATTCTGGACACGTCTTGTTGCAAAACGTTCCCATCAAAAGAGTGGCAATCAAAACTGATAGCCTCTGCCCATCGATTGCAAAAAAGAGCGTCACTTTCAGTTCGCCTCTACAAATCCCTTCTGGGGTCAATCTCGTCCTGCATTTCCCTTGATTCCAAATTGCAGGTTACGGATGCGCCCACTTCAAGAGCAACTGGATTTGCAGTGGCGCCAAGCAGAGGGCTCTTTCGAAGACAAGATCAAGATAACTCAACCTATGAAGAAGGCATCCAGGTGGTGGACGATCAAAGACAATATCTCTCAGGGTCTCCCCTTCAGAATCGCACAAGCTCCTCTAATAATTACAACGGACGCCTCTCTAGAAGGCTGGGGAGCAGTCTTGCAAGATCTTCAGGTGAGCGGCTGCTGGCTGCCCCAGCATCGCCTGCTCCACATCAGTCTTTTATAACTCTGAGCGATTCGTCTGGCCTTGCAGGCTTTCCTTCCGCGGATCCGACGATCCACTGTCCTGGTCCATATGGACAACGCGACGGCCATGCATTGTGAACAAGCAAGGTCTCGTCCTCTCTCCAAAGAGCCCATTTGGGAATGGGCTATCCAAAGGAAAATTTCACTTTCAGCGGAGCACCTTTCAGGTGCCCTCAACAAGACAGCAGACCCGCTCAGTCGTCTCAAGTCGGTGAGCCACAAGTGGGAATTAGACCAACACACTCTGGACAGGATTTTCAATCTCTGGGGCACTCCACCCATAGATCTCTTTGCCACTCCAGGCAACAAGAAATGCAGATTCTGAGCAAGCATGGAACATCATCCGGGATCACTGGGGAATGCACTTTTGATGGCCTGGTCAGGCGCCTTTGTTTACGCTTTTCCTCCAATCCCACTAATTCCCAGGTTTCTCAGGAAACTCAAAGCGGCACCCTGCAGAATGATTCTGGTGACCCCGGCGTGGCCCCGCCAGTTCTGGTTTAAGGAAGTTCTCCTGCTCTCCCTGGATCATCCAATTCATCTGCGCCCAATTCCATCTGTTGATGATGTCCCAGGGCCAAGTGGGTCATCCGGATCCGGGCTCACTTCAATTAACAGCGTGGCTCCTGAGCACTGAGAATTTCAGAATCTAGATATCTCGCCAGAGTGTAGAGCGGTGCTGGCTCAAGCCCAGGCACCAAGTACGAACAAGACATATCGCTTAAAATGGAAGCGTTTCTGCCTGTGGTGCCAGCAAGAGAACATTCATCCTTACTCGTCTGCCCCTAATCAAATTCTGCCATATATTTTGGCATTGGCTAAGTCAGGTCTCGCTCATTCCTCTGTCAAGGTGCACCTGGCAGCCATTTCTAGATTCAGACGAACTTCCTCTGGACCTTCCCTGTGGTCAGCCAGAATCGTAAAACAATTTCTTAAAGGACTTTTTAGAGTTTTTCCAACAGTTAGACCTCCACATCCTCTGTGGCAGCTTAACTTAGTCCTTATTCAACTCATGAGGATGCCTTTTGAGCCAATTCATAGGTGCGGACCTTAAATTCCTCTCATGGAAGGTGGCCCTCCTTCTCGCCTTAACTTCGGCCAGGCGGGTAGGTGAACTGCACGCTCTCACTATCAAGGAGCCCTTCTTACAGTTTAAAAAGGACACTTTGATTTTAAGAACGAATCCAAGATTTATCCCGAAGGTCCCTTCAGACTTTCATTTGAACGAACCAGTGATTCTCAAATCTTTTTTTCCTCGACCCACTTCTCCAGCGGAGAGGACTCATCACTCGATGGATGTTCAAAGGTTTCTGAAATTTTACCTTCAACGTACCAAGGGCTTCAGAAGACCTACACAACTATCTGTTGCTTTCAGTGCCCCTAGCAAGGGCTTCCCTCTTTCGAATCAAGGGATTGCAAGATGGATTGCCAGCGCGATCCAATACTGTCACCAAGCGGTAGGTAAGCCCCTAGAAGGGCGAGTCCGGGCGCACTCCTCAAGAGTCATCTCTTCTTCAGCTGCTCTCTTCGCCGGAGTGCCAATCAGACATTTGCAGGGCAGCAACATGGAGCAGTGCCCATACTTTCACGAAGCATTACTGCTTGGACTCCTCCACGCAGAGTGACGCTGCAGTGGGACAGGCTGTCCTGAGAAACCTCTTTCAGCAAGTGGTGAGCTTTCCCTTCTAACCCTCCTTCCTTTTATTGGTTATTAGCACATTTTGTAAATCATGATGTTCACGGACTACTTTTTTGATATCTTGTTGCTTTGCTGACTGTATGCATCTCGCATGGTTTACAACGTTGTATTATAACACAAAATGTGCGTTCTTACTGTTAGCTATTCTGATACAAGCAATGGGAATCTATGAAAGTTCCAATACTGGAGTAGGAAAACAAGTTACTTGCCTGTAACTTTGGTTCTCCAGTATTGGTAACTTCCATAGATTGCCATGCGCCCACCCTCCTTCCCTGGGAAAGCTCAGCCTTCTGCATATTCTATTAAACTGTTACACAACGGCTTCGAAAATCTACGGCTCTCAGGAAGGTTCTATGGGGTGAGGCATTTCTGATTGGTTGTTCATTACGTTTGGTCTCTTTTACAAAAAGAGGAGTATATGCTACAAAATGAGATGATGTTTATGCCTTTTTTCTTCTTTTGTACCTACCTCTATGGTATTTTTTATTTACCGGGGACTCCCGTCTCGACGACGGGGAACGATGCAAGCAATGGGAATCTATGAAAGTTACCAATACTGGAGAACCAAAGTTACAGGTAAGTAACTTTTTTTCTTCCCTTGTATAGCGCGATGCTCCCCGGGATTCCAAGTGTAGGATCCCTCAGGTACAACAACTCCATTGATAACAGGCCTACCAAGAGCGAATTGTATTTATATCTTACCCATCCCCTTTACCTGCCAACACATGTACTATTCTCATTCGCTTGCACCTTACCCTCCCCATCTCGGTTACCTAAGATGGTGTCGGCATTCCCAACCATTATCGATTATCTTCCAGACATTGAACTGAAACAACATTCATCATCGTCTGTACATCAGTGACTTTCCAGCAACTGCCTGGCCTCCACAGGTTGTTCAAAGAAATATCTCGTCCCTTGCCAATTAACTCTTAAACGTGCTGGGAGAAGCAAAGCATATTTGCCCCTTAAGCTTTTAGTTTCCGTTTAACTTCTACACAGTGACCGGCCAGAGCTTGGTTCTGAACCAAGCTCTGCCCAGGCCTCCTATACACAAGTCAGCCCAGGGCTATTCTTTCATGTTGTAAATGTCACTTCACCCTGGGCCCTTCCGTGTATCTTTCAATGGGTGCATCTGTAAGGGCTCTAATGTCCTCTCACAGCAGTGCAAGGAAAAATAAAGCACCAACTGTAGAGAGCAAAAGAGAAGGCAAAATGGTGTAGAGGTCACCTAGCTCGGATCCTACCCCACCAGTGGATCAACTCAGCTGCCTGGTTGCTGCTGCAGTCCCCAGGGCTAAATACTACCCTAGTCAGCTATAGAAATCCGTTCTGTATGGCCCCTCTGTGCTCACCGCACATTCCTCTAGCAGTGATTCTCGCAGGCCATGCAGGAAATTGGCCGTGCAGTCATCGTATTGCCAGTCGTCTTAAAGACCTGGGGCACTACCGCACATTGACTGGCTCTTGACTCTGAGTAAGACGGGGGTATTATTATTTATGATTACAGTTGCAAAGTCTATGGGTCATAACACACTTACCCCGATCTTTCAATGCTGAATCCGTCGGTTACTCCCCGGCTCTGTCCGTACGGCCCCACGGCTATGAGCGGGTCTGCGGGTACTTTCCCTGCGACAGTCATCTGCAGTAGAGTTGCGCATCGGCACCATTTCTTGCCGCTGTTTAATGCCGCCTCGCTTTCCAACTGGTCTTGCCTCTCCTCAGGCTCCCGGATTGTGCTCTTGGCTTCAGTCTTGCTACTCCTTCCTGTCCGCTCCAACTGCTTGGATCAGCATGCCCAATCTGGCCTGCTCGGTCACCCCTTCCAACCGCTGCAGTACAGGCTCCCAGCCAGCATCAATGAAGTCATTGGGGATGGCCTTCGGATTAAGTCTCCCTAATTACAGAGAACAATCTGAGTCAGAGGAGGGGTCCCACGAACTGCCGGTTGCCGGAGTCCCGATCGAGCACGTCTGCTCAGTTGACTATCTTGGTTCCAACCTGCCAAATGTAGACAAATATTTTTAAGGACAGTATGCGGTATTATTAATCATCTACTGGAGCAGAATTTCAGGAGCGTATTTTAATAATGGATTAAAGTTTGTTTATTTTTTAATTGCTGCTTCATTTGCAAGCTGTGGTGCTACTAGAGTTTAACACTGTTTCAAAATATGAATATTTGATACAAATGTGTATCAAGAGAGTCTGTTGATGGTTAGCTTTAATGGACTGGCCATTTGCGTTTATTTTATACCCAGTCATTTTTTTTAAAGTCATTGTTTTTGTGTAATAAGTCTAAATTTCATGAACTTTCTTCCTAGTATTTGATATTTTTCATTTAGTTATATTTTTATTTCAGGAAAAATGACAAATGCTTATCAACATTTACCACATGGTATGCTACCAAAGCGAAACTACGAGGGCCTTGTTAGTAAAGCACATTATGGAACAAATGATAAAAACACGTGATGAATTTCTTCTCAAACAATGGTATGTAAAAGTTTTATATCTGCTGCTAAGAGTATTTGTGTTTTTAGCTCCACTTATTTCAAACTTGTGAGCCGGGTCACTTCATCCAAACCAAATTCTGTCTTGTGTGATAGTTATCAGTTTATCCAGTACAAAGAATCACCTCACCTAGAGTTTCATCTTGTGGACATTGTTCAATGAGGACATGTTAATGCTTTCACTGCAAAAGAGAGGTACCTTCATTACAAACCATTTGGAAATAAATATACGCCTTATCTGAGCCTAACAAAGTACTCTGCAGTTTATCAACTTGAAATGTCCTACCATTTCAGAGAACCCTCCTGTTGAGAATGTCCTTATTTTGGGGCTGGAAGTGTGAAGTGTTTGCCTTTCAAACTAGCATGTTTCTTCTCTCACCTTGTGTTGGTAGTAAATTGTAAAAAGAAACCTGCGTCAAATAGCCTTATTTGTTGTGACCTTGGTAAAATTGAGGACTTTGTGAGATATATGTTCATGGCTGTTGATTAACCAGTAGATGGTTCATGTTTGTTATGAATAACCTATAGTTACTTCAGCAGGAATTGTTGCACTCCATTGCAGCTAAATGTTTGGTGGACAGAGTGTGGTTTGAGCATAGTTACTTTGAAGCAGACAGTCTAATTCGAAATTCTACCTTTAGTTTGTTTAAACACCGACTTGAATCGTGTTTCTAAATAGTGAAGTGTTTGAAATATATGGCCAAGGACTAAAAGCAATCCCTGGCCATGTGTGTATTCTCATACTGGGAAAGGTTTCAACTGGTCTGGAAACTAGCCTAGTATTTCAGCTTGCCATCTCTGCTGTGTTTCCTGTTCTCATCTGAAATACCTACACTAGATGATACCTGATCATGACCTAACAAAGAGAAAATGTATTTGAAACTGTTGATGCCCAAAAGAATTGAGATTAAGGCAGCAGGGTTAAGTATCTGGCAGGCTTTGGTGGATAAATCCTCTGATAGACTGATCTTCTTTGAAAAAGGCTTTGAATTGTCATTATATGTCTAAAAAAGAACACTGCACTTTTAAGGATCCAACACCACCAGTATCCAATCATGCGTCGCAGGTGGCAGTTACTTCAGTTCTTTTTTACGGCTCCTGCAGTCAGGATCCCGTAGCATTGAGCTCGACCAGAAATGTTTTTTTCTTCAAAAATTCTTGATTGAATTTGGCTAATTACTATTTCTCTCCTTGCCTGATTCTGTGTTTTTCTGGCAGAAGTTACATGCATTTTTTTTTTAATTAAAAGGCCATCTCTTTTTGACAGGTGCATAGCCTGTCGGAGAAAAAAGGCCAAGGCAGACCCACATTATGTCTGTATAATCTTTATTCCAGAGGACCATGTTCCTGAGTCTTGCCAACACTGCTGGAACGTTTCCAGACGCACCCTGAAAGACCAGGAGATGATTCGCCTTCATGGGACGGAGGAGCAAAAAAGGCTGCAATCTGTCTGACGATGGGACCTCAGGGCATGGAGAGGGTAGAACCTCCTGCCAGGTCTCTGTTACCAGCCTCTAGGGAGTGTGCCGAGAAGAAAGGGTCTCAAAAACAAAATCTGTCCCGGCCGATGTCGAAGAGGTACGGCGCAAACCTGGTCGCTGTCGATTCAAGATAGGACGTCAAGCAAGTGCCGAAAAGCCACGTCGAGGCCAGGTTTAGCGTGGTCTTTCATTGCCTCGTCGACCTGCAGGCACCGTTCTACATCGAAGACTCCATTAAGATAGCCGTCGAGGTCCAGGTCGCCGTCGTGGCATCGACGTCAAGGTATACTCGAAGACCGACGTTAAGGCGCTCTTTGACGTAGAGACTCCGTCGACATCCACCCATCAACAAGCAAGTAGAGGATCGTCTACGTCGAGAACTCTATCAACGTTGCCCAGGCTTAAGGATACTAGGAAGAAGAGAAGGCGCATTTACTCCTCCCCTGAGACTGAGTTTTCCAGAACATACTCCCAGTCTTCTGAGCATCATCCAGCACCGCCTTCAAATCCGCCACCAACTCCTCCGCCACCTCCACCACTACCAAAGTCTCCTCCACCACAAACTCCAGTAACACCACGGAGATATAGGTCAAGTTCGCACCATCATTCTAAGCACCATCACCATAGCCACAGCTCACGACATACTTTGACTTCTTCTCAACAATCTCATCATTCACGCTCCAGATCCTCTATGTCTACTGGTTGTTACTCTCCAACGCTAACTGACTCTCCGACACCATGTATTTCACGGGTAGATGATGTCTCCACTTTTCAAGAAGTTCTAGTGAGGGGTGCAACAAAACTTAGTATTCCTTTGTCAGCTCCAACACCAACATCTGTCATTTTTGAGACCCTGCAACAGAGATCAATAGCTAGGCCCATGTTACTGCTGATACCAGTTCTCCTTGAACCGGCCATGGAGCTCTTTCTCACTCCAGCCTCTGTCAAGATAGCGCCTTCCAGGCTTCACAAGAAATATCGTCTTCCAGAGCAGGATCCAGCTTTCCTCCGCACTGACCCGACACCTGATTCTGTGATTGTGGTAGCGGCAAGGAAGCAACATTCCACTACTTCTCCTTCTAAAAAAGTTGTGAGTTGGACTGTGTGGGTCGGAAGATGTGCGGGACGGCAGCAGCTTCCAGTAAAGCAGCTAGCACCACTGCCTTACTAGGCAGATACGACAGGGCTCTTTGGGAGTCCATGAACCCGTTTGTCAAATATCTGCCCAGAGGAAAAAAAGAAGACTTCATGGAGATCCTTAATGAAGGTCTAATGGTCTCAAATCAAGTAATCAGTGCTGCAGCATACTCTTCATTAAAACGCTCACGAATACTGCCACGGGATAGCTCCTAGACGACAATCTTGGCTGTGTCTTAACCTCTCTCAAGCCAGAGGCGCAGCAGAGAATTCTGAATCTGCCTTTTTCTGGTACTACTCTTCGGGGCTCACGATGACGAGGGAAAGTCAAGAATGAAGGCCGAAATAGAAACTCTTAAGGCAGTCGGCCTAGAGAGGCCCAGAGAACAAAAAATCTTTTCGGCCTCATCAACGCAGTTTTTCTTCTCACAGAGGCCAGCCTTCTTCATGGTATCAAAGCCGCCAACAAGGGGGTGCTCAACAACTGCACCAGTCGTGTCAACGAAGACTGTCTAGAGGGAGATCTTCCCAGCAGTCTGCTCAGATGGGAAAACAGCCTTCTGGTCAGAAACCCTGAATCATTACTCTCCCACCCCCCCCCCCCCCCGGTCCTGTTTCAAACTCCTGTGGGGGATGGGGGGGAATCACAAGTCACTACCTGGTAGAGTGGTTAAACATAACACAAGACTCCTGGATGATTAATATTGTTTGCAATGGATATTGTCTACAGTTCATCAGTCCTCCGCCTACAATTCCTCTGAAACCATCCATTTACCATCGTCCTCTGTTACGAGCGGAGGTCAACATCCTTTCACAGAAGTTGGCGTGGAGCCAGTCCTCTTCAACAGCAAGGAACAGGCATTTATTTCAGGTACTTTCTTGTCAGTAAACTAATTCAGACCCATTCTAGACCTCAAGACAGCCAACAAGTGGATTCGGCGAGAAACGTTAAGGATGCTGGCATTACACCAAATTTATCCCCAAGTACATCAAGGGGATTGGCTTTACTCAATGAACCTACAAGACGCGCGCTTTCACATTTCAATCGCCAGAAAGCATTCCGCATTTTTGAGGTTTGTGGTAGGACGGGACCATTAACAATACAGAGCCTTCCCATTTGGTCTGAAATCCACACCGAGAACATTCTCCAAATGCATGGCAGTCGTCGCTGGCCATCTCCGTAGACACAGAATATTCGTCTAGCCATATCTAGATGATTGGCTCGTCAAAGCGTCCTCGGCGCAAGAAGCTCAGCTTCATTACAACTCTTACAGAGACTGGGCCTTCCAATCGATCATAACAAGTCCATCTCTACCCCAGTACAGACCTTGCACTATCTAGGAGCTTCCTTCGACATGGTAAAGGAAAGTGTTTTCTTCAGAGGACACTTCACCATAAAAATCACTGTATTTTAGTGCTTAAGACAAGTCGCATAATGTACAGTAGTGGGTACTTCAGAGGAGAGTGTTTTCTACCCATCGGTCTGAAGCTTTAGACATGAGATATCTAACAGCCCACCAAAATAAATCACCCCTGTACTCATTGGCATCCTTAATATTTACTTGGTGGTGTCAATGAACCAATCCACCAGTCCCCCGAACCAGTGCGTCCCAAACTTTTTAGAATGCCAAATTTTCACAGCCCCCCTTGTTTTTATGGACATTAAGCGGTTGAGTTATTTATTTAATATAACTAAAGTATTGTGAAGTAGTGCACTCTTTTACATACGATTTTCCATTGAAATGGCCACTAATTTTGCACAGACACTTCTGCTGATAAAATGTTATTGCACACAATTATTATGTGTGAAAATAGGATTTCAGTGAATTTTTCATTTGTAAATCACCAAGTAAAGTGTTTTGATTTGTTTTGATCCTATTAATCTTTGTTCATTACACTTCAGACGTAAGCAAAAACGAAGCACTTTTTTTTAAAAGTAACTGCTAATTGTAAACAGTTCATTTACAGGTGTATACATTTTGTTGTGTTACAAAGAAATTGCATCCTACATCATTTCCTTTCACACTCCCTCTACGGTAGCAAAAATTGTCACAATTCACTTTACTCTTCTTTCTCTTGCTGCATAGTGAGAGGTGTTGGTGAACGCCAATCCCCATGTAAAAATAAATAAAATAAGCAGCAATTTGTCCGACATAGCTTGATATTTGACCTCTCTTTAAAGGGCAGCTAATTACAAGAGAAACACAGAATTTAAAGGAATCTTTATTTATTGCTTGGACTTTCGCAACCTACCAAAAATGGGCTTTGAACCCACAGTTTGGGAAATACTGTCCTAAACAGTGTTAATTTCTTCCGGACATGCCACCCTAAACGATCGTGGAAACTAATTACCCAGTGGGTTTTGGTGCTCCAAGTAGATCTTTTTCAAGCACTTTGGGAACGTGGACGGAAAAAGAAGACTTACCCTATCAACTTGATAAGGTTGAGAGCAGTATGGTCTTTCCTGTCGAACTTCAACAGTGTTTGGATGTGGTCTTGATGCTCCGGTCCTGAACGCCGAGGACGTCCTGCGGCGAAAGGTTTTGTGCAATATCTATATCATATCCGTATTGGGTGGGCTAATCCTTGCCTCAGTGTCCTCAATAGAATTTAAACTTTCCGTTATGTTGTCTAGGAAATTTTTCGTTCTATGTCAGGACCCGGAGATGAGGATTAGGCTAGTTCAAAGCTTTTAAACCACTCTGGTTGCCAGGTCAGACACAGGTTTAAAGTAAAACCTCTTAAAGGTTGAGTGCGAGGATCAGTCCACTGCATTAAGGATGTACTTCAGTCTACCCCACAAGGCAAAGGCTTTGGAAGCCATAGTTCCCCTCACTGAGTGGCACCAAAACGAGAAGTGTCAATACCTGCTACTTGCATTATCCACCTGACAATCATAGGGGGAAAAAACGCCCTATAAGGTTTAAGTGCAATGAGCAATTGTCTCTCGCCATGAGGACGTAGTTCCACTGTTACCACCTCGTACCCCTTATGCGTCGTAACAACACACAATTTGGGGACTTTATGAAATGAAGCATAAGACACCATTCTTGAGTTGTATTTTGTACTACTAACAATGTGGAAGGAAACTCCGTCTGGGGTGAATACTCTGCATTTTATCTCCAGAGCACGGACATCCGTGACCCTGCGACATGAGACTAAGCATAATAACATTGCCAATTTAGCAGATGGCTGTTTCCTAGACAGATATTTATTGGACGGCCAGGATTTAAAAAGGCCAAGGACCTTGTTCGCGTCCAACAATACTGAATACCTGTGTTCCAGGGTATAGACAGTCTGATGCACCTCCGAAGTTTGCACACCAAGGGATGTTCTTGCATTGGATGACTAACCACTGGCAAATGGCCTGCAGAGATCGCAGATAGGGTATTTATTGATCTGTACACTAACCCTGAGGAGGCCAGATGTGCCAGAAAATTCAATATATAGACCACATCCGCCCCCATATGGATTCAGTTTGAGTCGGACCCATAAACCCAGCAATTTGAACCATGATGAACGATACCTCCTGGAATTTTTCTGCCCAAACTCCGAGTAGTTTGGCAGCTTCTCCTGACATTTTCCACCATTCCTGGTACTCTTCCGGGCCATCAAGACGCAGTGAACCGTCTAGGACCAACGGGTGCTGGTTGCCTTGGGGATCCCGGAGAAGATGCGGAAAGAGGGGTAGAGGGATTGGAAAATCCTAGGAAAGTTCCATCATCACTGGACACCAGGCTTGAGACCTCCAAACCGGGGTTACCACTACCAGGTCTGCTCCCTGCCTGCACACCTGCGCTGTTAACCTCATTAGCATTGCAAATGGAGGAAATGCATATGCCGTCTCTTTGATCCAATCCTGAAGGAAAGCATCCTTGGCCACACAACTGGGGTTCGGACGCCAACTGAAATACCTTTGCAGTTGGAAGTCAAGGCGAGATAGGAAAAGGCCCAAGGAGAAGGGGCCTCATCTCTCCTGGATTTGTTTTAACAACCGGGGATGTAGTTTCCACAAGCTGACTTCCCTCCAATGATGGGAGTGCCAGTCCGCCACTTGATTGGAGCGACCAGGCAGATGTTCCGCCGATGGCGAGGTCTGGTGGGCTAGGCAGTTATCCCAAAACGTGCACCCCAGGTCTGAGAGGACTTCGTCCCCCCTAGATGGTTGACATAATGGACAGCCGTCACTTTGTCTATCTTTAGAAGGACTGAAAACTGGACTTTGTCTTTCGTCCAACACTTAAGAGCGAATGAGCCCGCCATTAGTTTCAGGCAGTTTATATGCAGTGTCTGTTTGGTAACTGACCATTCTCCTATAGTAAACCCCACACAACGAGCTCAACAGCCTGATCCGCTGGCGTCGGACTCTATCACCAAGTGTGATTTGGAGCCGAATATTTCCCTACCATTCCAGGCCTCAATGTGTGCAATCCACCATTGCATTTCCTTCCTTGCTTCCATTGACAATGGAGCAACTTGGGAGTATGTCATTCCTTTCTGAAGGTGAGACGTCTTAAGAGGAGTTCCACAATCCGAGCAAGTTACCATATGGACACCTACGGCTTGGTCAACATCCTCCTGAGCTCGTTTTTGATCTTCGCCATCTTGCGTACCGGCAAACTGAGGGTGGCCTTAACTGACTCTATGAGAGAACCTAAAAATTGTGTGGACTGATAGGGAATGAAGGCAGACTTGGTCGTGTTGTTCACAAAATTCGAGGGATTCCAGCAAATCGATAGTCCTCTGCGGAGACGCACCGGGCAATGTTTCATGATCAGTATATTATCAAAATAGACGATCATCCTCACCCCTTAAGTCCCTAAATATTCGACCACCAATCTCATTAGCTTGGTAAAACAAGGAGTATAGGCCAAACGGGAGGGAGGCGAACTCAGACACTTGAGAGACCTCCATTGGAACTGTAAAAACTGCCTGCAAGGGGGAAATATGGAATCGCCAGATAGGCGTCCTTCTAATCTATTGCCACCATCCCGTCGCCCACCAGAAGGACATCCCTGAGGTGATGGATGCCTTTCATTTTGAAGTGGAGGTTGGCCGACCACTCGTTGAACTCCCTTGAGTTGATGACTGGACGCTGGCCACCTCTCTTCTCCACGAGGAAAAGATGTTTCAAAAAGCCGTTGGGGTGTAAGGTGAAGTGAATGATCACTCCTTTCTCTAGAAGCTGGGACACCTCTAAATCTACCAATCTGGCTTGGTCCAGGGAGGAGGACAGGGGTCTGAGTTTGTGAGGTTGGGTTGGAGAACCAACACATCTGTGGAAAGAGCCTCACAATTGCTCAAAAATTGCATCACTCTGCCCCCCTCCTGTAACCTTTTTGAGTTCTGAACTCTCACCTTGGGAGGCTTTGTAGTGGCTTCCCCTGGAACCTCCTCAAACACCTCTGCACCAGGGTTAGGATTGTGTCGGGTAGAAGTTCGCTAACTTAGAGCAGTCCTGCCACTGACCGCGGCGAGACTGTCCCCCCTGCTGGAAGCTTAGTGGAAATTGTGGCCGGTCGAGCGCCCCCGTCTACCCGTTCCAATAAAAACACGAGGTGTAAAAACACGTTTTATCGAGGTCTGGTCTTTGTCTTGAGAAGTGAACGTATTGAAGAATCTGCGGATGAACGGATCCCCAAATAAGTTACCCTGAGCCACTGCGGTAGCAAGATTCCCAAATTAGAGTTTTATCATAATGAGTGCTGTTCAGTTGAAATCGCACAGTTGGCATTCCCCAGAAAGATAATAGCTCTTTGGTCCCAGCTGTAAAGCGCATCATGGGAAACCAGCGCTGCAGATGCTTTCACATCTTCGGTCATGTCCAAGATCTTACCTAGGGGTCCTGCCACATCCAAAGGTTTATCCTGGCAGGAGTGCCAGGACCTGTCAATTCCCTTTAGGGTCGCAGACATTTGGCGAGAAAGGCGGCCATCTTGTTGTCCGTCTCCGGTGTGAGAGCTACTTTGCCCTCCAACGAAGGCATAGGGCATTCTGCCCGGAGGCAGCTCCTCAACTCTTTATCAAGGTATTTCCTGAGCCTAGTTGCCGTGTAGGAGGCCACCTTGTGTGCTGGACACCATTCTGCTGAACGTGGATGAAGCAGATCGTTCGGGTCTTAAAAAATCCGCCTCATGGGTTTTCGCTGTATCTGTAGCCGGGACAAGGGGGGGCGCAAGGAAGTGGTGGACAGGCACAACAGGCGTCCCGAGCCCCCCTCTCCATTCGACGTATTAGTGGAGTCATCAGCATCTCTTGCGTTGGGTGGCGGGAGGGAGAGAGGGACCTCTGGGGTATAATGAGCTTGGGGTATAGTTTGTGGGGACTTGGACTCAAAGGCCTATTTATAACACTCGAAGGCATCCAGATCGACGCCTTGCTCACTGGGGCGCTTGCGCTTCTCCAGTATTGGGGTCTCTTTCATAGATTCACATGCCTGAATCATTCCCCGTCGTCGAAGTGGGAGTCCCACAGTACATAAAAAAAAAAAAAGCAATATATATGCATAAAGAAACCATATCATAGGTAACCTAGAACCAGGAAGTAAAGTAGCCAGTAATCAAAAGGAAAAAATTCTCCACTATCATGACTCGTCCAAGTCATTATATATACTCCAAACTACAGCCAATCAGGCGACGGCACCACCCAGAATGTTCTCCACAGGCTCTCATATTTTCTGGTTTCTTCAGGAATTCTTCATTTTATGAGGTCTTCAAAGAAATCTCTTTCGACCTTGTGAATCTTGTGGGAAGCTCAGACTGTTTTCAGAACATCCCCACAATAAGTGCATTTACTGCTTGAATCCTGACCGCCAGGTGAGAGACTGCAAGATCTGCATAACTTTCCCACAAAAGACTCTGATGGACAGAGAAGGGTGGCTACTTCTGTGGCTACAGAAGATTAAAGATCAGGACAATCCCTTATCTGAAGTTGGGAGTATTGCCTCTGCCCAGACTGCTTCCTCTAGGAAGAGGACGGCTGACACGGATTTATCTTCTCCTGGGGCTAAGGTGTCGAAAAAACAGCACACTTCTTAGAGTGCTAAGCTGCCTTTCACTTCAAAAAAGGCTCCTCCACCTTCTAAGAGTAAAACTCTTCCTTCTACGCCCCGAACTGCCAAGCCATGCCTTCCCTGAAACCGGTCCTAGGAAGCTTGTTTCCAGTCCAGGGAAGGCATGGCTTGGCAGTTCGGGCTGGACTGTTCCCATGAGGCACAGGGTCAGACTGATTTGCATATGGCCATGTCTGAACTGGGGTGGCAGAGTGGGCTAAAGAACGGTGATGGATCAAACCCAGATCTGTTGACTGGGTGTGAGTGTTTGATTGGTTCTGATGCTCTGTCCATCACCACCCCCTTTTTGTACCGCTTTGTTCGCCATAAGTTGGCAGGGTATGCTCAGACGTGAGTCCTTTGCTCACTTTGCCACTGGATTCAAGCAAGCCTGGCTGAAGACGGCTGAAATGTCAGAAAGCGTTCCTAGGAAGCTTGTTTCCGGTCCAGGGAAGGCATGGCTTGGCGTTCGGGCTGGACTGTTCCCATGAGGCAAAGGGTCAGACTGATTTGCATATGGCCATGTCTGAACTGGGGTGGCAGAGTGGGCTAAAGAACGGTGATGGATCAAACCCGGATCTGTTGACTGGGTGTGAGTGTTTGATTGGTTCTGATGCTCCGTCCATCACCACCCCCTTTTGTACCGAGATTATTGATTCGGCTGTGGATGTTGCGTCTACAGGTTATCGATAGCTGGCAGGTGCCGCAGTCCTGCAGCATTTCGCCAGGAGGTTCAGGCTAAAATAATTGATATGCCTTTTGACAGCGAGTCTTTTTGGTCAGCATGTGGACGAGGCCCTCCAGGCCATTAAAAAGGACACTGAGACAGCAAGATCTCTCGGTCCTCTTCAGTTTCGGAAACCGCCTTTTCGTGGCGCTAGAGGCGTGGATCCTTCTCTGGTCAAGGAGGCTGTAATCCGCAAAGACCATATCCGTCCTATCCGAGTAACCAACGTTACTCATCTCAGCGTCTACAATCATTCAGGCAACAACCAACTACCTCTTATTCGCAAAACGGAAGAAAGTCTTCCTACCGCGGACGTGATACGTCTAATAAGCAGTTACAACTGCCACCTGCTCTACCGCTTACCCCTTTAAAAGTTGGAGGAAGAATCTCCCGTTTTTACTCTAACTGGTCAGCTATAACAACAGACAAATGGGTCTTGGACATTGTGGCTAGAGGTCATGTTCTAGAAATTGTAAAACTTCCTCCGAATACTCCTCTCAAAGGACCACCTCCTGCTCACCTCAGAGTTTTTTTGCAAAATAAATGTGATGTTACGAAAGGGAGCGATCGAGGTAGTTCCTCAGTTGCGAAGAGGAACCGGTTTCTATTCCAGATTTTTTCTAATAAGAATGAAATCGTGGGGGAATGGCACCCCATTTTAGATCTTCACTCCCTCAACAAATATCTAAAAAAGTTATCCTTCCGGATGCTCGCTCTTCAAGAAATTCTTCAACTCCTCACGGCGGGGGATTACATGACCACCCTCTACCTCCAAGACGCTTATTTTCATGTACCAATTCTCCCCAGACACACAAAGTTCTTGCGGTTCAGAGTGGCTGGCAGGGACTTCCAGTTCAAAGTCCTTCCTTTCGGACTACATTCTGTGCCCCGTGTCTTTACCAAGGTTTTAGCACCGGTGGCAGCTCACCTTCGACTGGAGGGAATTCAAATCTTTCCTTATTTAGAGAATTGCCTTATCAGGGCGAATTCTTTCACAGTCACAAACGCCCATACTCGGAGATTGTCTGTCTATTTTCCAATCTCTGGGCCTCTCTGTCAATTTCGACAAGTCTCGCCTCAGCCCATCACAAAGAACGTTCTTGGGAGCCACCATAGACACTCTGCTGACACAAGCTTGTGTCTCAAACGAAAGACAACAAACTTTGCAAACTTGCCCAACTGTTGCGATCAAGAAAGTATGTTTCAGTCCGGCAGTTCAAGTCACTTCTGGGGATGCTGTCATCCTGCATTCCCCTGGTCCCCAACTGCCCTCTCAAGATGAGACCTCTGCAAGAGGAGCTCAACGAACAGTGGTTGCGGGTTTCGGGATCCTTCGACGATCGCATCCGCATCACTTCTCGGATTCGAAAAGCCTTACACTGGTGGACTTGCACAAAGAACGTGACAGTAGGCTGCTCATTTCTAGTGGAAGCTCCAAATTTCGTCATCACCACGGACGACTCCCTCGAAGGATGGGGAGCGCATCTTCAAGGGCTCACCGTCCGCGGCAAACGGGATGCTCAACAACGGACTTGGCATTTCAAGCTTTTAGAGTTGCGTTTGCTAGCTGTCTTCCTGGCCCTAAAGTCTTTTTGCACCATCATTCTCGGATCAACACTGATGCCCGAACGGACAACACGACAAGTATGCATTACTTGAACAAACAAGGAGGGACAAGATCCGTTTTACTGTCTCAGCAAGCCCAGCAAATTTGGGATTGGGCGATCCGACATTGGATAAGTCTAACAGCAATCCATGTCCCGGGAGTTTCCAACGTCCTCGCGGATTCCCTCATCAGGTCGACCGTTTCCAATCACGGGTGGGAGCTCGCATCAACCACTTTGAATCGTATTTTTCAGAAGTGGGCTCAACCCGATCTGGACTTGTTCGCGACCAGTCAGAACCGCAAATGCCCATTCTTCGAAAGTTGGCTTCTCCACAAGGGATCGTGCGGGAATGCGCTTTCGATGAGCTGGTCGCGGATTCATGCCTACGCTTTTCCACCGATACCGTTGGTTCCCAGGGTTCTCCGGAAAATGAAGAAGGAACCTTGTCGCCTAATACCCGCCAGTTCTAGTTCACCGAACTTCTCCTTCTCTCCAAATGCGATCCCATTCAGTTGCAACCAATACCGAACCTTCTATCCATTCAGAAGGGACAGATCTGCCACCCGGATCCTGCATCTCTGCGCTTAGCGGCCTGGCGCCTGAGCACCTTGAATTCGCTCACGTAAACATTCCTTCGGACTGTAGAGAAGTCTGGGCCAATGCTAGAGCGCCTTCCACAATAAAGACATACAGGCTCAAATGGAAACTATTTTGCCTGTGGTGTCAAGCTGCCAACATTCATCCAATCCATGCAAAACTGGAACAAATTTTGCCTTTCTTTTTACTTTTGGCAAAATCAGGCCTTTCCCATTCTACTCTTAAAGTATTGTTAGCGGCTGTTTCAAGATTCCGACAGGATGGTTCCAACTCTCTGTACTCCTCTAGGGTCATTCAGCAGTTCTTCAAAGGATTGTTTCACATGTTTCCTCCCATCCGCCGTCCACCTCCATCCTGGCATCTTAATTTTGTGCTCTCGCAACTCATGCGACACCCCTTTGAACCTATTCATAGGACAGATTTGAAGTTTCTTTCATGGAAAGTGTCTCTGCTGTTGGCTCTCACAGCAGCTAGGCGGGTCAGTGATATTCAGGCCTTCACTATTAAACCGCCCTTCCTTCAGCTCACTAAGGACTCGGTAGTGCTACGCACTAACCCCGTTTTTATGCCTAAAGTACCTTCGGACTTCCATCTCAACGAACCGGTCATTTTAAAGACTCTTTCCTAATCCTCAATCACCTGCGGAAAGGGCTTTACATACTCTTGATGTCAAGAGGTGTCTCAAATTCTATTTACAGAGGACATCTTCAATACGGAAATCTGATCAGCTATTCATAGCTTATGGAAAGATGCGTACAGAACACCCAATATCCAAACAGTCCATTGCTCGTTGGATTTCTGCTACAATTTGTCATCATCATTCAGGCAGACCATTACAGACAACTCCGAGAGCACATTCTACTAGAGCAGTCTCTTCCTCTACTGCTCTCTTTGCTGGTGTGCCTATTCATCAAATCTGCAGAGCTGCTACGTGGTCCAGCAGACACACCTTTACCAAGCACTACCGTCTGGAAGCTGCCAGCGATGCCGACACGTTTGTGGGACAGGCGGTTCTCCGTAATATTTTTAAATAAGGTGAGCCTCTGTTCTTCCCTCCTCCTCCTCTTGCTTTTTTCTGACATACAGATCTTCTATGATTGTTGGTGTGTGTAGAATTTATGTATGTATGTATGTATATATATCTATATGTATGGAAATATCTGTGTGTGATTACATATTGCCTGTGATATGCTTATGTTGTGATCATAATATCACTACTATTGTTATGGAGTTACTGCTCTCTACTCTGATTCAGGCATGTGAATCTATGAAAGATACCCCAATACTGGAGAAGAACAATAGTTACTTACCTGTAATCTGTGGTTCTCCAGTATTGGTATCTTTCATAAATTCACATGCAACCCGCCCACCTCCCCTCAGAGGCTCTTCTAAGCTCCTTTCATTCTGGATCACACTTGTGCGAGAGAACTTTCTGGGTGGTGCTGTCGCCCGATTGGCTGTAGTTTGGACTATATATAATGACTTGGACGAGTCATGAAAGTGGAGGATTTTGTCCTTTTGATTTCTGTCTACTTTACTTCCTGGTTCTAGGTTACCTATGATATATGCATATATATTGCTTTTTTTATGTACCGTGGGACTCTCACTCCGACGACGGGGAATGATTCAGGCATGTGAATCTATGAAAGATACCAATACTGGAGAACCACAGATTACAGGTAAGTAACTATTGTTCTTCTCAGTCATGTTTAGCCTGTTGCCCTGGAGGTATGGGGGCACTAGGCCCATAGGTGTCTTCCCTTTGGGGAAGGGATCTCGGTTATTGTGGCTGGAACTGTGAAATTTCGCTCTCCAGGGTGGCTACCACCTATGTTATAGCCCTAAAGATGGGGAGGTATGTGATCTCCTCCATAAAGCCCTCCATGTCTTCAAACTCCTCCATGTAAAAGGATTAAATACTAGGAACCAATTAATCACAGGGAGAGGCCTGTAAGATTTTAGTATCCCAGTGGGGAATTGTATTATCACCCTTCTAGGGGTCCTGGGACCTGCACCCATACTTTAATAGAGCAGTTTGTCATCTAAGAAAGGTCCCACACTTCTGTCTCATGAGGCAGTCCTTCCAGCGATGCGGTGTTCATCTCCAGGTGGTGGCTTCAAATTTATATAATTTGGGTATTGCTGCCAAATACGGGCAGGTTGACCTATTTCTTCCCACGATCTCACCAATGTGGCCGGACGCTGGGTGCGGAACTCCGCGTGTGAAGCAGATGCGTCCGGCTCACTTGGGGGTAGAGACATGCTGAGCACTTAGAGAACAGGTGTGCGGGCCATCTAGCAGCCGGCGGACCGCACCACTCAATGAAGCTGGCAGCGTGACTGCATAGGAACACTAACGTTCCTGCGGTCAGAAACCAATCCGCTAAGTGGTCGCTGCAGGAAAAAGCAGTTGAACAGAACAATAGAAGCCAAATAGGCGTCGCCTAAAGCAAACTTCGCTTACACGCATAGGAATAAACAAGAGACACTTCTCTTAGTGCTGCTGGAACAGCAAAGAAAGAGGAAGGTAGAGAGGCGACGAGGAAAGTTATAGGACGCTCCAGTCCTCCAATTGGATGACATTTTTTCTCTTCTTTCCCAAGGACTCATACGAAATGTAGTTTGTTTGCAGATGGATTTTATTTAAAGGCTGCTGGAAAAAAATAAAGTAAGGAAAGAGAAGCCTAATCCTTGCCTCCGGGTCCTGACTTAAAATCAGTATTCTGTCGGCTTCCTAGATCATTTGGCGCCTGTGCCACTGCACCTTCGGTACCATTCAAATAATGGCCCTAGTGCCTGCAAGGAAACATTGGGAAATAGTTTATATCCGTTAACCCCTTCGCCGCGGGAGTAATTCCTGCGCGGGGGTGGGGGCGGCAGCGGCGCTGTGCTTGTGATGAGCCCAGCTCGTCATGAGGCACAGTGGAGCTGTGCTCATGACGAGCTGGGCTAGTCACGACTCTGCCCACTAATTGATTCTCCCGCACAGGTAGGGAATCAATTACGCGTGGGAGTGGCGCGACCATTATGACGAGCCCAGCTCATCATGAGCACAGCTCCACTGTGCCTCATGACGAGCTGGGCTCGTCATGAGCATTCAAGGGGTTAATAAAGGTGTTACGAAAAATGCACAATTGCAGACTGAATACAAAATTATTTTGTAGCTAAACATAAACACAAAAGCTTTCATAAAAAGTGCCTTTAAACTTCTCCAACCCTCAAAACAAGGTGCCACAAATATAGCATATGCTCAACCCATCAAAGTGATAATCGAGCATTGTTAAAATGTGTTACAATAAGGCTGGTTCTTTCCTGTGGAAAGATCTTATCCTGTGCCTGACAGTGAATGGACCATAAACAGTGTGAATTACGAAATTGCTTTTGTACTTTGTTCCTAAAAAGACTGTTACACAAATTAAGTGGACTCGCCAAAGAAGAGTAATTTTCTAAATAAAGTGCAAATGATTTCTGCAGCTGAAGAAAGATACCTTTTGAGATGGCTATGTCTAAAATAAAAAAAAAACATTTTTTAAAAAGGGCACAAGCAGGCTTCATGGAGAAAGTACCATTAATTCCTCTTTCCTATAAATACTTTCTTTGAAGTCATCCGAAAGCAAAATAAACACCGGGCTCCCACGAAAACACTGCTTGGCATTTAA
Organism: Triturus cristatus; assembly: GCF_964204655.1. Classification (NCBI taxonomy): domain Eukaryota; kingdom Metazoa; phylum Chordata; class Amphibia; order Caudata; family Salamandridae; genus Triturus; species Triturus cristatus. The sequence goes on from NC_140590.1 coordinate 1,403,247,399, forward strand.
CATCTGTCTGAGTGACCAGCAAATGTAATGAGATAACAAGATTTAAAAGGCCTGTTTGTTAGAGAAAACAAGTTTGTGGCAGAATCCTGTAAACACGACTTTAGCATATGGAGGTACGAACTTGCGCTGTACAGCTGATAGCAAAGCCAGCAAATGCAGAAAGTGTGGGTTACAAAGCCAATAGCAAGCAACGGACCCTATGAGTGCGTAGACTTCGATGGTGATGGCTCCGTGACCTTCCACTTGACCGGGGCCTCGAACGGCACTGAGCGGACTGCTGTACCTCCAAAAGCTTTTGGGACTGCTCCCGCAAAGACTTCGGGTTTAGGGACTGGCAGTCTGAGCACGACTTCGGGTCGTGCTCCAGGCAACAAAGGCACACGAGGTGTGGTTCATGACTGGCATCAACTTGTGACAGGAGTCACAGAATTTGAAATCGGGCTGACGACTAGACCTCGCTCATGCAACAGGAGCCGCAAGACTAAAAAAAATGCCGACAAAAGTCGAGAAAGTTAGTAAAAAAGTGACTAGGAGCACGCTCTCTCTGGATCTGCGCTAGCTGGCGAGGAAAAGGAAGAACTGATGTCAGTGCGCAGGGGCGGCGTCTAAGTAGACACCGTGACGTCGTCCCTGCGACCACAACGCTGACTGCGGAGTCGACTGACGCCACCTACCGACGTGCAGGGGTACTGCTACGAAAGTTTCTCCAGATCCAATCTGACACCTGGGGGTAATTCTAAGGTAAGGAATCTAGAACTACTAATGTCTCTTGCAGATGCATCGTTACCGAAGGTAAGTAACTTGTTCGATAGATGGATTTCCAACATTACCTCCTAGCTTCACCTATCTGTCTTCGTCAAAGATGTCCTTACAAGATTGGAAATATCTTTCACATGGAAGTTTTGCCCCAGTTGATGAATAATAGTTCCCCGAGCAATGCTTCAGTTAACGAGCAGTCCATAAAAGGGGAGAAACTTAATGATTGCTTCCTGTGTTATTTTTATTTTTTATTTGTTTTAAAAATATATATATATATATTTTTTTTTTTATGTGGAAAACACTTGCCTCAACTGATAAAGAGAAGTATGGCATTGTTTTTCTTTTTATGTTAATGATTCCTTTTTTAAACGGGAGATTGCTGTAGTTAATTAATATCCTGACTTGGAGTCATGATTGTTACCATCTATCTTGGTTAGGCAGGTGAGCTTCATATGCAGCAGATTATTGGACTTGTTTGAGCCACCTCCATTAATGCAGATATTTTCAGCATAACCTTAGCCCACTGAACATTTGGAGGTTTTCTTAATTTGCCACTACTTTGTATAGGCTTGGTTCACAAAACTTTAGCCTGCCTAGTAGAAGAAGGCGATTCCCTCAGGATTAGGCGCAATATTTGGGTTGCATTGAAAATCAGCTGAAGCAGGAAATTGTGGTTGGTTTTTGATCTTTGAGTGCTCTAGTCACAAGGGAGATTCTACTTTTTCAGCTGGCAGCTGTTTTGGGAGAGTACCATTTGATAACTCTGCTACCTGGTGGCAAATTATTTCTTGGCACACTAACTCTTAGATGATTCAGCGAGTGATGTTGCTGGACAACCCGCAGAGGTTTGAACCATGGCCAATTTACAATGCATGATTAAAGCAGCAGTTGAGACGGCCTTCAGAGATCAAGAGGCCCCCCTTTCTGCTTAGGTTACAAAGGTTTAGAAGATGCTCTGTCTTTGGAGGGATGGAAAACTGGACTACACAAAGCGTGGAAATTCCCATGTGTGTCTGGCCAGAGGGTGTCCACAGAAAAATTACAAAATATGGCCAGTGTCAATACAGAGGAATTTTCCTCGAACGACATTGAGACTCACTCTATTCTCTGGATGACGAAATTCGGACCTACTGAAGTTCCATGTCCGCTTTGGCCTGGGAGAAGGGGAGGGCTGGTGTTGATGCAATAAGCCTTTATTATGTGATCACAAGGTTGCGTTAAGTGTGGAAATTATTTGTGAGGGTCCACTTATGTGTATGTGGCCTTGTTGCTGATTGATATGTCTGAGATAAAATCAATAAAATGTTGCATAGTAAAAGAGGTTTCTAGGGTTTAAGAGGCTGGGGATACAACCACTGACCCTGTTGAGGAGAGGGTATAGGATGATTTAGTCAGGGTCTGGATCTGACAAATTTTCCCGCATTTATGAGAATTAAGGTTGATCGAGCCTTTCTTCACACAAGTACCGGCTACAGCCAGATCAGTTCCATTGCTTGGAGCCATTTGCTGGGTGCTCTCTCACTTTACCCAAGTTTATTCCCAGATGCTGTCATCTGGTTAAGTTTACAGAAGAATGCAGTAGTTAAGGCCTACTGGATGGTTAGTCTTATCGCAGGGCAGCATAATTTCAGGAGCTTCCTTGCCACCTGATAAAAAGTGGGGAGTCCGTTAGAGATCATATGCAGCTTCCACTGTTCTGTGAGAGCAAACATTCTATACCACCTGCACTGTCTAAACTCTTCTCAGATTTTCAGTGTCTTGCAGGTCCGTTAAATGAGTGTTGACTAAACACACTTATTTTAGTTCCAAAAGTGATAGTTCACATGCTATAGTCATTTACAGTCAAAAGATTAAACATTAAAAAATGACAATTTCTGACCATCTGGAGACAAACTGTGTGGCGCATGTCACCGTGCCTTGTCAGAAACAGACCCCCATGTCATCTGCTTGTGGTGCCTTGAGCGCGACCACGACAAGAAGTCTTAGTCTAATTGCCTTCCCATGGCTCTGAAAACCTTGCGGGAGCGATCTTTGAAGCTTGTTGCGGCCCAGCAGACACTGTCGAGCACAACTCCTTAGAGATCCCGGTCCCATTCGAGGAAGATAAGGTCAGGGTAATGCTCCAGGAGCCCTAACTAGATTTATTCTCACTATAGGTCCTCTGGACACTCTGGGAAGAGTCCCAAAAAGAAGTCCAAACGGACGAGACCAGTAAGGTGCATCTACGCTCTAGGGTACCTGGTTCAACTCCGTGCCTCGCCCCATTTCCGGGAGCCGAAGCGAACCTCGCTCAAATGAGGGAGTTTTGGTAGGCCATGCGCTGTATATTCGAGCGGGCCGCCTTATGGCTCTATGGTTTCGGAGGAGGCCCCACCAGATTCTACGCCATCGCCCATGACGGGGTTTCATGGAACCTATACTTGGTCGACGCCAGTCCTGCCAACATGATCTTCTCTGATGTCTGGCCCAAAGTCGATGCCGCTGGCCGCACCAACAGCACCCTCCCGTCTTGATACCCGACGACTCTTAGTCGGATCAAACTCGCTCAACGCCAGCAGAGCCCAGAGGTTCTACGTCTGCCTGTGTGTTTTGAGGAAATTTCAGGTATGAGTGCGGATTGGTAGGGGTCTATGAACCCCTTTAGAACATTTGAACATTCCTGTGGAAGAATTGCACTGGTATGAGGATCTTGGGGAAGCCAATGGACTGGACACATTTTCAGATACTGGTATGCTCTCTCTACCTAGTGTGGCTACGGAGAAGTGGGCATCATATGTCACAGTGGTGAGAAGGGCAGCAGAGGTCCATGGCCTGGAGCTGCTGTCTGTGCAGGTCAGGAGTCTCTTGACCAAGGTGCTTCAGCCTGGGGCTTCCATGTCTGAACCCATATAGCCCTTTAATGAAGCACTAAGAGGTCCCTTCTAGTTACGTGGTCCAAGCCTAGTACAGGGGTACCTGTCAACAGGAAAATTGCACACTGCCATCGCCCTGCGATGGGAGATCCAAGGTTCCTCAGCCAACACCCCACCCTTGGTGGATTAGGCTTTAACGTCACATGGCTCATTCCCTTCCACTTCTCCGGATAGGGAATCCAGAAGACTGGACACATTTGGGAAGAAGATGTTTTCTTCTACCAGCCTGGCATTGCGGACTGTGAATACCGCATGATTATTGGGCCTTTTTTCGCACACCCTTTAGGAAACCATTGCGCAACTGCTGCCGCAGGTCCCGGAGGAGGCCCATGCCATGCTGTTTCAGGTAGTGAAGGATAAGAGATGCAGCAAAATTTACCATTAGGTGTGGCATGGACACGACTGACTCACTGGGCAGACCGGTTTTGTCGACTGTAGCCTTGGCGCCCTGGCTAGCTGAGAAGATCTGGCTTCCTAGGTGATGTCCAAGCTAACCTCATGGGCATGCCCTTTAACTGGGCTTGTCTTTTATGTGTGAAAGTGGACTCGTCCTTCCTTGAGGCGCTTCAATGAATCTCAGGCTGTTGCCAGATCCTTGGGCCTCTCGATTACACCTCGTGGTCAGTCTAGCTTTCTACCCTTTTGTGGCAGTTGCGTCACTCCTGGGATTAGGCGGCTATCTAGGAGAGGTGGAGATCAGGGGACACTGGGTTCCATGTCAACTTGTTGGAGTTTTGGGCGATCCGGCTAGCTTAGAAAGCATTTCTTCACTCTGTCAAGGGGAGGTTAGTGCAGGTGGTCATGGACACCACCACCACCATATGGTAGTGCAGGGTGAAGTGGGGCCTTGGACTCTTTGTCAAGAGGCCTTGCATCTCTGGAAGTCTCTGAACATGGCTGGAACAGCAGGGCATAACCGTGGTGGTTCAACACCTGGCAAGTCTCTGAACACCAGGATGGACGAACTGAGCCGTTGATGCCCATCGGATCACGAACGGCGTCTCCAAACGGAGGTGGTGCAAGGTCTTTTTCAGTGGTAGGGAGAGTCTTGGTTAGATCTATTTGCCTCCGAAGAGTGTGTGCAATGTCAGCAGTTTTACAAGGCAGCTATTGCTCGTCGACTCTTACCGTTGAGAGTGGAGCTCAGGCCTCCAGTGCGCCTTTCCGCCCATAAAACTTCGGCCCAGAGTCCATTCTTGTGGCACTGGACTGGGCATGGTGAGTCTGGTATTCAGAGTTTCTTCAGATGAACATCGATTCTGTGATCAGGCTGTCCCTTCGGGGGGGGGGGGGGGGGGTCTTCTCTTGCAGCAGCAGGGGAGAGTCCTCCACCCAAACCGGTCAACTCCCACATCCTTGCATGGAGATGGAGATTGAGCAGCGACCGTTGATAGCTTTCAACCTTCCTCTTGAAGTATGTAATGTTATTTTGGCGGCCCTCCACTATGACGTTAGATGCCTGCCATTGGCAAATATTTTTAAAATATTGTACAGAAAGGTGTATTGATCCTCTTTCTGCTGCTCTGTCTAATATTCTCCTCTTTATTCTTACCCTTGACCAGCAGGGCTCTGCTTTGGATACTTTCAATGGTTAGATTTCTGCTCTGTCTGCTTTCTCTCTGCTTCCGGACCAACCCTCTTTATTCAGGTTCCCTTTTGTAACTAGATTCTTAAAAGACTTGTACATGTGTTTCAAACTAGTACCTTTGTCATGCCATAGTGGGACCTTAATTTAGTCCTCCCATTTCTTGTGTGCTCCCTTCGAGCCGTTACATAACTGTCCCCTCAGGCTGCTTACCATGAAGACAGCCTTTCTAGTGGCGATAACCACTTCCCCAGAGGGTGAGTTAATTGCCTGCTTTATCATGCAAGCTTCCCTAATTGATGACTTCTGTGGATAGGGTGGTGCTTTGCACCTATGCTTACTTCCTACCAAAAGTTGTGACCCCCATTACATCTGGGTCAATCAGTCACACTGTCCACCTTTTTTGCTCCCCTGTATCCCTCTAAGGAAGAGGAGCGTCTCCACCGTCTGGACCGTAAAAGAGCGTTATCATTCTACTGTGACCACACAAAAGAGTTCCGGGGGGATGACCAACTCTTTGTGGGTTACGTGGGAGCTAAACAAAGTCATAGTTCAGAAACTAACCATTTTGCACTGGGTCGTTACTTGCATTAAAATCTGTTACAGCCTGAATAGGAAGCAGCCTCCTGAGTGATTACGGGCCCATTCTACCAGTGGAAAAGTTGCATACATGGCGTTGGTGCAGGATGTCCCAGTCCTGGGCATGTACCAGGCAACAACTTTGGCATCGCTGCACACGCTTGCCAAGCAGTACTGCCTGGACAGTCAGGCCAGAAAGGATGGGTATTTCCCCTGTCGGCCCTACAGGACCGTTTAATGTAGAAGATCTGTGCACAGCCCACTACCAAGATAGTTTGGCTTGGGTATGTATTCAAAGGTAAGGAAATCTGCAGCTAGAAGTCCGTCAGATGAGCAAGTTATTTACCTTCAGTAACATATTATCTGGTAAAGACTAGATCTAGCTGCAGATTTCTTGCCGACCCACTCATGCCTCTCAACTCTGCTGAGTCATTTGATAGGGCTAGGGTTGCCCCCTTTTCAGGGCCCAAATTGTGACCCACACAAGTCGGTTCACTTCATGGCTGTGTTTCTGGTGTTGAAATGTGAAAAGAAACTGACTTCCGCACGCCTGGGTGGTAAATAGGTGACCCCAAAATCATGACCGACGCTAAAGACACTGCTGACGTCACACAGAGCCTCCCAAAGGCACGCAGGGGTACTGCTCACACAAAAGTAATTGGATCCAGCCTGGGGAATTCAAAGGGAAGGAACTTGCAGCTAGATATTGTCTCTACCAGATAATGCGTTACCGAAGGTAAGTAACTTGTTCATCGTGTTTGGCAAAATTGTGAATCGTGGTGTCGTAGCATCATAAGTGGTGGTGGTAAGATTCCAGCTGTCAATTTTTTAAATATTTTTTTTATATACAAGATGGTTTCATATCTGGTCTAGCTATACCCTGAATTGGGAACCAACTAGCAGCTTTATGGGAAGACAGTGTTTCCAAAGTGGATCCTCTAGCAATATGTCTCCTAAGGAGATTCTTTCTCCAAAGGTCCATTACCTAGATGGCCAGCCTGCTTCAGGGTCTTTTGTTGTCCACAGCCTGTAGCCCTCTGTGTCTAATGATGTACCTCCACCATACCTCTGCATGTGCATACTAACTAGAGGATACTGTCCACGTGCAGATACACATGACACTGGCACTGTGGGGCTTGTGTCCTGTTGCTTTATATATTGTTTTAGAGCATTTAGATTTGCAAATGACAGAATAGACACAAAAAAAGAAATACTAGCTTGGTGGACAGATCACTGTTCTCGATTTTGAGCAACAGTGTATGGAGACTGTGTGACTATTACCCATTAGCTTATCTTGCAGATTCTTATCTGCACTTCTTGCATTGTTTTGTACTAGTATTGTAGACCTATCATCCCACTGACCTGTCAAAATGAACTGAGCCTTCCTGCCGCTTTACTGCTTTCTTTGTATTGGAGAATCCTTACTTGGATATGGTGCAGTGTTCCTCCCTAAGACCTGTAACAATCCAGATAATGGCTTTACTGTCTTTTTTCTATTTGCCTGTATGAAAACATCATATTCAGCCTTCTTTCCGATTTTAAACTGTGTGAAATATTTGAAAGGAAAATTGCCATCCAGCCGTGTTTCAGCATGTAGCAAATGATCACAGATATTAAGGGCCTAATTACGACTTTTGGCGGAGCGGTGGCGCGACTGTGCCAACCATCGCTCCACCAAAGGTCCCTGCCGCAAGCCAAATTTGGACCAATTATGTGGTCTGGTGGCAGGAGGCGTGGCGGTCCTGCTGCAGTGCGTCTTTCAAAAGCTGTGGTACCTTTGAAAGAGGTACCGCAGTGAGAACAGCATATGGGGTTCCTGCACAGCATGGACTCTACAGTCCATGCAGTGAAAAACTGCGTGCATGCACACAGGGCGGTGCATATTGTGCCCCCATGCATGCATCTACAGACTGAGTGGGCACATTTTCCGTACCGTCAGCCTTTTAATGGAGGAAAGACCTCCATGAAACTGCTGGCTGTCCTAAAAATTGTAATATGCATGGCGGTGCCGCAGTGGCACCACCTGCATATTATATAGCCCCTGACCGCCGTGCCACAGACTGGGAACGATGGCTTCCTGGCGAGCTGGAGGTCCAATTATGAGCCGACTGCCCAAGTCTTAATAGGGCGGTCGGACCGCCAGTGCGGCGGTGGCCAGACTCCTAATTTGACCCTTAGTCTTTATGAACTTAATTAAGATATTCTCACGTTAAGTATGCACGTAGCATCTGAGCTAGGGGTCTTCATAATGGTCTCCTTTTTACTACCTATATGTATGTTAGTGTCAAGGGATCTCAACCCTTTAGAAGAAAAGAATTACTATTTTACAAAATACAAAAAATGAATTCAAATCACAGACTGAAGTAACCATGAAGTGGTAATTTCTCTAAATACCACGGTTCATTGATCCATAGTTTCAGTTAAGTAGTTAACTGCTTGTAGGAAATATGCAATGTCGGTATCAGCAAGTAGTCTCTTGCATTTAAGGTGGCTGCCTGTTGCTCTGCAATGTGTTCTGATACTGATAGAGAAAATGACACCTTTCATTGCTTTTGTGAGATTGGATACTTTATTGCTATCATAACGGTTCATCCTACAACTTGAGATGCCAGAACATCTACTCCTGAAGACAGGACTGAAAAGTTGGCTTAAAAAGGATTTTTGGGAGTTTAGACAACCAGATGAGCCTTCCACTGGGTTGAAGATTACCTTTCATAGATCATGGTGCTGGCAACTAACATTGCTAAATGTTTCCTGTCCTCATGCCATTGTAGTTAGTAGCTTGTTGTTTTCAGATATGAAGAACTTCTGCGATTTCTGCCTATTTTCCTTCGACAATCTAAATTAAATTAATTTAGATCATTTCCCATTGAAGTCAGTCATTGATGCCAGCGTACACTTGTGGAGTGGTTGCTCATTTGATGATGAACAAGTTTTAGTCACTCTTCATTTAGATGAATGATAAACAATTTTGCATGCAGGTTGACAAAACTGTATTTTGTTGAATGCCTTTTAAAGTAACGTTGGAAGTTGTGATTTATTCCATTTGTAATATTTCCCGTTGACCAATGTATTTTCTTTCAGGCATATTGATGCTGAGTATTGGCAGTGGAGTTCTAAACTTCAAGATGGCACATTGAGGGACAACTCAAGAAATAAGCTGTGATTGTACTCTACACTTGAAGAACACTACAGTTTTATAATTTATATTTTGAAATTCTTACCATATGGCAATAAATGGTGTTCTGAGCTCCTGAGATGTTACTCCTGAGTATATAAGGGCCTTCCTTGACAGACGTTTTATTTATAATTGACCCAAATAATAAGGCAAATTGCGTGTTTTTGTACTTGAGTGCTGCTGATAAACTGTCTGAAAGAATATATTTTATGCATCTCAGGTAACTATAAATATCAGTTAGAGAAATTTAGAAATTATTTGTGAATGGTTATCTCAAATATTTTGAGCAGTTTTTGATATTTTACTTTTATTTTCTTAAATTATATGTTTTTCCTTTTGCAGACTGTCTCCAAATAAATTCCATGTTGCATACTATTAGGACACCGCTTACTACATTGTTTTCTTTGAAAACATTGATGTGAACCCCTTCGTAGCTCAATGTTGTGCGTTTATCACGGCGTGGTGTTTCTAAATTGAAGCCTACCGGTGTTGACACTGTTAATAGTTATTGAATGTTTTGCAACACATTCGTCATTATTTTAGTGTGCAGTTTTGTGATTAATGCTACATTTATTCATCTGTGGACATGCAAAATAAATCAAGTGTATGTGTGCAAAGCAAGTGAGCAAATCGATTTGGTGCATTACACAGTGATAAAACTTGCCAAACATTTTGAAAATGTATATTTTGGTACTCTTATTGTATTTATTATTTTCCAGTCCACTAACCCTTGACAGTGATTTGGCTTTTAAACCTAAAACTTGCTATTCGGTGGATCTTGCACGTACATTCCACTTCAGCAATAAATGCTCAAGTTTAGTTTGAAGTCTTAAGCCCTGCATACTTAATTTGTGTTGGAACTAAATTAACAAATAATGCAGTTTACTGGTCTGAAAATGAGAGCAACATGGTTTTGATAAGCAAATGCAATAAAATGTGTAGTTCTGGTCCACCATGGTTTTGCTATGATTAAGTGCCTCTTTTTTCTCTGAAGACCCTGAAAAATTAATGTCAGTTGTTGGCACCGGAATATTTAATTTGCACTGTTGGTTTGTATACTCATCTTTTACAAACATTAAAGAGTTCAAGTAGCAAAGCTAATGGAAAATGCTTTAATTATGCAATATGGTACCAAAAATGGTAAACCTCTTACTGTCCCCTTGAAATACCACCTGATGTCGATATCTTACTGAAGATAGCCATATATCTTATTGCCCTTACTTCATTTGTCAGGAAATTAGATTTGCCACTTTCCTGTTCATAGGCTGAGCCATGTGTACATACCAATGATTGTTTTGGGGGTTTTGCACTTTTGTATACCTTGTTTCAGAGATTAATACACTGGAAAAATGCTTGATGTTTTTGGCTGTTCTTTAAATGAATATTGTGAATTTAATACTATTATTTGTAAATCCTTTGAAAATACCAAATCTAATAGTAGCATCCTAATCTCCCTTTTTTTACAGCTACTAAGAATCTAAATTTTGTATCTTCCCAAACTACACACTCCTTTGAGTATTGATTTATGTTATGGGAGATTTTGTTTCGGAGTTCTGTAAACCAGTTTTTCATAATTGTTTTCATCAGTATTAAGTTTTGGATTGCTACTGTTCTGTTTCTGGTAAATACTGAGTGTATAAAGATGCAAGTTATTGTTTTGATTGTATTTATATACTTCCACAATGATTTAAGATTTTCATACAGTAGACAATTACTCTTACTTTTTGATGTATGTCAATTCAGTAGACGTGTTTGTGTATATGAATGTAAATATAAATTTCAGGTTTTTCAATTTTGTGATTGATTGTTTTCTTTAAACATGAATGTATTGTGATTGGAATGTAAACATAATGCAATTTCTTAAACTGTATAAGACTGAATACCAAAATAGATGAAAATTAAGTGAAAGATAGCAGAAAGGCAGTCTCTTCCATTGGTTACAATTTTTGGAGCCGCCATTTAAAGGGGGGGATGTCGGACATTAATACACGCGCTACCATATTGCAACACATTTGCTGGACTCCAAAACACATTTTCAAAGTAACCCTATTGACCGATAGAAATTATTTATACAGGAAAATGTACCTTTAAGAGGCAACATGGTCCCCATTGTATGGTCTAGTGTGACAAATGCAACAAAAGAGTATACTTCGCTGAAAACACCACTGTCTGATATCGAAATTCTTTATAACTATTCTCAGAAGAGTCCACGTTCAGACAGCATTGAAACAGATGTTTGGAGTAGCCAGATTGGATTGAGGGTAATAAGAGATTTGTGAAGAATAGCAGGGAACGAGATCTTTAAGGGCACAAGAATTACCGAAAGCCCAGCTAATAAATGGTAGAACTATTGGTTGCATAACAGGAAATGAAAGGACTGTGGGATTCTCTCGACTGCGTTCCTTTTGTATTTGATGATATGGCGATGTTAATCTGTAAAGAAATCAAGCACAAATCATGCACACTCTTATGTACCATGTGTACAGTTTTTCCGTGCAACCAACTGCATAGCATAATAACTTTGCTCAGATAGTTCAGCCTATCATCCTCCACATTTTTACTGATCCTTAACATATATATGTTCAGTGGATTGGGATAGGGACTGGGGTAGTCAAGCCTTTTCACCTCCACAAGCTGAAAAATTCTGAATCAAAAATAAACTGTCCTTGCCAACGTTTTCAAGTTCTAAATTCTTATCTGCATTTGATGTCAGTGACACTGTTATGGTCAAAATTTGTATTTTGTATTTTATATCTATCTATACTGTAGCATGCTTAAATCATGTTTTGCTTGTAATACTTTTATAAGGCTTTAAGTTGGAAAAACAAAGCGCTATTGTCAGACACTTTTCTTGCTGCTCATTCCGCAATTTTTTAATATTCCCAGGCGACAGACTGTATCTGAAAACTTTGTTTTTAGTACCTCTGTGTTAGAAGGTAGCGTTGTGCGGCTCCACACTGATTCTGTTCCGCTATGAAAGTGCTATAGGGACCAATGTTGCCATTTGTGGCCATACGTAGCTTCAATCAACTCAGTTCTCTGGCAACATCTAGTCCTCCCTAATGGACCTGCCCTTCGATGAGATGCCTGTTTGGGGTCAAGGGTGACTCTGCCCTTGAACGTTTCAAGGATAGTCCACTACCGCCTGCTCCCAGCCTAGCCTCCCCAACCACTCCAATTCCACTAGTCCTTTCTTGGCTTTGCCCAAGCGTCTCTTACCACCAGCCTGTCCCGCCTCAGCAGGGAACTCCGCAGTTTTGCAGGAGAGGCCGAGGTGCCCCCTGCACCCGCGGCCAAGGTCACCATGCCTCTCTGGTGTCCACCACCCCTCGCACACCCTCCCATCAAATTCCTTCAGTGTACCATTAATGAGTCACAGCCACCCTGTGGGAGGCTGAATCCAGTGATTCTATCCACGTTGGCAAGTAATCGCGTCCGACAAGTAGGTCATACAGTTTGTCCCCAAAGATTATGCTTTACCATTCCCTTTGTCTCTGCTGCACCTTCCATCATCCACCCAGCAGCTGATGGAGGACCATCTCTCTATTTTGCGTTAGGAAGTGCAAGCTTTTTTGTGCAAAAAGGCTGAGACTGTGCCCGCACAAAAATAAGAAAGTGGTGGTTATTCCTGCTACTTTCAGGTGCCAAAGAGGAACAGAGATCTTTGGCCTATTCAAGATCTGCACCTGCTTAATGCCTTTCCTTGAAGGAGAAATTCAATACTCCCCCTGGCCCAGGTTTTGTCTGCCCTCAACCCTGGAGACTGGATGGTTGCAATGACCTGCAGGATGCCTATTTCTATATTCCCTATTTTTCTGTGCTCTCTTTTGGCCTCTCCAGTGCCACTCTGGTGTTCACAAACGTGACTACGGTGGTAGTAGCTCATCTTTGGTGGTGGGGGATGCCAGTCTTCCCCTACCTTGACTGGCTGCTGCTGGCGGTTTCTCTCTAGACAGACATCAACCACCTCTAGACTATGATCAGCTTCCTGTCATCTTTGGGATTCGCAATCACCGTACCGAATTCACACCGAACTCCTCAGATGCTCCCTGTCATTGGAGCAATTCCGGATATGATTCGGTTTCATGCCTTTCCCTCAGGAAAGAGTAAAGGACATTGAGGCTGTGATCTGATCTTTCAGCCTCGGTCCTGGATTTCAGTGTGGTTGACTCTGACTCTGAAGACTGATGGCCTCCTACATCCTGCTAGACTAGCATGACAGGTGGCATTTGCAGGCTCTGTAATGGGATCTGAAGTCTGTGGGCCCAGTCTCAAGAGAAACTCTGCCATTGTCCAGATTTTGAACAAGACTTTGAAAGATCTGCAGTGGTGGCTACTGGCATCCAATTAAGTCAGTGGCAGACCCCCTCTCCCGTGCCTGCCCAGAGCTAACCTCAGTGACCAATGCATCGTTTGTGGGCTGGGGCAGCCACCTAAGAAATTTTGAGATGAGACCTCTGGTCTGTGGCAGAGTCCCTGCTCCAGGTCCGCTTTCTGGACCTGAGGGCCATTTGCTTGGCGCTTAAAGCTTTCCTGCCATCTTAAGAGAGGCTGGTGCAGGTTCTCATGCACAATACCAATGCCATGTAGTATTTCAACAAACAGGGTGGCGTCAGACACTGTGCCAGCGGCGCCTTGCACTTCTAGAAATGGCTAGACCCCAAGGAATTTTCCTGATGGCGAACCATCTGGTGTGCTCTCTGAATGCCACTGTGGTGTAAGTCAACCATCTGTACCTAGTGGATCACAGGTGGCAGTTATTTCCAGATGTGGTGCAAGGTCTTTTCCACAAAAATGGAGAGCACCTGAACTCCCATTATTCGCCACCATGAGAACGTGCGGCACTTCTGCACGTTGGTGTTTCCAAAGTGTGTCTCACTCTGAGATGCGTTCCTCCTCAGTGAAACTCTGGACTCCTGTATGCCTTTCTGCCTATACCATTTCTGACCAGAGTTCTCAAGAAGAGCTGGACAGATTGGGCCCATGTCATCCTAGTTTCTCTGGATTTGGCACAGAGAGTAGGATATCCAGAACTTCTGGGTTTGAGCATAGGTCATCCGGTCCGTCTGCCCCTGCAGGAGAGCCTGGTGTTCCAGCAACAGGGCCGGGTTCTCACCTGGGCCTTTGCAACCTCCACCTTCATGCGTGGAGACTGAACGACAACTGAACACCTTCGACCTTCCTCAAAGGTGGTTGATGTTATGGCAGCCATGTGTCCCTCGATGAAACTGTATATGCCTGTCATTGAGGCAAATTTGTGGTTTGGGGCAGCACTCTTCAGATTGACCCACTTCAGGCCAAACTGTCCGACATTTAGTTGTTTCTTCTGTCTGTTGTTTCTTCTGTCTGTTGCCCAGGCAGGTCTTGCTTTAGGCACACTTGAGGGTGATCTTTAGGCCCGCCTTCTTGTTATTGTCAGATCAGCCCTCATGGTTTGTCTCTGGTTGTGATGTGGTTTTTAAAAAGGCTACACCGTTTCTCCCTTCTCCGTTTGTCTTGCTCCAATGGAACCTTAATCTGGTTGTGACTGATCTGATGTGTATTCCGTTTGAGCCACTTCACAGCTGTCCTTTATAGCTACTTACCACCAAAACTGTGTTCCTTATTACTATCCCCCAAGTAGAAAGAGTGAGTGAGCTTCAGGCTGTTTGTGTCACTCCACCTTACACCACCTTCCCAGACAAGCTGGTTCTGCGATTGCAGGTATACTTCCTGCTGAAAGTTGTCAGCCAATTCATCACCCTTCCGACCCTAAGGGAATAAAGAGACTCCATCGCTTGGACCCCGAAAGTATCGATCTTACCAAAGACCACTGAGCGGACTATTTGTTCTGTGTGGCAAAAAAAGGCAAAGCAGCGGACTGTCTACCTCTGGATCGTGCTCATTCAACCAGGGCCCAAGCTGATAACAGTGCGATGGCACACTGAGTCCCTGTCCTAGACATTAACCAGGTGACTACATGGGTGTCCCTCCATGAGTTCACGATGCACTATTGTTTGGACAGTCAGGTTCCCCAAGAGGGGCATTTTGCCCTCTGTCCTGCAGGACTGACCAATTTCGCTTGCAGACCAGCCTCCAAAGAGATGCTGATTTAGTATATATTGAAAAGGTGAGAAATATGCACCAGAAGTCTATATAAGAAGACCAATTTATTTACCTTCCTTAATGGTAGAGACTCTGTGTACCTCCCATTCTCAACATTCTGCCATTGGACTCTATCCATTATAAAGATAGCAAGCCTAGTCATGTGCACACTGGTCTACTAATTTGCTTTTGGGGCTCCATGTCTGGAGGCACGGATAGTGTCAAAAGCACTCTGGAGGGACACCTTTATAGGCCCACGCTCGTCACTTCCGGAGCAGAACTGTCAGTGCAAATCCGCACTGCACCACCTTCTGGGGCACAGGAAAAAAGTTTAAGGATCGAGTCTGACGCCTGGGGAATATCCAAAACGTGATGAATCTATTGCTATATAGAGTTTCTGCAAGAAAGAGCGTTACCAAGGTATGCAACTTGTTCTTCTAGCCGAGTCCTCATGTCCATGTAAATTTGAGCTACCCCCATTATTATGGTGGCTATTCTAGTCCTGAAGTGCAGAACCAGAGATCTTGCACGCCAATACAAGAGCAAGAAACAAAACTAGTAACACTCTGTAACTAGCTAGAATACTGGGCGTGAAGTCCTGGGCTGGCCTCCCTCCGCGAGTTTCCAAATTTGCCACTGCTTTAAGCATGTGTCTTATAATTCCATACAGACTAAAGCCCATGGAATGGTGATTTGTTGGTGTTGAGGTGCTCCAATTCATTGCTCATGATGTGTTGCTTGTCCCACGATATGACCTTTGCAGACTACACTGTACGCTTTGGCAGAACCACACTGCCACAGGGCTGTTTAATTTTGGTGCTCAGAATCTTGGTCCACACCACATTGCTACTATGAGTGGTCGTCATAAGATTTGATGGATCAAGAAATGTGGTGTGGCTACTATTGGAGCACAGATTTTAAAAGCAAATGAAAGTGAGGTAAAGCTATTCTTGCACATAACTGTAAAGCCATCAAACAGCCTGTCAATTTTAAAAACAAAAGGACTGGAGACTGCCCTTTCTGCTCATGCCCTCCAAGAAATCAGTCAGCTGATTACTGCTCCAAAGACAGAAATCACAAACACTTCTGCATTACTCAGAGGCTTTGTTTTTTAACTGAGAGCTCAGTATTTCAGGACCCCTTCCCCCTCCCCTTGTCTATGAAGCCTGCTAAGTTTTATTAACTTTTTTCCCAATAGGTCAGGGTAGTTTTCACCTATTCTGTAGATGTTTTTATAGCCCTTTTACGGTTTTCATTTTTGCTTCCCCTTATGTATTTGAGGGGGTGGGAGAGAAAAAAGTATGAGGCAAATTGGTTTGCAGTGTGGTTTTTGTAAATTGAGTGAATTCCTTACCTTAGAATATTTCCCTGGCATCTGACCAGATCCAGAAAATTTTGAGCAATACCTTTGCGTGCCAGTAGGCGGCATCTATCTCATCTGTATAAGCGCCAGAAGTGACGTGCACAATTCTTATATAGGCACCACCCCAGCGTTTTGACATCAGTTCTATTTCCCCACCATAAGCAAAGTTCCGGAGAGAGCTACCCCGGCCCTTTTTAGGACAACATTGTTTAACTTTTTATCGAAACTCTTTTTGCGAGAAGCTCCAAGTATGCATTGGGGATGTCCTCTAAAAATCTTGTAGGGATTAATGCCTGTGAATCCTCTCACTGGCAGATGTCTGTGACAGACCTCGTCCTGATTTGCTAGTGGTGCCTGGAGCTGGGCATCAACTCAAATGCCTCCCCAGACTGTTGAACGATTCACCCCAAGGCAGTCCTGACACCAGACTTTGCACCGCTCCAGGTCCTGGTTGCGAGGAAGACCCCAGGCCATTTCTTGAAGTCGTTCATACCAGTCATCGTCGTGCCTCAAATCCTTGTCAGGTAAGCCCTTCAAGAAAAGCTAAATCTAAGAAGTCGAAGCGTTCTTCGGCTTGCGCCACTCCCAAGTTATCAGGCGACGCCCGGGAATTGCAACACAAATCTAGGTCTTGCTCCCACATGTCAGTTACGGAGCACAAGTCTAGGTCCGTTCCCAGTCTCCCAGAGCTCCCAGAAGCCAGAGCGACCCAGGGCCAGCTAAAATTATTTTATGAGGCCATGTACCTCCTATTTGAACAGACCAACCTCCTAGCACCTTCGGGCCCCACGGGTTATGCATGTGACACAACTGAATTTCAGTCGGCAGGGTTGCCTTCGGCACCAATTGAGCCCTTTCGGCCTGTTCCTGTGTCTAGATTGGCTCTTATTGGGAGTCTGCAGCCTTCTCTGAGTCTTTTTCAGTGGTGCTGCTTCTGACGATGCTGACGACTTCATTATGCCCGGCTCCAATATGGAGCCAGACTAGCATGTCAACTGACTGGACCAAGATAATCTGGGACCGAGACAGTACTTCCCTTTATTGACCTGCTTTAAGGGGAATATGATTGGCGCAGATCTGAGGATCCCCATCATTGTCTCATCTCCCTGGAAGAGCCCTTGGCAGAGGCTACCAGGTTTGAAGAAGTTGCAGATCCAGTGGTCTGGATACCTTTTGACCCTGGCCTAGTCTCTCCTCCTTGTGTAGCTACAGAGGAAGGGGCTTTATTTGCCATCGTGGTGAGGAGGGCGGCTGAAATCCTGAACCTTACGCTGCCCTCTGTGGCAGTTAAGACTGTCTTGACAAATGTGCTTCAACCTAGGACAGCTCCCCCTGAACCTCGTCTCCCCTTTATTGAAGCCCTCACTCAGGTCTTGCAGAGTTTGGGACTGTTGCACAAGTGATGCCTATGGCTTAGGAGGAGGCCCGAGCTATTCTGTCCCAGGCTGTCCCTTCACTGCCAATGGCAGTGATGCAGCAAAGTTCACAATATGCTGAGCACTGGACACAACAGACTTGCTAGCTAGACATAACAGGCTCACTACGTCGAGCAGTTGCTTAGTTGATGATACTCCACTGCCACGCCTAGCTGAGGTCACCTGGCTTTTTTGAAGAGGTCCAAGCATCCCTTCTCATGGGTAACTGCTCAGCGGCAGAATCTAGTACTACCTACCCCGATGGCAGCAGATCACCTCGGACAACTTGGTGCTCCAACTTGTTCAGTTGGGTACTGGCCTTCCATTCACAGAAACCCCGCCACCCATTTCACTGTCTTTAAATCGGTTGACGAAGCACCACCTCCCTCTTTCTTTTGGAAGTACAGGCTCTTTTGGCCAAAGGAGCTATTGAAAGGATGCCGACATCAGAAGCAGGTTGTGGTTTCTATTCCTGCTTCTTTCTGATGCTGTAGGATGAGGCAGGCCTCCGTCCTATACTAGACCTAAGCCCTCAACTACTTACTGAAAAAGACATTCACAATGTTCACATAGGCTTAGGTTCAGTGTGCCCTGGATACTGGATGGTAGCGGTTCATGGTTGGCCAATAGCACTTCCAGTTAATCATGCTCCGCTTTGCCCTTACCAGCACCCCTCAGGTGTTCACAAAGGTGATGGTTGTGACTGGCCTGTTGAAAGTGAGTTCGCCGCATCCAGTCGTCTCCCACCTCCAGCATTCCCTAGGGTTTACTGCAAACATGCCCAAATCACACCTGATTCCTTCAAGGCACTTGCTTTCAACCGAGCCATTCTGGGCACACTACATTTCTGTGCCTACCCTCTGGAGCAGCAAGTCCAGGATATTCAGGTTTTCATTCTGATGTTTAAGCCTCTATCCTGGATTTCAGTGAGGCTGCAGAGTCTGATTACCTGCTGGTAAAGCATACCCGATGGCATATGCAGGCTCCTCAGTGGACTCTGAAATTCCAGTGGGCATAGCATCAGAGAAATCCTCTGACCTGGTTCAGATATCGAATGGAACTGCAAAAGACCTGCAGTGGTGGCTGACAAACTGCAATTGTCAGTGGTAGAGCCCTCTCGCTTCCCCATTCTTACTTTACAGTGATGACAGATGCATCCCTTGTGGGTTGTGCGGCCATCTGGGCGAGGTGGAGATGAGATGACTAGTTCCATGCGGTGTCTCAGCTTCACATCAAATTGTTGAGAACTGAGAAGATCTGCCTGGCATTTAAAGCCTTCCTACCCTCCATCGAGGGGAGGTTAGTTTAGGTGTTCATGGACAACACCACCTCCATGTGTTATTGCAACAAACCGGGTGGGGCGGGATCATGGGCCCTGTGTCAAGAGGCCCAGCATCTCTGAACATGGCTGCAATGTCGGAACATTTTCTTGGTCATACAACACCTGGCGGGCTCTCTGAATGCAAGTGAGAATAAACCCATTCATTGATGCCTAGTTAATCACAAATGGCATCCCCACCCGGAGGTGGTGCAAGGTCTTTTCCGTGACGAGAACATGCAGTGTCAGCACTTCTGCACGCTGGAGTTTGCAAAGCGGCTGTTGTTGAGGTGCATGTTGTCTCTAGTAGCGATCAGGACTCCTGTATGCCTTCCTGCCGGTACCACCCCTCCCTTGATCATCAGGACTCGCAGTCCAAAGTCACCCTTGTGGCTCTGCATCAGGCATAAAATTGTGGTATCCAGAACTCCTAAGCATGAGCAGCAGTCTTTAGTCGGGCTATCCATTCAGAAGGATCTCCTGTTGCAGCAACAGGGCAGGGTTCTCCACCCAAATCCGCACAGGCTCTAGCTACATGCCTGGAAATTGCATGGAGATTGAGCAGCCACCGTTGACAGATACTGGAAGCCAGGCATCCATCAACATTGACTGTATATGCTTACCGTTGGGCCAAGTTTGTGGCTTGGTGTGTTAAAAAGCATATTGACCTTTTTCTGCACCGTTGTCTAGGGTATTATTTGTTTTTAGCCCCAAAAGGCTTTACCTTGGGCACAGTTAAAGTGTATCTTTTGGCCATTTTTGCTTTCTTGCGGTCGACAGGTCAGCCCTCCCTGTTGAAGTCACCTGTTGTGACTCAGTTGCCGGAAGGACTTCAACACGTTTCCACTTAAACCCTTCATTATGCCCTGATGGGACCTTAACTGGTTTTGACCTTTTTTTATGCATAATTGCCCTCTTTGTCTCTTAATGATCAAGACTTATCTTGGTGACCATTGTTTCGACCAGAAGGGTTAGCGAGCTCCAGGCGCTCTTTGTACACCCTCCATGCCCCAGTTGTTCCCAGAGAAACTGGTTCTCTGCACTCGTGCCTCTTTTCTGCCAGATGTGGTGACGCCTTTCCACGTCGTCCAAAGCATCACTTTGCTGACCTTCTTTGCTCCACTTCACCGCTCTAAAAAGGAAGAGAGACTCCATCACTTGGGCCCAAAGAGCATTGTTCTACATCGATCATACCAGAGAATACCAAGTGGATGAGCAACTCTGAGTTCACTCGAGCGAAAAAAGGAAAAGCAATGCAGAAACGGACCATCTCCAAATGGGTAGTGCTCTGCATTAAGCACTTGCCAAGAAGCAACCTCCGCAAGGCTTGTGGCCTCATACCTCCAGAGCCAAAGCTGCGACCACTGTTAGCTTTTGGAGTCCTTGTCCTGGACATCTGTCATCCTGTTACAGGGGCTTCTCTGCAGAGGTTTACAAAACACTACTGCCTTGACAGTCCGGTCCATCGTGTCGAACTTCTCCAGGACTGTTTTGTCTGAACCAGTTGCAGTCTCATATCTTTTAGAGAACGCCCTCCCAGTACAGTTACGTTCAACAATCCTTGAACTGATTAGTCCTTGCTGCTCCAATTTAAGAAGAGATTGTCAATAACCACATCACAAATTAATACCACAGTGGTAAAGAATCCTCACATCAATGTGTGCATCATATTCATCAAATGAAAGGAAGTAAAAAATGTGAACAGTTTGAAAGCACCTCACGTGCGCAAACCCACAGGGCTACTGGATGGTACTCGCCAGTGTGCCCACGTTATCATCATTGGCTGCTTTCTTAACCTTACCAAAAAAGAAAGAGAAAGGAAAAGAGGTGTGTGTTAAAATTCCACAGAAGTGGAAGGTCAAAGCAACATAGAAAGTGTGTGACAGACAACACTGAGGCTTTGTGATGCACTCAGTGTTTAATCGTCCCCAACCGTGCAAAGAGAACAAAGTTCTCAACGGATTAACAATGAGGTATCACTCACAACACCACCTTTAGTGTATCTGGCCGCTTTCATTTGCCAATGGCCAACATGTTTCGTCGCCAAACCATCTAGACAACTTAGTCAGGGCTGTTGGTGCACCAATTATCTCCTCAGTCCTTTTCACATCAAATCTGTGGTTCTTGACGAGATTAAAAAGAAGAGCGTGCTAGTCATAAACAATCCTCCTTCTAATTGAAATTATAACCCCTTACATCCAGGCATATAATTACCGAGTGGTTGCTTGTGTCCAGCGTACCTACAACCACCTTCAGTACAGGAACCTCCCCCAAATGGTTCCACTTTGAAGACTGCAATTGTCAGTCCCCTCCTGCAATCACACATACAATGTATTATTCGTAATAGCCCACATGACTTCACACTGCCCCATAGTGAACGTATTGCACTCGTCCTTATGTACACTATCCACTATTAATAATGGCGAGACCCTCAAATGATAAAAGTAATTGCTTTCTCAAGTGGCATATTAATATAGCAGCTGGTATTCTCATTTGACTTCCTCTCATAAAGCAGAGGTACCGCTACTCCACCACTATCGCTGTACTGTCGCCTAAATATAACAAATTTCGAGTGATAGTATATCCAACTATTTAAGCATAAAGACCACGTTACAGCTCTCTCGCCCTTTCAGAAATCCACCCTCATTTTCCAATGCATCGGCCCGCTCATTCAGGCCCATCTTTTGGAACCCCCTTACCGCATTTGTGTGCTCGTTGCACTTCCTTTTGTCCTGCCCTAACACCCGTCCCCCGCGCTAGTGGTGTTTTAATGGCGCCCGGGACCACGTGACGCGGAAGGGAAGTGCAAAGATTGATGTTAGTGCGGCGGCCATCTGAAAACGGGAAGCACACCCATATAAAAAGGCAAATTTCAGCGTTTCAAATGCTGCGATCGATGTGTAAAATGTATTTCGGATATAAAATACAATTAAACAACGATTATTTAATTGTAATATGTGTAATTTGAAAGAGGAAAAAAATTACCCAAAATCGCCATGGGCATATGTACATTCAAAAAACAACCAGATTGGCGGCCATTTTGAACTGTTTTTTTTATTTTATTATTATTTATTTATGCTGGGCTCCTACACTTTAAAGAAACCTCCCACCTAGGTACTACTACATCGATAGTTATTTGATAAGTCTGTAATCCAACCAGACAACACCCAATTTAACTATACTTCCTGGATGAAAAATATTACAATGCATAGAATGTGGCATCAATTTCTGGATTGATTTACCTATTGGCACATTACAAGGTATGAATTTCCCTACAAATATACACATTTGCTTTCCTTGCACACAATCAAGGCAGCAACCCATTTTATTCTTCACACCCAACCTCAGTTATGCTTTTCAGAAGACGGATCAGTTTGTCCACAAAGGCGAACATTATTTTCAGACTAAATCACCAGATGGAATACCAATAAATCCTGACTTCCCTACATATATCACTGCGTATGACTCCCCAGCATTAGATCAAACATTAACCTATCTTATTCCACTCCATGGAATCATTTAGACCCTGGCGATCCACTTTCTCAGTGAAAATCCATTTTGCCTCCTTCCTAGCCAGGATGTTGTCGTATTTCTCTCCTACTACCCTCTCCAACACTGTCCATCTCAGATCCCTGAGATCATGTTTAAGAATCACGAAAGTGTTGGACAAGGTGTGTAGTAAGCTTTCCTGCTTTTAAGGTGTTTAAATGCTCTTGTATCTGTACCTTGACCTTCCGGGTTGTGAGGCCTATGTAATGCAACCCACACATGATCCTGTAGATCGCGTGTGTGGTGTTGCAGTTACTAAACTCATGGTACCATGTGTTCGAGGCATATGAGCTGCAGATCACACACTTAGCATAGATCGCCATGTGGTGCTGGGCCTGGATGTTTGCACTTGTTTTTGTCCTGGAAAAGTCTTTGGAAGTCACGGGATAGGTGACTTCTCCTTTGAACTATAGTGCGCATGGGCATCGGCTCCATCCTCAGATTGTTTTTTTCCGCCATCGGGTTCAGATGTGTTTGTCGTGCTCCAGTTCGGAACCGTTACCGATTCCACTTTCAACGTGCAATCCTTCACCCTTTCGATGGTATTGTCTCGATCGCGAACCCTAATCGTCGTGTATCTCTCCAAATCGAGGCCTTCCCCTCCAGAGGACACCATGGGCTTTACAGACCCCATAGAGCAGGATTTTTTAATGGGTATATTTGACACCACTCAAAGATCCACCTCAATACTACCTATGCTAAAAGGGGTTATTAAGCATGCACCTGAAGTCTTAAAAGATCCTGTTGGGGCTCGAGTCATTAACCCCAGGATCGACAAAAAATATAAAGCTGACCCAGCTTACATTAAAGGCCCAGTACCCTTAGACTCCCTGGTAGTTTCCAATGCTAGGAAAAGGGCCACTTCTCAGACATCAGGTGATGCTGCACCACCTGACAAAGAGTCTAAACTCTTGGACGCCTCTGGCAAAAGAACAGCCTCACAGGCGGCTAACATATGGCGCATCGCCAACACTTGAGCGCTGTTAGCCAGGTATGATATGACACGACACATTATGATGAACTAGAGTCCATAATGCAGCACCTCCCAGATAAGTACAAAAATAGGGCCAATGAACTCCTACAGGAGGGTAAGCTTGTCACCAATACCTCCATTCGTTGCGCTCTCAACGTGGCAGACACCGCCTCCAGAGCAGTAAACACAAGTGTCCTTTTGCGTAGGCATGCCTGGCTACGCATCTCGGGTCTTAAACCTGAAGTTCAAAGTTCCATCCTCAACCAGCCATTTGACCAGGAGCACCTATTTGGCCCAAATGTAGATTCAACCCTTGAAAAGATGAAAAAGGATACAGACACCGCTAAATCAATGGGAGTCTTGCAGTTTCAAGCTCCCAGACGTTCCTTTCGTCGCTCACCTTACAAGGGCACCCCCCCGAGGCTACTCAGACAACCCCTCCACCTCTTACAAGGCTCCCGCCCAGTCTACGTTTACCAGAGGTTACCAGAGAGGAGGCTACAGAGGCAACAATAACCAAGGCAGAGGCAAGACCAACACCCGCTCTGCCTTCACCCCTACCCAATGACTTTCCTCCAATTCCCCCAGACCATTCCACTCCGGTCGGGGGAAGACTACAACAGTTCCTGCCTGTCTGGACCAGCATCACTACAGACAGGTGGGTGCGAAAAATAGTTCAATCAGGTAACTGTCTGGAACTTACTTCTACCCCCCACATATACCTCCCAAACAACGCCCAATGTCGTCAGAACATTTATCTCTGCTAAAGCAGGAGATGATCTCCTTCCTACAAAAGGGTGCAATAGAACCAGTTCCCCTGCACCAACAAAAAACAGGAGTTTACTCCCTGTATTTTCTCATACCAAAGAAGGATGGCTCTCTCAGGCCTATTCTAGACCTCAGACCTCTAAACCTGTACATACAGTCACACCACTTTCTCATGGTTACACTCCAGCAGGTCCTTCCTCTTCTTTCACAAGTCAACTTCCTTGCTACTCTAGATCTCAAGTACGCCTATTTCCATATTCCCATTCACACAGCTCACAGGGAATATCTAAGGTTTGTAGTGGACGGCCATCTCTATCAATTCAAAGTACCAAGAGCACCACGGGTATTCACCAAGTGCCTAGCGGTAGTGGCAGCCCACTTAAGAAGACAACACATTCACATCTCCCCATATCTGGACGACTGGCTCATAAAAGTCAGCTCATACAATCAGTGTGTACATCACACTTGCACCACTTACCAACTACTCCACAACTTGGGGTTCACAGTAAACTACACAGTCTCGCTCGTATACAACCGTCCCACAAACAACAATACCTTGGTGCCACAATAGAAACCTCAAAAGCATTAGCCTATCCCAACCCAGCCAGGATAGCAAGCATGCAAGCTCTCATAACCAAATTTCACCCTCAACCCTCTCTCCCAGCACGAGTGTCCATGCAGCTAATAGGGATGATGGCCTCTTGCATACTTGTAGTACCTCATGCAAGACTCCAGATGCGTCCTCTCCATGAGTACTTATCACGCCAATGAAACCAGGCTCAAGGTCAGCTAACAGATCTGGTGTTGGTAGACGGTCGCACTCATCGATCTCTGCAATGGTGGAACACCAAGAACCTTTCCAAAGGGCGACCGTTCCTAGAGCCAGTTCCACAGATAGTCATGACAGCGGACTCCTCGCTCTCCGGCTGGGGGGCGCACCTATTACATCACACCATGCACGGCAGGTGGACTCCTCAACAAAAGTTACTCCACATCAACCACCTGGAGCTACTAGCCATATTCCTAGCCTTAAAGGCTTTCCAAAAACAAATATCTGAAAGAAACACGTTAGTTAGATTCCTTACCTTAGAATATCCCCAGGCGTCAGGCTATATCCGGAAAGATTTTTGTCAGCAATACCCTTGCGTGTCGCTAGGCTTCGTCTGTGGCTCCGCGTCCGTCGTGATCGCCGGGATGACGTCGTCTTAGTACTTAGACGCCACCCTCGCGCGCTGACGTCAGTTCTTTTTTCCGCATCAGTAAGCGCAGATTCGGGAAGAGCATACCCTTTCAGTCACTTTTTGACTAAACGTTTTGAAATTTTTTGGTTCCTACTTCGAGTCGACCTCGACTCCTGGTGCCGGTAGGGATGCCCGGGTTCAAGCCGTTCGACGCCTGTCACCGCTTGATGTCGGTCACGGATCACCAACGCTGGTGTCTCTACTGCCTTGTGGCCAACCATGATGCCGAGTCGTGCCTCGGCTCCGCGCCGCTCCAGGTCGAGGAGGAGGTCGAAGAACCGGTCGCAGAGACGCAGCCATCACTGCTCGTTGGGGTCCAAGTCCTGACATTCTGGTAAGTCGAGGTGAAGTAAGAAGTCGAAGAGGCGACATCGCTCTTCTGACTCCCCTCGCCGGTCGAGTGACTCGGCCGAGGGTTTGGGTGGCACCACCCGCGCGGCTCCGTCAGAGCCTCAGGGTCTCATCCGGCCCCATACCCTTCGGTCCATGGGCCTGATGCGACTCCGACGGAGTTCGGAGACTTCCTTGTGGCCATGAGGAGTCTCGCTCCGCCGTCGAGGCCTGCCGGCGCGCCTTTGGGCCCTGCAGGCCGACTGGGTGGCCTAGCGACCCGGTGGCCCTGGCGCCGTTGTCGACTTCAGTCCCGACGCCGCAGGTCCCCGTGGGATCCAGGCTTGGATCCCGGTCCACGCCGGTCAACCTTATGACCCCTGCGCCGACCCCTTCAGTGCCGCCCCTGGCGCCGATTGACAGATTCATCTACCGCCCGGCTCCAACCTTTCCGCCTGTCTACCAGGAGTCGGATGACGGGGACAACTGGGAGGGGTCTGAGGACCCTCTGGCACAGCAGTGCCAGTTAAGCCAGGACTGGGCAGAAGAGCTGGGGGATGCCAGTGGTCTTGACACCTCCCCTGACACTGGCGTCATCTCTCCTCCCTCTGTGGCTACGGAGGAGGGTGCTACCTATTCTGTGGTGCTGCGCAGGGCTGCCAAAGCCCTTCATCTGGAGCTTCATGCAGTGGCTGTGAGGACTAACCTCACCGAAGTGCTTCAACCGCCAGTAAGCTCCTCGGAGCCTCTGCTGCAGTTCAATGAAGCACTGACTGACATTCTGATGGGCACCTGGTCCAAGCCCTCCACAGTCCCTCCTGTGGACCGGAACGTGGCCCGGCGACCTCAGCTTTCTGTCATTGCACCCCACCCCTGAGAGCCTGGTTATCCAGGCCTCTACCTCCCAGACTGCCTTCCCGTCCGCTCCTCTGGATCAGGAATCCAAAAGGTTGGAACAGTTTGGGAAAAAACTGTTTTCCTCCCTTAGTTTGGGGTTGCGGTCTATCAACACTGCGTGCCTTTTGGACTGTTACACCCACTCCTTGTGGGATACGGTGGCGGACGTGCTGCCCCAGTGCCCGGAGGAGGCCCAGATATGGCTCGCCCAGGCCCTTGCCGAGGGGCGGGATGCAGCACGGTTCTCGAAACGATGTGGGCTTGACACAACGGAGTCGCTAGGTAGGGCAATTGCGACCACGGTGGCGATTCGTCACCACGCCTGAAGTCCACGAATTTCTCCAGGGATGTCCAGAGCTCCCTCATGGACATGCCCTTCGATGGCCGTTGCCTTTTTGGCGACAAAGCGGATAGTGCACTGGAGCACTTTAAGGACTCCAGGGCTACAGCCAAGTCCTTGGGTCTCTCGGCCCGCAAACTTTCGCTTTTTGACCCTTTCGTGGCCAAGGAAGGGGCGCCCCACACGTCCCGTCTAGCCAGAACCAGAACCAGCCTCAACGTGGTCGCGGACGAGGATTCCGCCGAGGCGGAGCAGGGGGACAGAGCCGGTCAGCCCACATCTGCCCCAGCAGCATCTGCCTCAAAGCCTTACTAGTCGGAGCTTTCAGGCCCATTCAACGTCAGTGGGAGGCAGAGTTCGCCATCACCTGCTCCACTGGTGTACCATCACATCGGACAGGTGGGTGCTGCAAATCGTCCGAAGGCGCTACTCCCTCCCCTTCGAGGCGACCCCTCCAGCCATGCCACCGTAGTACCACCGCATGTCGGGGGATCACTTGCGACTTCTGCAGGAGGAAGTTACGGCCCTCTTGGCCAAGGGGGCCATCGAGCGCGTTCCTGGCCCAGAAGTAGGTTGGGTTTGCTATTCCCACTACTTCCTGGTTCCCAAGAAGGACAAAGGGGGCCTACGCCCTACCTTCGACCTCAGGAGCATCAACGCCTTCCTCCGGAAGGAGAAGTTCAAGATGCTCACCTTAGCTCAGGTCTTGGCTGCCCTAGACCCTGGAGACTGGATGGTAGCAGACTTGCAGGACGCATATTTCCACATCCCCGTCCTGCCGGCCCACCTTCACGGCCTCACCAGTGCCCCTTGGGTGTTCACGAAAGTGATGGCGGTGGTCGCAGCTCATCTGCGCAGATTAGTGGTTCCAGTCTTCCCCTATCTCAACTACTGGCTGTTGAAGGCGGGCTCGCCCCAGACAGTCCTTTCCCACCTCCAGACTACGGCCGACCTCCTGCATTTGCTGGGGTTCTCCATCAATGTGCCGAAGTCGCATCTGAGTCCCTCCCAGAAGCTCCTTTTCATCGGAGCGGTTCTGGACTCTGCGCATTTCTGGGTCTATCCTCCGGAACAGCGGGTTCGGGATATTCAGGCTCTGATTACGATCTTTCAGCCTTTATCCCGGATTTCGGTCAGGTTGGTGCTGTGTCTGATGGCCTCCTGCATCCTGCTGGTACATCACGCCAGACTGGACTTGGCTGGAACATCAGGGCATCACCCTGGTGGTTCAACACCTGGCAGGTTCTCTGAACGCCAGGGCGGACTAACTCAGCCGCCGGTGCATGATGGATCATGAACGGCGTCTGAACTCGGACGTGGTGCAAGGCCTCTTTCAGGAGTGGGGAGAGCCTTGGTTAGATCTATTCGCCACCGAAGAGTACGCACCATGTCATCAGTTCTGCGCGTTGGCATTTCCAAGGCGGCACTCGCTCAGCGACGCTTTTCGTCATGAGTGGAGTTGCGGTCTGTGGTACGCCTTTCCGCCTATACCACTTCTGCCCAGAGTGCTGAAGAAGATCAGGCGCGACCGGGCCAAAGTCATCCTTGTGGCTCCGGATTGGGCACAAAGATACTGGTATCCCGAGCTACTCAGTCTGTAAATCGATCCCCCGATTCGACTGCCTCTTCAGGGGGATCTTCTGTCGCAGCAGCAGGGGACGGTCCTCCACCCGAACCTGTCCAGCCTCCATCTCCATGCGTGGAGATTGAGTGGCGGCAGTTGATGCCATTAGACGTGCCCACTGAAGTCTGTGATGTCATTCTTGCAGCCAGGCGTCCCTCCACTAAAACGGTATACGCTTGCAGTTCGAACAAATTTGTGGCATGGTGCACAGCAAAGGCTGTGGATCCCCTTTCCGCTCTGCTTTCTGTGGTTCTCCTCTTTCTTCTTTCCCTGGCCCAGCAGGGCTCTGCTCTGGGCACCCTCAAAGGATACCTTTCAGCTGTTTCTGCTTTCTTACGACTTCCTGATCAGCCTTCTCTTTTCAAGTCCCCTGTTGTTGCTCGATTCTTTAAAGGCATTACTCGTATGTTTCCTCCTGTCCCTTTCGTAATGCCTCAGTGGGATTTGAACCTGGTGTTGACCTATCTGATGTGTGCTCCTTTTGAGCCACTTCATAATTGTCCTCTTTGTCTTCTAACTCTTAAGACTGCTTTCCTGGTTGCCATCACCTCTGCTAGACGGGTGAGTGAGCTCCAGGCTCTCTCTTCTAAGCCTCCTTTCCTCTCTGTCCATCCGGACAAGGTTGTTCTCAGGACTTGTCCTTCCTTTCTCCCTAAGGTGGTAACTGCCTTTCACATCGGCCAGTCTGTTACATTGCCCACGTTCTTTTCACCTCCGCATCCCTCGAAATAGGAAGAGAGGCTCCACCGTCTAGACCCAAAACTAGCACTGTCTTTCTATCTGGACCGTACGAAACCGTTCCGGGTGGACGACCAATTTCTTTGTTGGCTACGTGGGCGCTAAGAAGGGGTGGGCAGTGCACAAGCGAACCATCTCTAGGTGGGTCGTTCTGTGCATTAAGACCTGTTATTCCTTGGCTAAGAAGGAGCCTCCTGTGGGGCTGAGGGCCCATTCCTCTCGGGCCACAGCTTCTACTACTGCCCTGGGTCGGGGAGTCCCTCTGCAGGACATTTGTCAGGCAGCTACGTGGGCCTTGCTGCACACGTTTGCTAAGCATTACTGCCTGGACAGCCAAGTCCGGAGAGACGGCTTCTTTGGCCGTTCTGTCCTCTAGGACTTCCTGGTGTGATCTTGGTTTGCAGACCCACCACCGGGGTTGGTATTGCTGGGGTATCTATTCTAAGGTAAGGAATCTAACTAACGTCTTTCTTTCAGATGAACAAGTTACTTACCTTCGGTAATGATACATCTGTAAGAAACATTAGTTAGTTAGATTCCTTACCGCCCCACCCATCCTCCCCGTTCTGCGAACTGATATCTAGGGTTAAGGACATCCCTTTCAGGGCCCTAGATTTATGGCACCAGTGTCCGTCTCTTGCATGGCTCTGCTTTCCTGCTGCGGAAAGCTATGTACAAGAACTGACGTCAGCGTGCGAGGGCGGCGTGTAAGTACTCCGACGTAATCACGATGACGGACGCGGAGCCGTAGACGACAAATCACTACTAAAAAAACCACCCAAGCATCCTCAGAGGAAAGCGTAGTCTCGGATTCAGATATTGACACTCAGAGAGCATCCCTTAAAACCACTACCAGTTCGAAAGCCACTAAAAAATTACCAGAAGAAAGTTCTTCAACAGCTATGCCAAGTACTTCTGGTTCATCTTCTTTTTTGGACCCCAGCACAGAACACGGGAGACCACCAGACAAGAGCCAAACCAAAACAACCAGCGGCATCGACAAACAAGGAGAGGAAAAGGACAGAGAAAAAAGCAAAAAGGGTCTGAGAAGTCAAACGAAAATCTCATAATTAACATTTCTTCTCTCAAACTGACTCCATTTGAAGAAAACGTACTCAATAAAGGCATGTCCTTTGTGAGCACTTATCACAGCACAGAATTGGAGACAGAAGTAGCACTTTACAAATTCATGAGGATACTGAGATTGCGGAATTTTTTTACTAACATTTGCCCTCAAGACTCAAGTGACAATTCAAGCACAGTACCAACATTTCCAACCTTCAAGCCTAAGAGTACCTTTGTTGCTCCAGCGTCCCACAAAACGCTGGACACATTCGAATTATTGGTACAACAAGATCTTAAAAAGATTCAATATTCTAGCAAAATAAACAACCTGAGCAGGGCTGAAAAAAGTGTACTCACTAGACTAGCCAGAAATCCCACAATTGTGATATCGAAAGCGGACAAAGGAGGAGGACTAGTAATCATGAACTCCGAACATTATCAAAAGAAAGTCCTTGAACACATTATGAACGAAGCAATCTATGGAAAACTGGAAAAAGATCCCACAAAGGAAATTTCTAAAAATCTCAATCTAATACTAGAGAAAGCAGAAGAGCTTAATTGGATTGATTCTTCTACTAAAAAATTCCTTATGACGGACTTTCCACGGAGACCCAAAATCTACCTACTACCAAAGATCCATAAAAATCTGATGGATCCTCCTTTCAGAGCTATCGTCTCTGGATGCGATTCTATATTTGAAAAACCTGGCCGCTACATTGATACTTTTCTGCAATCATTCGTCCAAAACTGGAACACATATATTGAAGATACCACGGACTTCCTGAGAAACATACAAATGTTGAAAGACCAAAACACAGAAAACTGGATTTTATGTACCATAGATGTGGTAGCATTATACACTTCGATACCACATGCGAACGGAATTGAAGCAGTGGAATGGGCTTTATTACAACAAGAAAACACACAAATACCCAAATATTTCATTCTACAATTACTAGAGTTTTGTCTGCAAAACAGCTATTTTTGTTGGGATGAACAATTCTACATACAACTTAATGGTACATCCATGGGCTTTCCAGGAGCACTAGTATACGCTAATACGTACATGGCCAAGTTCGAACACGATTACATTCTTCAGGATCTCACATGGAAGGAAGGTTTGATATTTTTTAAACGTTTCATAGATGACATCTTCCTCATTTGGAATCAGTCAGAACCAGCACTCATCAACAACATACGAACACTCAACTTGATTGATCCTCGAGTACAATTCACCTACACTATAAGCCGCAAATCAATTTCATTTTTAGATGTCTGGATAAACGTTGAACAGGGTGAAATCCACACGAGTGTGTACAAAAAACCTACAGACAGAAATAATGCTCTACTTTTTAGTAGCTTTCATCCTCCTTCATTGATTCGGAACTTACCAGTTTCCCAATTTATGAGAACTAAAAGAATTTCTTCCACTGACACGGCATGTGAATCTACGTGGCAACAGCAGTTTAAGAATTACACAGAAAGAGGGTACCCTGAGAACATATTGAGAGAGCAATTAAATAAAGTTAAAACTCGATCACGTGATGAACTATTGAAGAAAACTCCTAAAAAGACCGGTACACGAACTGTCTGTGTTTCCAAATATTCGACGGCATCCAGGAAGATCAAACAAATCATACACAAACATTGGAACTTACTTCAACTTGAAACAGATTTCAAAGAACTGTTCAAAGACAAACCACTGTTTGCCTATACAAGAGCTCAAAATCTAAAAGAAATGTTAACTAAAAGACAGAAACCAACACGGACTCTTGAACCAAGTAAAGGTACCCAAAAATGTTGGAATTGCACTCATTGCAACAACGTGATCACAGGAGATATCTTACTGCATCCATCTACGGGCCAAAAGATCAAGATACATAGCAGTACAACATGCAATTCTGAAAACGTCATCTACACCATTAAATGCCCATGCGGATTATTATACGTCGGCAAAACTGAGAGAAAAATGAAAATTCGACTAACAGAACACAAAAGCAAAATACGCACCAAAAGCACGACTTCAAGCATCGCAACACATTGGGAGGAATCACGACACCAAATCGCCCAACTGAAATTCCAAATCATTGAAGAAGTACCAAAACGCATAGATCGCGACAACTCAAAATATCTACTACAAAGAGAAGCATTTTGGATCAAGAAACTGAAAACCCTTACTCCGCACGGACTCAATGATAAATTTGAGATGGCTTGCTTTCTCTAGACAAACACCACTATTTGATAATCAGACCCCACCTCGGGATCCCAACTCATTTTAAAATTACTCCTATTCAAAACGCATTCATCCCATACCCGAAATCCCATACATTACCACATCTAACGGTTATGATTATGGTATCATAAGATTTGTTTCAGATTAGTTAGTACTTATATGTTTACATGAAAATGAATTATGTACTTTGGTTAAAGATGTTGAATTCATGTAAATATGAAAATCACCCATGTATTTCATTGAAAGATGTTGAAATAATGTGCAAAAACTCTTCAACAACAGGGTAGAACCCATATAGTGAACACCACAGCATAGAATAACAGCCATCTATCTTACTTAGTTTCCGTTTATGAGAATCTTTTTTTCGGCACACAACTTTATTGAGAAGCCTCCACTCACACTGGATTATCTCGTCACGTTTTATATTCTTTTAAATCCCTAGCATAAACTCGGAACATTCACACGCTTTAATCTTTTTTTAAAATAAGTCTACCATCGTAGATTATTAATTTTACAACAATGATTACGATTTCGTATCTCATTGTTAACAAGCCCTGAGTCTTTCTTTAATGTCTACGCCTATGGCGTGACGTTAAACTTCCTGGAAACTGATCAGTTAGCACACCGCGACTGAGAGTACCCGTGGATGCGTACAACGTTTCTCTGTTCCGTTGATTCGGTAAGCAAACCTCCCCGTTTTCTTTTATTTTTGAAACGGGTTTAAAACCTCGACTTTAGCTGAAGCGTACGGCTTTTTCTTTATATTTCAGACACTTTACAGGCAACGGTCCACTTATTTCTGATCTTGGTTCCTGCGAAGCCAAACGGTTTTCGCACCATTCGCACTTTTTTAATCAAGGTGAGCTTCGTTTTTATTATTATTTTCAGCGTTTACCACCTGTGACTCTATACACAGTATGGCTAAAACTTAGTTATTATTTCCGCAGACCTGATATTGTGCCACATCATGCTATACAGAACCATATACAACCGACCAGGTATGAATTAGGGTATTTCAATGCGCTTTGAATTGAACTAATAATTGGAGAGATGAGTTCTCCTCAACTTCCACTTTCATGCTATTTTTTAGAAAATGAACACGCTCACTAGCGAACACCAAAAAAGGTACCGTATACCTTACTTTAAGTTCAAACTACTATCTACTGATCACGCAATGTGCAAGATTTTGATATCTTCTCCTTTTCTTCTTACAGTTTACCCCTGATGAAGGGACCACGAATGTCCCGAAATGCATTGGGTGCATGTATTGTAATTTTGCAATTATTGTTTAACAATTGTGTATAAATGTATATACATTGAATGATCATGTATATCCAGTAACCACTGAAATTCATATTTAAAAAATGTATATGACCACTGTCAATTGATGAAAAAAGAATTAAATGTTTGAAATAACCACACAGCAGTGCATATTGCAGTCCTAGTTACATTTATACTAGGCCACCCCCCTCATTCATTTCACGTGCCACGCAAGCATATGGCAATTTTGCACGCTTACCGCTAAAAAATCAGCTTTACAATTTAAAACGAGTGCGCTCACCACCCATTTTTCACATTTTCATATTTTTGCGCTTCTTGGTGAACTGCACCACGACAAAATGTCTTTTGAATCCATTGCCAACATAACTGAAAACAGAGCCACAACCAAAGTCTATACAACTGAAGATGCAAATGAAATTTACAACTTAATAAAGGAGACAAAATCATTTGACGCACAAAGCGGATCAGTTACACAACAACTACGTCAGTTGGAATATCTCACCAGAAGAGAGCTAAACCAACGCTTACATGCCTCTACATTAATCCAATACCATCGAGTTAAACGGATCCCACGTGGCTTACGATTATCAATACGTCCTATGCTGTTTAGGCTACAGAACAACTCACAATTCATGGAGAAATGGTTTTCCATTTTAAATAAATGTTCACTGGATCTGATTTTGCTGATAATTGAGGAACTGTCTAAAACAATTCATGACTTAGAAGAAGAAATAAATACACTAAAAACTGATTTATCCACAAGAATGGAAGCTGAACCTTGGGGACAATTCCTAGAAAATCTCAATTTAAAATTAGACAAATACGGCAAAGAGCTACAAGAAACAAAACTGAGAAAATTTAAAAGAGACACAATTGATTATAAGCTGAATGAAGCTTACACTTGGGCCGAGGTTTACGCACAACGCAGATTCACTACTAAAAAAACCACCCAAGCATCCTCAGAGGAAAGCGTAATCTCGGATTCAGATATTGACACTCAGAGAGCATCCCTTAAAACCACTACCAGTTCGAAAGCCACTAAAAAATTACCAGAAGAAAGTTCTTCAACAGCTATGCCAAGTACTTCTGGTTCATCTTCTTTTTTGGACCCCAGCACAGAACACGGGAGACCACCAGACAAGAGCCAAACCAAAACAACCAGCGGCATCGACAAACAAGGAGAGGAAAAAAATCTCAATCTAATACTAGAGAAAGCAGAAGAGCTTAATTGGATTGATTCTTCTACTAAAAAATACCTTATGACGGACTTTCCACGGAGACCCAAAATCTACCTACTACCAAAGATCCATAAAAATCTGATGGATCCTCCTTTCAGACCTATCGTCTCTGGATGCGATTCTATATTTGAAAAACCTGGCCGCTACATTGATACTTTTCTGCAATCATTCGTCCAAAACTGGAACACATATATTGAAGATACCACGGACTTCCTGAGAAACATACAAATGTTGAAAGACCAAAACACAGAAAACTGGATTTTATGTACCATAGATGTGGTAGCATTATACACTTCGATACCACATGCGAACGGAATTGAAGCAGTGGAATGGGCTTTATTACAACAAGAAAACACACAAATACCCAAATATTTCATTCTACAATTACTAGAGTTTTGTCTGCAAAACAGCTATTTTTGTTGGGATGAACAATTCTACATACAACTTAATGGTACATCCATGGGCTTTCCAGGAGCACCAGTATACGCTAATACGTACATGGCCAAGTTCGAACACGATTACATTCTTCAGGATCTCACATGGAAGGAAGGTTTGATATTTTTTAAACGTTTCATAGATGACATCTTCCTCATTTGGAATCAGTCAGAACCAGCACTCATCAACAACATACGAACACTCAACTTGATTGATCCTCGAGTACAATTCACCTACACTATAAGCCGCAAATCAATTTCATTTTTAGATGTCTGGATAAACGTTGAACAGGGTGAAATCCACACGAGTGTGTACAAAAAACCTACAGACAGAAATAATGCTCTACTTTTTAGTAGCTTTCATCCTCCATTGATTCGGAACTTACCAGTTTCCCAATTTATGAGAACTAAAAGAATTTCTTCCACTGACACGGCATGTGAATCTACGTGGCAACAGCAGTTTAAGAATTACACAGAAAGAGGGTACCCTGAGAACATATTGAGAGAGCAATTAAATAAAGTTAAAACTCGATCACGTGATGAACTATTGAAGAAAACTCCTAAAAAGACCGGTACACGAACTGTCTGTGTTTCCAAATATTCGACGGCATCCAGGAAGATCAAACAAATCATACACAAACATTGGAACTTACTTCAACTTGAAACAGATTTCAAAGAACTGTTCAAAGACAAACCACTGTTTGCCTATACAAGAGCTCAAAATCTAAAAGAAATGTTAACTAAAAGACAGAAACCAACACGGACTCTTGAACCAAGTAAAGGTACCCAAAAATGTTGGAATTGCACTCATTGCAACAACGTGATCACAGGAGATATCTTACTGCATCCATCTACGGGCCAAAAGATCAAGATACATAGCAGTACAACATGCAATTCTGAAAACGTCATCTACACCATTAAATGCCCATGCGGATTATTATACGTCGGCAAAACTGAGAGAAAAATGAAAATTCGACTAACAGAACACAAAAGCAAAATACGCACCAAAAGCACGACTTCAAGCATCGCAACACATTGGGAGGAATCACGACACCAAATCGCCCAACTGAAATTCCAAATCATTGAAGAAGTACCAAAACGCATAGATCGCGACAACTCAAAATATCTACTACAAAGAGAAGCATTTTGGATCAAGAAACTGAAAACCCTTACTCCGCACGGACTCAATGATAAATTTGAGATGGCTTGCTTTCTCTAGACAAACCCCACTATTTGATAATCAGACCCCACCTCGGGATCCCAACTCATTTTAAAATTACTCCTATTCAAAACGCATTCATCCCATACCCGAAATCCCATACATTACCACATCTAACGGTTATGATTATGGTATCATAAGATTTGTTTCAGATTAGTTAGTACTTATATGTTTACATGAAAATGAATTATGTACTTTGGTTAAAGATGTTGAATTCATGTAAATATGAAAATCACCCATGTATTTCATTGAAAGATGTTGAAATAATGTGCAAAAACTCTTCAACAACAGGGTAGAACCCATATAGTGAACACCACAGCATAGAATAACAGCCATCTATCTTACTTAGTTTCCGTTTATGAGAATCTTTTTTTCGGCACACAACTTTATTGAGAAGCCTCCACTCACACTGGATTATCTCGTCACGTTTTATATTCTTTTAAATCCCTAGCATAAACTCGGAACATTCACACGCTTTAATCTTTTTTAAAAATAAGTCTACCATCGTAGATTATTAATTTTACAACAATGATTACGATTTCGTATCTCATTGTTAACAAGCCCTGAGTCTTTCTTTAATGTCTACGCCTATGGCGTGACGTTAAACTTCCTGGAAACTGATCAGTTAGCACACCGCGACTGAGAGTACCCGTGGATGCGTACAACGTTTCTCTGTTCCGTTGATTCGGTAAGCAAACCTCCCCGTTTTCTTTTATTTTTGAAACTGGTTTAAAACCTCGACTTTAGCTGAAGCGTACGGCTTTTTCTTTATATTTCAGACACTTTACAGGCAACGGTCCACTTATTTCTGATCTTGGTTCCTGCGAAGCCAAACGGTTTTCGCACCATTCGCACTTTTTTAATCAAGGTGAGCTTCGTTTTTATTTTTATTTTCAGCGTTTACCACCTGTGACTCTATACACAGTATGGCTAAAACTTAGTTATTATTTCCGCAGACCTGATATTGTGCCACATCATGCTATACAGAACCATATACAACCGACCAGGTATGAATTAGGGTATTTCAATGCGCTTTGAATTGAACTAATGATTGGAGAGATGAGTTCTCCTCAACTTCCACTTTCATGCTATTTTTTAGAAAATGAACACGCTCACTAGCGAACACCAAAAAAGGTACCGTATACCTTACTTTAAGTTCAAACTACTATCTACTGATCACGCAATGTGCAAGATTTTGATATCTTCTCCTTTTCTTCTTACAGTTTACCCCTGATGAAGGGACCACGAATGTCCCGAAATGCATTGGGTGCATGTATTGTAATTTGATTTGCAATTATTGTTTAACAATTGTGTATAAATGTATATACATTGAATGATCATGTATATCCAGTAACCACTGAAATTCATATTTAAAAAATGTATATGACCACTGTCAATTGATGAAAAAAGAATTAAATGTTTGAAATAACCACACAGCAGTGCATATTGCAGTCCTAGTTACATTTATACTAGGCCACCCCCCTCATTCATTTCACGTGCCACGCAAGCATATGGCAATTTTGCACGCTTACCGCTAAAAAATCAGCTTTACAATTTAAAACGAGTGCGCTCACCACCCATTTTTCACAGCCTTGTACTACATACAGAAACGAGGCGGGACACACTCTCTGCAGCTCTCAACTGGCACAGAGCATATGGAGATGGGCTATACCCCAGAACATCTTTCTCCTAGCTCAACATGTCCCAGGAGTCCAAAACACCATAGCCGATCTGTTAAGCCGTCAAACGCAACAGATTCACAAGTGGGAACTTCATCCACAAGTTCTTCAGCCATTCTTTCAAATGTGGGAGCAACCAGAGATAGACCTCTTCGCCACGCACAAAAACGACAAATGCCTAAGCTTCGCCGCCAGGTATCCGCACCCATTGTAGAAAGGCAATGCGATATGGATGAATTGGTCAGGCAGATTTGCGTACGCCTTTCCACCTCTCCCACTCATTCCAATGGTGGTGCGCAAACTACAGCAACATGCACTGACTCTCATCCTAGTTGCTCCAACTTGGGCCAGACAACCGTGGTACACCACATTACTGGACTGTGTAGTTCCGCACCAAAAACTACACCTCTCCCCACGCCTCCTAACCCAGAACTGTGGAGAGATCAGACACCTGGACCCAGCTCAGCTCAACCTTGCGATCTGGCTCCTGAGGTCTTAGAATTCGGTTACCTTAACCTTCTCCCTGAATGCATGAACATCATTAAAGAAGCTAGACGTCCCACCACTAGAGCCTGCTATGCAGCCAAGTGGAAGAGATTTGTAATATACTGTCATACCAACAACATCAATCCCCTAGACGTGTCTATCCCACACATCATAGGTTACCTACTACATCTCCAAAGGTGCAACTTAGCCTACAGATCCATTAGGCTGCACCTTGCTGCCAT
Organism: Triturus cristatus; assembly: GCF_964204655.1. Lineage (NCBI taxonomy): Eukaryota > Metazoa > Chordata > Amphibia > Caudata > Salamandridae > Triturus > Triturus cristatus. The sequence goes on from NC_140590.1 coordinate 1,403,286,929, forward strand.
AGCAGCCTATTTACAAAATAGACAACACCCATCACTTTTCAGAGTGTCTGCCATCAAAGCCTTTAGGGAAGGCCTCAAAAGGATAATTCCCCCCAGGGTACCACCCTCGCCTGTGTGGAATTTAAACCTCGTTCTCACAAGACTAATGGGTCCTCCCTTTGAACCTCTACATAAATGTGAGCTCCAATTTCTAACATGGAAAGTTGCTTTCCTAGAAGCTATCACTTCTCTTAGAAGAGTTAGTGAACTGCAAGCGATAACTATTCAGTAACCTTTCCTACAAATCCCTCACAATAAGGTTCTCAGAACCAATCCAAAATTCCTCCCTAAAGTCATTTCTCCTTTCTACCTCAATCAGTCTGTAGAGTTGCCAGTGTTCTTCTTGCAGCCACAGACTGTCGCAGAAAGAGCTCTTCATACCCTAGATGTCAAAAGAGCATTACTTTATTACATTGAAAGAACACAACCTTTTTGTAAGACGAAACAATGTTTTGTGTCATTCTCACCACCACACAAAGGCAACCCCATATCAAAGTCTGGGATAGCTAGATGGATTGTTAAATGCGTACAAATTTGCTATCACAAAGTAAAACATACTTTATCTGTTCCTCCTAAAGCCCACTCTGCACGAAAGATAGGGGCTTCAATGGCATTTTTAGGGAACATTCCCTTAGATGACATCTGCAAAGCAGCTACATGGTCTACACCGCAGACATTCACAAAACAGTATTCTTTGGATGTGCAAACAAAACGACGAGCTAGTGTGGGCCAGGCTGTACTCAAAACATTATTTCAAACTACTGCAACAGGTACTGGTGGTCGCCGGTAGGGATGGGTACTACTATACAATCTATGCTAAGTGTGTGCTCTGCAGCCCATATGCCTCGAACAGAAAATGGTACTTACCAGTATGCATCTGTTCTTGACATGTAGAGCTGCAGATCCACACACGCCCACTCGCCTCCCCGACTACCTTTATCTGTTCCAGTGCTATCTTATTTAGATACAGCATACATGGGCATCTTTCTGTCTCTTACAAAACTCCATTTCCCTGCTGGCGAAAAACAATCTGAGGATGGAGCCGATGCCCATGCGCACTATAGTTTAAAGGAGTCACCACCTATCCCGTGAATTCCAAAGACTTTTCCAGGACAAAAACAAGTGCAAACATCCGGACCCAACACCAGATGGCGATCTATGCTTAGTGTGTGGATCTGCAGCTCTACATGCCAAGAACATATGCATACTGGTAAGTAGCATTTTCCTTCCCCGCTCACAAGTTTGACACTGTCGGTTCTGTGAGTCCACATACCGAGCAACCACCACACCTGTAGTGCCCCGTGGGTAAATTCAATTCCTCCTTCTTCTGTTCTGGACGAGTATGGACCAACTTGTCCTTCAAATTGGGAGCCCTCTAAAGGCAAATCTTTGGGGTGGCATTTTTTTGCCCCCAGTATCCAACAATGACCAATGTTTCCATATAACTTATCGGATTTGGGTCGAACGAGGATCAAAAGTTGTTACAACTGGTACACACTGATCCTTCTGTTTGTTAACCCTTTCCGGAAGTGCCTCCTGTGGTGTATTCAGTGCACGTTTACGGGCCCTTTTAATCACGTTATTGGGGTATCCCTTGTTCTTAAGTTTCACTACTAAATCTTCAGATTGCTCCAAAAACGATCCCGTTGAGGAGCAATTTCTTTGATACCTCAAAACTGCCCTACAAGCAAATTGTCACGGAGGGCTCGCGGGTGAAATGATCGATAGTGTAATAGCGGGTTCCGGTCAGTGGGTTTGTGATGTAAAGAAATTTCTCGTAAGAGCAAGTTCAATGCACTGTAGTACGAATGTTTGGGGTACATCATAGAACCATTCCAGTGCCCCAAGAGCACGTGCTGCTGCCACCAGCGTGGCATCTTGGGGTACACTGGTATACAACGATTCAATGTCTATTGTGACTAACAGCTGTGTAGACGGATTGTATTCTACTGTCTTCACGATATTTCACACATGTGTGGTATCCTGTACGAATGATCGTTGAGTAATAACCGATTCCCTAAGGAAAAAATCAGCAAACTGGGACAAGGGTTCCAGTACTGATTGTAGCCCTGAGACAATTAGGCGGCCCGGTGGAGGACGCTGGGCTTTGTGGATCTTCGGCAGGGTGTAAAATGCCAGCATACTGGGTCTTACATTCACAATGAAGTCTGCCTCCTTGTGAGTTATCCATTTCTCCCTAGGGTCCACCACCAGGGCCCCAATAGTCTCTTTGAGTTGAAGTGTAGGATCACCTGTCAATGGTTGGTAGTTAGTGCGGACCTCAAGAAGCCTCAGGACTTCTTTTTCGTAGTACTGTGTGTTAATGACTACGGCCGCACCGCCCTTATTGGCCTGTTTTATTGTTATCGATTTTGTTTTCCTGCAATGATTTAACCGCCAACCAGACAGTCCTATTCATATTACAAGGGTGAGATGTTTCATGCACCTCTTCCAAAGCTTCAATGTCCCAAAAGATACGTTGGTCAAACACAGCATTCTCAGGGCCCACTGCTAACCTAGGAGGACAAAAGCGAGATGGCCGATGTAGATTCATAGAGAATATTGATGGTGTTTGATTCTCTTGATTTACAAAGAACTTTTAGATCTCAATCTTTCTCATTAGTTCAAATAATTCAGTTCTAAACTTAAAGATGTCATGCTTAGGTGTTGGAAGGAACCCTAAGCCCTTATTCAAGACCCTTGATTCCTCTACAGAAAGTGAGTAGTTGGAGAGATTTCCCCAGTGTCTAATGCAGGAGTATGCCCTACACCTTGTACTCTATTCATAGCATTGATTACTGCGGTGTCCTGCCTCTGCTGCGCGTTATCTGAGGTGAGTATGCCTGGCATGTTTGTTGTACTTGATTGGTTCTCCCCCTGCCTCTTCCCCTTTGCGCGCCACCTCCCCCTGTTGCCTATCTGGTTTGGGCCCAAAAAAAGATCATAAAAGAGCCCCTAGATCTCCACTGGCTCTGTTCTGTGTTGTGAATCTAACCCTGTTCTGATTAGATGTGGAAGGCTGTGTCGACCATCTCGCTTTTGTCCTCCTAGTTCAGCAGTAGGCACTGGGATTGCTGTGTTTGAGCAACGTGTCTTTCGGGACATTGAGGCTTTGGAAGAGCTGCATGAAACATCTCACCCTTGTAATATGAATAGGTCTGACTGGTTGGCGGTTAAATCATTGAAGGAAAACAAATCGATAAGAATAAAACAGGCCAATAAGGGCGGTGCAGTCGTAGTCCTTAACACACAGGACTACAAAAAAGAAGTCCTGAGGCTTCTTGAGGTCTGCACTAACTACCTACCATTGACACGTGATCCTACACCTCCACTCCAAGAGACTATTGGGGCCCTGGTGGCGGACGCTAGGGAGAAGAAGTGGATAACTCACAAGGAGGCAGACTTCCTTGTGAATGTAAGACCCAGAATGCTGGTGTTTTACATCCTGCCGAAGATCTGCAAAGCCCAGCGTTCTCCACCGGGTCACCCGATTGTCTCAGGGATGCAATCAGTACTGGAGCCTTTGTCTCAGTTTGCTGATTTTTTCCTTAGGGAATCTGTTATTACTCAACCATCATTCGTACAGGAGACCACAGATGTGTTAAATATCCTGAAGACAGTAGAATACAATCCGTCTACACAGCTGTTGGTCACAATAGACCTTGAGTAATTGTATACCATTATACCCCAAGATGCCACACTGGTGGCAGCAGTGCGTGCTCTTGGGGCACTGGAATGGTTCTATGATGTACCCCAAACATTTGTACTACAGTGCATTGAACTTGCTCTTACGAGAAATTTCTTTGCATATAAGGATCAGATTTATCTCCAAGTGTCAGGGACATCATTAGGGCCCACATTCACGTCGTATCTGGCCTGCATTTATGTGGGCCAGTTCGAGGAGAATGTGGTATATCATTCCTCCAACACCTTCCAGGAGAATATTTCTCTCGAAGAGGTTTATAGACGATGTCCTCTCTATATGGACTGGATCAGAGGACAGACTTTCAGAATTTCTCTTGTGACTCAATGCACAAGATGAATGTCTTTGGTTCCCTTGGAGTGTGAGCAAATACACCGCTGTATATCTGGATGTAGATATCACAGCAGAGAGTAACGGTCTGATGACGGCTGTACATCAGAAACCCACTGACCGGAACTCACTATTACACTATCGATCATTTCAACCTCGAGACCTCCGTGACAATTTGCCTGTAGGGCAGTTTTTGAGGTATCAAAGAAATTGCTCCTCAACGGGATCATTTTTGGAGCAATCTTAAGATTTAGTAGTGAAACTTAAGAACAGAGGATACCCCAATAACGTGATTAAAATGGCCCGTAAACATGCCCTTAATACACCACGGGAGGCACTTCTGGAAGGGGTTAACAAACCGAAGGATCAGTGTGTACCGGTTGTAACAACTTTTGAGCCTCTTTCGACCCAAATCCGGCAAGTTATACGGAAACATTGGTCATAGTTGTATACTGGGGGCAAAAAAATGCCACCCCAAAGATTTGCCTTTAGGAGGGCTCCCAATTTGAAGGACAAGTTGGTCCATACTCGTCCAGAACAACAGAAGAAGGAATCTAATTTACCCACGGGGCGCTACAGGTGTGGTGGTTGCTTGGTATGTGGACTCAGAGAAACGACACTTGTGAGCGGGAAAACATGGTACCTTAAGTTTAGTAATTGCAACACCCCACACGTGATCTACAGTATTATGTGTGGGTTGTACTACATAGACCTCAGAACCCGGAAGGTCAAGGTATGGATACAAGAGCATTTAAGCACCTTAAAATGAGGAAAGCTTACCACACGCCTCGTCCAACACTTTCGTGATTCTAAACATGATCTCAGGGATCTGAGATGGACAGTTTTGGAGAGGGTAGTAGGAGAGAAATACAACATTGGCGACATCCTGGCTAGGTAGGAGGCAAAATGGATTTTCACTGAGAAAGTGGATCGCCAGGGTCTAAATGATTCCATTGAGTGGAATAAGATGGGTTAATGTTTGATCCTATGCTGGGGAGTCATACGCAGTGATATATGTAGGGAAGTCAGGATTTATTGGTATGCCATCTGGTGATTTATTCTGAAAATAATGTTCGCCTTTGTGGGCAAACAAATCCGTCTTCTAAAAAGCATAACTGAGGTTGGGTGTTAAGAATAAAATGGGTTACTGCCTTGATTGTGTGCAAGAGAGGCAAATATGTGTATATTTGTAGGGAAATTCATACTTTGTAATGTGCCAATAGGTAATCAATCCAGAAATTGATGCCACATTCTATGCATTATAATATTTTTCATCCAGGAAGTATAGTTAAGTTGGGTGTTGTCTGGTTGGATTACAGACTGTTATCAAATAACTATCGATGTAGCAGTACCTAGGTGGGAGATTTCTTTAAAGTGGAGGAGCCAGCATAAGTAAATGAAAAATAAAAAAATAGTTCAAAGTGGCCGCCGATCTGGTTATGTCTTTTTTTAACTTACATTTGCCCATGGCGATTTTTCCTCTTCCAAATTACACATATTACAATTAAATAATCATTGTTCAATTGTATTTTATATCCGAAATACATTTTGCACATTGATCGTGGCATTTGAAACGCTGAAGTTTGCCTTTTTATATGGGCGCGCTTCCCGTTTTAAGATGGCCGCCGCACTAGCATCAAACTTTGCAATCCCTGCCGCGTCACGTGGTCCCGGGTGCCATTAAAACAACACTTGCGCCGGGGACGTGTGTTCGGGCAGGACAAGATAAAGTGCACGAATGCGGTAAGGAGGTTCCAATAGATGGGCATATGTGAGCGGGCCGATGCCCAGTGTTGGAACATGCGGGTGGCTTTCTGAAAGGGCGACAGAGCTGCAACGTGGCCTTTATGCTTAAATAGTCGGATATAGTACCACTCGGAATTTGTTATAAGTAAGTGACAGTACAGCGATCGTGGTGGAGTAGTGGTACCTCTGCTTTATGAGAGGAAATCAAATGAGAATACCGGCCGCTATATTAATATGGCACTTGAGAAAGCAATTATTTTTATCATTTGAGGGTCTCACCATTATTAATAGTGGATAGTGTACATAAGGACGAGTGCAATACGTTCACAATGGGGCAGTGAAGTCATGTGGGCTATTACGAATAATACATTGTCTGTGTGATTGCAGGAGGGGGCTGACAACTGCAGTCTTCAAAGTGGAACGTAACCATTTGGCGCAGGTTCCTCTACTGAAGGTGGTTGCAGGTACCCTGGACACAAGCAACCACTCAGTAATTATATTCCTGGATGTAAGGTGTTATAATTTCAATTAGAAGAAGGATTGTTTTTGACTGGCATGCTCTTCTTTTTAATCTTGTCAATAGCCACAGATTTGGTGTGAAAAGGACTGCAGTGAGGATTGGTGCCCCAACAGCCCTGACGAAGTTGCCTAGATGGTTTGGTGACGAAACATGTTGACCTTTGGCTAATGAAAGTGGCCAGATACATGCCTGATTTTTTAACTGGGGACGCTCACAACATTGAATAAAGATGGTGTTGTATGTGAGTGATACCTCATTTTTAATACTTTGAGAAATTTGTTCTCTTTGCATGGTTAGGGACGATTGAACATTGAGTGAATCACAAAGCCTCAGTGTTGTCGGTCACACACTTTCTATGTTGCTTTGACCTACCACTTCTTTTCGTTTCTCTTTCTTTTTTAACGTTAAGAAAGCAACCAATGATGATAACGTGGGCACACTGGTGAGTACCATTCAGTAGCCCTGTGGGTTTGCGCACGTGAGGTGCTTTCTAACCGTTCTCACATTTTTTACTTTCTTTTATTTGATTAATTTGATACACACATTGATGTGAGGATTCTTTACCACTGTGGTATTCATTTGTGATGTGGTTATTGACAATCTCTTTTTAAATTGGAGCAGCAAGGACTAATCAGTTCATGGATTGTTGAAAGAAACTGTACTGGGAAGGTGTTCTCTAAAGGATATAGTAACCCCCAGGAGTCTCTAACTTTTGTGACTGACTGCTCTTGGAGGTCAGACCTAGTTCTGTATATAGCTAAATAGTCTCTACCAGATAAGGTGATACAAAACTTAATTAATGTTTTCTTTGAAGCCATTGATTCGTGTTGACCCTTACTTAGACAATTGCATTAGTGAAGGTAATCACGTTAAAAAATGCCAAATGATCAAGAAACTAATTACAGCCCATTTTCAGGTGGAGATTCTCAATGTGAAGAAATTGTTCTCAATCTGGTCTTAGCAGGTTTTCATAGGTACAGAATTGGACACAGTCCCATACAAAAGAGTGCCTCGATTGCAGTTACTTTTACTTGAAAACACTATGACAGTGAGTACCGTATGGAGAATTATAGGAATGATGGTGTAGGAAAGAGGAGTATTATGTGGTGTGGGGGTTAGTCCTCACCATGTAATACTATCACAATACCCCAAAGGTGGTCATTAGATTCACACTAATAGATCCTTAGTTCAGTCCTGGTAGAGTGGCAAAGAGCAGTCGGGCTTTACTAGAGGACCATGTGTTAAGCATTTCAGAGTATGAACAAGGGCGATAAGTAATTGTCCTGACTCAAGAGAAATCAGACAGTTTATAAAATATAGTAATCTGAAAGAAACATGTTAGTTAGATTCCTCACCTTAGAATATCCCCAGGCGTCAGGCTGGTTACGGAAAGATTTTTCGTCAGCAATACCCTTGTGCGTCGCTAGGCGTCATCTGCGGCTCTGCGTCCTTCGTTGGCGTTGTGTGCCGGGATGACGTCGTCGGAGTACTTAGACGCCGCCCTCGCGCACTGACGTCAGTTCTTTTTTCCGCACCAGACCGCGCCGATCTGGGAAAAGCATACCCTTTTAGTCATTTTTTGACTAAACTTTTTGGACTCTTTGGTCTATTTTCGTCGACTCGATTCTGGTGCCGGTAGGATGCCTGGTTTTAAACCTTGTGACTCCTGTCACCGACTGATGTCGGTTACGGACCACCACCGCCGGTGCCTTTACTGCCTTGGGGCCGACCACGATGCCGAGTCGTGCCTCGACTGCCGGGCCTTGACTTCGAAGGCTAGGTGGGAGCGGTCCCGCAAGCTCCTCGAGCTCTGGCAGTCGGCTCCGTGGGACCGGTCGCGGAGCCGCAGCCATCACTACTCGTCCGGTTCCAAGTCTTTGGGTAAGTCGAAGCATAGTAAGAAGTCCAAGAGGCAACATCGCTCTTTGGGCTCCCCTCTCGCGCGACTCGGCTGAGGGTTCGGGTGGTAACACCCACGTGGCTCCGTCAGAGCCACAGGAGTCACGTCCGTCCCCATACCCGCCGGTCCCTGGGACTGACGCGACTCCGGCGGAAATCAGTGCCTTCCTCTTGGGCATGAGAGGCCTGGCTCCGCCGTCGACGCCTGCCGGCGCGCCTTCGGGCCCCGCACGCTCGACTGGGAGGCCTAGCGAGCCTGCTGCCCCGGCGCCGACTCCGGTCCAGACGCCGCAGGTCCCCGCGGGATCCAGGCCTGATCCCAGTCGGCGCCGGTCGACCTCATGACCCCTCTGCCGGCGCCGACTCCGGTGCCACCCACGGTGCCGCCTTCGGATGACTCCGTTCCCCGGTTCAGTCCTGGTCCGGGCCAGGCGTCGGAGCGGCGCCATCCGGCGCCACACCCGACGCCATTCGGCGCCGCACGCGATGCCGATGGGTGGCAATTTCATCTTCCGACCGGCTCCGATCATTCCACCGGTCTACCAGGAATCGGATGATGGTGATGACTGGGAGGTGTCTGATGACCCTCTGGCTCGGCAGGGCCAGTTATCACAGGACTGGGCAGACTAACTGGGGCATGCCAGTGGTCTTGACACCTCCCCTGACACTGGCTTCATCTCTCCTCCGACAGTGGCTTTGGAGGAGGGTGCTGCATTTTCTGTGGTGCTGCGCAAGGCAGCCGAAGCCCTTGGGCTAGAGCTACCTGCTGTGGCCATGAGGACTAACCTCCTCACAGAAGTGCTTCAACCGTCAGCAAGCTCCTCGGAGCCACTGCTGCAGTTTAATGAAGCACTAGTGGACGTTCTGAAGGCCACCTTGTCCAAGCCCTCCACAGTACACTCCTGTGGACCGGAACGTGGCCCGGTGCCACCGCCCTGCTCCAAGGCGACCCCAGTTTTCCGTAGTGTCCAGTCCACATCGGATTGCATTGCCTAGGTAGGGCAATGACTACCATGGTGGCGCTTCGTCGCCATACCTGGCTGCGGTCCACGAGTTTTTCTGGGGATATCCAGAGCACCCTCATGGACATGCCCTTCGATGGCAGTCCCCTTTTTGGCGACAAAGCGGATAGTGCGCTGGAGCGCTTTAAGGACTCCCGTGTTACGGCCAAGTCCTTGGGCCTCTCGGCCCCGCGCCCGCAAGCTTCCGCTTTTTGCCCCTTTCATGGCCAAGGAAGGGGTGCCCCCTCACGTCCGCCCAGCCACAGGACCAACCTCCACGCAGAAGTGGATTCCGCCGAGGCGGTACAGGGGGGCAACGTGCCGGTCCATCCATATCTACCCTGGCAGCATCCGCCTCAAAGCCATACTAGTCCGTGCTTTCAGGCCCATTCCACGCCAGTGGGAGGCAGAGTTCGCCATCACCTGCTCCACTGGCGTTCCATCACGTCAGACAGGTGGGTGCTGCAAATCATCCAACGGGGCTACTCCCTCCCCTTCGAGGCGACCCCTCCAGCCATGCTACCGCAGTACCACCGCATGTCAGGGGATCACTTGAATCTTCTACAGGAGGAAGTTACAGCCCTCTTGGCCAAAGGGGCCATCGAGCACGTTCCTGGTCCAGAAGTAGGTCGTGGTTGTTATTCCCACTACTTTCTGGTTCCCAAGAAGGGCAAAGGGGGCCTACGTCCTATCTTGGACCTCAGGAGCGTCAACGCCTTCCTCCGGAAAGGGGAGGTTTAAGATGCTCACCTTAGCTCAGGTTCTGGCTGCCCTAGACCCTGGAGACTGGATGGTAGCGTTGAACTTGCAGGACGCTTATTTCCACATCCCCGTCCTGCCGGCCCACCGGCGTTACCTGCGGTTCACGGTGGGCCAGGAGCATTTTCAGTTTACCGTGCTCCCCTTCGGCCTCACCAGTGCCCATCGGTGTTCACGAAAGTGATGGCAGTGGTCGCAGCTCATCTGCGCAGATTGGGGGTTCCAGTCTTCCCCTATCTCGACAACTGGTTGTAGAAGTCGGGCTCGCCCCAGGCAGTCGTCTCCCACCTCCAGACTACAGCCGACCTCCTGCATTTGCTGGGGTTCTCCATCAATGTGCCGAAGTCGCATCTGAGTCCCTCCCAGAAGCTCCTCTTCATCGGAGCGGTTCTGGACTCGGCGCAGTTCCGGGCTTATCCTCCGGAACAGCGGGTCTGGGATTTTCAGGCTGCGATTCCCATCTTCCAGCCTCTATTCCGGGTTTCGGTCAGGTTGGTGCTGCGGCTTCTGGGTCTGATGGCCTCCTGCATACTGCTGGTACATCATGCCCGGTGGCGGATGCGGGCTCTGCAGTGGGACCTGAAGTTTCAGTGGGCCCAGCATCGGGGCAACCTGTCCGACCATGTCTTGATCTCGGAGGGCACTGCAAGTCAGTTGCAGTGGTGGCTCACAGACCGTGATTGGGTCAGTGGCAGATCCCTCTCCCTACCCCAACCGGAGCATGTAGTGGTGACAGATGCGTCCCTCCTGGGATGGGGGTCCACATGGGAGAGGTGGAGATCAGAGGACTCTGGTCTCCGGCGGAGTCTCGGCTCCATATCAAACTTTTGGAGCTGCGAGCGATCCGACTTGCACTGAAGGCATTCCTTCCCTCTGTCCGGGGAAGTGTAGTGCAGGTGTTCACAGACAACACCACCGCCATGTGGTATTGCAACAAACAAGGCGGGGTGGGGTCGTGGACCCTTTGTCAGGAGGCTCTGCGCCTCTGGACATGGCTGGAACATCAGGGCATCACCCTGGTGGTTCAACATCTGGCGGGCTCTCTGAACGCCAGAGTAGACAAGCTAAGCCGCCGGTGCATGATGGATCACGAATGGCGTCTCAACTCGGACGTGGCACAAGGCCTCTTTCAGCAGTGGGGAGAGCCTTGGTTAGATCTATTCACACCGAAGAGAACGCGCAATGTCAGCAGTTCTGCGCTTTGGAGTTTCCAAGATGGCACTCCCTCGGGGATGCCTTTCGTCGCGAGTGGAGTTGTGGTCTGTTGTACACCTTTCCGCCTATACCACTTCTGCCCAGAGTGCTGAAGAAGATCAGGCGTGACCGGTCCCAAGTCATCTTGGTGGCTCCGGATTGGGCACGAAGATGCTGGTATCCCGAGCTACTCAGTCTGTTGATCGATCTCCCGGTACGACTTCCTCTTCAGGAGGACCTTCTGTCGCAGCAGCAGGGGACGGTACTCCACCCGAACCTGTCCAGTCTCCACCTCCATGCGTGGAGATTGAACGGCGACAGTTGATGTCATTTGACTTGCCTCCTGAAGTCTGTGATGTTGTTCTGGCAGCCAGGCGTCCCTCCACAAAATCGGTATACGCCTGCAGGTGGAACAAATTTGTGGCATGGTGCACAGCAAAGGCTGTGGATCCCCTTTCTGCCCCTCTCTCTGAGGTTCTCCTCTTCTTTCTTTCCATGGCCCAGCAGGGCTCTGCTCTGGGCACTCTTAAAGGTTATCTTTCTGCCATCTCTGCTTTCCTACGGCTCCCTGATCAGCCTTCTCTTTTCAAATCCCCTGTTGTTTCTCGCTTCTTTAAGGGCATTACTCACATGTTTCCTCCTGTCCCTTTCGTAATGCCTCAGTGGGATTTGAATCTTGTATTGAAATATTTCATGTGCGCTCCCTTTGTGCCCCTTCATAATTGTCCCCTTCGTCTCTTGACGCTTAAGACTGCTTTCCTGGTAGCCATCACCTCGGCTAGACGGGTGAGTGAGCTCCAGGCTCTCTCTTCTAAGCCTCCTTTCCTTTCTGTCCATCCTGACAAAGTTGTTCTCAGGACTCGTCCTTCCTTTCTCCCTAAGGTGGTGACTGCCTTTCACATCGGGCAGTCTGTTACCCTGCCCACCTTCTTTCCGTCTCCGCATCTTTCGAAAGAGGAAGAGAGGCTCCATCGTCTGGACCCAAAACGGACGCTGTCCTTTTATTTGGACCTCACCAAGCAGTTCCGGGTGGACGACCAACTCTTTGTTGGCTACGTGGGCGCTAAGAAGGGGCGGGCAGTGCACAAGTGAACCATCCCTCGGTGGGTCGTTTTGTGTAGCAAAGCTTGTTACTCCTTGGCTACAAAGGAACCTCCTGTAGGGCTGAGGGCCCATTCCACTCGGGCCACAGCGGCAACAACTGCCCTGGGCCGGGGAGTCCCCTTGCAGGACATTTGTCAGGCAGCAACGTGGCCTTCGCTGCACACGTTTGCTAAACATTATTGCCTGGACAGCCAAGTACGGAGAGACGGCTTCTTTGGCCGTTCTGTTCTCCAGGACTTTCTGGTGTGATCTTGGTTCGCAGACCCACCACCGGGGTTGGTATTGCTGGGGTATCTATTCTAAGGTGAGGAATCTAACTAACATGTTTCTTTCAGATGAACAAGTTACTTACCTTCGGTAACGATATATCTGTAAGAAACATTAGTTAGTTAGATTCCTCACCGACCGACCCACCCTCCCCGTTCTGCGAACCGATATCTAGGGTAGAGGTTATCCCTTTCAGGGCCCTAGAATTTTTTGGCACCAGTGTCGGTCTCTTGCATGGCTCTGCGTTCCTGGTGCGGAAAGCTATGTACAAGAACTGACGTCAGCGCGCGAGTACTCGGACTACGTCATCCCAGCGCACAACGCCGACGACGGACATGGAGCCGCAGACGGCGCCTAGCGAAGCGCAAGGGTATTGCTGATGAAAAATCTTTCCGGATCCAGCCTGATGCCTGGGGATATTCTAAGGTGAGGAATCTAACTAACTAATGTTTCTTACAGATATATAGTTACCGAAGGTAAGTAACTTGTTCTTTTAATCTTCATTTAGACAGCAAATCAAACTGAATAGTATGCATATAACCTGAGTTATATATTTTAGAAGCAATTGAAGATCAATGCAAAAAAGAAAAATTAACATTGCAGTCAATGACAAAAACCACTAGTGACAATCCGTCACTGGTAGGTCGAGTTACATTGTACCCTTGTAGGGTAAAAGCGATTAAAGTCCCAGGACCAATCCACAACGGTTAGTAAAATGTTACCTGCCCAGGTGCAGATCTGTCCATGGTGCTGAACAGGAGGCTCAGGGGAGCTGCTGTTACCGCTGAAGTGATGCTGTGGGGTTGAGATGCAAATGGATTACAACGGATTCTGGTTGTTGATGACGGTCACATGTCAAATAGAATCCCCTCTTAATGCAGTGTTGAGTAAAGGGGGTCTGTTTTCAGACTGGCGACCAACAAACCTTGGCAGGGTTAAGTAGTGCGAAAAGTAACTTTGACATCCGGTGGTCCCAGGGAACGCAGTAGCTGCATGTAACTTTGTGGAAGGCAGGACTACAGATTTCCACAATGGATTTGGACAATCTCATGAGCAGTCCAATGGTCAGCGAATCGTCAGATATGGATAGTTTTATTCCTGCAGGTTGCAGGGGATTAGTGCCACTAGTCCAGGGGAGTGTGAGGCAGGGGCGGTGCGTCCATTAGGGCGTTTGGGCGTTGCCCCACTGAGCGTTGGCATCACTCTCTAACTCTGACTCTCTCACTCACACAATGCAATCCCTGTATTCGATTCCCAGGCCGCCAGAGCTGGAGGCAGACGGCTTAGAAGGGGGTGGGGCAGCACTACAGAAGTTCAGCTGCAAGTCAGTGTCTGATTGACATCCACCATAACACGTATCGCAGGTGGTCGGCCGGCGGAGCGCACAGCAAGAGTCCGCGTGTTCTGTTTAGGGCTTAAACATTTTGCGACCAGCCCTGCACATGCGCACACTAGGCTGCTCATTAGAAGAGCGAGGGTTGTTCCATGCCGCTCTTCTAATGAGCAGCCTAGTGCGCATGTTCGGGCTGGTCGCAAAAAATGTTAAGTCCTAAACAGAACATGCGCACTACTGCTCAAGCCAATCCTGGCGCTGCTGCTGGAGCAGCGTTTGTATTGGCTGAGAGCAGGTGGTACTTGCCAACGCGGACCCCGGCCAAGGACGACTCGCAGAGGCGGCGCGCATCCGGTAAGTTTAGTTTGCTTAATAATTCTTTTAAAATCCGCCGAGCGTGACCCCATAACAGCCCCACCTGCGCGTGCGTGTATATTGGAGCGCGAGCCGCGACTGGTTTCGACTGTCTATGATGTCAGGGAAGTCAAGTCTCGAATCTGCATAAGCTTAATCAAACCTCATTTCAGCCACATTTTAGCTTAAATCAGACAGACCAGTTAATGCAGGAAGCAGGGCGGAATGGGGCTCCGAAGAGTAGTTCATGCAGATTTCGAATTCTTTTCTCGCTGTTAATAGAGCAGCCCGAGGCTTTCCTAGTAATGCAGAGAATGAACCAGCAGCTACCTAAAATATTAAAAGCTAGTCATTAATGTATTCTAATGCCCATGAATCAAACTTTTTATCCTATGTTTGTCTGCCTCTTCATTGTCGGGGACAGTTTGCCACAGAAAGTATTCCGTCTGTGCGCATTCAGAACAGCATGTCGCTCGAACCGTTCCCTTAGGACTACAACTGACATTTGTTGAACAGAAGAAATAGGTTATGCAATGTGCTGCGCCGTGGAATTGCCCATGATGCAGGACCGCTTTAATTGTGCCCAGCTGCAAGCTTTAGCACTCAGTGTAACTCAGGATAACTTCCAGCAAGGCCCAACAATGCCAGCACGCACCCTGTCTTCGATCACCTTGCGCTCAAGAGTGTGCTAATACAAAAATATTAATCAATAATCTCAATTTTTAATACTTAAAGCCAACAACTAAAATGTCTCCTACAAGAGTCATTTTGGGGCGAAAAACTGCAAGAAAAAGCTAGTTATTACTCATTATGAATTGGGGAGCATAGGGTGGTGCACAGGAGGGATGGAAGAGGGTACTGAGGGCAGAGAGCCCTGTGCACATGAGATGGAAGAGGGGTACTGAGGGCAGATGATCAGAGTGGTGTTCTTATCCTTACATCAGTCGCTGTGCTTATGCGGGATCTCTCTCACTTCATTTATTTATGTATTTAATTGAATTGTTGTGTGCTGACTTTTGGCTGGTGGCCACTTTGCAATGCTGTTTTGGATATTGAGTCTAGGTGTATTTCATGTGTAACCAAAACCCCTACATATGCACAGGATGAGCAAAATATGACCGGCTCAGGTCACTTGTTCTTTACTCAGTTCACAGAGCTCCTCTTTAACATTTTTCAGGGACTTTTTCCTTGCATGGGATGGGAGGCATCCTGTGAGTTTTGTAGAGGGCTAGAAAAGCCTCCTTGAAGAGGCAGGTTTTAATTTTTTCCTTTGGCACTGCCAGGTGGGAAGGATCCTGAGTTCTGGGTAGAAAGCATTCCAGGGCTGTTCTTCACACCTTCTGGTTTGCTTGAAAATGCACCATTTGCCCACTCTTCTTTAAAACATTTCACGGGGGGAGAACCCCCCCAAACTCCCTGTAAGTGATTCAGGCTCGCTCGCCACAGTGAAGTACGACAATTGTTTTACGCCCACCACTTTCAAATGTCACTAGCCGCCCCTGGTCTGAGGGTGCTACAAGCTTCCACAATAGTTCCTCTGCCAGGGACTGCATGGGTCCTTCTGTCAGGGTCTGTTCTGGGTCCTTTGTTGATGCAAGTTTTTCAGATCTGAGGATTTGATTTCGAGGGGGTGTCCTTAAAATCCTGGATTTAGTGCTGTGGGAGCTAATAGTCAATGATAATCTGCCCCTGAGGTGACCACACCTGGGGATGTAGTTCACCTTTTCTACTCAGAACTCTATTTTGCTACTCCTAAAGATGTCAGGAACCAAACTGGTGTACAGACCAGGCTGCTCACTTTGGAGTTGTGGCTAGCCTTCTGGGGGTTTACACCTCCCTGCATAGCTAATGTCCCGCCTGTCTGGATGCCAATGTGCCTGGGGCAGGTGGAGGGTTGTGTCCTCCACTGAGAGTCAGCCCTGATGCATATCCGAGTCAGCGTATCTTTGGAAGCTCACCGTCATGAGGTGCCACGTCACTAGCCTGCTCGGGGGGAGGGAAGTGTGACCTTCCTGCACAAGCCTTTGTTTCTGACTCCTGGGAGTGATCGCACTGCCTGGCAGGAGGTCAGAATCCTGTCTTTGTGGCTGCAGGCGCAGGAAAGAGCGGTCTGGTCAGCCAGCACACAGAGAAGCTAGGGCAACCTCTAAGGTGCCACCTTGGTGCATGCCACGTCATCCAGGATACGAGAATAGTGTTGGGTGTGAGAAGGCACATTGTTTGATACCAAGCATGACATATTTTAGTGGTACCATCCTCGAACAGCCAATCTTGAATGCCCAGTTGGCAGCCAATGTTATCTTATGGACAGCTAACACACAGTAGTTTCCAATGGGGAACTCCACAACCAGAAAATATAGGCTTGCCGTTATGTCCTCACCTTTAATATACTACATTATGCCTCCTGGGCTGAGGAGGCCTACTTTAGGGGTGCCTTTCATATATTGGAGATAGTGCACTTGACGGTGCCACACATGGTGAAGGCACAGTCAAGTTAAAGTAGTTTGCACTGCTCCTGCATTGGCAGGCCTACTGTCAGTAGTTTGCATTGGTTACCCAGGCTGGCACAAAAATGCTCTGGGTTCCCCTGGTACCATATACTAAGAACTTGTAAGAATTAAAAAAGTATTTGCCAATTTGGGATCACTAAGTTAAACATAACAGTTTGGGAGAGAGCACAGGCACTGAGGTCTGGGCAGCAGACTCCAATGCACTATCGGAGTCATAACCATCAGCATTTTGAGCAAAAAGTGTGTGTGTGGGGGAGGGGTGACCATACAAAAAGGGGCTCTTTCCTACAGATGGTATCATGATAATATTGGCCTGCTCACACGTAACCCATACAAGAGTGGGTCATGAAATCGCAGTTACAATTAATAAGGGTGTGAAAGAGATCTGTTGGCTGTTGCAGAGCATAAAAAGAAGTGGTATTTTACAAAGGGGAATATGCTGAAGGTTAGAGACTTCAAAAATCCAATACCCACACTGACCACTACGACAGATTAATCATACACCGGTTTGGGAGTTGTAAACTTCTGCATCGTAGTATGCGCATTGATATACCTAAATGTGCCACTGAGTGGGTATCTTGGGATACGTTCTCTTTATTAAGCAAAAACAAAAAAAACTTGATTTGTCCTGGACTGGTGGCAAACATTGAAAAATTTTAAACAGCAGGTCCCACCGTCATAGTATAGTTAGGCCATCTTTTTCTTACCATTTTTGTCTGCTAGAAAGGTGCCATTGAAGCATCTGACTGAAACTGTGATAAATATTAGGACAAACCTGTAAACCCCCGTATGACAGAGTGAAAAATAAACGAAATGGGATCTGCAGGTGAAAAGAGCACAATGTTGAATAATGTACACTGCTTCACTTTGGCTGCACAGTACTGGCATCTTATCTCACAGCTTTAGTGTTTTTTTCCTGGCTCCTTCTGAGTGACTGTAAGAACACTTCTTGGGTTTTCCATCCTATTTCTCGAGGATTTCTTCTCAAAATCGATTTATTTGACATCATAAGCATTTTTGAGGCTTTTCGTTGTATTTGTTACTTCATGATCAACATTTAGGTATTTGCTATCTAGTAGATCTACATTGAAGCAGTCAATGGCATTGGGCTTCTCAGATTCACCTTATGGCCACTTTTCCTTTTCTGCTCCACCACTATCATCATTGCCATCAACACTTCAACTGCAGAGGTCAGGGGTTCTAGTCTCCCCCCTACCTTAATAACTGGCCTGTTGAAAGGGGGGTCGCCTTAGCCTGTCTTTGCCCACCTCTGGTCTACAGCTGACCAGTGTTCTTTGGGATTCACAACAAACGTTCCTACAGAGGATCTTATCTAGGAACCCCTTGTTCCTTTGGATCTTTCATCCAGATCACTCCTGATTTGCTGGGGCACGCCGGCCTCCCATTAGACAGATGCCTCTGCTGCCAATGCATCCTTTGTTTTGTTCTGGTGCTCTGAATCACCCAACCAATTGTTCCTCAATCCTTTCTTAGAAGGCATAAAAGAAGGTCTCAATCTTACTTCCAGACATCTTTCATCCAATTCCTCTTCTCCATTAAATATGAATACATCGGCAACAAGATCTTCACTTGTAGAATACATCAACACCTTCATGATGTTCTTCTGAGGGGAGCAGAGAAGCTTAACGAGCTAGTGAAATCTCAGTCTACTATTTCTGTCGTCATGGAGATATTGCTGCGTAGGTCTATTCCTAGGCCACTCCTGCTTTGGTTCCTGGGTTTGCAGACCTTGCACAAGAAATATTTGTGTCTCCAGCCATAATGAAAATGGCAACCCAAGACTACTAAAAAGTATACTTTGATGGATATGTCTAACTGCAGATTCCTCACCTGTAGCTTTTTACCAGGTTCCAGGCTGGATCTGGAGATCATTAACTCCTTCACTGCTAGGCCTTCTCTCCACCTGTGGTAAGCCTTTTTTTTTGTTGCTATTTGGGGTAGTTTGCTCTTAGGCCTCTGTAATGTTTTGACTACATAAGGTATCCACACCAAATTTGCGTCCTTTAAACATCAATGAGATTTTAAAGGTACCCAGGGTTTGTTGATTCCCTGGAGGGGACCCAGAAATTAGCCAAAATACAGATACATCTTGTAGTCTGTTTTTTTAAATGGAGAAAAAAGTGCTGCAGATGAAAGCACAGTTTTCCCCCCTGAAAATGGTATAAACAAAGGGTTTGTTGTGCTATAATCACCATCTTCCCAGCTTTCAGGGACCGGCAGAAAATCAAGCCTTTTTCCATAGTTTTGGCACTTTACTGGGACATAGCCTATTTTTTGTGCTTTCAACCTCCTTCCAGTTAATGGTAGAAATGGGTATGTAAGCATTAATGGATCCTGGAAAGCTATACATTTAAAACAATTAGACACAATTCTGAATTCAGAAAGGGGTCTTTTGTGTAGATCCTTCAAGGTTTTTTTTAATAGAAACTAACAGTTGAAAATAGGAAAAATTGAAAATGAATTGAAAAAAACAGTCATTTGCGCCAACGTTTTCACCTGTAACTTCTTCTAAGTATGACAGATTTTTTAAAGCAATATATCGTTACATTTGCTGGATGCTTCTGGTTGTGTGTATGTATAGGACCTGTAGGTTCACCAAGAACCCGACGAACCTGGAGCCAATGACTGAGCAGCGTCTTGCAATGGTTTTTTATTGTGTGCCTGGTATATAGCAATTCATTTGGGAAAATATAAATAGTGAAAATGCGGTATGAAAGACACCTATGTATTTCTGAAGTGGGAACAAAATGTAGAGTTTAGAAACAGTAGCTATTTGCACATTTCTGAAATTATGGGTACCCATACTAGCATGTGAATAATAGGATGTTTTTCAATGTGATTTCTTTTTTACACATTGTCTTACATTTGGCAGGCAGAAATGCATTGAAAGTCAATAGGTAATAGCAGTAGCTCTACAATTCTGTGTTCCCCTAAGTCTCCTGATAAAAGTGGTACCTCACTTGTGTGCGTAGGCCTAGTGCCAGTGACAGGATATGGCCCAAAACGCAACATGGACACACCACATTTTTAGAGGGAAAGCTGACCCTTTTTTTTTATAGCAAAGTGCCTAGCTGTAGATTTTGAACCCTATCTCTCCGGCACCTAGGGAAACCTCAAACTTTGTCAAAAAATAAATTTTCCTCACATTTCTGTGATGGAAAGTTTTGGAATCTGCGGATCCACAAAATTCCACCCACACTGCATTCCCCAAAGTCTCCCGATAGAAATGGTACCTCACACGTGTGGGTGGGTCAAGTACCCTCAACAGGCAAGGGTCCTAAACTTAATGTGAAGACTTCAAAATTACCTATCATAAAACGACCTGGTTTGGCGGGGGGTGGGGGGGGGGGGGACCTGTGTTTTTGTCCCCGGGCTCAGCAGCCATGTAGGGAAACCTACCAAACCCACACATTTCTGAAAACTAGAGACCCAGTGGGGGTCCAGTGAGATATGGCTTGAGTGGATCCCCAAATGTTTTCCTACCCAGAATCCCCTGCAAAACCTCAAATGTAGCTGAAAAAAAACAAATGTTCCTAACTTTTGTGTGTGAAAGTTGTAGGATCACTGGGCTGACACAAATTTCCACCCACGCTGCATTCCCCAAAGTCTTCCGATAGAAAAGGTAACTAACTTGTGTGGGTAGGTCAAGTACCCGTAACAGGAAATGGACCAAATCGTACTGTGGAGACTTCAAAATGACTTATCATAAAATGACCTGTTTTTTGCAAGGGGAGGCACCTGGTTTTTTGTCCCGGGCTCGCAGCCATCTAGGGAAACTTACCAAACCCACACATTTCTGAAAAGTAGATACCCTGGGGAGTCCAGTGAGATATGGCTTGCGTGGATCCCCCAACATTTTCCTTCGAAGAATCCCCTGCACACCTCAAATTTAGCTGGAGAAAAAAATCACTTTTCCCACACATTTTTGTGTGGGATCACCGTGCTGGCCCAAATGTTCTACCACCTAGCATTCCCCTTGGTCTCCCGAGTAAAATTATACCTCACTTGTGTGGCTGTCCAATGCAGAATCAGCTTAATCAGCTAAAATTCACGGTGCTATACCATTAACCCTGTGTTTTTGGCCTTTCCCTGTCACAGGCCTTTGGCCCACCCACACAAGTGAGGTATAATTTTACTAGGGAGAACAAGGGGAACGTTGGGTGGTAGGACATTTGTGCCGGCATGGTGATCCCACACACAAACGTGTGGAAAAAGTGATTTTGTTTACAGATAAATTTGAGGTTTGCAGGGGATTCTGGGTAGGAAACCGTTGGGGGATCCATGCAAGGCATACCTCACTGGACTCCTCGGGGTGCTCACTTTGCCACTGGATACAAGCCAGCCTGGCTGATGAAGTTATTACCCAGAAACCGGTCCCAGGATGCTTTTTTCTGGTTCAGGGAAGACCTGGCTTGGCAGTTTGGGCTGGACTGCTCCCATGAGGCACAGGATCAAGACTGATTTGCATATAGCTGGGTCTGAAGTTATGTTATGTCATATTCCACTTGTAGCGCGCTCGGCTACTCACGAGTATCCCGGCGCGAAACCTGAGGCAGACAGAGGAAATCAGACAAAGAGAAATGTTTTAAGCTTCCTTTTGAAAGCAGCGAGCTCCTGAGTGAGACGAAGATCAGGGGGGAGGGCATTCCAGGCCCTGCTGGCCCTGACCACCAGAGAGCAACCTCCAATCCTCTGTAGTCTAAACCTGGGGACTAGGGCCAATCCCAGAGAAGCCGAACGCAAGGCCCGTGCGGGGGCATAGAAGGAGAAACGCCTCTGGAGGTAGAGGGGACCCTGACCATGGAGGGCGCGATGAGCCAGAACCAAAGATTTATATTTGATTCTAGCCGCTACTGGTAACCAATGTAGGGCGATCAGGTGAACTCAACCTGGAGGAGAGACCCAGTAGCAGTCTGGCCGCGGTGTTCTGGACTACCTGCAGTTTCTTGATGAGGTATCCTGGAGAGCCAATATAGAGAGAGTTGGCGTAGTCCAACCGGGAAAGAATCAGAGCGCAGGTGACTGTAACTCTGGCTGCCTGCGGAAGGAGAGGAAAGAACTTTCTCAGAGTTTTAATAAGTCCAAAGCAGCAGCCAGCAGTTTTCTTAACCGGGGTGGAAAACAGCAGATTCTCCTCAAACCATACGCCAAAGTTCTTAGTGGGCCGGCCCTCGTACGAGGGGAGAGGAAGCTCCTGAGGCCACAGCTGATGACGGAAATCAGAGGGAAAAGTGCCGAAAAGCAGAATTTCCGATTTTTGGTCATTGCACTTGAGCTGAGCCCCTGCCAGCCAAGAGAAGATGGAACGAAGACACTGTTGAGCCTCCAGAACTGAGCTGGAGGCCTTATCCCAGGTGAAAAGCAGCTGAGTGTCATCAGCGTAAGCCATCACCTTAGCACCAAGTGCTTCAGCCAGGTGGATCAGAGGCGTAACATAAATATTGAAGAGCAGAGGGCTCAAGGAGGAACCCTGCGGGACACCTGTGGTAACCAAGCGGGGGGAGGAGTAGCAAGGAGGGAGCCAGATCTGCTCGACCCTTTCCTCCAAGAAGGACCTGAGCCAACCCCATACAGCCCCTGACACACCGATCTCAGCAAGGCGGATCAGCAAGAGATCGTGTGGGACCGTATCAAAGGCCGCCGAGAGATCCAATAAAATCAGGGCGGCCCTACACCCAGCATCAAGGCACATCCGGATGGCCTCCACAACCTCGACAAGGACTGTCTCAGTACAATGGCCTGAGCGGAACCCAGATTGCGAAGCGTGAAGGAGAGCCTCAGCCTCCACAAAATCAGACAGTTGTTTAAGCAACACCTTCTCACAGATCTTAGTCATAGCTGGCAGGAGAGAGATGGGACGGTAGTTGGCAGGATTAAGCGGGTCCAAAGTGGGTTTTTTAAGAAGTGGCAAAATCTTAGCCTCCTTCCAGACTTGAGGAACCGCCATAGTCTGAAGGGAAAGATTAACAATCTGATTGACTTCTAAATAGATATTTTCTGCAACAGCCGCTAGAAGTCGGGCCGGACAAGCATCAGCCGGGGACCCCGATTTGTGACCTCTGAGGATTTTCAGACTATCCAGAGGGTGAACTGGGGAGAAAGCGGACAACAAAGTAGATGGAACCGGCCGCGCAGGTATCAAGTCTGGCAGAACACACGAGAGGGGGGGGGAAAGATGCCTGAATAGCCAATATTTTATCACTGAAGGCACCAGAAAGAGTGTTGCACCAGTCAAACGAAGAGGGAGCCACGCAAGTCTGGGCCACCGGAGAGGTAAAACTCTGGGCTATAGAAATTTTTTCCTTAGAGTTGTTCCTGGCAGCCTCGATGCGGGAGGTGTAGAAGAGACCTTTAGCCTCCGAGATGGCGGCATATTAAGATCTCTGGGCAGTTCTGAGCCGGCTTTTGGCCTCCAGGCAATAATTGTTACTGCGCCAGTCGCGCTCCAGAATTTTACACTCCTGTTTAAGCACCTTAAGGGCGGGAGTAAACCAGGGTTTCGAGGGGGTAATTCTGGCCGATCTTATAGGACGAGACGAGGTAATGGAGTTCACAGCCCCAGACAACCAGCCTGTAAACCCAGATATACAATCCTCCAGACCCCCGGACATCGAAGGTCTGGCAGTGTCCAGAGCATGAGCCAGTTCCAGAGGGTCAACTCTCCCCAGCGTAGGTTTCAGGAAGTCAGGAGCCTGAGCCTCAGCCCTAGAGACAGACCAGGAAAAGTAAGAAAGAAAATGATCAGACCATGACACAGGGAGGGGCTCTTGAACCAGAATGGGGAAATTGGAACAGATCGGGTCCAGTAAATGGCTAGCCAGATAGGTGGGGACGACGACATGCTGGGCAAGTTGGGCAGTATGCAGATTGTCCAGCAAAGCGGCGGTCTCACCAACCCATGGCATATCCAAGTGAAAGTTCAGATCGCCTAGGACCAAATAGTGAGAAAACCTGGCTGCTCTAGATGTAAGAGCATCTCCACATGTCAGAACAGAGGGGCCAGGGGGCCGATAAATCAGGGAGACCCCAAGTGTGAAGTGGGCTGACAAACAGGCACTAAAATCAAGTGCTTCACAGCCTACCCAGTCCTGCTTTGTTCGCCCTAAGTTGGCAGGGTATGCCCAGACGTGGGTCCCTTGCTCACTTTGCCACTGGATTCAAGCTAGCCTGGCTGATGAAGGGTGTTACGCAGAAACCGGTCCCAGGATGCTTGTTTCCGGTTCAGGGAAGACCTGGCTTTGCAGTTCAGGCTGGAATGTTCCCATGAGGCACAGGGTCAACACTGTTTTGCATATAGCTGGGTCTGAACTAGGGTGGCGAAGTGAGCTAAAGAACGATGATGGATTCAACCCAGATCTGTGGCTGGGGGTGAGTGTCTGAAAAGTTTCAGCACTCCGTCCATCATCTCCTTGTGTTAACCTTGAAACTGAACCAAAATGTTTAAACAATACAGACCAGGCAGTTCACTTTACCACAGATATGCTCCCAAAAATGATTTTGTGATGATACATTCTAAAACAAGCAGGCACACTCCGCGCAGGGTTAGAAGGGCACTCGGGCAGTACATATGAGTCTCCTTCCGCGTACCTCTTCGCCAACACCAATGTATCCTACTGGGAAAGTCTTTTGAGGGCGTGGGAGGAATGTGATCAGGAAAGTGGCGATCTTTCTATCTAGCCACATCCTCCACCACTCCAACTCTAGGAACACTTGCCTGTTCCACTACAACAATGCTGCCTATTATAGATTCCTGAAACTTAGCAAAAGTTATCTTTGACTCAGGACAACAATCCTTAAAAACAACAAAAGCATTAAAGGATGCCAAGTGGAAAAGATGGATAGCCAACTTTTTATACCAAATCTAGGCGTTACGAAGAGCAGTGTAGGGTTCCTACCTCTGATGTACTCTATCAACGCCACCCATGTGCCTAATATAGTCTGGGTGAACGCATCACTGGGCACACAATCCTTGACCCCGCCAGAGCCCCGCTGAGGCACAGGAGACTCACCATCAAACGCTCCAGTGCCGGCCGGGCTTTGCGGCTCCTCCCCCTGAACGCGTCCGGGACTGGGACCACAAGGACCAGCAGCCCCGCAGCAACGCCCCCGCCAGCGACATCGTAGCGCGCCAGGAGGCGCTACAAAGCAGCGACTGGGGCCGAGTCCCCGCGGTGAACGCATCACTGGGCACACAATCCTTGACCCCGTCAGAGCCCCGCTGAGGCACAGGACACTCACCATCAAACGCTCCAGTGCCAGCCGGGCTTTGCGGCACCTCCCCCTGAATGGGTCCGGGACTGGGAACAAAAGGACCAGCAGCCCCGCAGCAACGCCCCCGCCAGCGACATCGCAGCGCGCCAGGAGGTGCTACAAAGCAACGACTGGTCCCTCCTCCCACGAGGTCGCGCGCCGGGAGAAGCCCGGGACAAGGGCGGGACCGTCTGAGGCCATCGTGGGCTGGCGTAGGCTGGGCTGGGCCACGTCCCTGTCATTTGCCATTCCCCCTCTGCGAGGTGTTACGACCAAAGTCATCTCACGCATTGTCCACTCAGACCATACAGGCAGTAACTCCGTGAGTACTTATTGGCCTTTGTTCTGCTTGTTCTAATAGGTCTGGTTATTTTACTTCATTTTAAAACTTTGCTACTGACTTATAACTCGTATAAAAACTATGGAGACGCGCATTTGCTCCGCGGGGACCTTGGATGCCTACCTTCTGCGGGCCGACTCAATTTTAAGCAACGAAATTCATCTCATAGATCGTAGACTCTCCATCGATCCTTCCCACCCGTTCCCGCCCAGCCACCTGTCTCACAGCACCGTCTCTTCTCCACCTAAAATACCTCATTTTAGCTCCCCATCCGTACCTTCCTCTCCCACTACTCAAACTCTATCAGCCAACAGTGATACCCACCCTCACTCCGTTATTTCCTCTTTAAAGGGCCCACAAACGCGAGGAAAACTGAAACATCCTCAAGTCACGATCTCAGGGAATACCCAGAAAAAGCCCAGGGCAATTAAACAATGTAGTAACCCTATCAAACCAAAAATGCTAACTCAGGGCACTCAAACTGACCAAGGGGAATTTTCCCCCATTGCCCAGTCCACCTGTAAAGTAACTTTATCTGGTTCTAACCCACTACCAACCGTCAACCTCCCAGCAGAAGAACTGAGAAATATCCTTGATCATAAACTCGACGCTATGGCCTCCAGTTTCCTTGCTAAACTGAACGAAACACTCAGCTCCTTCGAGATCAAGCTGATCCAATCCTTAGAGACTAAAGAGTCACCCAGCCCACAACCCTTACTTTCTGACGATCCTTCTACTCTTCTTACTGACGTTACTCGTCTAAATGATCCATCTTGGCAACACGGAAAAAACAAACCGCATAATGGTATTCCGCAACTACCTCACAGTTTATCAGCAAGCAGGAGTTTGTCAGATAAGAACTCATCTACGACACATCTTCCACAAAAGAAACCCCTCCTATCTAGCTATCCCAATAACCCCACCACTAGGTCTTATTCAAATTTAGACCGCCCAAACCTGCCGCCCGCCACTTGTCCATATATAGTAGTTTTAACTGGCGTGCCACCCTTAGACCAAGGAGCGACAGAATCCTGGCCCTCCTTACGAAATAAAGTGGTGGATTGGCTTGTTAAACATAGACATTTCAATGTGCATAACACAAATCAAATTATCATGGCACGAAGAGCAGATTGGAATGGTCCCTCACAAAAAACTATTCAGGGCGACTGCATCATTGTTAACTTTAGATCTCCCAGACTTGCCCGTTCCATTTTAGCACAAAAAGAGGATCCTTCGTTCAATCTAACCGCAATCTCTTCTCTTCCTCTTGGTTTTTTCTATCGTCCACCCACCCACCTATCTAACCCAACGAAAGGCTCAATTTTAACGCAAAATAGATTCAACTCTCTATCACAAATTGAGGAAGTTGATTGACTATTCTCGACTGCAAAGTCCCTCCACACCCCAAAACCTGTACAAGTTATCAGCAAAAAACTGCCCCAACCAAACCCCCATTCGGATGTAGCGTTCCCCTCATTGAGTAACTCATCATCTCCATTCCCCTCCCATCCCCTAATATCTCCCATTTACCCTCAACCAATCCCATCCGTTCTCTTAATTTCTACAGACACTCAAGCTAACCCACAAATTATTCCTCACATAGACTCCAATCCAACCCCAACCCCCGAGGTTCCTCTTGTTACCCAAACAACTTTACAACCCACTTCATTAAAAACTCCAGTAAAACTTCCTTCTCGTTACTCACTCAGGTCCATCTTTTGGAATATTGCAGGGCTTCATTCTAAAATTCACCATGAGGGTTGGCTAGCATTTGTAAGGCAGTATGATATTCTCTGCATGCAGGAAACCTAGGCTCTTTTTCCTACTCATTTAAACGGTTATAAAACTTTTTTCTCTTCTGCGCTTCCCTCACCCTCAGGCCGGGCCAAGGGAGGCTTAGTGATCTATATCTCTAATCTTATTTCAGGTCAATTTATCAACGTTTTAAAATCTGAACCAAACTACCAGATTATATCCATAATATTAAACAAACTCACCCCCGTTCTGATTGTTAACTTTTATAATAATCTGCAAGACTCAAAATTGATAGGTTTGTTGAAAGAAATTCGTTTTTTTCTTATGGAGTACTCTAACCAGCCCCAAGTTAAAAATCCCATTCTAATCTGGGGGCGGGGGGGGAGATTTCAATTTACCACTATGCGATAAAAACAACACCACCTGTGGTTTCATGGATTCCAACGAATCCCCCTCTACTCATTTTACCCATTCCATCAAAGGTTCAATGATGAATGAATTTATGTCCTTTTTGCAAATTACCTTTTCTAATGAATTATTAACCCCATCCATCAAGCTAAGCCCAACATATCATGGTAGAGGTGCTATGACTTGCATAGATTTTATACTTCTGTCTCTCAGTGCAGTCAATTTGATTACAAACTTTACCACCCACGACTGCATGTATAGCGACCACTTCCCTATTTCCATCACACTGGATTTACCTGGTTCTCCCACCCATGCAATTAACTCACTTCACCAGAACAATCTCACAATGAACCGACCAAATGGCTATGCCCTAAAATGGTCTCGTATCAACCCTGAAAAAATTCTGAAAGAGGTCATTACAGGGAATAGGGCAGCCTTTAAAACTTGCTTGGCGGACTCCTCTTCCCCCCTCGAGGTACTAGCAAACTTTAATACCATTATAATAGAGATCAATAAGGCCTTAACCATTCCCCTCAAACCTAAAAAAAAATCTACATTTAGCTGGTTTAATTCCACCTGTTCTAAGGCTCACAAAGCACTCAAACTGGCATTAAAGAAAGTTCCGAGAGTCAAAACCGAGGTTTCCCAATCCAGAAAATTCTATCACGAGTGCTTAAAGAATCGCAAGAAACAATTTAAAGAAGAACTTTGGTCTGCCCTTAGCTCCAAAGTGAAGGATTCCTCAGCTTTCTGGGAGGTAATTAATTCATCCTTCCTTTCAGGCCCAAAAGATCGCGGCACCCTAGAGGTGGCCATAACTGAGCAAGAATGGATCAATCATTTTTCCCACATATTCGGTTTAACACACCCTCTTCCATCATCTTCAAATCCTTCTGTCCAGAACATCCCAGCCCTTACTTATGCGCCGAACTCCACTCCTCTTGAATTTACCCTGGCTGACATCACTTTAGCTCTTAAAGCCAGCAGGGGGGGAAAGGCACCAGGGCCGGATGGGGTTCCCGTAGACCTATATAAGTCCAACACTGATTTGTGGGCTCCCCTCTTATCTTGAGTACTGAACGCTACTAGCGAGACTGGACCAATGGACTCATGGTCCGAGTCCATTTTGGTTCCAATATTCAAAAAAGGGGACCACAACAGCCCGATTTGCTACCGACCCATCTCGTTGCTTGACTCCCTGGGCAAAGTGGTGGGTCGTGTCTTACTTGATTGGCTACAATGCTGGACAGAACATAATAGTATCATCTCTGACCTCCAATACGGCTTCAGGGAGGGTCTGGGAACAATTGACCAGGTCCTGAATTTAGTTTTGCTAAGCGGAAAATACGTGAACGCAAAGGGAGGTAATTTCCACATGGCCTATGTCGACCTCTCTGCAGCGTTTCACACGCAAAACTATGGTCCATTATGCTAGACATAGGGGTGGATAAGACCATAGTTAACTACATCCGAGAACTTTACTCCGAGTGAGGTTCGCTACAGGGGGCCAACTCTCTTAATCTTTTACGGTAGAGCGGGGAGTAAGACAGGGCTGTGTCCTGGCCCCCTTCCTTTTCACCATCTATACTAACGGCCTGGAGGCAGCCATGCTGGAAGGGAGCCAGGACCTACCTCTGATCAATACCTGCCCAATTCCCGCATTATTATATGCTGACTACGCAGTAATCCTCGCTCGTACCCCATTAGAACTCCAACGCTCCCTGACCCGCTATTACAACTTCATGTCCAACCTTGACCTAAAAATTAATCCACACAAAACATTCATCATGTCCTCTGGCAAAACATCATTAAAGGGTCCAGGTATCTTTATCACCACCACCAAGATAGAACATACAACAACCTATCCCTATTTAGGAGTGGTGATAGATAACAGGGAGACCTGGAAAAGGGCAATCGAGTCCAGAAACCATCACTTCGTAAAGGCCACAATGGCTCTAGTGACCTTAACCCAGAGACTCGGAAAGAGATCCCCGAAGGAAATTCTGGAAATTTACCGCCCAAAATGTATCACCACTGCTATTTTCGGTGCGGGTATATGGGGTCATGCCCGAGTAGATTCCATCCAAAAAGCAGAAAACACCTTTCTGACATATTTACTATCACTCCCTAAATCCTCATGCACCTACTCCTGCCACCAAGAACTCGGCATGCCATTTATCACCGATCTTATCCGACTGCAACCAATCTTGCTGTGGCACCGCATCTGGACCTCAGAAAAGACGTCTTTAACCAAAGAAATCATCACCGATTGTCAAAAACTGGACCATTCCGAAAAAATTCCTTGGTTACATTACGTCCACAACTTCCTAATTTCTACTCTGCTCCACATGACATGCTAAGGATTTCCCGCAAATCACTCAAGGCAAAATGTCTAAAACATCTTGACGATCTCCGGGTTAACAACAGAAGCCAACAAACCTTCTGTTCAGCATTCTTTATTAATCCAAACTTCTTTTAAAATTGAGCCCTATTTGTCCTCTTGCTTCCCAATTTACGATGTTTTCCTACTTACTAGATTCAGATTTAACAATTTTCACCGATTAATCACCTTTCCTAACCCAAATGACTGGTCAAGGGTTCTTTCCACATGTCCCTGTGACGATATTTCTTTACAGTCCCTTTTACATGTTACCTTCTTTTGTAAATACTTTTCTGAACCTAGAAAACGGTGGCTGAAACCTGTTCTGCAACAATTGTCTATACGCGAATGCCGTCCAGCATTATTGGCACTACAAATGCTGGAGTCTCCCGCATCATGGTTTAATATTGCTATGTTTTTAAAATTCTGTATAAGGCACAGATCAAATCTTTAAACTTTAAACATCCAGATGTTCTGATTGTTAGCTGCACGCCAACAAATCCCATAAAATACAA
The DNA here is from genome assembly GCF_964204655.1 of Triturus cristatus. NCBI lineage: Eukaryota > Metazoa > Chordata > Amphibia > Caudata > Salamandridae > Triturus > Triturus cristatus. The sequence goes on from NC_140590.1 coordinate 1,403,317,357, forward strand.
AAAACAGTGCTCCATAATCATTTCTCTAAATTACTTTATATATGAACTTTGTCCTTAATCAAGATACCTTTTACCTCTGACATGCTTTGCTTTCCTTGTGATTAATTGTTTTTTACTTTGAAAGAGACTGGTTTGTCAGATTCTTGTATGCAATATCACAACAGGAATTTTATTAATTTGTTGTATTTGTTGTATTTGTATTTTGCTTTTATGGATGTGCCTTGCTTCCGAATAAAGCTTTTATTGATTGATTGATTGATTGATTGATAGTCTAAAAAGCACACAGGTTTGCGCACTTTGGCAACCTGACCCCAAACAGTCACAGGTGAAGTGCTTTTATCATGGATGTTAGTCAGCATGTAGACATCTCTCCTGTCTGCAAACTTCACACCTAGGAGTTCCTCGCTACGCAACGCACTGCACTGTCCCCACACAAGCTTTTGACAAGTTCTTTTGGGAAGCCTTTATGGTTAGAGCAGATTGTGCCGCAAGCAACAGTGTCCACTTTGGCCACTTTGGCCACTTCCCTGAACAACTGCACACCAGTGTAGAAGTTATGTACATATAAATGGTGACCTTTGTTAAAAAGTCCTCTACTAAGTCCCCACACAATTTTCTCTGTCACTTCAAAAGTGGACGGACAACCAGGGGGGTCTATCCTAGAATCCCTACTGGTTTACACCCTGAAATTAGAGACCTATCCAGTCCTACTGTCACACAGCATATAAATCTCAATTTCATAGCGTGCCCTCTTGCTAGGAATGTATTGCCTAAAAATCAAGCAGCCCTTAAACAAGACCAAAGACTCATCCACAGCTATTTGTTTCCCTGGGGCATAGATTTTAGAAAATCGATCTACACAGTGATCAATGACAAGCGGAATCTTAAAAAGACGGTCACAATCAGGGTGATCTTGTGGCAATGCTAAACCATTATCGACAAAATGCAGCATCCGAAGCAGAAGCAAATACCGATCATAACTCCCGAAAAAAAAGTTGTTGCCATCAAGGGACTAGTAGACCGATATGAAGACATTGAAGGCTTCCTATGCAAGCGCATCAAAAAAGTTAAACCCAAGAACTTCTTCATCTCTTCCAGATTTGTGGGAGTCCACCGGGTAGTTCTAGTGCGAGGCCTAAGGCTGGCATTGTTGTCCCTAAAATAACTGTTTGGCATACAAATTAGTCTGCTCAACAATCTCTGCCAAAAATACGTTGTCCATAAACAACTGAAAAAATATATAGGCAAAACGTTTTCAGTATCCACTCTATACCCTGGAACACCAATAAAGTCTGGCAATGTCAGCTGCACCATGCCTAGGGCAACCCAGAGTTCAGAACTTCCAATGGGAGACCTTCCTTCCAATGTTCCTTCTAATTTTTGTTCCTCTGCGTGCGGCAGTATAAAGTCTCTGTGCGCTGCAGCCAAGGCTATGTACGCCAAGAACCCAACCGCCTGTGTGGGTGCAGTGCCAATTATCAGTGCAAATATCACTCAAACATTTGCATAATAAAGAGAAAAGACAGTTATTTCTACACACAGCACCACATGAAGGGTCTTAAGGCAGGTTTACAACATATAACAAACTTAACAACCATTTGCAATGCAATAGGTCTCGCATTTACGCGAGTTTGAGCTATTGACATTGCAAATAATAATGCCTTTTATTTTGTTTTTTGCTATAAAAGGCATTGTTATTTACAATGCCAATAGCTGAAACTCGCGTGACTGCAAGACCTATTGCATTGCAAATGCTTGTTCTGGTAGGTACGAGGAGATTAAGTGATTTGCACAGAATAACAGGAGGTTGAGCATCCCTGCCGAGACTCAAACCCGGTTCCCCATATTCGAGGTCGACCGCTCTAGCCCTTAGACCACATCCTGCCATTGGGTTGCTGAAATTGTCACATAGACAATGACCTGGAAGAACTGACATGGGACATTGACCATAGGACGCGGACACCATGGAACTAACACTGGGAAATCGATAAAAGGGGAAATATTAGCATATATTCTGATACCGGAATTCTATCACACAGATTGAAACCGAGGGACACGGACATGTATGCACTAACACTTACATAGGAACACTGAGAAGTACATAAAAATAGATAAAATTGGGCCTGCGCCCTTCCCTAGGCCTGCGTGCATACCTCATCCAGCTTGCGCCCATAGATAAGGATGCGTGTACCAGCAGCAGCCAAGTTTCCATACTTTTTCCTTTTTTTTTTGTTATCTTTGCTTTTTATTTGTTGCCGATGCTTCAAAACTGAGTTAAAAAAAATAGCAAATCCAAAAGATTCATAAAGCAAGACTTTATGGCTTTACCAATGCTTGTTAGAAATGGTTTGAGAAAAAAAAGTTACCGTATATTTACAATGCTCTTTTATTCGAAATATTTATTTAGCAAAAATGCATATTTTGAACTCATTGAAATGTAACAATAAGGGCAAATAGTCCCAACAGATAGCTCCATGCAGCCATAGGGCGATAGCTGCCACACTGCCCCATATCTTTAGACAAAACTACTTCTCATTCTGAGACTCAATGATTTGCATTTTTTCATTCCTAACTTGGGTTTAAAAATCACAACACTGCTGTTGGTTAAGCAGTCGGACGTAGCTTAGGGTGTGACACATGACATGGGGCCACTTAGCAGGCGTGCGTGCAGAACATGTTTGCAAGGTTTTGTTGCTGCTTAAAGTATTTACAGCTCTCCGATCACCAAGAGTGCATTGCAGACTCCAGCGTGAGTGTACAGAAGCAGATAAAAAGAGCACATATGACTGACAAGGATGATAGTTCAGGAGTACTGCGTGTGTGTCGAAATGTACAAGTCAATCACGGGTTGAACCCTGTACATTGAATGATTTGCAGGCACCTTAACTTAGCGCCTCTCGTTAATTCTCCTTGTGTTTATGCTATAGATGGGGGTCTCTCAATAATTCTGTGGTGAGACGAGAATATTTTCTTTCCACAGACCGCTGGCTGCACCGCTGAGTTCAGTTCAGGTGTATATAGAGCGCGTGCTTGAACTGCCTGGCCTTGTCACACCACCTCTCCTGGTGCACTCTGTGTAGGTGTCCCTCCCGCCGACGCCTGACCTAGCCTCGTGGGGACCGACGACTCGCAGTTCTATGAAGCAAAGTAATGAATCTCCGAACTTCGGGTTCGCTCCGCCATGCATGTGGGTTCGATTGACTCCAGAGTTTGCTTGTTTAACCCCTATGCCGTTTAATTGCTGGGCCTGAAATGCTTTCCACGGTTTAGAGTGAATTCGGGCAGATGCAAGCCAGCTGCCAGCAGCAGAGCTGTGGCCTTGGTTGGAAAAGCCGAAGCCATAGAGCAGAGACCACGCCCCCTTTCCACCTCTGCTGTGAAAGCACCGCTGGGGCAAAGCAAACCTGACGATGCCCCCCATCTCAGAGAGCCAGGGCGGCCCCCGCACTGCTTGACACAGAAGTGTGAAGCCACACGGTAAACTCAATGGTCTTGACAAGAGCCACAAGCTCTAACAAGCTGAATAGCAGAGATGCCTGCTGCCACTCACAGGTAAGGTTCAGTTGACAACGCCCTTCTGAACTGCTGCCTGCTTGTAAAGTGTGCTTGTATTTCTCGGTACTTACTGAATTTAGATTGTTAAAACGGCGCGTGCACTGAAAGAGAGCCGATAAAAAGTGTGCAACGTTTTATTTAGCGCATTGATATTTGTAATTTTAAAAGGCTGACGCCATGCTACCAGACACATAGTACTAAATCACACTTTACACTAAGTCAAACGGAAAACACAGTGCCACGCATGGAAACCTTAATAAAAACAAAGTAAAAAGTAATATTTTGAAATTATTTGTTTTACCATTTAATTATTCTTGCACCACAACTTCCTCAAACATCGCATTTTAGGAAACAATTATAAATACAGAAATATTGTCATTTAAAATTCTGTCAACATTTTCTTATCAATGTAAACAAAGCAACAATTACTTGACGTGAAAAATGCTTTAATTGTACATACGAATTTGACACGCGCGTCAATTATATTTTGTTTAATTAGTCTAAAGTGAAACATCAAAAATACAAACTCGTGGCTACAGAGCTCTGACCCGAAGCCACTTCGCTACAATGCTTGCTATATTGTCCTTGTTGTGTTTGACACGAGCTCTGAGCGGCACCCACTAAAGCCATCTGTAGCCAGACCTCAGACATCCCTCGAACTTCGGGAACAGCCCGCTATTACTTAATAATTGGTCAAATGAACACTTCGAAGGCTGTACGCCCTCCTCCAGAAATGCGCAGAGACAATGGTGCCAATCACGATCCGGTAAAAAATATCCCCGTGCGACTCGTATCGGGTCTTTTTACCGTACGAATCGTACAAGTGCCGTACGAACTGGCAATCACGATTCGCATGGGAAAAAGTCCATACGAACCGCACTGGGAATCAGTCCCCACACGTCCTCGGGTCGGAAAATGTGTCCGACACGTCCTCGGACGAATTACCTTACAAACGTGAAAAGCCAAGTCCGACCGAGGAATCACGATCCATCCCGTGCGTCCGAGCGTACAACCGTATGGAAAAAAACACCGTCCGCACCGAACATCCATAGCAACCATGGAGACATGTGCCCGCATACGCGCCCAACACTCCCCCCAGCCCCCGTACGTACGACACGTACCCCCGTGTATGTATACCCCCACCCGTCTAGGTACACCCCAGTACGTTCCAGTCGTACCCCCACCCCAGTACGTGTCGTACCACCGTCAATGTACACCCCCCCACCCCTGTACGTGTCGTACCACCGTCTATGTACACCCCAGTACGTTCCAGTCGCACCCCCACCCCTGTACGTGTCGTACCCCCGTGTACCTACACCCCAGTACGTTCCAGTCGCACCCCCACCCCAGTACGTGTCGTACCACCGTCAATGTACACCCCCCCACCCCTGTACGTGTCGTACCACCCGTGTACCTACACCCCAGTACGTTCCAGTCGTACCCCCACCCCAGTACGTGTCGTACCACCGTCAATGTACACCCCCCCACCCCTGTACGTGTCGTACCACCGTGTATGTACACCCCAGTACGTTCCAGTCGTACCCCCACCCCAGTACGTGTCGTACCACCGTCAATGTACACCCCCCCACCCCTGTACGTGTCGTACCACCGTCTATGTACACCCCAGTACGTTCCAGTCGCACCCCCACCCCTGTACGTGTCGTACCACCGTCAATGTACACCCCCCCACCCCTGTACGTGTCGTACCACCCGTGTACCTACACCCAAGTACGTTCCAGTCGTACCCCCACCCCAGTACGTGTCGTACCACCGTCAATGTACACCCCCCCACCCCTGTACGTGTCGTACCACCGTCTATGTACACCCCAGTACGTTCCAGTCGTACCCCCACCCCAGTACGTGTCGTACCACCGTCAATGTACACCCCCCCACCCCTGTACGTGTCGTACCACCGTCTATGTACACCCCAGTACGTCCCAGTCGCACCCCCACCCCTGTACGTGTCGTACCACCGTCAATGTACACCCCCCCACCCCTGTACGTGTCGTACCACCCGTGTACCTACACCCCAGTACGTTCCAGTCGTACCCCCACCCCAGTACGTGTCGTACCACCGTCAATGTACACCCCCCCACCCCTGTACGTGTCGTACCACCGTCTATGTACACCTCAGTACGTTCCAGTCGTACCCCCACCCCAGTACGTGTCGTACCACCGTCAATGTACACCCCCCCACCCCTGTACGTGTCGTACCACCGTCTATGTACACCCCAGTACGTTCCAGTCGCACCCCCACCCCTGTACGTGTCGTACCACCGTCAATGTACACCCCCCCACCCCTGTACGTGTCGTACCACCCGTGTACCTACACCCCAGTACGTTCCAGTCGTACCCCCACCCCAGTACGTGTCGTACCACCGTCAATGTACACCCCCCCACCCCTGTACGTGTCGTACCACCGTCTATGTACACCCCAGTACGTTCCAGTCGTACCCCCACCCCAGTACGTGTCGTACCACCGTCAATGTACACCCCCCCACCCCTGTACGTGTCGTACCACCGTCTATGTACACCCCAGTACGTTCCAGTCGCACCCCCACCCCTGTACGTGTCGTACCACCGTCAATGTACACCCCCCCACCCCTGTACGTGTCGTACCACCCGTGTACCTACACCCCAGTACGTTCCAGTCGTACCCCCACCCCAGTACGTGTCGTACCACCGTCAATGTACACCCCCCCACCCCTGTACGTGTCGTACCACCGTCTATGTACACCCCAGTACGTTCCAGTCGCACCCCCACCCCTGTACGTGTCGTACCACCGTCAATGTACACCCCCCCACCCCTGTACGTGTCGTACCACCCGTGTACCTACACCCCAGTACGTTCCAGTCGTACCCCCACCCCAGTACGTGTCGTACCACCGTCAATGTACACCCCCCCACCCCTGTACGTGTCGTACCACCGTCTATGTACACCCCAGTACGTTCCAGTCGCACCCCCACCCCTGTACGTGTCGTACCACCGTCAATGTACACCCCCCCACCCCTGTACGTGTCGTACCACCCGTGTACCTACACCCCAGTAGTTCCAGGCGCACCCCCGACACAACCACCTAAGTACGGAGCGCACCCCATGCCCCAACATCACAACCGCATGTACGAGTCGTACAAAGCCACACACAAGGACATCATCGTACAACCAAATGGCCCATGTACACACCGTACACACGCTCAAAACGCACGTACACAACCAGGACAAAACAAAACAACACAAGAATACACCATTCGAAAGGCACAAAGCCACTAAGCATGGCCAACAACCACTAAAAAAACACTATCACTGACCTGCAACTGCCAAAAACAAACAGAGGCCCAATACACCACCACTCCTTATAACACACCCACCCAAACTTCAAACACTGCCACACCCACCCAAGGACCAATAAAAAGGGCCCACACACACAAACCATGAGCCTTTGCAACAGACTCACTGCTGCCAGACACCACAGAACCACACTACAAGCTACACCACACCTTACACTTGCACACCTTTACACAACCACCCTCACAAACACCCTCTCATAACATTCACACACACACACACAACCATCCACCCACCCCCCCCAACATCCACACACCCCCCCCTCACCATCCCCACCCACACCCCTCACCATGCCCACTACCAAGAATCCAAAGTTCAGTCACCGAGAGTTGGAGGTCCTTGTTGATCAAATCCTCAGAGTCGAGCCACAGATCTTTGGAACATTGGTCAGAAGCACCAGCCTGGCAGCCAAAACAGCCATGTGGCAGACCATCGTCGATGCTGTGAATGCTGTTGCGGACACCAGGAGGACCAAGCAGGATTGCCAGAACAGGTGGTACGATCTGCGGAGGAGGGTCAGAGCCAAGAGGCAGGAGGAACACGACCAGGCCAACATCACCGGAGGAGGGCCCTCCCGCAGACCCGTACAGTACCATCCCTGGGAGGAGAGGGTGATGGCCATACTGCCGGTGGAGGCAGTCGAAGGATTAGAAGGACTCCGAGACCCGGGTGAGTACACAAACAACGCACCTCACATGGGGGGAACTGCAACCACAACCAAAATTACCAACCGGCACGCAACCACCACAAGCCATCGCATGACTCAACCACACTCCATGAGCAGGCACATGCCACTGCTGCCACCATGCCCCATGCACCCAGCTGGACAATGTCAAGTCACAGGCCACAGAAGACAACAACACATGACACGGTAACCCGGATGGCGGGAGGCTGGGCACCAAAAATCACATAGTGCGACTCCAAAGCAGACAACAATGCCCTCTGCCCATATGGCCTAGGTCACAGCCAGACAAACAGTGTGTCCCAACACAGGAATGACTTGCCAGCAAATGGCGGACGCCTTGCATTCAAACATGGGGGTGAAGGCACTGGTTTGCACATGACGGCAGCTAATGATCAGCCAACATTGTGAAAGAGTGGCAGCACACACCACCACAGCAGCAGCGCACACACAGACACTACACCCAATGGGTGCCTGGAGATCTGAAACAAACTCACATCAACAAGCCAAGGGCCATTCAAAGATCTGCTAACAGTCTGTGCCCAGGAAGCTGGGCCGATGTGACAGAGGGTGACACACAGAGGGAGGGAAAGGGGGACAGAGAAGGAGGGAGAGGGGGACAGAGAGGGAGGGAGACACAGGAAGACGGACAGAGGGAGGAGGCTGACACACAGAGGGAGGGAGAGGGGGACAGAGAGGGAGGGAGACACAGGAAGACGGACAGAGGGAGGAGGCTGACACACAGAGGGAGGGAGAGGGGGACAGAGAGGGAGGGAGAGGGGGACAGAGAGGGAGGGAGAGGGGGACAGAGAAGGAGGGAGACACAGGGAGAGCAAATCAGTCCTTCGGTGTGTGGGAATGTCTGCTCGTCAGCAGCTGGACTGCGTGCATGTAGACAACGGTGGCCAGTGCCAGAACCCCCCCTCTTCAACATGGCAAAATGCAGGGCCATGTCACAACCTGTACACGAGCACAAGGACAGCTACCTGCATCATATAAGTGTGTGGATCCACTCCATGTGCACATGTACAGTGCTACAAGGAAGGCGCAAATGCATGGATCGCCACACCTGCACACTCCACTGCTGACTGCAGTCACACGTGACGCAGCAAGTAAGACTGTGCCACACATAGTTAAAGGTTCCAAATTGGTGCCCAAGGGACACACCCATGCACAAGTGCACTGTGAGTGGAATGCAAGACAGATCCTAATTCCACGAGGAAATGTGCCAAGTGTGAAACGGATGAAACATGGATGTTGCATGGACCAAAATTAACATTGTCTCTCTCACACACAGGTCAACGTCGTGCTGCACCCCCCAACACTGGGGGGGAACACTCACAGGACCCGGATCTGCAGGAGACCGATCCCACCGGCAGCGACCACTCTCACCACTCTGCGGACGACCCCGACCAACCTGGCCCCTCTGGTGTCCAACCACCTGCAGCACCTGCGTCAGGTACAACTGTGCCAACCACCACCCCCACTCCTGCCACATCCCAGGAGACACCCAGGATCCCTGCCCCAACACCACAATGCAGCCAGGCTCGCCAGGAGGGACACGGTGTCCCGGGCACCCAGGAGGAGGCAGGCGACAACGCCAATGCCACCCCTCAGTGGTCCCGGAGACCCCATGTGCCCACAAGGGCAGTCCAGGCGCAAGTGGGCAGGGGTGGTGGGAGTGGAGGACGGCGGAGGCACGAGCCTGACCAGTTGGCTGGGGATCCCGCATTGTCCCATGTCCGTAACATCCTGGACACATACCGGGAGGACACCACGGGCATGGCCCAGGTTGTGTCCACCCTCAATGAGATCAAGGGGAGCCTCGATGAGATAAAGACCCAGCAGGCCCAGCAACATGCCTGTCAACTGCAACACCAACGGAGGATGGAGGACAGACAGGCTGAGCAAGTGACGGCATTCCAGGGGATTCACGCTACACTCCGTCGGATGGCCGACACCATGGCCGACCCTCCCTGTGCCAGAAGGCGGAGAACATCACCACCCACAGGGAGGGATCAGGAGGAGGAGGAGGAAACATCCGACGGAGCATCCCAGACGTCGTCACGGCCTGCTGCTGAGGTTCCCCGCAGGAGGCCGGGTCGTCCACGGAAAGGACCGTGAGGGTGGCTGCTACATCACCATCTCCCAGGACACCTGGCCTGGCACCTGGCCCACTGGAGCAACAGCATCACAGCATCAAGAGACATTCTCTACCACATGGCCCTGCTGGTCACTGGCTGACCAATGTTGACAAAGACTGTGGCATGGACTCTGAGGATTTCCAATGCCAAGGCCCCCAACTCCCCTACTGAACTTTGGATTCATACATCCCGGATAGACGCTTACTTGCCCCCCCCACCCCCACCAATAAATCACACTATGATGAGTAGATGCCTGCTGGTAGCATTATTACCTAACATGTGTCTTGGAAAGTCTAAACATGCCTGAGTTATCTGTTCTCTTCAACCATCCACACCCTGGGGCCTGAGTCTGCCACAGGACACATGGGTCACAGTTGATTAGGCAAGACAGACATGGAGCACCATACACACCCGTGATGGGCACAACCAGCTGAGGGGGTGGCCGAACAACCGTGCTGACAGACACATTTAGTACAGCAACAGTCATGCGCAGAGGTCAGGGATCCTGTCCAGTGTCCTGGGTGGCACCCAGGTATGTGTAGACAGGTGGCAGAACCATGTCCTGCAAGCTTGAGTCCGGTGGATGCAGAGAATGGGGGCCTGTCCAACGTTGGATGCATGGGGATGTCACATGTCACAATACCCACGCAGTCATGGACATCATGCCCAATACACAGTGTCAGCCCACACACACAGCTTGCATCTCGCCACTCGACACATTGACACATAGCCACAATCAGGGAATACCATGCCAGACATGCAGGATGCACCGTGCCAACACACCAGCATTGACTGAGAAGGGGCACCTTGGAGGCATAGGGACACCTTTATTAGTCATGTGTTTGGGATAGCAGAGGCAACTTGAAGTACACATGAACACTTCATGTGGAGTAACATGTGGGTCCAACACTGGCACCCCCCTTCTGCAGCACAAATGCGTGATAGCCATGGAACTGGCACACAAGCGTCGGCTAACAGCTAAATACCCACAGCTGCACACGGAGAGCCTGCCATACACCATAGATCCGCTGATGTGGAAGTCCCACGCCATGTCAAGCCAATGTCAACCGTATGTGTCCGAGGGCAGTGTCACACACATTGATGCCATCATCACAATCCACCATCCCATCACTGATGACTGACAACCAGGCAGCCCATCTATTCTGGTGTACACAGCTGCATGTCGTGTCCCATGGGGATGCCACATGACTGCAGAGGAACAAAACCCCGACCTGGGCAGTGTGCACACATCGTGAACAACTGCCACACCCAATACACCCCAGATGCATCCCTTACCCCATGGAGACTTCCAAACGTGTCCGTGCCTGTAACGCTGAGTCAGCCCACGATGCCATGTCCATGAGGAATAGCAGTGCCACAACAATGCAACCAGCAGATGGCATGCGCAGGTACCTGGGGAAGAGAGACACACAAGAAGTCAGCCACAAAAAGCACAGCCACTTGCATGTGCATTGACTTGACACATGTATGGATGACCACATGCTAGGTTACAATTATGACTGGGGAAATACTACCATCACTGCCACCATCACTCCAGTGACACACCCACACACACCTCTGACTCACGTGCCAGACATGCAGGTGGAGACACACATCACAACACATGCCACACGGGGACCAAGGCGTGCACACTCAGACACTGGTACTCACCACTAAGCAAAGAAGTCTCGTATGAGCCGAGTCCAGATGTCCTCTTGCGGCTCCACATCCTCCACATCACTAGCCCCATTGCCAAGGCCTTCGTCCTCCACGGGTGGATGGTCCTCGTCATGTTGATTCAGGATGAGTGGCACAGCTCTTTCAACTGCCATGTTGTGCAGCATGCAGCAGACCATGAAGATCTTGCAAACCTTCGCCGGGGCATATGGGAGTGCGCCGCCGGTCTTGTGGAGGCACCGGAATCGGCTCTTCAGCATGCCAAACGTCCTCTCTATCACACGCCTTGTCCGTCCATGGGCGGTGTTGTAGCGGAGCTGGGCCGGCGTGATGGGGTTGCGGAGAGGTGTGAGCAGCCAAGGCATGTTGGGATAGCCAGCGTCCCCTACATGGAAAGCACATGGATATCGTTAGAACTGGCGAAGCGGTCGTGCTGCTCGGCTATACAGAATACAGGACAGACAGACTGTACCCACCAACAACACATGCCCGTTCGTTGCGCAGCTGCATCATCATATCAGGCATCCCGCTACGCCTCATGATGTAGGCATCGTGTGCTGATCCTGGGAAACGAGCACAGACATGTGAAATCACCATGTTGGACTGACACACCACAAGGGCATTGATGGAGTGGTAGTGCTTCCGATTGCGGTACGCCACCTCCCGTGCGTGTGGTGGTACCAAAGCTACATGTGTCCCATCTATGGACCCAATGACATGGGGCATCCCTCCCAGGGCATAGAATCCACGCTTGACCTCTGTCATCTGTTCAGGGGTTGGGAACTTGATGAAGTCATCCAGGTGAATCAACATGGCCTCCAAGAAATCATGCAGCACACCGCTGAACATGCTCTGGGACATGCCACCAACATGAGCTATGGTATTTTGGAAGGTACCCGTGGCAAGGAAATGTAGTGCAGCCATTACCTTCAGCTGGGGTGTCAGTGCCGTAGGATACCTGTGCTGCGGTTGCAGGTGTGGTGCCAGTCTCGCCGTCAGCTCCAGAATCAACGGTTGGGTGAAGCGGTAGAGCCGGATCCTGTCATTATCCTGCATGGCAGCCAAGTCTGGAATAATCCGGGCAAGAGGCGGTGCTCTGCAGTAATGAGGAAGTGACAAGGAAGAGTGAGTGCACTACGACAACAACTCATGTCTACTGACCACATGTAAATCTGGCAATACACACATGCCACATAGGGAGTCAGATATGTGCTACATGCCCAGGACACGTATGGATGCAAGGTGACACTCCTTCCAAGACCCAGCTACACACGGAGATTGAGAACCTCCCCATGCCACGCAATGGCAATAGCTGTGTCCCAGTGCAAGTGAACTGCCAGACGCAACACAGGAGTGACATACACCCACACATCAGCAGAAGTAGGATGCCGATTGCAGAGACTGGTAGCGGAACACTAGAGCCACAGGTCACATGACATTACACTAGGACAGCCCACACACCTTGCCATGAAGGTGCACATGTCATGACTCACCACACATTCCTTGTGAGGATGCTGACATGGCCTTGTCACGCTACTCCGTGTCCCATGCATACATGTGCACCTCACATACGATAACACATGTGGCATGGTGTGCGGAACAGTGTTCAATGACAATCTACACACAGACACATGTTGGTTGCTGCAACGGCTGCAGCTTTTGAGGGTGCTACTACATCAACCTGATGTAAATCCCGGACACATATATGACATGGTCACATTGTGCACTGTGGGCAGTGACAAGTCATGTGTCATGACCCCTGTACCGGGCATCATGGGACACTTCCGTGTGTTGGTGTCCGTGCCATGCCAGTGACGCTCACCCCAAGTGCGCAGTACGACATGCACACATGTCATAGGAGTCAAGGGCATGCCTGGCACACATTGCACCCTCACACAGTACACCTGTACACATCTCATCATACATCTGGTGCCTCCTCCACTCAGGTGTCATGTTCCACATCACAGCCTGTGACACCTGTGCCCCACACATGTAGTAATGCACAGACGATGCCTTGATGTCCATTCCTGGACAAGTATGTCCATCCATGGACATGTATGTGCGCCCTATTCCTACCTGTGTGTCGCCTCTCACCACAGTGATGTGTACAAACCGCCGTACTGCTGCTAAGAGGGCCTGTGTATGTTTCCAAATCACTGTGGGAGTGCTGACGTATGTGTACCCATCGTGATGGCGAGCGTACAGGCATTTGTACGGTCCGTACCACTACGAGTACGCATACGCGTGCTGAACCATAGTGAGAGGGCCGTACACTCGCATGTACGCTTACTATCACTATGGGTCTGCACGCGTATGCGTACACGTAGTGGTAGGGACCGTACACTCGCATGTACGCTCACTATCACTATGGGTCTGCACGCGTATGCGTACACGTAGTGGTAGGGACCGTACACACGCATGTACGCTCACTATCACTATGGGTCTGCACGCGTATGCGTACACGTAGTGGTAGGGACCGTACACACGCATGTACGCTCACTATCACTATGGGTCTGCACGCGTATGCGTACACGTAGTGGTAGGGACCGTACACACGCATGTCCGCTCAACATCACTATGGGTCTGCACGCGTATGCGTACACATAGTGATGTTGAGCGTACATGCGTGTGTACGGTCCCTACCACTACGTGTACGCATACGCGTGCAGACCCATCGTGATAGTGAGCGTACATGCGAGTGTACGGTCCCTACCACTACGTGTACGCATACGCGTGCAGACCCATAGTGATAGTGAGCGTACATGCGAGTGTACGGTCCCTACCACTACGTGTACGCATACGCGTGCAGACCCATAGTGATAGTGAGCGTACATGCGAGTGTACGGTCCCTACCACTACGTGTACGCATACGCGTGCAGACCCATAGTGATAGTGAGCGTACATGCGAGTGTACGGTCCCTACCACTACGTGTACGCATACGCGTGCAGACCCATAGTGATAGTGAGCGTACATGCGTGTGTACGGTCCCTACCACTACGTGTACGCATACGCGTGCAGACCCATAGTGATAGTGAACGTAGGCATGCATGTACGGGCCGTTGCCATGCATTTTGGGTGCCCTAGGGCCCCGAAACGCACCGTACCTGTGTGTGATTCTCCAAATTACATGGGGGACAAGTATTAAGGCCTACATGCATGCTGGTTGTCATGGAGACCAAGTTCAAATTTCAAAATTGTTCTGGAAGGTGCACAGCAGAAGTCAGTTGGAATTGTTCTACTTTGTTGCAATGTGTTTGTGGGGCTGACATCATGCAGGAGAATGAAACTGATAGAGAACCCACAGACTGCTTGGTTTGAAGGGATTGGTGGAAACATAGGATGCAAATGTGAGTGACCAATCACTCTGTACTCCTGTGCATGAGACTGGGCAGAAGGGCACATATAAGGCAGCCAGGTCCCATGAGGGAGTACTTGCCTGCACATCTTTGCATTTGTCGACCAAGCTGCTGCTACTGATTCCCTGGAACCATGTCAAGGGCTGTGGAGAGGTCACAGCCATTCACCCTGGAGGAGAACATGGCTCTGCTGGATGTGATCCTCCCACAGTACCCCATGCTGTATGGGCGACCAGGGTATCAGGTGAGTGCATAGGCCACTGCCACAGACTGTCCCTATGTTCTGACTGTGAATTCCGGCATTGTGTCCTGGTGTGACACACATGCCATGTACTGTCGGGGGGGTACCGGGGGGGGGGGTGCCTGATTCCTCCCAGCAGTGCCCTGAGACAGGAGGGGTGTGTGCAGATTCCTCCCAGCAGTGCCCTGAGACAGGAGGGGTGTGTGCAGATTCCTCCCAGCAGTGCCCTGAGACAGGAGGGGTGTGTGCAGATTCCTCCCAGCAGTGCCCTGAGACAGGAGGGGTGGGTGCAGAGTCCTCCCAGCAGTGCCCTGAGACAGGAGGGGTGGGTGCAGAGTCCTCCCAGCAGTGCCCTGAGACAGGAGGGGTGGGTGCAGAGTCCTCCCAGCAGTGCCCTGAGACAGGAGGGGTGGGTGCGGAGTCCTCCCAGCAGTGCCCTGAGACAGGAGGGGTGGGTGCAGAGTCCTCCCAGCAGTGCCCTGAGACAGGAGGGGTGTGTGCCTAACACTCCCAGCAGTGCCCTGAGACAGGAGGGGTGGTTGCAGAGTCCTCCCAGCAGTGCCCTGAGACAGGAGGGGTGGGTGCGGAGTCCTCCCAGCAGTGCCCTGAGACAGGAGGGGTGGGTGCAGAGTCCTCCCAGCAGTGCCCTGAGACAGGAGGGGTGTGTGCCTAACACTCCCAGCAGTGCCCTGAGACAGGAGGGGTGGTTGCAGAGTCCTCCCAGCAGTGCCCTGAGACAGGAGGGGTGGGTGCGGAGTCCTCCCAGCAGTGCCCTGAGACAGGAGGGGTGGGTGTGATGCTCAGTGTGAGCCTTGATCATTGATTGTGACATAGCCATCATTCCACCTGTGTACCCACTATGGCACGTACTGGCTTTACCCTCACCAGAGGATGATGTCCCTATGACAGAGGTGCAATGCGTTGGCTGCATGACATGCCTTGTTGTAAACAGCTAATTTGTTCTCATTTGTCTCTATGTGACATGTGGCTGGTGTATTGATGTGGTGTCACTTGTTCTTCCTCACAGGTAGGCGCCACTGCCAAGGAGCAGATCTGGCTGACCGCCGTCAGTGCCGTGAGGCGTGTGGATGGTCGGAGGCGGAGCCTGTCCCAGGTGAGGAAACGCTGGCAGGATATCCGGTGCTGGACGCGGAGGATTGCGCGGCTCCTGCTGGGGGACTCACCTGAGAGCCACAAGAACCGCGGCCGCCGCCGTCTGACCCACCTCCACAGGCGTGTGCTGCCGGTGGTCTTTCCAGACCTGGAGAGGCGCTTACAGGCGATGCAGCAGGCGGAAGGGGGTAGGTACATGTGCGTTTGTTGTGTGTCACCGGCATTTGTAAGGGCACAGTGGCATTAATTGACTGGCAGGGTTTAAAGGTGCTGTGCACATCCAGTTTGCCCCAGTGTAGCGCTGCGCCCCTGCCACCCTTCCCCTCCTTGCAATGTGTTCCCTGGTCTGTGTGTAGTCACTCCTTCACAAGGTAATGTAGGCTGGCGCTTTGTCCACGAGAACAATGACTGTAGCATCATGTGTGGTGGTGGTGGGTAACAGGT
Source organism: Triturus cristatus (assembly GCF_964204655.1). NCBI lineage: Eukaryota > Metazoa > Chordata > Amphibia > Caudata > Salamandridae > Triturus > Triturus cristatus. Next base: position 1,403,333,916 of record NC_140590.1, read on the forward strand.
TGTGGGACCTTGCCTGTGAACTGTCAAGTTCAATGCATGTGGGTTCCATGTCAGTTGGCACTGATGCTGGCTCCAGACATGGGAGTTGGTCTCTCATGTGTCATGCCTTACAGCGCGCATGTCCTATGTAGTGGCCTGTGACATGATGTGCATGAGTGTGCGATACGCATAGTGCAGGGATGGTGACGTGTGTAGCAGTCATTCCCATTCAGTAGCATGTAGTTGCGTGCCCAATACTGTCCCCTGGGGCACCTTATCCTCAGTGTTGTTTGTGTCATCATCAACGTGGACACTCTCACTGTCTACAGCGTAGGTTGTGCTCTGTGCCATTGTCCCCTGTCACCATGTATATAGACGTGCTATTATGTACAGGTGTCCACTGTGCAGCCTGACCTGATTGTCCTTCTTCATACTCACAGTTGCCAGTGCCTGTGTGTCTTGTTATACTCATCTGAGGATGGGCACTGGTACCTCATTATTTGTACAGGCGCACCTTGGCTGTTTTGCGTCCAATCTTGCCTTTTGCCTGCCACTGTGTTTATCACCCAGACTATGAGATGTTGGTGCCACCTGTGTCTCAACAATTAGCATCGTGTGGGGGTTGCTTGGGGCGGGCAATGCCTATGTGTCAAATCCTGATTCCTAATTGCTGGGTCTGGCCAGTGTGTGATGTTACTGGACACACACGCAAGGTGCAGTGACCGAGTTATGTTGGGCATGTTTGCAGCATTACCTATGCAGCATGTGTCTCAAGTTCATGGTTATTGTCCCTGGTCATCGGTATTTTCACCAACGCTGTGTGGTGCAGATGCAGTGCAGGATTGTCCCCAGGGCCTGGGTGCTATGTCAGACTCCGTTTCCTGTCTTCAGCTATTGTCTCATGCTCTCCATGGTATTTCAGTGGCATGGTGGCTCAACCAACTGTGTGTTTCATGCCCTACATCGGTACCTTGTTTTGCAGATGTTAGGGATCTTCCTCTTCAGGCTATGCAATGTTGACTATGTAGATTGGACTCATGTGACAGATGTGTACAGGTGTCTGATTAATTTCTGTCTCTCCACCCTGCCCACAGCATCGTCGGGGGACACAGAGGGAGACATGGACACAGACCAGGCGGAGGGACCGAGCACCAGTGCCAGCCGTGACATCGGGGCTGGCACATCGAGTGGGACAGAGGCGGAGGATAGTGTGGCCGAGGACCTGTCGACTGGCACATCAGACTACGAAGCTGACAGGTCCGAGGAGGATGTCTCCGAGTTGGCGGAGGCTGCACCAGCAGCTGACAGTGGAACAACACCTGTCACCGCCCCCTCAGTTTCCACCAGCCGCCTCCCACTTGCTCGTGTCCCTTCCCAGCGTGCCCGGTCACCGCATGTCTCCTTCCTGCCAGGCACCGCACCCCCTGCCCCTGTCTCCACTGCTGCCGCCAATGCTGAGTCTATGGACATCCAGCGGCAAATGCAGGTTGGTCAGGCTGCGATCCTCAATGTCCTCCATTCCCACGGGAAAACCCTCACCAACATCGAGGCATTCTTGGAGGGCATTCATTCTTTGCAGGCTGACCAACGCAACTTTCTGAGGTCCATAGACTCCACACTGACTGCAGCAGTGGGTCTCCTGCAGCGCGACCTCCCCCCACCTACCCCTGCCCCATCCACACTTCCCACTTCCATGCCTGTCCCACGTACACCCAGACGTCGGCATGCACCCACCACAACAGACACAGGCACCACACCAGCAGGGAAGGTCCACCGCACTCCTCCTGACACGCACACACAGGGTGAGATAGGCACACCCACTGGGTCGGGGGGCAAATGTGTGACACGCAGCCAGAGTGGGAGTCCGCATTCCACACAATCCACTCCCTCCAAATCCCCTCCCCTCAGCTCTCCTGGCCACATCTCCCCCAAGGACTCCTTCATGGCCGCTCTGTCCCTGAGCCCCACAGTTACGCCACCACGCAAGCGGTCAAGGAAGTCCTCGGTCAGGGTGGTTGAGTCTCCCCCCCTGTCTCCACCCTCCCCCGGTGGCGCTGCAACCCATCCCTCTGACCCCCCCCCCTCCTTGGGGCCTGAGGTCACTTCGGGTGCAGGGGACTCCCTGGAGGACCTTGCTAAGGTGTGTAGTGCCATCCTGGCCTCCGCCTTTGGCCATGACACACCCCCTGTGGTTGAGTCCTCTATCCCTGCACCCACAACGCCGCCCCTTTGCCCTGATGTCCCTGCGGTGCCTGTTGCTTCCCCCCCCCCTGATGCCCTCACCAGTATGGAAGACGATGGCATTTGACTGTGCAGGCAAGGTAGGGGACACACATCCCACTGTGTCCCCCATGCAGCTGGGAATCATTGACTGCCCTATGGCCTTTGTTGAATTTGAACTGCCTTTGATCCACGGACATTGTGCTCATGCTGAATAAAGCTTATTTTTGTTGTCATTATCACACTCCTGCTATGGTGGTATTGGTGTTGGTGGGGCTGCTACATTGTTTTGGGTGGTGTTTGAGGCTTTGGGTGTGTGGGATTTGTAGTAGTGTTCTGCTCTTTGGGGCGACCCTGGGATCTGTGTGCCATCACAAGGTGTTGGCTAACTTCCTTAGGTCATGTCAGCAGTTACTGCATGGTTCAATTGTCCCAGGGTGTATTCCTTCCTCTGTGTACCCAGTTTCTTCCCTGCAGGGTGTTCACAATGTTTAGCGCAGAGCTGTGTGTACATGAGCTGTGTGTGTGACGGAGCCCTTCTACTTTGGCCATGCATGCATGGCCATGTCTCCACCTGCAACAATCGTGGCATCCTTGGTGATCACTGTACTTGTGTGTGGAGTCAGTTGACATGAGTTCATGGGGACATGTTCCCTTGTAGGCAGTATGGATGTGGGTAATTCTGGCATCACACACATGTGTTACACCCCTCCTGTGTCTGGGCACTGCTGGGAGGTCTCTGCACACACCCCTCCTGTCTCAGGGCACTGCTGGGAGGACTCTGCGCCCACCCCTCCTGGGTCTGGACACTGCTGGGAGGACTCTGCACCCACCCCTCCTGTCTCTGGGCACTGCTGGGAGGTCTCTGCACACACCCCTCCTGTCTCAGGGCACTGCTGGGAGGACTCTGCGCCCACCCCTCCTGTGTCTGGACACTGCTGGGAGGACTCTGCACCCACCCCTCCTGGGTCTGGACACTGCTGGGAGGACTCTGCACCCACCCCTCCTGTGTCTGGACACTGCTGGGAGGACTCTGCACACACCCCTCCTGTCTCAGGGCACTGCTGGGAGGACTCTGCACACACCCCTCCTGTGTCTGGGCACTGCTGGGAGGACTCTGCGCCCACCCCTCCTGGGTCTGGACACTGCTGGGAGGACTCTGCACACACCCCTCCTGTCTCTGGGCACTGCTGGGAGGTCTCTGCACACACCCCTCCTGTCTCAGGGCACTGCTGGGAGGACTCTGCGCCCACCCCTCCTGGGTCTGGACACTGCTGGGAGGACTCTGCACACACCCCTCCTGTCTCTGGGCACTGCTGGGAGGTCTCTGCACACACCCCTCCTGTCTCAGGGCACTGCTGGGAGGACTCTGCGCCCACCCCTCCTGGGTCTGGACACTGCTGGGAGGACTCTGCACACACCCCTCCTGTCTCTGGACACTGCTGGGAGGACTCTGCACACACCCCTCCTGGGTCTGGACACTGCTGGGAGGACTCTGCACACACCCCTCCTGTCTCTGGACACTGCTGGGAGGACTCTGCACACACCCCTCCTGGGTCTGGACACTGCTGGGTGGACTCTGCACACACCCCTCCTGTCTCAGGGCACTGCTGGGAGGACTCTGCACACACACCTCCAATTTCTGGATATGTACGCTTGGGACATACACGATGTGGGTGCGCTCCATGCATTCGAGGTGAGGGTTCGAGTCGTACTTACACTGGTGTGGTGGGGGTACGCTCCTTGCATACGCGGGTGGGGGTACGGGTCGTACTTACACTGTTGGGGTGGGGGTACGCTCCATGCATACGCGGGTGGGGGTACGGGTCGTACTTACACTGTTGGGGTGGGGGTACGCTCCATGCATACGCGGGTGATGGTACGGGTTGTACTTACACTGTTGGGGTGGGGGTACGCTCCTTGCATACGCGGGTGAGGGTTCGAGTCGTACTTACACTGTTGGGGTGGGGGGTGCGCTCCTTGCATACGCGGGTGTGCGTTCGAGTCGTACTTGCACTGGTGTGGTGGTGGTACGGTCCGTGAGTCCAGGAGTCGTACTTACACTGGTGGGGGTGGGGGTACGGTCCGTACGTCCGCGGGTGAGGGTTCGAGTCGTACTTACACTGTTGGCATGGGGGGTACGCTCCATGCATACGCGGGTGGGGGTACGGGTCGTACTTACACTGTTGGGGTGGGGGTACGCTCCATGCATACGCGGGTGGGGGTACGGGTCGTACTTACACTGTTGGGGTGGGGGTACGCTCCTTACATACGCGGGTGATGGTACGGGTCGTACTTACACTGTTGGGGTGGGGGTACGCTCCTTGCATACGCGGGTGATGGTACGGGTCGTACTTACACTGTTGGGGTGGGGGTACGCTCCTTGCATACGCGGGTGAGGGTTCGAGTCGTACTTACACTGTTGGGGTGGGGGGTGCGCTCCTTGCATACGCGGGTGAGCGTTCGAGTCGTACTTACACTGGTGTGGTGGTGGTACGGTCCGTGAGTCCAGGAGTCGTACTTACACTGGTGGGGGTGGGGGTACGGTCCGTACGTCCGCGGGTGAGGGTTCGAGTCGTACTTACACTGTTGGCATGGGGGGTACGCTCCATGCATACGCGGGTGGGGGTACAAGTCGTACTTACACTGTTGGGGTGGGGGTACGCTCCTTGCATACGCGGGTGATGGTACGGGTCGTACTTACACTGTTGGGGTGGGGGTACGCTCCATGCATACGCGGGTGGGGGTACGGGTCGTACTTACACTGTTGGGGTGGGGGTACGCTCCATGCATACGCGGGTGAGGGTACGGGTCGTACTTACACTGTTGGCATGGGGGGTACGCTCCATGCATACGGGGTGGGGGTAGGGTCCGTACATATCCGTCCCCACGCTATGTGATGCTTGTGCGGGCCGTGCCCAGGCCTTTGCCACGTGGGTACGATCCGTCCCGCCATTGTTGGGGTGACGTGTGTGTGGGCGTGGTACGACTCGTACGGGACGTACCTGTCTGGTTGTGTTGTGTTGTGTTGCCGGTTCGCGTGGTGACGGACTTCCGTTGTGGCGGTAGCTGGCTTATCAGGACACGCCCCCACCCCCTCGTGGTGACCAGGGCATGGGAGTCAGGTATGTCCAGGCCATGTGTGACTTATGTGGTTGTTTTGTGGCCTGCCCTGGTCGTGCCACCCCCACCCCACCCCACTTTCCCCCCTCCCTTAGTTATTCTTACCTTCTGCGGCGTCTGCGTCGGTGCCTGTAGAGCAGGTGGACTGCTATGAGGGCAGGGATGACTCGTAGGTTCGGGTCCATGTCTGTCCGTCGCGTACTGGTACTCCTTGCTCGCGTCGTCCTGTCGCGTACGGGTCCTCCTTGATCGCGTCGTCCTGTCGGGTACGGGTCCTCCTTGGTCGCGTCGTCCTGTGTGTCCGTCGCGTACTGGTCCTCCTTGTTCGCGTCGTCGTCTGTCCGTCGCGTACTGGTGGTCCTTGTTCGCGTCGTACTGATTTCCCGGCAGTTTTTGGCTGCCGCAGAATCTTCACCGTGCGGGGTGACGTCGGTGGGAATCGTGATTCCTGGTTCGTGAATGGCTGGCTGCGAGCGTCCCGACGTCAGGTCTGCGCTTTCCCAGATCACATTGGTAGGTGTTTTTTTGTTGGGTCGGGCTTTTTTACGATTCGTACGGTAATGGTGTACCCGTGCGAATCGTAATTCCTTGTTTGTTTAAATTGACGACCGGGTACGCGTCGGACGGAGAATATGCTCCGTCCGACGGTTCGTACCCGGTTTTTACAGGATCGTAATCGGCACCAATGTCTTGTAAGAATAACATTGAATCCGTTTGAATGGGCAGACACCAGCTCACCCTAATCCCTACCAGCTGCCTTGGCTTCCTTTTATTTCGATAAAGCAGCCCTCTAGAAGTCTTCCTCCTAATCCCGCGACCTGAAATTCAATCTAGTTTTTTTCCGAAAAAAAAAAGAAAATTGAAGTTTTATGCCCGAGGCAGTCGAGAGTCCTCGGTGTATTTTTTCTTGTTCGATAAACAAAACCTTGAATGGAGGCAGGGCATTTAGCAGACAATTAACTCCCCCTGAGCCCGACACACAATCTTGTTGTCTTGAAGTTTCCCCAGCAGACACCAGATAGCCCCTGGGTAGCCGCTAAATGGCTGCCTGCTAGACGTCGACCCTGATTGCATGTTTGCAGACCTTGCCTCTGTGTTTATGGTCTTGTATTTATCAGCTGGGACATTGCCTAACCTAAAAGAGGAAGGCCACATTTCTAATACAAGATTGTGCAACCAAGCTGGGGATGACCATGGCTTGGTGGAATTTATGACATTTTCTGAACTGATGCCTAGCATTTCTCTATATTTGTTCGCTCAATTTTTTTAATGCAAGGAACGTTTTGTTTCTCCAGAAATTGAGGCAAGGGGAAACACAAGATGGTGATTTTAATGAATGTGTAGGCACATGTTATAGAGGTTGGTTTCCTTGGTTTGTGGTATGTAAAGCTACTTTTTTAAACCGGACGTAACGAAAGTTGATTAATGATATTTAAAAAAGCAAGCAAAAGCGCGCCTCGCGCGGCAGCAGGGGGAGGGGAGAGAGGAGGGGGCCTGCGCAATTCCCTTGCGAGAGCGAGCGGCAAGGCGCGATAATTGATACCATATGGCGCTGCCGCTCACTCCCACAAGGGAATCGCCACACTTGCACGCGCTGCCATTGAAGGCAATGGAACACTTGCACGTTTTTGTCAGAAAAAGTGAACCGATAGCTAAAGGTCTCCTCCTTCGCAGCGTATGCGCGCTGCGTAGGCAAGACCTAAAAAGGATACAGTATTCAAAAGCATATTCTCCATTGAGGTCTTTTAATGTAGCAATGTGTCCCTTACTATCAATGTCAAATGTGAATGCTACATCCCTGAGAGGTGTCTGTGTTATTCAAGATAGCACCGCAATGGAATTTGTAAAAATACATTGTTGTGTCCTATCCTTAGCCAACCACGGAACATTCCTTATATGTGTTTTATCTCCTGCTGCATTTCTTGCATGCCTTTCGCAGCCCTGCCAAGTACCATGCATCAGGCTTAGGCGAATGCATTTTAGTGTGGTGCTCTGCATCGCTGCACTAAAATGCATTAATCACGCATTTGTAGTGCCTTGACAACACCTGCGTTCTGTGAGGAAGAAGCTGGAACTGCAGCTGCAAAATGCACGTCATGTGCACTATTGCAGTAGATAACTGTGCTATATTCAAGCTGCCAGTTTGTGGTCTCATTGTGCAGCATGCTTTTGATCATCCGGATATCTTTCTGCTACCGACACTCCCGAGTGGGACGGGTATGCCCAGACGTGAGTTCCGTGCTCTCCATGCCACTGGAATCAAGCTATCCTGGCTGAAGAGGGGTGAAACCCCGAAACCGGTCCTAGGATGCTTGTTTCCAGTCCAGGGAGGACCTTGATTGGCAGTTCGGGCTGGACTGTTCCCATGAGGCACAGGGTCAAGACTGATTTGCATATGGCTGGGTTCAAACTGGATTGGCATGGTGAGCAAAAAAACGATGGATTTAGGCCCAGATCTCTGTACTGGGGTGAATGTATGACATTGTTCTGTATTCTGTCCATCAACTGTTGTTTTTGCATTTGTCACCCCGAGTGGGACGGGTATACCCAGTTGTGGGTCCAGTGCTCTCCATGCCACTGGAATCAAGCTATCCTGGCTGAAGAGGGGTGAAACCCCGAAACCGGTCCTGGGATGCTTGTTTCCAGTCCAGGGAGGACCTTGCTTGGCAGTTCGGGCTGGACTGTTCCCATGAGGCACAGGGTCAAGACTGATTTGCCTATGGCTGGGTACAAACTGGAATGGCATGGTGAGCAAAAAAACGATGGATTTAGGCCCAGATCTCTGTACTGGGGTGAATGTATGACATTGTTCTGCATTCTGTCCATCAACTGTTGTTTTTGCACTACTAGACCGGAAACAATTAAACAAATGGTAGCCGTATCTAAAACACCTGCATATTTCTGTTTTTTAAAAATAAATCGCACAGAGCACATACTGGCAGTTGGAGTGCAGAAAATGCTGCTCAAATTAAGCGCTGGGATGACATTTGCAAACAAAGGAAGTGTTACTGTAGAGAAAGTAAAATTGCTGCTATGCGGTGACAAGGTTGAGACTCTAATCTCTTTCTGTTCTGGACGTGTGGGCAGTAGGGCCTTGCTGCTGGCTTGGAGATAGTTACGCCTGTCTGAAAGGGTAGTTAGTGCCCTGGTAGTGATGCACCACTGGAGTCATCATGCAGCAAATACGTGAGAGGTAGCACTGCAGGAGAGGGACCCCACTGCTGTGCAGGAAGTGGGGGCCTGTCGCTTGGGGGGTGCTCAGTGAGTTAAGGGGCCTGTGTCCACTGGGGCCTCCCTGACCCCGCTCTTGGTGTGCGTTAGAATGGAAGGACCTATCAAACATCCCACTCACCTCCTGGGCGCAGTACCACAAAACAGCTTAGCTGTCTGCTTATTTCCAGCAACGCTGTTGCCGGGAACACTCAGCTGCGGTGCTCCGCTTTGTTTGGGGACAATTTGAGTTGGCCATTGTCTGGACAACCTGGGGAACTGGCAGTCTTTGGAATGAGCGATTGCCTAATAGCCTCTTAGTGAGAAAGCAACAAGGAGTGCAGGACTATTTTTCCACAGGAGGAAGAAAAGCACATAAGGAAGAGAGCAAGAGGAGCACGGAGGAGGGAGTGTTTACCCTGAGGTGACCCTTGACCTCAGGGTAGGTCGCTCCCCTGTCCCCGCAGCGCCACCAGCTCTTGTGTGTTGCCTTCTCCTCCTTCTGCTTGCTGATCCGCCTGTTACCTCCTCTGCCTGCTGTATCCTGTGTGCTTGTGATCCCCTGTTTGCATTCTGTACCCCAGTGTGATAGCGCCCCCCCTTTTGCTTCCTGTATCCTTGCGTGCTTGTGCTCCCCTCTCCCCCCTTCTTGCATTTTGTATCCCCGTGTGATTGCGCCCCCCCCGTTTATTGCCTTCTGTACCCCTGTAAGACTGTGCCTTCTGTCCCACTCGCCGTTTCCCCCCCCCTCGCCGTCCGTTTTTCCCGCTTTTTTGAGGCCGCCTCGTCCTTTAGGCCTCTCTGCGCCGCTTCTTCCGCCTTCGCCTTTTGCCGCTTTTCCCGCCTACCCGCCCTCCTCCCGCCTCCCAGCTCACCCCACCCCCCCGGCTACCCCCTTATATGGCGGCCGCTGCGAGGTAGTGGCAGTGACCCTTGACCTCAGGGTAGGTCGCTCCCCTGTCCCCGCAGCGCCACCAGCTCTTGTGTGTTGCCTTCTCCTCCTTCTGCTTGCTGATCCGCCTGTTACCTCCTCTGCCTGCTGTATCCTGTGTGCTTGTGAGCCCCGGTTTGCATTCTGTACCCCAGTGTGATCGCGCCCCCCCTTTTGCTTCCTGTATCCTTGCGTGCTTGTGCTCCCCTCTCCCCCCTTCTTGCATTTTGTATCCCCGTGTGATTGCGCCCCCCGTTTATTGCCTTCTGTACCCCTGTAAGACTGTGCCTTCTGTCCCACTCGCCGTTTCCCCCCCCTCGCCGTCCGTTTTTCCCGCTTTTTTGAGGCCGCCTCGTCCTTTAGGCCTCTCTGCGCCGCTTCTTCCGCCTTCGCCTTTTGCCGCTTTTCCCGCCTACCCGCCCTCCTCCCGCCTCCCAGCTCACCCCGCCCCCCCGGCTACCCCCTTATATGGCGGCCGCTGCGAGGTAGTGGCAGTGACCCTTGACCTCAGGGTAGGTCGCTCCCCTGTCCCCGCAGCGCCACCAGCTCTTGTGTGTTGCCTTCTCCTCCTTCTGCTTGCTGATCCGCCTGTTACCCCCTCTGCCTGCTGTATCCTGTGTGCTTGTGAGCCCCGGTTTGCATTCTGTACCCCAGTGTGATCGCGCCCCCCCTTTTGCTTCCTGTATCCTTGCGTGCTTGTGCTCCCCTCTCCCCCTTCTTGCATTTGGTATCCCCGTGTGATTGCGCCCCCCCCGTTTATTGCCTTCTGTACCCCTGTAAGACTGTGCCTTCTGTCCCACTCGCCGTTTTCCCCCCCCTCGCCGTCCGTTTTTCCCGCTTTTTTGAGGCCGCCTCGTCCTTTAGGCCTCTTTGCGCCGCTTCTTCCGCCTTCGCCTTTTGCCGCTTTTCCCGCCTACCCGCCCTCCTCCCGCCTCCCAGCTCACCCCGCCCCCCCGGCTACCCCCTTATATGGCGGCCGCTGCGAGGCCGCGCAGCGGACGCGCCGCTGGCGCGCCGAAGGCGCGCCTATGGCAAGCCCGTCTGCGCCCGTCCGCGTCTGGACCACGCCCAGCGCCCGAACCCCGTGTCCCCACCCCCTCCGCCTGACCTACGACTCCGCCATCCTCACCAGCCTCAACCCCGGCCGCACGCCGGGCTGCTACCGCGCCACCCCGAAACGGACCCACGGATCCTTCACCTGCAACAACTGCCGCTTCTCCTGCCATCGGACCCACTCCGCTCCCGCCGAGAACAACGCCCCCGGAAACAACCTCCACTGCATCCTGGTCAACACCCGATCCGTCCACAGGCATGCCATCGAACTGTGGAACCTCATCAACTCTACGAACCCGGACATCGCCTTCCTCACCGAGACCTGGATGAACCCCTCCTCGGCACCCGACATCGCCATAGCCATCCCCGACGGCTATAAAATCATCCGGAGAGACCGCACCAACCGCATCGGAGGAGGCATCGCCATCGCGCACAAAAACTCCATCCGAGTCACAACCGACACCGACAACTCATTCCCCGACGCCGAACATCTCCACTTCACGATCCACAGCGACCCCAAGACCACCCTCAGAGGCACCCTCATGTACAGACCACCAGGACCTCGCTCCAAGTTCACCGAAGACATCGCAGACTTCGTCAACTCTCACGCACTCTCCTCCACCGACTACATCCTCCTGGGAGACCTCAACTTCCACCTAGAGAACCCCACCGACAACAACACCACCGCCCTCCTGGACAACCTCGCCAACCTGGGACTGAACCAGCTTGTCAACACCCCCACCCACTACGCCGGACATACACTCGACCCCATCTTCTCCTCCAGCAGACACGTCACCTTCAACCACACCACCGAACTCACCTGGTCGGACCACAGCTGCGTCCACTTCAGCTTCAAGAAGACCACCGTGCATCACCACACTCAGCAACCACCAAGAAGACACTGGAACCGTATCACCACAGAACAGCTCGCAGCAACCCTCTCCCAGAACCAACCCACCGGCACCACCGACCCAAACGAAGCCGCCAACAACCTCACCAACTGGCTCTCCGACTGTGCAAACCTCCTGGCCCCCCGGAAGAATCAAGCCAGCACCAACAACCACAAGAAAAACTCATGGTTCACCCCCGACCTCAAAGACTCCAAGAAAGAATGCCGCACCCGAGAGAAGACGTGGCGCCTCAACCAGACCGAAGAGAACCTTTCAGCTCTCAAGGACGCCACCCGCCAACATCACCAACACCTCCGCGCCGCACGAAAAACCGCCTACCGGAATAGACTGGACAACAACGCCCACAACAGCAAGGAACTTTTTTGCATCATCAAAGAGCTCTCCAACCCGGACGCAGAAAACAACTCCATCCCTCCATCACAGGACCTCTGCGACTCCCTCGCGACCTTCTTCCACCAGAAAATCACCAACATATACAACAGCTTCCCGACCACCGACGCGAACCCCCCCCCAGAACCCGCCAACGAGATCACCACCATCCTCAACTGGAGCCCAACCACCACCGAGGAGACCACCCGCGCCATGAATTCGATCCACTCCGGCTCCCCATCGGATCCCTGCCCGCACCACATCTACAACAGGGCCGACGACATCATAGCACCACACCTTCGAGACGTCATCAACGCCTCCCTCACCACCGCCACCTTCCCGGAGAGCTGGAAGCACGCAGAGCTCAACGCCCTCCTGAAGAAGCCCACAGCAGACCCCACCGATCTCAAAAACTTCAGACCCATCTCTCTCCTACCGTTCCCCGCCAAAGTGATTGAGAAAATTGTCAACTCTCAACTCACCAACGCCCTGGAAACCCACGACTCCCTCGACCCCACACAGTTCGGTTTCAGAGCCAACCACAGCACCGAAACCGCCCTCATCGCAGCCACGGACGACATCAGAGCCCTGACCGACAAGGGTGAGACCGTGGCCCTCATACTACTGGACCTCTCTGCAGCCTTCGATACGGTCTGCCACCGCACCCTGATACGAAGCCTCAGCAACGCCGGCATCAGAGGCAAGGCCCTCGAATGGATCATCTCCTTCCTCTCCAGCAGGACCCAGAGAGTCCGCCTCCCCCCCTTCAGATCGACAGCCACGGAAATCATCTGCGGCGTACCCCAAGGATCCTCCCTCAGCCCCACTCTCTTCAACGTCTACATGACCCCCCTGGCAAACATCGCACGCAACCACGGACTCGACCTAATATCATACGCCGACGACACCCAGCTCATCCTTTCCCTCACTAACAATCCCACCGCAGCCCGAACCAAACTTCACGAAGGAATGAAGGAAGTGGCGAACTGGATGACAGACAGCCGTCTGAAACTGAACGCAGACAAGACGGAGGTCCTCATCCTCGGCCCCACTCCCACCGCATGGGACGACTCCTGGTGGCCCCCCGCCCTAGGCAGCACTCCCCAACCCACCGACCACGCACGCAACCTCGGCTTCATCTTGGACTCATCACTCTCCATGACCAGGCAGGTGAACGCGGTGACCTCGGCATGCTTCAACACCCTCCGCATGCTCCGCAAGATCTTCCGCTGGATCCCCACCAACACCAGGAAGACCGTCACCCACGCCCTCGTAACCAGTCGCCTGGACTACGGGAACACCCTGTACGCCGGCATCACCAACAAGCTGATGAGAAAACTCCAACGAATCTAGAACGCCGCCGCGAGACTCATCCTGGACATCCCTCGCCACCACCACATCTCCGGACACCTGAGAAAACTCCACTGGCTCCCCATCAACAAGAGGATCACCTTCCGACTCCTGACCCACGCACACAAAGCCCTCCACAACCTCGGACCCAAACTGATCAACAGCCGCGTCTCCTTCTACACCCCTCCGCGCACTCTACGTTCCGCCGGTCAGGCCCTGGCAGCTGTACCCCGCATCCGCAAAGCCACCGCCGGAGGAAGATCCTTCTCCTTCTTGGCAGCGAAGACCTGGAACTCGCTGCCCAGCCACCTCCGCGCCATACCTGGCCACCTCTCTTTCAGAAGGCAGCTCAAGACCTGGCTCTTCGAGCACTGACCCCCCCTCCCAGCGCCTTGAGACCCTTTATGGGTGAGTAGCGCGCTTTATAAATGCGAATGATTGATTGATTGATTGATTTAAAGGTAGGAGAAACACCGGAGGGAGAAAGCAACATGGAGCAGTTGGGATGGCAGAGAAAAGCACAAGAGGGACAGAGAGCATCACTGAGAGAAGGAGTGTTTTGCAGATAGAGAAACACACAGAGAGGAAAGCAACATGGAGCAGGGAAGCATACAAGGGAAAGAGCAACACAGAGTGCAGGAGGTAGTGCCTCGGTGACTCTGCTTAAAATGTGCTTTTCAATTTTATTAATAGATGTAGCACACCGCAGTGGTGCAGGCCCAAATTCCTCATACCTCAACATCTATATGACCCCACTTGCCAGGCTTATTAGATCGTATGGGATGGAGGTAATCTCCTATGCCGACGACACACAGATTCTTCTGTCTTTCGCACAACCTGACACTCTTGTGGCTTCCAATCTTAGAAACTGCATGGAAGCCATTGCTCAATGGATGACTTGTAATTCCTTGAAGCTCAATGGCGAAAAGACAGAGATTCTGGTGTTTGGAGGTAAGGAGGATTTTTGGTCGGCAGAGTGGTGGCCCATCTCCTTGGGGACATGCCCGACCCCTACGACCCTGGCCAGAAATTTAGGAGTTTTGATTGACCCGACCTTGGGGATGGACCAACAAGTCAGGAGAACTATCTCCACCTGCTGGGGCCTAATAAACATTCTACGGAGGATTAGACATTATCTATCTCCTCAAGACAGAAAACAGATCGTCATGGCAATGATAGGCTCCAGATTGGATTATTGTAATGCCCTTTATTTAGGCATCAACAAGGGCTTGCTAACACGATTACAAATGGTGCAGAATGCTGCGGCCAAGTTTGTATTGGACTTGCCCAAACGGGCTTCTGCTCAGGCTGCCAGAAGGTCCCTGCATTGGCTTCCTATTGAGGCCAGGATCTCTTTTAAGTCCCTGAGTATGACATATGGCGCACTGGCCACAAAAAGGTCTGGAGGCCTAAAGGATCTGTTGGCCCCTTATACACCCTCCAGAAATCTCCGTTCGGCTAATAAATTTCTGCTATCAGTTCCCCGAGTTTGCAAAGCCAAATGGGGTGGCAGAGCTTTTTCATCTTTAGCCCCCAGGCTGTGGAATATGATGCCAGTGGAAATTAAATCTCTCCCTTCCATTCAAGCCTTTAGGAAAGCCCTTAAGACGTGGCTATTTGCCAGGGCCTACCCTTAGCTCTGATCAGCCCTTTTAGGAACTTTTTGGTTAGGCGCCTTGATGCCTTCGGGCTGAGTAGCGCAATTACAAATTCTTTTTCATTCATTCATTCATACCTTGATTTTGCTCGCAAAAAGTGGCACTCATAATACACTGAAATTAAGAAAATGTCTCACGTAGCAATCTGAAACCTTGGTAGCTATGCATTTGTTAATAAGGCGTGGCAGATTGTGTGCCTTTTTGAAAGTCTTTGTTAATTTCAGCGCCCTTCTTGCCTACACACAGTGCTGCAATTAACTTGAATACTTTCGAAAAGGCACTTAATCTACACTGCTCTATCAATAGGTTGACCATACCTCACAGATTTGCCAGGATAGTCCCAGTTTTTCACCACCTGCCCCGGTAGATTTCAGTAAATTTGGCTCATGTCCTGGTTTTTAGAGCGCGTTGACTGAAAACAGTGGGAGGTGCCTTTTTATGTTTTCCAAAGCGGTGATAGTTAGCAGCTGTTATAAAAAATCAATTTAATTAACTGGCATGATACTGGCTTTAAAATCCTTATGTTATCAATGTCTTTACTGCCTCTTCTGTAATTCTATACTGGTGAGCGATGTTATTCTGTGTGCTCCATTTAAGTAAAAATTGTAGCCAGCCCTGCCAAGTAACACGCATCAGGCGTTAGACTAACGCATTTCAGTGTGGTGGTCCGCATCACTGAACTGAAATGCGAAGTCACGCATTTATAAAACCTCCTCCGATGTCAAGCCCAGTGCCAGCTGGTAATTAGAACCACTTACAGAAAGCTGGCAGAGCCCGGTCAGCCCTACTTTAGCAGACTTGGGGGGGTTGGCTCAGCTAGCTTTGGGCTGGCTTGAGGGACTACAATGTAACAACTTCACACGTAGTGGGCTGGTGCCACATTCAGCTTCACTGACCTCACGTCACAAAGCAAGCAAATCATTGTCTGCATGATTTACCCTTGGCCCAATATCCGATAGACTGAGTCTGACTACGCTCCTGGCTATACGCGCCGTACCGCCTTTTCTTTTTTTTGTTCTTTTACGGAGTTTTCTATAGCACAAACTTGACCAAAAGGTATCGGGTATCAGAGAGCTTTGCACAAGTACTAGTTGCGTTACTTGTGGACGCATTCATTTTTTTGTTAGGCATGAGGAGATTAAGTGATTTGCCCTGAATCACAGGATTTTGCCCGTCCTTGCAGAGACTCGAACCTTGTTCCAAAGATTTGAGGTCGACCACCCTTGCCTTTAGGCCAACTCCTCGCCTGCGGTGCGAGAGTGCAGTGTGACAGTCAGTTTACATTTGGCAGTGGGCACCGCGCATTGTTGTGCCGGCCCGGCGGGCCCTAATGTGCCTATGGCCACCCGCGACCCGACCCAGACTGCGGCTGCCGCAGGAGTGGTGCTACTTCATGTTTAGCATGTAGCCTGCACGAGTCGTCACGTCCAGGACCGTGGCATCTGCCCGCAGCCTGGCCCGTGCAGTGGGAGTTGTCGCAGCGGTCTGTGGGCATCTTCAAAAGTCACAGGTGAGACCCCTGGATGCAATTGGCCTTGAGTCAGGTATGTTGATAGTAAACTCTGCCAACCCATATGCATACCAGACATGGTGTTGAAGCGGCCGAAGGACGTGGGCTGTAACGCAGGCTGTGCACACTGAGGACCGTGCTTAAACAATCCCAGCACTGTGGCATTTAAATAAAGAAAGCACACTTATGAATGCTACTTCCTGTACATCCTGCCATGCCAGTGACTTGCCGGCCCTTTGTAGACTGTGCTTGAAACTGTGAAAGTGCGGGGCAGGCCAGGATGGCGATATGAAATAATTTAATTGAAATCTTACCTGTTCATTTCCTCAGTCCCCTGCAGCCTGACAGACAAGTTAATTTTGCTGAATGTTGTTCAGTTGTTGACTGAACAACCGTTCACCACATGCCCTTTTTAAATTGCGTGACAGTTA
This sequence comes from Triturus cristatus, assembly GCF_964204655.1. NCBI lineage: Eukaryota > Metazoa > Chordata > Amphibia > Caudata > Salamandridae > Triturus > Triturus cristatus. The sequence continues at coordinate 1,403,350,661 of NC_140590.1, forward strand.
CAGTGTACTGCAAAAATAACAATTGATGGACAGAATGCAGAACAATGTCATACATTCACCCCAGTACAGAGATCTGGGCCTAAATCCATCCTTTTTTTGCTCACCATGCCATTCCAGTTTGAACCCAGCCATATGCAAATCAGTCTTGACCCTGTGCCACATGGGAACAGTCCAGCCCGAACTGCCAAGCCAGGTCCTCCCTGGACTGGAAACAAGCATCCTAGGACCGGTTTCGGGCTTTCAGCCCTCGTCAGCCAGGATAGCCTGATTCCAGTGGCATGGAGAGCAAGGGACTCACGTCTGAGCATACCCTTCCCACTCGGGGTGACAAATGCAAAAATAACAATTGATGGACAGAATGCAGAACAATGTCATACATTCACCCCAGTACAGAGATCTGGGCCTAAATCCATCGTTTTTTTGCTCACCATGCCATTCCAGTTTGAACCCAGCCATATGCAAATCAGTCTTGACCCTGTGCCACATGGGAACAGTCCAGCCCGAACTGCCAAGCCAGGTCCTCCCTGGACTGGAAACAAGCATCCTAGGACCGGTTTCGGGCTTTCAGCCCTCGTCAGCCAGGATAGCCTGATTCCAGTGGCATGGAGAGCAAGGGACTCACGTCTGAGCATACCCTTCCCACTCGGGGTGACAAATGCAAAAATAACAATTGATGGACAGAATGCAGAACAATGTCATACATTCACCCCAGTACAGAGATCTGGGCCTAAATCCATCGTTTTTTTGCTCACCATGCCATTCCAGTTTGAACCCAGCCATATGCAAATCAGTCTTGACCCTGTGCCACATGGGAACAGTCCAGCCCGAACTGCCAAGCCAGGTCCTCCCTGGACTGGAAACAAGCATCCTAGGACCGGTTTCGGGCTTTCAGCCCTCGTCAGCCAGGATAGCCTGATTCCAGTGGCATGGAGAGCAAGGGACTCACGTCTGAGCATACCCTTCCCACTCGGGGTGACAAATGCAAAAATAACAATTGATGGACAGAATGCAGAACAATGTCATACATTCACCCCAGTACAGAGATCTGGGCCTAAATCCATCGTTTTTTTGCTCACCATGCCATTCCAGTTTGAACCCAGCCATATGCAAATCAGTCTTGACCCTGTGCCACATGGGAACAGTCCAGCCCGAACTGCCAAGCCAGGTCCTCCCTGGACTGGAAACAAGCATCCTAGGACCGGTTTCGGGCTTTCAGCCCTCGTCAGCCAGGATAGCCTGATTCCAGTGGCATGGAGAGCAAGGGACTCACGTCTGAGCATACCCTTCCCACTCGGGGTGACAAATGCAAAAATAACAATTGATGGACAGAATGCAGAACAATGTCATACATTCACCCCAGTACAGAGATCTGGGCCTAAATCCATCGTTTTTTTGCTCACCATGCCATTCCAGTTTGAACCCAGCCATATGCAAATCAGTCTTGACCCTGTGCCACATGGGAACAGTCCAGCCCGAACTGCCAAGCCAGGTCCTCCCTGGACTGGAAACAAGCATCCTAGGACCGGTTTCGGGCTTTCAGCCCTCGTCAGCCAGGATAGCCTGATTCCAGTGGCATGGAGAGCAAGGGACTCACGTCTGAGCATACCCTTCCCACTCGGGGTGACAAATGCAAAAATAACAATTGATGGACAGAATGCAGAACAATGTCATACATTCACCCCAGTACAGAGATCTGGGCCTAAATCCATCGTTTTTTTGCTCACCATGCCATTCCAGTTTGAACCCAGCCATATGCAAATCAGTCTTGACCCTGTGCCACATGGGAACAGTCCAGCCCGAACTGCCAAGCCAGGTCCTCCCTGGACTGGAAACAAGCATCCTAGGACCGGTTTCGGGCTTTCAGCCCTCGTCAGCCAGGATAGCCTGATTCCAGTGGCATGGAGAGCAAGGGACTCACGTCTGAGCATACCCTTCCCACTCGGGGTGACAAATGCAAAAATAACAATTGATGGACAGAATGCAGAACAATGTCATACATTCACCCCAGTACAGAGATCTGGGCCTAAATCCATCGTTTTTTTGCTCACCATGCCATTCCAGTTTGAACCCAGCCATATGCAAATCAGTCTTGACCCTGTGCCACATGGGAACAGTCCAGCCCGAACTGCCAAGCCAGGTCCTCCCTGGACTGGAAACAAGCATCCTAGGACCGGTTTCGGGCTTTCAGCCCTCGTCAGCCAGGATAGCCTGATTCCAGTGGCATGGAGAGCAAGGGACTCACGTCTGAGCATACCCTTCCCACTCGGGGTGACAAATGCAAAAATAACAATTGATGGACAGAATGCAGAACAATGTCATACATTCACCCCAGTACAGAGATCTGGGCCTAAATCCATCGTTTTTTTGCTCACCATGCCATTCCAGTTTGAACCCAGCCATATGCAAATCAGTCTTGACCCTGTGCCACATGGGAACAGTCCAGCCCGAACTGCCAAGCCAGGTCCTCCCTGGACTGGAAACAAGCATCCTAGGACCGGTTTCGGGCTTTCAGCCCTCGTCAGCCAGGATAGCCTGATTCCAGTGGCATGGAGAGCAAGGGACTCACGTCTGAGCATACCCTTCCCACTCGGGGTGACAAATGCAAAAATAACAATTGATGGACAGAATGCAGAACAATGTCATACATTCACCCCAGTACAGAGATCTGGGCCTAAATCCATCGTTTTTTTGCTCACCATGCCATTCCAGTTTGAACCCAGCCATATGCAAATCAGTCTTGACCCTGTGCCACATGGGAACAGTCCAGCCCGAACTGCCAAGCCAGGTCCTCCCTGGACTGGAAACAAGCATCCTAGGACCGGTTTCGGGCTTTCAGCCCTCGTCAGCCAGGATAGCCTGATTCCAGTGGCATGGAGAGCAAGGGACTCACGTCTGAGCATACCCTTCCCACTCGGGGTGACAAATGCAAAAATAACAATTGATGGACAGAATGCAGAACAATGTCATACATTCACCCCAGTACAGAGATCTGGGCCTAAATCCATCGTTTTTTTGCTCACCATGCCATTCCAGTTTGAACCCAGCCATATGCAAATCAGTCTTGACCCTGTGCCACATGGGAACAGTCCAGCCCGAACTGCCAAGCCAGGTCCTCCCTGGACTGGAAACAAGCATCCTAGGACCGGTTTCGGGCTTTCAGCCCTCGTCAGCCAGGATAGCCTGATTCCAGTGGCATGGAGAGCAAGGGACTCACGTCTGAGCATACCCTTCCCACTCGGGGTGACAAATGCAAAAATAACAATTGATGGACAGAATGCAGAACAATGTCATACATTCACCCCAGTACAGAGATCTGGGCCTAAATCCATCGTTTTTTTGCTCACCATGCCATTCCAGTTTGAACCCAGCCATATGCAAATCAGTCTTGACCCTGTGCCACATGGGAACAGTCCAGCCCGAACTGCCAAGCCAGGTCCTCCCTGGACTGGAAACAAGCATCCTAGGACCGGTTTCGGGCTTTCAGCCCTCGTCAGCCAGGATAGCCTGATTCCAGTGGCATGGAGAGCAAGGGACTCACGTCTGAGCATACCCTTCCCACTCGGGGTGACAAATGCAAAAATAACAATTGATGGACAGAATGCAGAACAATGTCATACATTCACCCCAGTACAGAGATCTGGGCCTAAATCCATCGTTTTTTTGCTCACCATGCCATTCCAGTTTGAACCCAGCCATATGCAAATCAGTCTTGACCCTGTGCCACATGGGAACAGTCCAGCCCGAACTGCCAAGCCAGGTCCTCCCTGGACTGGAAACAAGCATCCTAGGACCGGTTTCGGGCTTTCAGCCCTCGTCAGCCAGGATAGCCTGATTCCAGTAGCATGGAGAGCAAGGGACTCACGTCTGAGCATACCCTTCCCACTCGGGGTGACAAATGCAAAAATAACAATTGATGGACAGAATGCAGAACAATGTCATACATTCACCCCAGTACAGAGATCTGGGCCTAAATCCATCGTTTTTTTGCTCACCATGCCATTCCAGTTTGAACCCAGCCATATGCAAATCAGTCTTGACCCTGTGCCACATGGGAACAGTCCAGCCCGAACTGCCAAGCCAGGTCCTCCCTGGACTGGAAACAAGCATCCTAGGACCGGTTTCGGGCTTTCAGCCCTCGTCAGCCAGGATAGCCTGATTCCAGTGGCATGGAGAGCAAGGGACTCACGTCTGAGCATACCCTTCCCACTCGGGGTGACAAATGCAAAAATAACAATTGATGGACAGAATGCAGAACAATGTCATACATTCACCCCAGTACAGAGATCTGGGCCTAAATCCATCGTTTTTTTGCTCACCATGCCATTCCAGTTTGAACCCAGCCATATGCAAATCAGTCTTGACCCTGTGCCACATGGGAACAGTCCAGCCCGAACTGCCAAGCCAGGTCCTCCCTGGACTGGAAACAAGCATCCTAGGACCGGTTTCGGGCTTTCAGCCCTCGTCAGCCAGGATAGCCTGATTCCAGTGGCATGGAGAGCAAGGGACTCACGTCTGAGCATACCCTTCCCACTCGGGGTGACAAATGCAAAAATAACAAATGATGGACAGAATGCAGAACAATGTCATACATTCACCCCAGTACAGAGATCTGGGCCTAAATCCATCGTTTTTTTGCTCACCATGCCATTCCAGTTTGAACCCAGCCATATGCAAATCAGTCTTGACCCTGTGCCACATGGGAACAGTCCAGCCCGAACTGCCAAGCCAGGTCCTCCCTGGACTGGAAACAAGCATCCTAGGACCGGTTTCGGGCTTTCAGCCCTCGTCAGCCAGGATAGCCTGATTCCAGTGGCATGGAGAGCAAGGGACTCACGTCTGAGCATACCCTTCCCACTCGGGGTGACAAACCCAGATCTCTTGACTGGGGGAGAATGTCTGCATTGTCAGCATTCCGTCCATCATTTGTTTGTTGTAACGCTTTTCGCCCTAAGTGGGATGGGTATTCCCAGACGTGGGACCCGTGCTCACTACGCCACTGGAGTCAAGCTATCCTGGCTGATGACGGCTGATAGCCAGAAACCGGTCCTAGGATGCTTGATTCCGGTCCAGGGAAGACATGGCTTGGCAGTTCGGGCTGGACTGTTCCCATGAGGCACAGGGTCAAGACTGATTTGCCTATGGCCATGTCGGAACTGGGGTGGCGTAGTGGGCAAAAGAACGATGGATTTAACCCAGATCTCTTGACTGGGGGAGAATGTCTGCATTGTCAGCATTCCGTCCATCATTTGTTTGTTGTAACGCTTTTCGCCCTAAGTGGGATGGGTATTCCCAGACGTGGGACCCGTGCTCACTACGCCACTGGAGTCAAGCTATCCTGGCTGATGACGGCTGATAGCCAGAAACCGGTCCTAGGATGCTTGATTCCGGTCCAGGGAAGACATGGCTTGGCAGTTCGGGCTGGACTGTTCCCATGAGGCACAGGGTCAAGACTGATTTGCCTATGGCCATGTCTGAACTGGGGTGGCGTAGTGGGCAAAAGAACGATGGATTTAACCCAGATCTCTTGACTGGGGGAGAATGTCTGCATTGTCAGCATTCCGTCCATCATTTGTTTGTTGTAACGCTTTTCGCCCTAAGTGGGATGGGTATTCCCAGACGTGGGACCCGTGCTCACTACGCCACTGGAGTCAAGCTATCCTGGCTGATGACGGCTGATAGCCAGAAACCGGTCCTAGGATGCTTGATTCCGGTCCAGGGAAGACATGGCTTGGCAGTTCGGGCTGGACTGTTCCCATGAGGCACAGGGTCAAGACTGATTTGCCTATGGCCATGTCTGAACTGGGGTGGCGTAGTGGGCAAAAGAACGATGGATTTAACCCAGATCTCTTGACTGGGGGAGAATGTCTGCATTGTCAGCATTCCGTCCATCATTTGTTTGTTGTAACGCTTTTCGCCCTAAGTGGGATGGGTATTCCCAGACGTGGGACCCGTGCTCACTACGCCACTGGAGTCAAGCTATCCTGGCTGATGACGGCTGATAGCCAGAAACCGGTCCTAGGATGCTTGATTCCGGTCCAGGGAAGACATGGCTTGGCAGTTCGGGCTGGACTGTTCCCATGAGGCACAGGGTCAAGACTGATTTGCCTATGGCCATGTCTGAACTTGGGTGGCGTAGTGGGCAAAAGAACGATGGATTTAACCCAGATCTCTTGACTGGGGGAGAATGTCTGCATTGTCAGCATTCCGTCCATCATTTGTTTGTTGTAACGCTTTTCGCCCTAAGTGGGATGGGTATTCCCAGACGTGGGACCCGTGCTCACTACGCCACTGGAGTCAAGCTATCCTGGCTGATGACGGCTGATAGCCAGAAACCGGTCCTAGGATGCTTGATTCCGGTCCAGGGAAGACATGGCTTGGCAGTTCGGGCTGGACTGTTCCCATGAGGCACAGGGTCAAGACTGATTTGCCTATGGCCATGTCTGAACTGGGGTGGCGTAGTGGGCAAAAGAACGATGGATTTAACCCAGATCTCTTGACTGGGGGAGAATGTCTGCATTGTCAGCATTCCGTCCATCATTTGTTTGTAGTTACAGTGTACTGGCACCAGGGTCACCATCACGGCCCGGGTGACAGTGAGCTGAGACTTAGAGCTACCCTGTGCAGTTTACGTTAGGACTCGGATTCAGTGCAGCCCCTAGGACACACAGGCAACACAGACCAAAGGCTGCATGTAATACCCATAACGGAGCACCGTACAATCTGAGGCCAGTCCTGAGAGTCTGCCTCTCTCCTGCAATAATCAGCAAAGCAACGCCAATGTCCATAGCCTCATCTCAACCTGGCCCGAGTCTTGCTTGGAACAGGTGAGCTGAACACTGCGGATGTGAATGGGGTAAAGATGGGCTGCGAAGGAGCAGGTTGGTTCTGGTGTATATGAATGGAGTTAGTTCTAATGGCTGTGTGGTATTTGAATGCACTGGGTGGGGCAGGTTGGTTCATATTGGGAATAGCATTGTAGTGTACTTGAGTAGAACCAGGCTGATTTTTCTCTCAAGTAAGTTTCACTCCTAGTTGTTGAAATGTCACTCATAATTGCATTGCAATCTAAAACCTTGTCTGCTATGTGCTGTCCCTTTTCTGCTTGTATGAAATGTCCCAGTTTCTGGCTTTAAAATTCTGGTCACCCTATCTCTCAACAAACGGCACATAGCAAGCCCAACAGCATGACATGTGCTTTCACAATCTCTAGTATATATTATGGATTGTAAAAGCACATATCGTGCTGTTACGCTTGTTGCATGCCTTTTGTTAATAGAGCGCGGCAGATTGCATGCCTTTTTGAGAGTGTTCACATTAATTGCAGCTCCCGACATGCTTACACTCTGGGCTGCATTTAACATAAAAACTTAAAAAAAGGTACACAAACTGCTGCGCTCTGTTAAGAAAAAGCACTCAGCAAGCCCAACAGCACCATGTGTGCTTTCACAATCACTAATACATATTAGTGATTGTGAAAGCACACGTTGTGCTATTAGGTGCTGTTAGGCTTGTTGCATGCCTTTTCATTGCTGTCAAGGTCTCAGATTGCTTATGTGTGACATATTCATAATTTCAGTGTAATTATGAGTGACATTTAATGACTCGAGTGACACTTTCTGGAGAGCAAATCAATGAGGACGAGTGAAACACAAAAATATAAAAAGAATTGCACTAATTTGAGCAACTAGAAACTATAAGAAGATCCTAAAACTGCTGGAAAGCACCAGAAATGGAAGGGCACTAACCTAGTAAAAAGACGTAGCTCACAACTAATCCTTATAAAATACAGTTTTGCAAATATGCATGGTTCGTGTTCTGCATGAAACAAGTCCTGGTCTCAGTTTTGAAATTTAAATTAAGAAAAGCATGTCTCATTAAGTGTGACTGGAATTGCTGGCCTAATGGGTTGAAGCACATGTTGCAAAGAATAAGATTAACTTCAGAGTGCAGAGCCTGTAGTGTAGACTGAGTGTGCATGAATGACGAGCGTTATTACAAGTGACACGGCTGTTCGTGATATCGAGCGGAGGAAGTACAGAAACACGCCTTTGCTCCAAACGGCCTGCTTTGCGTGCAATGGACAGCAAGCATTTTTGGCATTAGGAAATCTTAAACACACAAAATCAAACAACAAAAACACGCGCTTCACTTATTTTATAGCGGAAAACCATATCCCCTGAATATTTAGTGTCCAGCGGGTATGGTCTACTCAGTCTGTTACAGTTAAAGGAAACCCGACGGTGGGCCAGTAACTGTTTGACCACCGATTTCCACCTAGTTAACAAGGTTATTTAAAAAGCGCTCCAAAACGAGTGTTGCCTAACAACAAATTGATTACTCAGTCAGTGAAAAACTGGTTCTGGAGGCCGAGAGTAACCGTACACAGTGTAATAACAGGGCTTTCCAGGTACTGCCAGTACAGTCAGCTAAGCTCAGACCAGTCCGCTGTTATACGTAACTTGCAGGCTCAGCCTTGTAGCTAAAGGTTAATGGATTATTAATGTTCTATTAAAATCAACATCATGTTAGTAGTAGTCATGAATTCTATCTGGGTGGCCGACGACTGTGGTCTCTTCTTGCAGCACGGCATGGCACCGTCGCCTTCAGATCTTTTCCATTTCCTTCTTGCGATGGGGGGGGATGTGCCTGTCCTTGGCCGTTCCCCTTCTTATCCCCCCACTCGCCAACTTGGCCGCCCCCTGATTGGGTGGGGGCTTCCCCTTGTTCCGGGGGCCAATCCTGACCCCCGCCAGCATGTTAATGGGGGTGGTGGGGCGGACCCTCGCCTCCAGAGGGCATTCTACCCGGGCCCCCATTTGGTCCGGCTTGGCGGCTTGGCCTCCCTGGCCCAGGCCTCGATCCGATCATACCTCTGCAGCGATGATCCATGCCACTGATTGGATTATCACTGCCCTGGGACAGGAGTGCAGGGCGGGAGGGGTCGGGGAGCCTGAGGGAGCTGGGCACTTCCCTTAGGGGCTAGAAGGGGTGTTTAGTGTCACCAGAGTCCCATGCCAGTAGAGACTGCACCACGCCACCTGTATGTGTGAAGTGCACTAACTGTGTTCAGTAACACACTTTAGCGCACATCTCCTGCACGTCACATGCCCATCCATGTTGGAGGACACTTCAGCCACCCACTCTTCCTGTGCTCGCGCCCTTAAGCGGACTGCGTGGGCATTTTACAAGTCTATATATAAACTGGGAAGTGCCGGCACTTGATCACCACTTACGGTGGAGTGACCGCTCACCTGTCCTTACACCCCTCCTATGAGGCAGCCCCTCTGCCTCCACCCCCTACGAGGCAAGTCTGGAGCTGAGCTCTCAAGGGTAATGGGGAAAATAGCCATGCACCCCTTGGGGAAACATTATGACACCTGAAAACAACCAGGAAACTCAAATCCTTATTTGCTATGGTGACATACCAGTTGTGGAAGGCGCTATACAAGTATATGCAGATAACATACACTAAGGGCGCTTTCTGTGAACTACCAGGACCCCATGATTATACAGGCAAGTTGTGTGGTAGGATCACTGTACTTTCATCGAACATGGCCAGGAGGACAGCTAGGTCGGTCCACCCATGAGCTCTCTCTTTGACCTCCCCCGTCCCTGCCAGCGAATTAGCACTACTGTGTGACTTCAGGTGTTTACGATCCTACACAGCGGGGTGAAGCCTGGCATGTGGAGCTCAAGGCGGCGGGGGGGCGAACAATGCAATACTCCCATAGGGGTCAGAGGGTCCCTAACCCAGGTGGGGGAGGGGCACATTCAGCTCCAGTCAAGTAATATCTCTGTGAGGCTTTTGTTAATAGAGCACAGCAAATTGTGTGCCTTTTTTAGTGTGTTCATGTTAATTGCAGCTCCCGACATGCTTACACATGGAGCTGCATTTAGCATGAAAACTTTCAAAAAGGCACGCAAACTGCAGCGCTCTGTTAAGAAAAGGCACACAGCAAGCCCAACAGCACTGTGTGTGCTTTCACACTCACTAATGTATGTTAATGATTGTGAAAGCACACGTTGAGCTTTTGGGCTTGCTGCATGACTTTTCTTAAGACAGCGCAGAGGGGTGCAGATTGTCTGCTTTCCTTCAAGTATTCATATTATTCGCAGCGCCCATCATGCTTCGACACATCTGTGATTAACATGAATACTTGTCTCTCCTGGTGTGTGCGCGCTTCAAAGAGGACAGTACGCGCCCAGATTCACATAGGTGCGGGCGCGCGCATGGCGCAGCTTAAAGGGAACAGTGCTTGCATCCCCAGGCTACAACCCAGATTCCTCTTGCTGCACTATCGGCACATCAATGTCCTCTAAGACAGGCACTTCATCTGCACTAAGAGTGGCTTTATCATCCGATGATTCCTCGTGGACAGAAAACTCACTGCCAGAATCTTCCACTGCCTCCTCTCCCTCAGATGCAGAGTCAGTCTCTGAACCATGGTCAGAGGAAGACTCAGAAAGCATACCAACAACTTGCTGAACAGTAATCCTGCGGCTAGCCATAATCCTTACAAAGTAAGGAGACTTCACACAACCAACACTGTGCAAAATAAGTAATAAAGTGCAGCTTTATCACAAAGATCTATATACTCAAAAACAATATGACTCACTTGTCAAAGGTAGTTACACTCACCAGCAACTACTCTGTGGAGACACAGCAAAAAGCAACAATATCCAAATAGAAAGAAAAAAAACCAATTACTCACAAAATAAGAAAATACACATCGAGCACAATTGCAAAAAGATTTTGACACTCAAAAAACAGAAGCCAAACATACTGCTATTATTACACCATTTGCAAAAAACACATTCAATCAGGGAAATAAAACTCAATTAGAGTAAATAGTACAAAAAATTCTCTTACCAAACACAAGCAACTACACAAACTGCAGAACCACCAGTAAAGCAACCTGGAACAGCCTAAAGAGTAAACGTCTTGAACTAGAATAAAACGGAGAAATAAAACATTAAAGTTGCAATTCACAGGAAATAAAGCAATTAACATTATAACACGCTATGTCACTACCCAACTGGTCAATCTGCCAGATGGGCCTTCAAACAGGGCAGAGAAAAATGAGTGGTGATCTTGCCCAAGGAATCGGGTGGGGTTTTCTGCCAGGCCAATCTGTCCCCAGGTGGTGTAGAAAACAGCTGACAGAAATTTGCCCCCTTGCAAAAGAAATAGATCCCTGGTGCCTAGTAGGGTTTTCTGCTTCCCGCCTAGAGGCAGAAAGGCCAAAAAAAAAAGGGGCAGACCTGTCCCCAGTGGGCAAAAAATACATAAACATAATTTAACCCCATTGGAAGCGACCCTTGGCCAAGGGGTCGCTACCATCTTCGATAAAAAATAATCCCTGGTGCCTAGTGGGGAGTGCCAATCTGCCCTGCGGGGGGCATAAAAAGCATAAACAAACAATCACCCCCTTGGAAGCAACCCTTGCCCAAGGGGTCGCTTCCAGTATACAAAAAACGAAATCCCTGGTGGCTAGTGGGGTTTTCTGCCCCCCTTGGGGCAGAAAGACCAAACACAAGCTGATCTTCCCAAAGGGAGGCAGAGAAAACAAACTTAATTTGCTCCCTTGAAAGCGACCCTTGCCCACAGCGTCGCTTCCAGTACACAAAAAACAAAATCCCTGGTGCCTAGTGGAGATTTCTGCCCCCCACTCCTGGGAGGCACAAAAGCCAAAAAACGGTCTGAACTTCCCCCGGGGTGGGGGCAGAAAAAACATGCGCAATAAATCGCCCCCTTGGATCGACCCTTGCCCAAGGGGTCGCTTCCAACACACAAACAAAGAAAATCCCTGGTGGCTAGTGGGGGGAGAAAGGCCCATAAAACTGGCCGATCTGCCCCCAGTGGGGCAGAAAAAACATGCACAATAAATCGCCCCCTTGGAAACTACCCTTGCCCAAGGGTTCGCTTCCAATAAACAAAAATGAAAATCCTTGGTGGCTAGTGGAGTTGGCCAAAAAAATGGGCGACCCCCTTGGAAGCGACCTTTGCCCAAGGGGTCGCTTCCATAACAATAAAAGAAATCCCTGGTGTCTAGTGGGTGCATTTCTGCTGCACAATTGCGGCACTGTGCGTGATCGTGAAGCAGAAATGCCCTGAAAAGAGACATCAGGGGTGGGGAAAAACTCTTCCCTCTTCCCCGATTCCTGAATACACAGGGAAAACCCCCTGGAACACAAATCACCTTACTGGTTCCTCTGGATGCCTGTAAGCAAATGGCGTTCGGGGCTTCCTGATGATGGCGTGCGCTGATGTCATGGGATTGCTACGGGGGTTCGGGGGTGGCAGCGGAGACACTTTCTCTGCCATCCCCCTTTGTGGATAGTTGATAGGCTGCCCATGGGGAGAGCGCCAGCTCTTCCCCCATGGGTGGGTGCCATGACGAAGCGGTTCCGTCATGAGCACACGCCCCCCGTGGCTCATGACGGAACCGCTCCATCATGAGCATGAAAGGGGTTAAGGCAATACCTTCCATGCACAACATGGTTGTGCTGTCTGAATCAGGAATGGGTTTGCGCTATCCAGAAGTATCTGAGTGGAACAGCATATAGGTGCCATCCCTGTACACTGATGTCAGTTCCTTTCATTTCTCACCCTTTAAAGTGGTTTCGGGGCTCAGCGCTCAACTTTGTCTGTTTCAAGATGATTCCAAAACAACAAGGCCGTGTGCCCTGGAAGAAAAATGTTATTTTTTTCCTTGTCTGGAAATCCAGCAAGATGGATAATTAGATACTGCAGATCATTTAAAGACGGTAAACTTTAATTTAATCCTCTCATGTATTCCTCATCTCAACTCCGGTTTTGACAGTCCACACTACATCCTCATGCAGGAGGTCCATCTACTAGCTGAGGTTGCCATCAAGAGACAATAACCAGCAAGTGGAGTTACTCATCCTACTACTTCATGCCCGTTAAGATTGGAGGACTCTGGCCCAGCTTAGACCGCCAGCCTCTGAGTTCGTACTCATGAAAAGACAAATTAAAATGCTGACTGGCTTATGTTATTTCTTCTACGGATTTAGGTTACTGATTAGTTTCATTGGGCTTTCAGGATGCATATTTTGATACATCTGTCATGTAACTCTCATGTTGTCAGTGGTTCACTGTGGGGCCTGGATGCTTCCAATTTGCCGTTCTAATATTCAGCCTCTCCTTGGCCCCTCGTGCGTTCATAAAGGAGATGGTGGCATTCACAGTTCCTCTCTGCAGTTCAGGGATGCATCACTTCCCTTACCTTGATGACTGGTTGCTCAAGGCAGGCTTTCCGCAGTCAGTCTCAGACCACCTCCAGACATCAGGTGGCCTTCCGTCATCCCTGGGCTTTTCTGTCAATGCATAAAAGTTCTACTTGTTGCCCATAAACAGGATTCACTTTATAGGACCTATCCTGGACACAGTGCCATTCTAGGCCTTTCAGCTGCTGCGGCAATTCAAGAATATTGAGGACATGACGAGGCTTTTTTTGGGCTGAATACTGTCTTGATTCTTGGACTCTTAACCACATGCCCGTTCTTTGTGCCCAGCAGTTGAACTTTCAGGTGGCTCATCATCATCAAGGCAGCCTGTCCAGCACAATCTGTATCTCAGAGGAGATGACCCAGGACCTTCAGTGGTAGCAAGTACGTCAGTCCGCTCTCCCCACCCAGAAGTCAGTGTGATAGGTACATTCTCTCTGGGTTGGGGGTCACATCGGAGAGGTGGAAACCATGTCTTTAGTTTCCCCACATAGCATCAGCTCCATATCAGTCTGTTAGATTCAATCCATTGGCTGGCCCGAAGGCCTTCCTCTACTGACCATCAAAAGAAGACTGGTGCAGGTCATCACAGACCTCACTAGTGCCATAAGGTACTGCAACAACCAGGGAATATTGGGGCATTGGACCCTGTGCCAGCAAGGCATGCTCCTTTGGAGGTGCCTGGATCAGAGGGAATTTTTTCTGGTGACCAATCATCACCTTGTAGGGTCTCAGAATGTCTCACTGGCTGAACTGAGCATACGTTGACTGGCAGATCTCAGCTGCAGATGGAATCTTTTTCCAGGTATGGTTCAAGAGACATTCAACCAGTAGGGTGTGCACTGACCGGATCTTTCCTAATCACCACAGAGAAGCAGCATTGTGGGACCTTCTGTGTGTTAAAGTCTCCACCAGAACTTTAGGAGACTGATTTCGTCTGCAATTGAACACAGGTAGGCTATTGTGTATCTGATGGAGACATCTACCCGCAGATTCCTTACCTTTTCAATTTCCCAGGCGTCAGACTAGATCCGGAAGATTTTTCACTGAGCAATACCCTTGTGTCCCGGTAGGTGGTGGCTGTCTGCTCAGCATAACGTTGTCTGTGCCAGAAATGGCATCTGCATCACCTAACGAGATGCCATCTCAGCACTCTGATGTCAGTACTTTTCTTCCATGCCAGTCAAGTGCTAATTTGTGAAGAGCGCTATGCTCTGTCACTTTTTGACAACATTTTTGATCTTTTGTTGACCCCTTTTTTGTGTGTAGGATGTCCTCTAAGAAGACTTCGGGGCTCCAGCTGTGTGGGACCTGTCACTGTACCATGTTGGTGACAGACCTCCAATTGGTCTGCCTATGGTGTCTGCAGTGCGACCACATCTCCAAGTTGTACTCTCACTGTCGTGCCATGGCACCGAATGCTTTGAGGGAGTGGTCCCTCAAGCTACTCATGGCTCAGCAGTTGATGCCATACGCAACTCTTTGGGGATAACGGTCCCAGAGAGGAAGGCCCCGACACTGCTCCATGAGTCTCAAGTCATCTTTTTCTCACTCAAAATCATCGAGACACTGAGGTAAGAGGCGCAAAAAACACAAGAATTCTAAGCGTGCTTTGACTCCTCCCTTTCTGTTAGCCAACGTGAGAGTGGAACATCAGCGTTCAAGGCCTCGTTCTCCGGAGCCTGCATCTGGACCGACTCCAAGCCTCCCTGCTTTTCCAGGAGCTCGAGCGACCCCGCTCAAAACAAGGATGTCTATTAGTCCATGTGCCTCATTTTTGAATGGCCTGACCCCTCCGGTGTGCCTTCAGGCCCTGTGGGGCCATTGGTTTCGAACTGGTGCCTCTGGCCCCCATGTCGATGGCCCCTCATGGATCCGGAGATGGATCCCGACCGGCGCACGTCACACTACTGTGACCTTCCCTGACACCGGTCCCGATGCTCCAGGCGGAGACGGCACAAGCCTTATTCTGATTCCTGATGACATGAAGTCGGAGGCGCGTCAACTGACGCCAATTCTGGTGCCGACTGAACCAACGGATCATTTCGCGAGCCTTAATCTGAATGGCTGGAATTTGGAAAAGAATGGGAAGGGTCACTGGGCCCATTAGAAGACCAGCCTTATGAACAGGAGATTGACTGGTATGAGGAATTGGGTGAAGCCAGCGGACTGAATACCTCTCCAGATACTGTCATGCTTTCTCCCTCCCACTGTGGCTACGGAGAAGGGAGCATCTTAGACAATGGTGGTGCGAAGGGTGGCTGAGGTCCTTGACCTCCAGGTATCCTCGGTGTGGTCAAGACTAGCATCTTGACAGAGGTGCTACAGCTGGGAGCTTCTTCTTCGGAACACTTGCTCTCTTTTAATTAAGCCCTCCCAGACATCCTTCTGTGAACATGGGGCTCCTGTGAACAGGATGATCGTCCACCACCACAGTCTTGTCCTGGCGACCCAAACTTCCTCACTACCCATCCCACCCCAGAGAGCTTGGTAGTCCAAGCCTCTATCTCCCATGGCGTGTTCCCTGCATCTCCAAAGGACAAGGAATCCAAGAGGCTGGACAGTTGGGGCAAGAAATGTTTTTCTTCAGCTAGCCTTGTACTGCGGTCGTTGAACACGGCATTCTTTTTGGGCCGTTATTCCCACTATCTGTGAAAAATAGTTGAACAAGTGCTGCCACAGGTCCCGGAGAAGTCCAGGGTCATCTTCTCCCAATCTGTAACAGACAGGAGAGATGCAGCAAAGTTTGCAAATCGATGCGGCTTAGACACGACTGACTTGGTGATTTCTACGACGGTAGCTGTTAGACGTCACACCTGGCTGTGAATATCTGACTATTCAGGGGATGTCCAGGCTTCACTCATGAAAATGCCCTTTGATGGCACCATCTCTTCGGAGAGAAGGCAGATATGTCACTGGAGTGCTTTAAGGACTCATGAGCTATGGTCAAGTACTTGGGCCTCTCAGCTGCCTTCTGTCCCCAGTATGCCTTTCACTCCTTTCGTGTCTACGGAAGGGGCTTTCAACCGCACCATCCCTACCTGAGCCACTCGGTTGCTCATGTTCCACAACCCCTGTGTGGACAAGGGGGCAGTTTGCTCCGATCCAGTGGGTTGGGTAGCCAGAGGTCCGGTCAGCCACCGCCCCCCTCCCAGCTTCAACCTCCAAACCCTCCTAGTCTTGCCCTTCGAGAACATGGGTGTCCAGTTGATGGCAGGATTCACCATCACCTACGCCACTCACAACACATTACTTTGGACAGGTTGGTTCTCTAGATTATCCAAAGGGGCTACTCACTCCCCTTCAAGACACTATCCACATACCTCCACCTTTCGACCGGGGGACTGAGGACCATCTAATTTTGCTCCTGGAGGAAGTCATTGCTCTCTTGGCCAAGCAAGCCATAGAGAGGTTTCCAACACCAGAGGGAGGTAGGCTGTGCTTGCTATTCCTGCTACTTTCCGGTCCCGGAAAAAGGACAAGGGCCTTCCTATCCTGGGTCTCAACTCATTTCAAGATGCTCACATTGACTCAGGTCTTTTCTGCCCTGGACCCAGGAGACTGGATGGTAGCGTTGGACTTGTTGGACGCATATTTTCACATCCCTGTCCTGCCTGCTCACAGGCATAACCTGTGATTCAGTGTGCCACAACCACTTTCAGGTCAAGGTGCTCCCTTTTGGCCTCACCAGCGCCCCTCGGGTGTTCACTGAGGTGATGGTGTTGGTCGCAGCTCATCTGCAGAGATCAGGGGTGCCAGTCTTACCCTGTCTCAACGACTGGCGGCTGAAGGCAGGCTCCTTCAGACTGTCGTGTCCCACCTCCAGGCTACGTCGGACCTCCTGCATTCGCTGGGGTTTAGTATGAATGTGGCTAAGTCACACCTGACTCCCTCTCAGAGGCTCCCTTTCATTGGAGCTGTTCTGGACACAGTGCTGTTTTGGGACTATCCTCCCAAGCGGTGAGTCTAAGATATTCAGGCTATGATACCAATGTTGCAGCCTCTATCCTGGATTTCGGTGAGAATAAGACTGAAGCTGCTGAGCCTCATGGCCTCGTGCATCCTGCTAGTGAGACATGCCACATGGTATATGCAAATCCAAAGGGGATGATGGACGGAGTGTTGAACATTGCAAGCACTCACCCCCAGCCAACTGATCTCGGTTTAATCCATCATCATTCTTTAGCTCACTCCGCCACCCCAGTTCAGAGATGGCCATATGCAAATCAGTCTGACCCTGTGCCTCATGGGTACAGTCCAGCCCGAACTGCCAAGCCATGCCTTCCCTGGACTGGAAACAAGCATCCTGGGACCGGTTTTGGGTTCATAACCCTAATCAGCCAGGCTATCTTGAATCCAGTGGCAAAGTGAGCAAGGGACCCACGTCTGGGCATACCCTGCCAACTTAGGGAGAACAAAGCAAAACCAAAGGGGATGATGGACGCAGAACACCCGGAATTGCTTGTTCCGCCCGTTCGCGATGCTTTTTTCCTGTTCGCGAATGCTGTTTGCGTGCTCGGGGGGAAATATCTTGCGAACACGCATTTTGAAAGCACAAACAAGCAAAAAATTCCACGAAGCAGCAGATCGCAGAACTTTTGCCAATTTCACGTTCTCCGCAGAACGCAAAATTACCCATATTCCGCAAATTCTGCAAGCGGAATGGAATTTACCGCCAAGGCCTAATGATGAGTCTGTTTTATTCCTTCCTGAAGGGGCCAACACAATGCAACTTTGTAATACAAAGTAGCAGCAAAATATACTTTTCTAAGATTATTCTGCTTGAGGTTTGGGGCCACATGTATATACCTTTTTTAAGGTCGCAAATGTCCCGAGTCTGTGAATCGGGCCGGCGGTAACCTTTTACCGATTTGCAAAATGAGTTAGCGATTTGCTATTAGAAAGGGAGTGTTTAGGGTGTCCCTTCCTAATATCGTATCGCATTGGTATGTAGGAATGTTTTGTGACCGAAATGCAGCTGCAAAACATTTGCATTTTACCACCTACTTCAAGTAGGTGGTAACCCATTCACAAATGAGAAGGGGTGCCCAAGGGACCCCTTCCCCTTTGTGAAAGTATGCAAAAACATTTTTAGGTCGAGCCTGGGCAGCACATGCACTGCTCTGCGAGGCATGCTGTAATGAAGTATGGCCTTGAAGCCCTGCCCACTCTCCACCCGTATTTGCCATTGGCTTGTGTCATTGTCCTTCGTAAATGCTGGCTTCTGATTTGTTAACAGGCTTGTTTGTCCCTCCTTGTTATCGCCTTGGCTCTAATTTTTAACCTCCCATGAGGACTGGCCCTATTACTTCTGTTGTTACACAGTCTGCAAGCACTATTTTCTTTAATGAGTTTCTCCTACTGTAGGCACAACATGCTTTCCTGCAACATTCAGCGTGCCATGCGGGCTTTCACTTTTCAAGCAGCCTGGGACAATGGCGGCCACTTCTTTGAAATCAAATAGGTCTTGTATTTACAAGAGTTTTAGGTATTGGCATTGTAAATGACAATGCCTTTAATTTAGGTGTTAATTATCTAAACAGGGAAATATAGGACATTGTAATTTACAATGCCAGTAGCTTAAACTCTCAAATATACGAGACCTATTGCATTGCAAATGTTTGTTTAAGAGCAGGCAGTGGTCCCACACACCTCTGACAACTCTTAAAAAATGAAAAGAAAATGTTTCATTTTTTTTTCTATACCCAACCAGTTTTCCTTTAAGGAAAACGGGCTGCATTTAAAAAGATTGCTTTATTTAAAAGCAATCACGGACATATTGGTATGCTGACCCCAGCAGGCCAACATCCCTGTGATTTTTAGCGATTCCTAGGGGGTCGCAAATTGCGACCTACCTCATTAATTTAAATGAGGTACGTCAATTTGCGACTCCCTAGGAATCGCTATATATAACTCTTGGAGTTTCATACATTTGTAAAAGAGTTTTATACATTTGTAATAACGATTACCTAATTGCGATTAGCACAAAATCACAATTAGGTAATCACTATTACAAATGTTAATACATGTGGCCCTTGTTATTTATGGACTGAAAAATGTTGATTTCTTCTTTGGTTTCCCCCAATTGTGTATGCTTGACTTAAAAGTGCAGATTTTAGACTCATGTTTTCGGTATGATCTAATTATGTTTTACATTGTAGGGAATCTGAGAATATTAAAATCCTGTTTGACTTTTTGACAGTGTTTCATTCTTTCACTGATTGATAAAATAGCTGGGTCATAAGAACTTTGGCCAAGGTATACTATACCATTTACTCACATACACAGAATGGTTAAAACTCTTTAAAACATCAACTCCCTTTTCTAACAAGTCAGCATTGTTAGCAGGTCACCTGCAAAACACCCCAGGTTTTAGGCATTCAGTGCAAGGTGAGAGGCAGGTACCTGTGAAAAGAGTGTTACCATTCATATGGGATAGAAACACAAGACTTTCCTCATTCCTACAAAATTCACAGCTGCAAGCTATCCTTTAGTTATTTGTGATACCTTCAGGTATTCCTGGCCTTTTACCCTACTGCACTTTACTGCTGGGGTCTTTGAACCCTGAGTTACAATGTTACAATGTTAACAGCAATATTTCAAGTGCCAGAATACAATCTAATGTCTGGTAAACAGCCAGGACCGACAAAGTGAGACATTTGCCATGGGGATACCTGGCAGCTATGAATGTCCACTTAACAGCAGTATGTCCTTAACTTAGTCAGGTAGAGTGCAGAGGTGAGCATGCTTAAAGCATCAAGTTTCAAGTGCCTTGGAATGCAAGGCTACAAATTAATCTGGTAATCAACATTTCAAAGGTTTCACAAGGTACTATGCTGTTGCAGTGTTGATTACCCCTACAATATGATAATATTCATTGAGGAGTAGGTGAAAGACCTCCAACTGTGTCCAGGAACTTGTTTATTAAAACATTTGAATATAGCACGCTTACTGTTTAATCCACTAATAGACATGTAAACAAGAGCCCTGACAGAGTATGTGAGATAATGAGATTTGAGAGAGAATATGTCGTGAGAGTGCAATACACAGACTTCCTAAGCTTTAAACAGTCTAACATATTTCCATTGGACACACTTCCAATGGTAAGTCATTAAATACCCGGAATTACTTTCCCTTAAAATTTTATATGTACTTTATAAGAATCACTGCAAACAAATATTTTGTAGACACTGGAAAGATTTTTTGTCTATTTTGGAGGTTAACACAACAAGATGATGGATGGAGTGATGAAACGTTTCCAACACTCACCCCCAGTCAAGAGATCTTGGTTAAATCCATTGTTCTTTTGATCACCATGCCACCCCAGTTTGGAACCAGCCATATGCAAATCACTCTTGACCCTGCTCTTCATGGGAACAGTCCAGCCCGAACTGCCAGGCCAGGTCCTCTCTGGACCAGAAACAAGCATCCTATCTCCGGTTAAGGGGCATCACACCTGCTAGCTTGAATCCAGCCGTATAGCGAGCAAGGGACTCACGCCTGGGCAAACCCTTGGGCAATTAGGGCGAACAAAGCAACATAACAAAATGATGGACGGAGTGCTGAAAATTTTCAAACACTCACCCCCGTCAGGAGATCTGGGTTAAATCCATCATTATCTGTTTGCTCACCATGCCATCCCAGTTTGGATCCAGCGATTTGCAAATCTTCTTGATCCCACTCCTCAGTGGAACAATTCAGCCCGAATCTTCCAGGCCAGGTCCTCTCTGGACCAGAAACAAGCATCGTGGGACTGGTTTGGGGCATCACCCCTCACCAGCCAAGCTAGCTTGAATCCAGAGGCACACCGAGCAAGGCACCCACATTTGGCCATACCCTTGGCCACTTAGCGACAACAAAGCAAACAAAAGATGATGGACGGAGGGCTGAAACTAAGTCCAAATTGGGGTGGCGTAGTGAGCAAAAGAGCGATGGATTTAATTCAGATCTCTTGAGTGGAGGTGAATGTTTGATTCGTTCAGCATTCCTTCCATCATTTGTTGCTGAAGCACTTTTCTCCCTAAGTGGAATGGGTATGTCCAGATGTGGGTCCCTTGCTCGCTGTGCCACTGGTTTCAAGCTAGACTGGCTGATGAGGGGTGTTACCCCGAGACCGGTTCCAGGATGCTTGTATCCGGTCCAGGGATGACCTGGTTTGGCAGTTCGGGCTGGACTGTTTCCATGAGGAACAATGTCAAGACTGGTTTACACATGGCTGGGTCCAAACTGGGGTGGCATAGTGAGCAAAATAATGATGGGTGTAACCGAGATCTCTTGACTGGAAGTAAATGTTTGATTCGTTCACCATTCTGTCCATCATTTGTTGCTGTAGCACTATTTTGGGGGTTAGGCAGATAAACACCAATGAGCACTGATTTCAAAAGGTTTGGAAAACATCGAGAAAACTCTACTGAAATCCCCAAAAACCTAAACACTGAAAGCAGGACAGGAATGTGTTCCCACTACCTGGATAGGAGTAGGAAAGTGTGTTACCTTTAAACTCTTGAATCTGAGAATTTGGCCTCAGATCTGGCTATTGATTCTGGCAGGGCTTTCCGTATCAGCAGCAGGACAGGGTACTGCACCTAAATCTCCTCAACATATACCTCCATGTATGGATATTGACAGCAGCTAAGCAATTTTATTTTCCCTTCAGAGGCAGTGAATATATGTTTGGCAGTCAGATGCTCCTCTTCCAATTCCATGTATTAAGGATGCTGGTAGAATGTTGTGGCCTGGTGTATAGTCCTTCTGCTTGACCCGTTACAGTCAAAATGATCAGACGTTTTATTTGTTAGCTTAAGATGGCTTTGTGGTGGGTACATTTCGGCCTTTTTTATGTTTGCCAGATAAGCCTTCCCTCTTTAAGTCACCTGTTGTGACGCATTTTCTTAACATGTTTTCACAGAAAGTTAATTATGCCTCAGTGGGACTTTAAATTGGTCCTCATGTTTCTCATGTGCATGCTTTTCGAGCCCATGCATAATTGTACCTGTCCGCTCTTGACTGTCTTCCTTATCACAATCACTTGTGTGCACTGTCTCAATAAGATGTAGATGCTGCCAGTGCCACCTCAATATGTTTTTTTTCTTATAGAGACTTATAACTGCAGATTCCTTACCATGTGCATTTCCCCAGACAGGATGGGAAACTTTTTCCAGCAATCTCCCCATGTGCCAGCAGGTGGCGTGCTACACCAAGTCGGATCTGTCCAGCGCTATGTCGGAACCCCCATGCCTGCGCCACCTCTGCAAGCTGGCCTCAGTTCCTTTCTGTCCAGGCCTACTGATGGGGATCCAGAGCTTCTCAAATTCTGTCATCTTGGCAGACTTTTCCCCTCAAATTTCAACAGCGTGAATACATGTGATGTAGCGCTTAAAAGTTTGAAAATTGTAGGGGTGCGTTATATTCACTGTTAGTTGGCACCCGCATATAATCAAATGTGTACTCAGGTATTTTGTGTGCAATGTATTACGAATTGTATAACCTATATCGATTTTAATAGAAGTGTTAGCTATGTACAAGCATCTTATGTATATATTGAAGCAATGCATAGAGCTTAGTCCTTTTTAGAACAATGTGGTGTTAGAAATGTGTAACTTAGACTTCGTGTCTGTGGACTGTTTAGTTTGACCACACATGAAAGAAAGACGTAAATGTCAATACTGTGATTTAAACCTGCTTGTGTAACCGAAGTAGTGGCCAGAATTCGCATATATCGTTGAGGCGAAAGGCCTGGTATTTTCTTATGTTAGCCAAGGGCAATAGGCCAAAAAGGATTTATTCCAGTAGAGGTTTTAGGCTGTAGTAAATTGCAACTTAAAAGATGTGAAGAATGTCTGCTTTGCATGATCTCACCCCAGGTGCAAGGACAGTTGCTCGTTAGTAGAGAAGCTCTTTGTTCATAAATTGACTTATGTAGTAAAAGCCAGACATGGGAGTGTATTGGAATGTGCCAATCGTAACTCCTAGTGCGGATGGCGTCTGGGACTCAAGGCCAAGCGATGGACGATGGAACTGGACAGCGCTCTGTGGAAATTTACTGAAAGACGACCCCGCAGAAGAGGAGGCGCAAAGGGCGTGTTCTGGGATTTGGGGTTCTGTATTAGGGACAGCGCCCCGAGGGTGGAGGCAGATCAGAGCAGCCCAGAGCAGAGGAAGGCTAGGCGAAGGGATAGAGGGGGCAACTTAGACCAAAGCTCTCTAAGTGAAGTCTTCTTATGAAGTTTCACTCTGACACCTTTTATTCGATGAGGGTCTCAAGGGATTGCTAAGTAGGGATGTCATCTAGTGCAGAGTAGGGACAGAGATGGTATGGTTCAGTGTCCCTAGTATCGACATTTGCTTGGTGGTGTTCTACCTCATGCTTTTAGAGATTGTACTTTTAGTTATCCGTATGCGGATTCTCCGTAGAGTAGCTTTTGTGTTAGTGCCTATGTACTTGTTGTGCCTCGTACTGAGGACTTTGTATCTGCAAATCTTCATGCTGATAATAAAAACCAGAGAGCCAAGAGATTAAGTCTCGAGTCCCTGATTATGGCAAATTGCGGACAGTAATTTTGATAATTGTGTCTTTCCCTCCACGCTATTGGGCAAGTAAAAAGTTCCATCTGACCAGAGTGGGTTCCAGTAGATAATTGCGAGATACTAAAATGGGCCGGAGCAGTTGGTAGCAAACGAGGATGGTTTCTTACTGATAGCGAGGGAAGATTAGATAAGGATAAGTGACCCTTGAGGCCCAAGAGACGATAAGTGATGCTGAATCACCAGATGGCGAGCAGCAGACGGCAGCAGATGAGCATCGACGGCGAGTAGCGGTGCGGCAGAAAGCAGCAGTTCCAGGAGTGAGTATGAAAATGAGATGTTGTAGATTGCGGTGTTGATTTGTTGTGTGATGTCTTGCGGAGTTGTTGTGTATGTCGTGTGATTGTGAGATCAGGCTGTGAGCGCGCGCAGCCCGGGAATTGTGGTGTAGAAGACACCTGAGATAGATTTTGTTGACCACCCAAAGGAGATCGTGAGGTACCATCGATCACCTGGACCGAGATAGGGGGAGCGAATGCGTGTGTGTATGGCAACTTAACGCTGGTCGTGGGTTGTGGTGTGCAGATCGGAGTGTTAGTAACCTATCAGAGGCGAGTTGTCTGGCCGGACGGGGGCAGACGGGCGCCAATCGAGGTCAACAAGGTCGAGAGACTGTGGACGAACAGTCAGAGGCTGTGGACGGACAGCCAGAGAAGTAACTTAATTGGTTATTTCAGTGTGTGAATGGGACGTGAGTAAGCGTGAAACGAGTTTTGGAGAAGGGAACTGCTGCGAGCGAAGGAAGGTGACGTCAGAGAGTGTCGCGCTGTGATAGGCCGATTGGTGTGAGTCGCGCTGTTATTGGAGGATTCGAGAACAAGAAGTAAATAGAACGCGAGATCGAATTTGCTCATTATGAAGTGCCTTAGGGCTTTGCGAGAGTTGTGTAGAGGCGATAAGCATGTGGTTGTTCGTGGGGGAGAAGAAGCCCCTCCCGAGGATACCCCGGCACATTACATGGCACAGAATGTGGGGTTACATACTATAGTTTGGATCGAGAATTGGCACAAGATGACACAAGGCGAAGGGGAACTAGCTTTCCCGAGGTATGGCTCATTTAGATTAGCGGTGCTGTACCAACTGAAGACGGTGATGGGGTCCTTAAGACCTTTGCCAAGACCAGCACAGTTCGAAGCATTACATGCGTGGATTAGAGCAGCGCATGATAAGGAAAAGGGAAGAAGTCAGGAGAGGATGAGGAAGTCGATTAGGGCATTTCAGGATGCCAAGTGGGACGCAGCGGAGAAAAGATGGAGAGTGCAGACAATTGAGGAAGCGAAATTGTATCCCGCGCTAATGGAAGAGACTGGGATAAGGCATGGGAAAGCACAGAAAGAGGAAGATAGTGATTCCGATGATGGGGTATTGCAAAGATTGCTAGACGAGAGACCACCCCCTTATAATCCAGATGAAGCGGATGATAGGTGGGGTGAGAGGGGAGACTCTAGGAGGGTAACAATCCAGCCTGAGACCCGAGTGGAAGGGTTGGTTTCGTTTGAAACTGCGAGTTCACAGGGTCAGTCTGAGTCTAGTGGGAGGATTGAAAGAGAGATGAGGTTACCGGATGCCTTGAGGGTACCGGTCACCATTGGACCGATTGTGTCAATATACAGTCCGGAATCAGAGGCGAGAGAGAGGTCTGAACGAGTGACAGAAAGAACGAGGAGAGAAAGCGGGGAAAGTGAGTTGGAAGGGGCAACGGCCCGACCTCCAAGCCCTGTACAATGGAGTACACCATTAGCAGCGGTGTCAGACACATCTAGGGGCGAAGAGGACGAGAGACCGGTGAGGCCGAGGACACTGATGGAGTCGAGATCAGATTCAGGGTCATGGGTACCGCCAAAGAAGCAAATGAGCTGGAATATGGGCCGAGCGGGGACAACCCCAGTTGCCTTTACGAGCCATTCTGCTCCCATAGAACCACCAGAAGAAAGGAGAGAGCAGGAACCGGAATGCGAGTATGATGAGGGACGTGGAGCAAGTTGTCAGGTGTTGAAAGGGGCCTTGAAGGCAGGAATGATAGATGTAGTAAGACTTAAAGCAGAGGCGGATGAAATAATATATGGGAATCTACCTCTTGAGAGAGTAGTGACATATACTCCAGATGAATTGCTTTTTGTAGCAAAAGATGTGACTCGTAAAGCACGAGTGGCACATGAGAAACTGGCGGGTTTGGCTAGAGAATATGGGGTGGATCTGTCCAAGACTAGAGCATTACAAGGGAACCATAGGATGCATTGTACTGAGCGGGAATTGGAAGAGAAAAGAGTTGTTGGTCTAAGGTCACATACTAAGGAACTGATTGTAGCCATGAGAATATGGCTGATGCTTGACAAATGGCAAGAGAAATGGGCTAGGAAAAAGAATTCTAGGGGAGCGAAAGGAGGGAGCTCTGAAGGAGATTTGCAGGAGGTAAAGATCCTTCCCTTGAGAGAGGTGGCGAATGGAGGATATGTGCATGTACCATGGAGCAGGGGGGATTTGGCATCATTTACGAATGATTTTCCCAGGCTCAGGGAGAAGCCTGCAGAGTGGTACAAGCAAGTTGAGCGTTTTGTTAAAATTTCGAAGGTGTTGTGGATAGATCTGAACACCTTATTCGATATCGTGGTTCCGGGAGATCTGTGGAACGCATGTAAAATTGCTGTTGATTGGCCGGACTATGAGCCTGATAGGAACATAGTTACAAATGGTCCGTCGCCCGTGGTAATGAGGCTGTACGATAAGGTAATCACCTGGTTGAAATCGAAGGTTTCACCCCAAGACATCGATTGGGTGAAGATAGATAGGACAGTGCAGGAGCCAAAGGAGACAGTACATGAATTTTATGAGAGACTTTTGAAGGCTTTTAAGCAGTACAGTGGCCTAGATGAGCTGGAAACGAAGGACATGGGACAGTTTGTGTCTAAGTTCGTGCTGGGTTTGAAGCCCGAGGTTAGTCTCATGATACAGCAGCATTTGATTTGTTGGCAGAATAAGCCTGTGGATGAGATCTTGCGGTACGCCAGGTACTGCACGGATGAGATTGAGTCCAAGCACAAGAAGATGAAGGATAACCTATTGCTCATTCAGATGCAAGCTGCTCAGGGACCGCCGAATGGGGGTCCAGTGGTGCGGAGACAGGGAAACTACCAGACAGGGAATCAGAACGCGCAGGGTCAGGGAAGGCCGAGGCCCGTTGACCCTAGGACAGGCATAGATGTAGCGATCTTGAAGAAGACGACTGCTTGTCACCAGTGTCACCAGGTGGGACACTGGAGGCGCGAGTGTCCCTTGAACCCCTATAATCAGCCGCAGATGGAGGGAGGAATGGGTCAGGTCCCTGGGGCGGAACAGGTACAGACGGTGACGGTACCGAGAATGATGCAAGGGGGGACGGGCGTCTCGCAGGTGCAGGTTCCCCAGCCACCCAGGATGCAGAATATACAGCAGGGAGCTCGGACTTATTTGCAGATGCCCATGTTCGAAGTGGGAGAGGAGAGGGATGCAGATTTGCTGGCGCAGCTAAGTTTAGGTCAGGATGATGATTGCATACTTAGGGCTATTCTAGAGGTAGATCAGAGAGGACCCTTTGTGGAAGCAGAACTCGATGGACACCCTACCACCTTTCTGGTAGATACGGGGGCTACCAGGTCAACTATAAGATCAGCAGTAATTCCGGGGGTAGCCCTTTCGGGGGAATGCATACAAGTGGTTGGAGTGGCGAACAAGAGGCTAGTGAGCCCCTTAACGGAACCGATTCCAGTCAGGATAGGCAACTTTAGGGTTCGTCATCAGTTCGTGGTGTGCGATTCTAGTCCTGTTTGTTTGTTGGGAAGAGATTTGCTGTGTAAGCTCAATTGTACAATCTACTGTACCCCGAAGGGAGTAGAGGTACAGACAAGAGATGATGACGCGACCTTTAAGGTTGCAAATCAGCGGGTGTGTGTGGAAATGTACCCAGCTTCGACAGTGGAGGAGCTTCCACCGGATTTGAGGGAGTCTGTATCGACCGATGTGTGGGATCTAAGCGGAGAGGAGATCGGCTTAGTCAGGGGAGTGGAACCAGTGAAGATACAGGTTAAGCCAAACGCAGAATTCCCGAGAACACCTCAGTATAAACTGTCGCCTGAAACAATTGCAGGGATTAAACCTGTGATTGAGTCTATGATTAGGCAGGGAATACTGGTGGAGATCATGGGTAGTCCATGTAACTCACCCATTATGGGATTGCAGAAACCAAGTGGGAAGTTCAGGATAGTGCAAGACCTGCGGAAAATAAACGACATAGTTGTTCCATGTTGTCCAGTGGTACCGAATCCATCTGTGATACTGTTCCAGATCCCATGCGAAGCTGGATGGTTCACAGTGATTGACTTGTGTCAGGCATTCTTTTCGATTCCCCTACATGAAGAAAGTAGATTTCTTTTTGCATTTAGGCTAGAGAATCGGATATTAACATGGTGTCGTATCCCACAGGGGTATACGGAGAGCCCGTCAATTTTTAATCAGCTCTTAAAGAAGAATCTTGAAGGTCTTGTGTTGCCGAAAAACTCTGTTTTGGTGCAATACATTGACGACCTGCTTGTCGCGTCAGAGACAGAAGACGCTTGCAGGGTTGATACCATTGCGTTGTTGAATTTCCTGGGAGAGAACGGTCACAAGGTGTCTCCAAACAAGCTGCAATACTGTTTACCTGAGGTACAGTATTTGGGGCACAGAATTGAGAAGGGTAAAAGGAAAGTGTCTCCAGATCGCATTGATGCGATTCTGAGGATGCCAGTTCCCTCGACACAGAGGGAAGTTAGAATGTTTTTGGGAATGGTGGGCTATTGCCGCCAGTGGATCCCAAACTTTTCCTTTGAAGCGAAGCCTTTACAGCGGCTGACGCGAAAGGATATAAATGATCCGGTACCATGGGACGACGACTGTTTGAAATCATTTCTGAGGCTGAGAGAAGCCTTATGTAGCGCTCCTGCGTTGGGAATGCCGGATTACAACAAGGCATTTGCATTGTTCTGCTGCGAAAGAGAAGGTTGCGCATTAGCAGTGTTAACCCAGAACCATGGAGGTGTCCGTAGACCAGTTGCTTATTTCTCAGCTACTTTAGATCCAGTAGCTTCTGCGTTGCCCGGATGTCTTAGATCCGTTGCGGCAACAGGTGTCAGCATCGAGAGATGTGAGAGCATTGTGATGGGTCATCCTCTTACTGTACATGTGCCACATTCTGTTGAACTGTTGATGACTAGGACTAAAACGCAGCACCTCACGAATAATAGGCTGACTCGTTATGAGCAAGTTATCCTTGCAGCCGATAATGTGACATTGAAGAGGTGTGCTGTTTTAAATCCTGCTACATTGTTACCTGTTCCAATTATAGATGATAACGAAGATTGTGAGGACCATGATTGTCTCGATGTGACTGAACTATGCACCAAACCAAGACCTGACATTGTCGATGAACCGCTCCCAGTTTCAGATGAGATTTTCTTTGTGGACGGTTCATGTTTAAGAGACAGTGTCGGTCGATTGAGAGCAGCGTTTGCTGTATGCACCATCACGGGGGTGGTTGAAGCCGCTTGTTTAGAAGGAGTACACTCCGCGCAGGTGGCTGAGCTCATTGCCTTGACTCGTGCCTGTTTGGCAGCTGACAAGATCCGTGTAACGATTTACACGGACAGCCAGTATGGGTTTGGTGTGGTTCATGACTTCGGACAGCTATGGTCCCAGAGAGGGTTTATGACGTCTTCAGGTTCTCCTATAAGAAATGGTGAACATGTACGGAAACTGTTAAAAGCATTGCAAGATCCTGATGAAATTGCTGTTGTTAAATGTGCTGCCCACACAAAGGGAAGTGATTTCGTCTCGTTGGGAAACAACTACGCTGATGAAGTAGCCCGATTTTGTGCAGAACAAGGATGCAACTTCACTGAGACCCACGTCGAGGAAACTGGGGAGGAGGTGGTGTACGGTCAGATGTTAGCAATGGCCGACTCATGGGAGGAACTGAAACAGCTTCAGGAAGGGGTCTCGGATCAGGAACGTGACAGCTGGATACGAGCGGGATGTGAGAAGGGAGATGTGGATATATGGGTTTCGAATGATGGACGAGCAGTGTTGCCGGAAAGTTTGTTGAATCCCATGGCGAGGTTGATACATGGTGCTGTACATCTGGGTAGGGATGCCATGATGAGAGTGTTTCGTCAGACTTGGTACAACCCGAAGTTTCGTGCAGTGGCTGAAACTGTGTGCCAGAGGTGTGTCACTTGTCAACAGATGAATGTAGGGAAAAGAACCGCTGTGACTTTGAGCCACATAGGGAGGTCAGGGGGACCTTTCAATAGGATGCAGTTGGATTTTGTCGAAATGCCGAAGTGTAATGGGTTGAGGTACATATTAGTGATAGTATGTGTCTTTTCCAGGTGGGTGGAGGCGTACCCTACACGCAGATGTGACACACTCACAGTAGCGAAACTATTATTGAGAGAACTCATTCCAAGGTACGGGTTCCCGACGTCCTTTGAATCGGACAGAGGAACTCATTTCCACAGTGAAGTTATGAAGTTGCTTTGTGCAGCTTTGAATATAGACCAGAAGTTACACTGTAGCTATAGACCAGAAGCTTCAGGGATAGTGGAGCAGGTGAATGGAACTCTGAAGGCTCGGATGGCGAAAGTGTGTTCGTCTACGTCTCTGAAATGGCCTGACGCATTACCTTTGGTCCTTATGAGCCTCCGAAGTGTGCCTGATAGAAGAACTGGGTTGTCACCCCATGAAATCCTCATGGGAAGAGCGATGCGTTTGCCTGCAATACCTGCTACTGCTCTGATAAATATCACTGATGATATGATCCTGGACTATTGTAAAGGCCTTGCTGACGTGGTCCGTTCTGTGTCTCAGCAGGTGCAGACAGCAACGGTTCCAGCTGCGAGTGACCGGTGCCACGACTTGGACCCAGGCGATTGGGTCCTAGTCCGAAAGCACGTGAGGAAGAGTTGTTTGGATGCTAGGTGGCGCGGCCCGTTCCAAGTGATCCTCGTCACGAACACAGCCGTTAAGTGTGGAGGTTTACCGAACTGGGTGCATGCTTCTCATACCCGTAGAGTCCCAGCACCCTTGGAAGATACAGCCCCTCTCGAGAACAAAGATCCCAGTGAGCCGACAGAGCCTCCTGAGAGGGCCAGTCAAGCTGTAAGGGTTGCTGAAGCGGCTGATGGTGCACTGAATCGAGTCGGGGAAGAACGTGAAAGGAGTACTGACCCAGAAACCGGCGAAGGAGCAAGAGGTGCAGTGGGTAGTACAGAATCAAGTTCTGCCGAAGAAGAGGAGGTCAGTGCACAGGGTATTGAAGAGAAGACCGGAGGTGTTACCGAAGCAGAGAGGGTTTGGCCCGCAAGACAGAACCGGGTAAACCTGAGGTTGGCTCCGGACACAGACCTTGCACCAGTTTCGGAGGAACCAGAAGAAGAATCAGGTGACGAGGAGAATCCTCAAGGTGGTGTGAGAAGGTCCAAGAGAACTCGAGTACCAAGTCGGAAGTACGCTTCACCAGAGTGGGCATATCAAGTGACTGATGCCAGGGTTACCGAGCACGGGAAGGTTGAGGTCGATGACATTGGTCAACAGTGTCCCGCTCCAGAGGGTGGAAGTGTTGCTGAAGGTTCCGGGATTGGAGATCGAAGGAATTTTGACGATCCATATTCCGAGTCCGCCATTCCTGAGTGTCATTCGAGGTATGATCTTGGACAATTTGGAGTTCCCGACGTTCACGACTGTGCCAGACCCACAAGAACTGATCATTCTTAAGCTTGAAATATTGCAAGGAGTCTTGGAGCTGTTGGGACCAGCGCTTATGTTAGATTGATTTGAGAAGGTTGCAAGCAGAGAAGAAGATAACCTAGATCCGAGCGGAAGAAGAACAAAATTAGGGATTTTTCCGTTATAGAACGAAGAAAAGTTAGGGAGGTTTGCCTAAAGTTCACGAAAGAGACACTGATGAGAAAGAGACTTACCCTTTCAGAGACTGTATTGGACACTGAGTACATTCCGAAGATGGCAGATCCTGCAAACCCACATCGTAGGGCTAAATTGATAGTAGGCACGTTGGTAGGAGTTGTGATAGTCACCATATTTGCGGTAGTGATAAGTTCATACATGGTGGCTCACAGGCAAGAGGGGAAGGTTCAGGGAGCACCCACACCTATTACCCCAGGGCAGAGTGGTGTCAGTATTAGAGAACAGGAAATATCGAAGTTGAGGGATGATCGCAGACTCCACATGGATTTGTCAAAGGGTGATTTTAAGCTTAATGCGTATGCAAGGTTGCTGTATGAGTATGTTGATGCGATGAAGGTGAAGGATTGCTATGTGTGTATGCAGTTGCCTGCTTCAGTGGATGAGGGTATCAAGTATCATCATCTCCCATTGACATATGGGATTTCTTGTAGTCTATTGCTCAGTTTATTTTATGACAGGAGACAGTTCGAGTATTTCTTTTCAAATTTTGACACGGTACTTCCTGAAGTTCCAGCAATCAAGCATTTGAACAAATATGATTCTAGCAAGAAAGAGGACAGACTCCTAAAGTATTTTAGACCGACTATGAAGTTGGATACGGCGCATGCTCACAGGAATAACCTGACATGTGCGTTATCTGAGATAGAGAAGAAATTCATAGACCAGGTAGAGGACAGATACAGACAGTTGACCCAGACACGACACACCGGAGATAGTCCAGTAGATTGGACAGACGAGGAGAGGGCTCACAGATCCAAGGGAAGTTATGGACCAATAGCGTTAGATGAGGTACAGAGAGGGAATTTGTGTATTGGAAGGCCTCAATCCGATACGGATAAGGTCGCAGTAGGACATAGCACTTGTTCTCAGACCTTCACAGTGGAAGCTTCTGCTAAGAATTTTATGGTAGGTCCAATAGAGGTAATTCCGACAGTATATTATGTATGTGGGAAGAATGCCTATGTCAGACTACCTGCGAATTGGTATGGCATATGCTATTTGGCTATCATATTCCCGAAGATCTATCACACCGAGGACTTGGAGTTGTTAGAGACGAAGCGACAGTCTAGGAAACGTAGGGCTACGAACGCCGGTGCAGTGATTGGGGACATATACGGAGCAATGATACCTAGTATGGGTGTGGTATTGAATGATGTGAAGATTAGGAGGTTGGCGACTGTGGTTGATGAGTTGTCTATGAACACGGCGAGATCTTTGTTGTTGGTGGCTGGAGAGATGTTGTCGATACGGAATATGGTTATGCAGAATCGCCTTGCTTTAGACGTATTATTAGCAAAAGAAGGCGGAGTCTGCAAATTATTGAAGGTTCAGGAATGCTGCACATATATTCCAGACAACACGAAGGAGATAGGGAAGTACATAGACAACATCACGACTATTCACAAGGAGATTATGGATTTGACGGAGGAGAATGTGTGGGAGAAGATTGGATTAGGATTTGGAAGAGTGGGAACTTGGTTTGCGAATTTGGGAAAAGGATTTCTGGGATCAGTGTTGAAGCCGATTATCATTGCTGTGGTTTGTGTGATTTGTTTGTGGGGATGCGTGAAGGCATGGAAGTGGTATCAAGGAGGCAAGGTTGAAAGGGCTCTTAAGGCAAACGAGAAAAGGATGGCGAAGCTCCAGGAGCAGCAATATGAGAGTCTTAAGAGACTGGAGGGAGTTCGACATGGCAAGGTTATGACTAGCGCGGTCTAAATCAGTTCTAAAGAAGAGAAATGTAATGGTGTGATGACGGATGTCATCAAAGGGGGGAACTGATGTAGCGCTTAAAAGTTTGAAAATTGTAGGGGTGCGTTATATTCACTGTTAGTTGGCACCCGCATATAATCAAATGTGTACTCAGGTATTTTGTGTGCAATGTATTACGAATTGTATAACCTATATCGATTTTAATAGAAGTGTTAGCTATGTACAAGCATCTTATGTATATATTGAAGCAATGCATAGAGCTTAGTCCTTTTTAGAACAATGTGGTGTTAGAAATGTGTAACTTAGACTTCGTGTCTGTGGACTGTTTAGTTTGACCACACATGAAAGAAAGACGTAAATGTCAATACTGTGATTTAAACCTGCTTGTGTAACCGAAGTAGTGGCCAGAATTCGCATATATCGTTGAGGCGAAAGGCCTGGTATTTTCTTATGTTAGCCAAGGGCAATAGGCCAAAAAGGATTTATTCCAGTAGAGGTTTTAGGCTGTAGTAAATTGCAACTTAAAAGATGTGAAGAATGTCTGCTTTGCATGATCTCACCCCAGGTGCAAGGACAGTTGCTCGTTAGTAGAGAAGCTCTTTGTTCATAAATTGACTTATGTAGTAAAAGCCAGACATGGGAGTGTATTGGAATGTGCCAATCGTAACTCCTAGTGCGGATGGCGTCTGGGACTCAAGGCCAAGCGATGGACGATGGAACTGGACAGCGCTCTGTGGAAATTTACTGAAAGACGACCCCGCAGAAGAGGAGGCGCAAAGGGCGTGTTCTGGGATTTGGGGTTCTGTATTAGGGACAGCGCCCGAGGGTGGAGGCAGATCAGAGCAGCCCAGAGCAGAGGAAGGCTAGGCGAAGGGATAGAGGGGGCAACTTAAACCAAAGCTCTCTAAGTGAAGTCTTCTTATGAAGTTTCACTCTGACACCTTTTATTCGATGAGGGTCTCAAGGGATTGCTAAGTAGGGATGTCATCTAGTGCAGAGTAGGGACAGAGATGGTATGGTTCAGTGTCCCTAGTATCGACATTTGCTTGGTGGTGTTCTACCTCATGCTTTTAGAGATTGTACTTTTAGTTATTTTTAGCCGTATGCGGATTCTCCGTAGAGTAGCTTTTGTGTTAGTGCCTATGTACTTGTTGTGCCTCGTACTGAGGACTTTGTATCTGCAAATCTTCATGCTGATAATAAAAACCAGAGAGCCAAGAGATTAAGTCTCGAGTCCCTGATTATGGCAAATTGCGGACAGTAATTTTGATAATTGTGTCTTTCCCTCCACGCTATTGGGCAAGTAAAAAGTTCCATCTGACCAGAGTGGGTTCCAGTAGATAATTGCGAGATACTAAAATGGGCCGGAGCACATGTCTCCTCCTAAAACTACAGGGTATAAGCTGTGTTGAAACTTTTACTGATAGATGTCATTGACCCACACTCATAACGTCTGTCTGTGGTGTGTTGGATCCAAACACGATGCTGCGTCATGTAAATGATGTGCGCAGATAAATTGCAAAGCAAACCTCGATCATGAAGCAAAAGTAACTATTGACGAACTTCGCAAAAAGTCGAAGAAACTGTCCTAGTCAAAGTTGAGGGTGCAGATGTGCTCTCACTCCCGAGGCTGCTCCTGATACTTTTGACCATCATGGAAGCAAAATGTTGTAATAGGGAGTGAAGTTTTTTTCTCAAAAGGCCCACTTTGTGGATGTTGGGTCAGCTACAGAGACTTGTATTTGATCTAACTGCTCGATATATGAAAAAGAGTATGTGAACCCTTTCTTTGCCCTGGTTCTTTGTGTAAGAATCAAGGGGCATATCATCAAGGGCCGGCGTTAAAATGATCGCCGCTTTTGCGTCCGTTTTCGGGTGAAAAGCGGCGATAATTTTAACGCCCTATCAGCATGGACACGCTAATGCGTGAATCCATGCCTTAGCGCCCATTATCTTATCTCCTCGCATCGCTAATAAGATGCGAGGTAGGCGTTCCCGTATGAAATACAGCGAAAATAGTCGCTAGCAAAGGTTCTCCCTATCATCAAGGGAATCGCTAACCGACATTAAATCTAGCGCTAACCGGCTATATCGTCGGTTTCTTACGCCTGCTAATTTTCCGACTTAGCCATGTTTATCATGGGAGGTGGATTGTTATGCTAAATCCACATCTCCCTATCAGCAATGTTTTTTCTAACGCTGTTTTCTATCGCAGGTAATCCTGCCATATTGCCGCTTATCGCCGCTATTGCCAGGATTTCTATCGCCTCGGCGATGCGCGTTGTAAATATTTTGCTGACTGGGCGATAGAATCTGGCGATAGGCGGCGTTAGGATTATGCACGCTAAACGTGGCCAGCGATAATTATCGCTGCCGCATGCTGATATGCCCCCAAATTGTATGGCTCAAATATTTCTTCAATATCCAGAAATTGCCAAGGAACTTCCAAGCGCGCAGTGTTTGTAGTGCCCAATTTATTTGTATTAAAAAAATTGGACTTAGCGCTGTGTTTTTCTCACGCCGATGTTGGATCTCAAGCGAGGTGCGGCAAATTTGATTAATTGCTCAGAGTGCTACTCCTCCCTCGGCCTGAAGACTTCCAGCCTGCCACTCTTATAAAAAAGAAATAATCATGGATTACTTCAGGAAGTGCCAATGAAACAGGAACTGGTGTAAGGGGTCTACTGGTCATGTTTCATATCAACTACCCACGCCCGGTATCTCCACCCAAGAGGCAAACTTTGGAGGTAAAGTGCAAACTGGTGTAGCACAGGACTTTCAATTGACTAACTTTAAGTAGTTCCACTGAAAATTGACTGAATTGAAGGCGTCCACCTTCGTCACCAGCCCCACCATTATACCCGACGACTCGGAGTTGGATTAGCATCGTTCAACGTCGATTCCAGTGCTGGTGGAGCCCAGAGGTTCTACGTCGTTGCCTGTGCGTTTTGTGGAAGTTTCAGGCATGGGTGAGGATTGGAGGGGTCTTTGGACCCTTTAGAACAACAACTAGACGTTCCTGCGGGACAGCTGGACCGGTATGAGGATCTGGAGAAGTCAGTGGACTGGACACTTCTCCAGATACTGGTATGCTCTCTCTGCCAACTGTGTTTATGGAGGAGGCCATGGTGTTAAGGAGGGAAGTGCAGGTCTTTGGACTGAAGCTGCCCTCTGTGCAGGTCAAGACTAATCTTTTGACCGAGGTGCTTCAGCCTGGGGCTTCTACCTCTGAACCCCTATTGCCCTTTAATGAAGCACTAACAGATGAAGTTCTGGGCAAGAGATCTAAGCTTAGCACAGGTGGACAATTGCACTTCGCCATCGCCCTGCGCTGGGTGACCCTCTGTTCCTCAGCCAACAACCCACCCCTGACAGCTTGGTGGTTCAGGTTACAATGTCCCTTTGCTCGTTCCCTTCCACTCCTTCGGAGAGGGAATCCTAGAAGCTGGACACACTTGGGAAGAACATGTTTTCTTGTACCATCCTGGCATTGCGGTCGGTCAATACAGCATGCTTATTTGACCGTTTCTCCCTCACACTTTGGGAGATGGTTGCACAAGTGCTGCCACAGGCCCCGGTGCAGGCTCTAGCCATACTCTCTCAGGCCGCGAAGAATGGGAGAGATGTAGCAAAATTCACCATTAGGTGTGGCTGAGACATGACTGACTCACTGGCAGAGCGGTTTCATCGACAGTGGCCTTACGACGCCACGCCTGGCTCAGAACATCTGGCTTCTTGGGTGATGTCCAGGCTAGCCTCATGGACATGCCCTATGACAGAACTTATCTTTTTGGTGACAAAGCAGACTCGGCCTTGGAGCGCTTCAAAGATTCTCGTGCCATGGCCAGATCCTTGGGCCTCTCATTTACACCTTGTGGCCAGTCTCTCTTTCACGCCTTTCGTGACAGTGGAAGGGTTTTTGAACCAGACCAGCTGTATCCCAGCCACCGTCTTGCGCAGGCTTCCCAATTTGTGTGAGGACGTGGACACGGTTCATTTCGACCTCAAAATTGTAGCCAGAAGTCGTATGCCACCCAGCCATCAGCAGCTGCAGCCTTCAAGCATTCCTAGTTTGGCTCTGCAAGACCATTCCACTCCAGTCAGAGGAAGAATTCAACACCATCTCTTCCATTGGAGGTCTATAACATCTGACAAATGGGTTGAACAAATCATTCAGGAAGGCTATTCTCTTCCTTTTCATTCTTTTTCTCCTCCTATTTTGCCAATTCAAGAACGACTGGTGGAGGATCATCTAGCATTACTTCAAGAGTGAGTTATAGCTCTCCTCGCCAAGGGAGCTATAGTAAGAGTTCCGATTTCAGAAGTAGGCAGTGGTTGTTACTCCTGCTATTTTCTGATTCCGAAAAAGAACAAAGGGTTGCGTCCCTTTGTGGACCCAAGGCACGTCAACCTCTTCCTCAAAAAGGAGAAATTTAAGATGCTCACGTTGGCTCAAGTCTTGTCTGCCCTAGACCAAGAAGACTGGCTGGTAGCGTTCGACTTGCAGGATATGTATTATTACATCCTCATCCTGCCTTGCCACAGACGTTACCTGCGATTCAGGTAGACCACGAGCACTTTACGTTTACCATGCTACCTCTTGGCATTACCAGGGCCCCTCGCATATACACCAAGGTGATGTCGGTGGTCGCAGCTCATCTGCGCAGGTTAGGGATGTCAGTCTTCCACTCCCTCAAGGACTGGCTTTTGAAGGCGGCTTCGCCCCAGGCTGTTGTCTTTCACCTTTAGACTACGGCAAACCTCCTCCATTCGCAGAGGTTCTCTATAAATGTGCCAAAGTCGCTCCTGACTCCTTCTCAGACGCTCCCTTTCATTGAAGCTGCTCTGGACACAAACTAGTTTCGGGCCTATTCTCTCTAGCAGTAAGTTCAGTATATTCAGGCTGATACCGATGTTTCAGCCTCTATCCTGGATTTTTGTGAGATTGACTCTGACGCTGCTGGGACTCATGACTTCCTGCATCCTGTTGGTAAATCATGCCAGATGATGTATGTGGCTCTGCAGTGGGCGCAGCATCTGAAGAATCTCACCAACATGGTCTAGATCTCGGGGGGAACTGCAAAGGACCTGCAGCGGTGACTAAAGAACCACCATTGGGTCAGAGACAGACCCCTCTCCCTTCCCCAACCTGATCTCACAGTGGTCATAGCTGCATCCCTCCTGTGATGGGGCAGCCATCTTGGAAAGGTGGAGATCATAGGACACTGATCTCTGGCGTAGGCAGAGCTCCACATCAATTTGTTGGCGATGTCGGCGATCCGGTTGGCATTGAAAGCATTTCTTCCCTCTGCCAAGGGGAAGTTAGTGCAGGTGTTCACGGACAACACCACCACCATATGGTACTGCAACAATCAGGCCCTACATCTCTGGACATGGCTGGAACAGCAGGACATAACCTTGATGATTCAACACCTGGCAAGTTCTCTGAACACCAGGACAGACAAACTCAGCCGCCGATGCCTAGTGGATCACAAATAGCATCTCCAGTCAGAGGTGGTGCAAGGTCTCTTTCAGCTGTGGGGAGATCCTTGGTTAGATCTGTTTGCCTCCGAAGAGAATGTGCAATGTCCAAGGCGGCTATCACTCAGCGATGCTTTTCATTGCAAGTGGGGCTCATTCTTGTGGTCCCAGACTAGGCATGGAGAGTCTGGTTTCCAGAGCTTCTTCAAATGTACATCGATTCTCTGATCATGTTGCCCCTTCGAGTGGATTTTCTCTAGAAGCAGCAGGGAAGAGGCCTCCACCCGAACCTGTCAACTCTTCCTACATAAGTGGAAATTGAGCGGTGACAGTTAATAGCTTTTGACCTTCGCCCCAAAGTATGTAATGTTATTTTTGTGGCCAGGCAGCCCTTTACTATGATGGTATACACCTGCCGTTGGCAACAATTTGTTAAATATTGTACAGAAAGTTCTATTGACCCTCTTTCTGCTTCTCTATCTACCATTCATCTCTTTATCCTTAACCTTGCCCAGCAGGGTTCTGATTTGGGTACTCTTAAGGGTTATCTTTCTGCTCTGTCCTCCCTCTTGTGGCTGCCAGACCAACCCTATTTATTTAATTCCTCTATTGTAAATAGGCTCTTACAAGGGCTTGTATATATGTTTCCACCTACGCCCTTTGTCATTCCACAGTGGGACCTAAATTTTTTTTTTTTTTTTTTTTTTAAACCGTTTATTACATGTTAAGAAAGGGTTACAAGTATGGGCCTACAACCATCCGGCCGGCCGCTAGAGTGGCAGAAGCATATGACATACCTACAGTAAGAGTCTCTTGGCGGTGCAGATCGGTAAATCAGGAGATATCAATAGCGCAGGCCACATAACTCCAAGCCCACAATACGGTTTCCTTTTTTTCAAAACAGAACAACACAAAAAACCACACCCGCAAGGCAACCCGCCATCCAAAGTGACGGCCCGTGCTCCTTAAGTGGGGGATCCCAACCAGCAGCCAAACTCTGAAGAGGGGAATGGGAATAGATCAGGGACAGGGGAACCACATGCCCGCGGCTGGGGGAGGGGGTCGGCTAGGGGGACGGAGCCGGTGAGGCGGCCGGTAGCAGTGGCGGCTCACAAATACCCCCGCGATAGGCGTTCCAGGGGCCCCAGATTTTCACCCAGGCTTACCCCTCGCCACATACACTACCTTTTCACGAAACATACACCAATCCATGTGTTCTTTCCAGGCCAACACCGCTGGGGGCCACCGGGATCCCCACAATTGAGCAATGTCGCGCTTAGCTATCATGTATCCCAGAGTCACCCACCGCGTCTGCGGGACCGAATAGTCATTTGGTTCCCACACATTCAGCAAGCATCTCCTCGCTTCAGGCAACAGCGCAACACGCGTCACCACACGCAGGACCTCATGCACACCACGCCAGAATCGCTCCACCTGTGGGCATTCCCACAGAATATGCATGAAAGTTGCCAAGGCACCACAGCCACGCTTACACAATCCGTCACCAACAAAGCCCATACGTAGAAGCCTTGGCCCCGTCACGTAAACCCGGTGGAGGATCTTAAGCTGGACGAAGCGAAGGCGAGCCGGGATGGCCACCTCCTTCGGAGAGGCCACCGCGGAAATCCAGTCCTCGTCGTCCAGTTCCAGCCCGTCGGCAACCCAGGCCTCGCGGAGACTAGTCAGCAGGCACGATCTGTCGTTGATCAGTTTTTTATATATAAGGGAGATCGTGCTGTCTGGGACATGGCCATCCAGCACTCTGTCCTCCAGGGGGGAAGACTCCGGAATGGACGCGATATCAGGGAAGACGGAGCCCAGCGCGTGGCGGACTTGTAATTACCGAAAGTACTCACTGCCTTGCAGCTGAAATTCCGTCCGCAGCGTCTCAAAAGTTTTGAATCCACCCCTTGTCCAGAGGTCTCCCACTGTGCTGATTCCGATCGTGTCCCACTTCTCGAAGCCCTTCGATGTCCACAGGGAGCCCAACCTCTCAGACGCATATAGCGGTGTCGCCCGGGTCAAACGGTCCTTCCACCCCATCGCTGCATTAGCCGCGTGCCAGACACGCACCATGACACGCGTCGGTCCCGTCAGACGGGAGTCGGGCGCGCCAGAGTAGAGCGCTCGATTGTAGTCGCCACCGGGCAGGAGCATCTTGTCCATTTCAAATGCCGGGTTCAGGGCGGGCCCGTAAAGGCCATGATTAATTGCAGCTAGCTGGGAGGCCCAGTAATACCGTTTAATGTCCGGGAGGGCAACCCCCCCATCGTACCACGGGAGCGTCAATTTAGCCAGAGCAATACGCGGCCTCCCGTCCAAGAACAGGCGCCGCTGCAGGCTCTCCACCTCACGGAAGTAGCGCGCCGGAACCAAGTCCATAGTATTCTGAAGCGCATACAGAAAGCGCGGCAAGGACATCATCTTAAACAAGGCCGCTCGGCCAAGCGGCGAAAGCGGAAGACGCCGCCAGCGCGCAACGTCCTCCCGCAAGCGCTGGAGGGGGGGTAGCAAGTTCCGCTCGTAGCGGGCCTCCGGGTCTAGAGTAATATATATACCCAGGTACCGGAACCCCTGGGAGGCAATCTGGATCGGGCAGTCCCGTGGTAGGGCCGGAGCCTCCCCGGAGAGCACATACACGCAGGATTTCGCCCAGTTGATGACAAGGCCTGAGTTACGACCGAAGGAGCGCAAAACATCAACCAGGACAATCAGCGAGTTACGCGGGGAGGCGAGATACAAAAGGATATCATCGGCGTAGAGGGACACGCGGTCCTCATGCTCGGGGGTCCAGCGGAGACCACGGATGGAGGGGTGCCACCGCAGCCACTCCGCCAAGGGCTCCAAGGCCAATGCAAACAGGAGCGGTGACAAGGGGCAACCCTGACGCGTGCCCCGCCCCAGCGCGAAGGGGGCCGAGACTCGCCCATTCACCACCACCTGCGCCAATGGGCCCGAATACAACAATTTGACCCAGCTAATGAATCCCGGTCCAAATCCAAATTTCGCCAGCATCGCCCAGATGTATGGCCATTCAAGCGTGTCAAACGCCATGGTGGCGTCTAAGGACGCCAAGATGGCCGGCTCCCGCACAAACGGGACACGCGCGAGCACCCCATGCAAGCGTCGCAGATTAAGAGCCGTGTTGCGATGGGGTATAAAGCCAGATTGGTCTTGGTGGACCAAATCACCCACCACGCCAACCAGCCGGTTGGCCAGTACCTTGGCGAGGATTTTGGGCTCCGCGTTCAAGAGCGAGATAGGCCTATAGGATGTAACCCGCTCACGGGGTCTCCCCTCCTTGTGGATCACCACGATTGTGGCCAGACGCTGGTCCGGCGGGAGGGAACCCTGCGAGTGGGCCGCCAGGAACATGGCGCGCAGGTGGGGCGCCAGTACATCCGGTCGCAGCTTGTAGAGCTCGATGGGGATACCATTGGGGCCCATGGCCTTGCCGGATGCGACCGAGCGAATAGCCAGGGCAATTTCGTCCGAGGTAGGAGGAGCGTCCAGCAAATCCCTGTCCTCCACCGTAAGGGAGGGCAGCGCGATGTCCCGAAGCAGGGCATGGGAATCTTCCTCCGAGCAGGGAGAAACCGGGGAGTACACCTCGCGGAAGTAATCCGCGAAGCAGGAGACAATGGCTTCCGGCTCGGTGACAGGCACACCATCCATCCCCTCAATCAAAGGAACCACACGACTCGCTCTCTCCCTCTTGTCCAACCACGCAATCAATTTACCAGCCT
Organism: Triturus cristatus; assembly: GCF_964204655.1. Taxonomy (NCBI): domain Eukaryota; kingdom Metazoa; phylum Chordata; class Amphibia; order Caudata; family Salamandridae; genus Triturus; species Triturus cristatus. The sequence goes on from NC_140590.1 coordinate 1,403,393,431, forward strand.
TATCACCCACATCATACAGTCGCCCCTGTTGCTCTCTACTGAGGCCCCTGGCCGCCTCCGTGACGAGGGCCCTATAGGCCGCCTGCTTGAGGTGCAGAACATGCAACTTGGCGTCTGTTACCCCGCTCCCCAGGTCACCCTCTAGTTCCGCAATTTCGGCCTCCACCCGGGTTACCTCCTCCCGCTCGCGCCTCCGGGCATGGGAGATAAAGGAGAGGGCCTCCCCTCTGAGAACTACCTTAAAAGCCTCCCACAGGGAGATGGCCGAAGGGACAGACCCCACATTCTCATCAAAGTATCGCTGTAAGGATTTGATCAAGTCGGCACGAATAGTGGGGTCACGCAAGTACCAAGCATTGATTGGAGCCACCCTGCCCTCCCCCCTAGGGAAGACATCGAAATGTAACAGTACTGGGGAGTGATCGGAAATGCCCCGCGCCAGATGGCACACCTCTCCCACCCTCCCAGCATAGGCCGCCGGGACAAGGATGTAATCAAGCCGCGAGAGGCTACCATGGGCACCCGAGTGGAAGGTGTATTGCCGCTGTGCGGGATGCTTTAGTCGCCAGCAATCCACCAGGCCCAGAGTATCTAAAAGGCCGGACAGCCAGGCCTGTGCCCGGGGGAGGTCCCTAGGGGGATGGCGATCCATAGACCCAGAAACTACCGCATTAAAGTCCCCCCCAACCACCAGCAGGCCACCCGGGAGGTCCAGGAGGAGGCGCCCCAAATCCGCAAATGTAGTAGATTGTAACCCAGGCGGGACGTACACTGATATAAAAACAAACACTCTACCCTCCATTCTACCCACCAGAACAGTGTAGCGTCCCCTCTCATCATGGCGCACCTCATCAATCTCCAACGGGAGCGAGTTCTTAATCATGATACCCACCCCCCGCGAGCCCGAGGTGAAGCCCGAGTGGGCCACCAAACGATAGCCTCGCCGATTCATGGCATGATAGGAGTTACCTATAAGGTGTGTCTCCTGCAGGAAGATAACATCTGGTGAGATACGTTTCAGGTACTGCAGGACCACACCACGCTTAATCCTGTCCCCCAAGCCGTTAACATTCCATGACAACACAGTCAAATCCCTACCCCCCATCATACGTAGAAGCAATCAGTCGTCCCCCACAGAGCATCTCGAGAGCAACAATACAGTAAAGGGCTTGCCTTGCGGTGCAAACAAACAACACACCCCCCCCACCCCCCCATCCCAACAGAACTCCCCCCTCCCTGCACCCCTGCATGAGCCCAGACAGCCCCCCCAAAGTGCAGTGTGCCTGTCGCCCCATAGATGAAAAACTAACTAGTCCCCCAGAGGAGGAGGGAAGCCCCCAACAGACCCCACACGACCTCCATCGGAGGGGAACATAAACGATCAGTAAATGGTAAAGGAATGTTGTCCAGAGCAAGGCCTATTCTTCACCCCTCAGTTCTGATCCGGCGGGCCCTCCCCGCCAACCGCACCCCCCCCACCCCCTCGGCCCCGATCTCCAGGCAGAGTGTCCAACCAGTCCCCAGCCGCCTCGGGTCGGTCAAAAAAGTGCGTGCGCCCATCCACCTCCACCCTTAGCTTAGCTGGAAAAAGCATTGAGTACTTAAGGTTCAGGTCCCGTAGGCGACGTTTAACTCCGAGAAAACTCAATCTCAGTTTTTGGACCGCCGGAGTAAAGTCTGGGTAGAAATGCACATCCATGTTATCAAGCTTGACCGGTCCCCGTTGCCTGGAGGTCTGCAGGATAGCGTCTCTGTCCCGAAAATTAAAAATCCGGGCAATGAGAGGCCGCGGCGGGGCACCGGCCTTAGGTCTGCCCCCAGGGACCCGGTGAGCACGTTCCACCGCAAAAAGCTTACTCAGCCCCCGGGGCTGGAGATGGGTAAGGATCAATTCTTCCACAAAAAGATCTGCCGCCTCCGCCTCTCGTCCCTCCGGCACTCCCACAATGCGAACGTTATTCCTCCGGGCCCGACCCTCGGAATCCTCCAGTCGCCGGTCCATCAGGGCGCTCGCCTGGCCAAGCCGGCGCACCTCCTTTTGGAGGGCCACCACGTCCGTCGTGAGGCTCGTTGTGGTGTGGGCCAGGGAATCGACCCGGTCGTTGGTTTTGGACAAGTCAGCCCTCACAAGGCTAACATCCACCAGGACCGAGTCTATCTTTTGCGCTAGGGTGTCGAAGCGCTGGTCCACCGAGGCCTTCATCTCTGCGATGGCGCCCATGACGTCCCGGAGGGTCAGATCCACCGGTTGAGCAGATGCCTCCGTCGGGCCCGCCGGGGATGTGCGCGATGTCTCCGGAGATCCCTTCTGGAGGGTGTAGCGGTCCATACTGTTGGATTGAGGCGCCGGGCCACGGCGGGTCGTCTTCACCTTCGCCCGGTCGCCATCTTGTTTGGTGGACATGCCTGCTCTCCCACCGTCGTGCCAATCTCCTCGAAAGGGCCGATAAACCAGTTCACGGGTTCCGGGGGGGGGAGGGCGACCACTGGGCCGCAGGACGACTCACGGCCGGCGGGTCAGCCGGGCACCTGGACAAGGCCACACCAGCGCACCCCGCTCCGCAACCCTACCTCGCTTGAGGGCAAGGAGAGCGCAAAAGCGAAAGTGAAAGCACGGGATACGCGAGTCGCCCAGCCCTGCCCGCCGCTGTTGTTCGCCTCGTCCCCGGATCGCCCCACTACTCCAATCCGGGGGGCCAGCGCGGAGAAGGCCGCAACCTTCAATCGGTGCTCCCACCGGTGTCCGGGGTCCGATTCGAAAAGGAAAAACGGATGGCGCCTCAGCTCGGGTTCACCGATGCAGTCCCCTCAACAAGGACAGGATATAGCCAGGATTAATTCAGGAGGTCGTGGTGGTCCTCGGGAGCCTCGCACCTACGCGGCCATCTTGGTTGCGCGCTAGGCTCCTCCTCCGGGACCTAAATTTGATCCTTAAATTTCTTTTTTGTCCTTTCCTTTGAGCTGTTCTATATTTGTCCCATCCAGCTGCTTATCATCAAGACAGCCTATCTGGGAGCGATAGCATCTGGTCGGAGGTTGAGCGAATTGCAGTCCGTGTCATGCAATCCTCTTTACTTGATGACTTTTGGAGATAAGGTGGTGCTTCGCAGCTGAGCTTCATTCTTACCAAAAGTGCTGACTCCATTCCATCTTGGTCAAACAGTCATGCTGCCCACCTTTTTTGCTCCCCCGCATCCCTTTAAGAAGAGAAGGGTCTCCATCATCTGGATCCCCCAAACATTTGTTGTTGTTCTTCCTTGACCGGACAAAAGAGCTTCGGATGGACGACCAAATCTTTGTGGGTTATGTGGGGGCTAAAAAAAGGTTGGGCAGTGCAGAAATGGACCATTTCTCACTGGGTTGTTCTTTGCATTAAGATCTGCTATGGCCTGGCCAGGAAGCAGCCCCCTGAGGACTTATGAGCTCGTTCCATTAGGTGGAAGGTTGCAACCATGGCATCGGCTTGGGGTGTCCCAGTCCAGGACATCTGTCAAGCAGCAATGTAGGCGTCTCTGCACATGTTTGCCAAGCACTACTACCTCGACAGTCAGTCCCGCAGGGACTGGCATCTAACCTGTTAGGGCCTGCAGTACTTTTTAGTGCAGGATGGAATGGCTTGATTATCTATTCAAAGTTAAGGAATCTGCAGATAGAAGTCTCTAACAGATGAACAAGGTACTTACCTTTGGCAACGCATTATCTGGTTGAGCTAATATTTAACTGCAGATTCCTTACAGACCCATCCATGCCTCCCCACTCTGCTGACTCATTTGATAGGGCTGGGAGTTTAAGGGCCCTAGTTATGACACACACACAAGTCAGCTCACTTCATTGCTCTGCACTTCTGGTGTGGAAAAGTACCTGACGTCTGCACGCCTGGGTGGTGCCTGTATAGGTGAACGCGATGTCATTACCAATGACGATGTCATGTGGAGCCCAACTGAGCCACTCAACGGCACACTGGTGTACTGCTCATGCAAAAGTTTCCAGATTCTGTTGCCTGGGGAATTCAAAAGTAAGGAATCTATAGCTAGAAATGGTCTCTACCAGAAAATGTGCTACCAAAGGTAAGTATCTCTTTCTTCAATCACCTTTAGCTCTGACATCTTGTTGACCTCAGTCTTAATGCAAGCTTTGACTTGACCGCACAGTCTATATTTCATTTGTGACAGGGAGGCTGTCACCAGTGTCCACATTATGGGTACTAACAACAAAATACATTCATGGAGGGTCTAAGGGGAATAATCTTTAACGACCAGGTAAACTCCAAACCCCCATCAACTACGCAAACAGCAAAAAGGGAGAGAACCGGTCAATGTGAAGAAACTGGGAGTAAAAGAAAAGAAGATAAATTCAGCCCACTAGGTTGAGATAAATCCCATCAGCCCACCGCTTTGGCGGAACATAATCATCTGGGAGTAAGGTGGATCAACTCAATGTAATGCACCCTATTTTAGGGGAACCATCACTGTGTATATGCAATGAGTTTGCAACCTTCCAGAGAAAGAATCTCAAAATATAGTGGTGCTGAGAAAAGTGTGAAATGCAGTGCAAGACAGAAGAAAAGTGTGATAAAAATGGCTACTTGATAACACCACACAACTTTATTCGGTGTCACGAAAAGTGCCAAGATTAAAAAGGCATGTGGAAAAACTGATAGTTTGAAAAAATAACTATCTCATAGCAATAGAGGTCAATATGTTTCAGCCAAAAGGTTACAGTTACCTGGCTTTCGTCAGGACCATTTATGGTGGAATGCTACTGCAGAAATGTGTATTTACAAAAAATACTTTAATAAGAACATCATCGTGACAATACCCTACAAAAATCAAACAGTCATTGATTTGTCCAGTTGTTTAAGGGATGTCAGAGTGTTCCTGAAAAGAAAAAATATGTGTTTATAATTTGTGAGATACAAATAATTCCCTCTCAGTTTCAATACAACACTTTGCCTATGTATCACAAAGTCTAATCGGTCCATAAATTCTGGATCCTTAAACATTCATTTTGAGAATAAATGCACTCACCCAGCATTATGTGGGAGTACGCCTCACCTCACCCGGCAACTGCTCGGTATTCTGAGGCCCCGCTCTGCATTAAGTGTAAGAAAACACATCCATAAAAATGTATATGTGATCCTTCTTTTGAAAATTAAAATAAAACTTCCTTGTTAACCCTGAAGACAGACCAATGGCCTAAAAAACACAGAGACTCTTTTCAATGTGGATTACTTGACCTCAAGGTTTCAAACAAACAGTATTTGAAAACCACTCAAAAGCAAGCTCGTGATATAATCTACCTGCTATGCATCAAATAAAGTAAAAGAGGGGGAAACATGGTAAAATAAGTCTCCTGCTGAGCATTAGGAGGTAAAAAGAACCACAAAACCAAAAAGACAGGAAGCTCACCTATCCGTCGGTACCCCTCTCCTTGTCCGAGCCGAAGGGGAGGTATCGATGCCTTTGTCAGTGTCCCTTAAATAGTGATGCTAATTGGTTGAATTGTAGCACATGACAGGGGGACTAATTGCAAATAGACATGCTCAAGAGAGTAGTGTCACGAAAAACTATTGTACTATTGGTACCAGCTAATCACATGTCTCGGATGGTAAAGAGACTCGCGTATTGGTTGAATTGTGGCACCTGATAGGGGACTGACTGCAAATAGACATGCTCAAAAGAGTAGTGTCATGAAAGACTACTAATCTATTTGTACCAGCTAGTCACATGTCTAGAATGGTAGAGAGACTAGCATATTGGTTAAATTGTAACACCTGACCGGGGACTGTCTACAAAGACATGCTCAAAAGAATAGTGTCATGGAAGACTCCTGTTCTATTGGTACCAGCTCACACCAATGGCCCCCCTTCTTTTTCTAATTTATTGGCCCTGGGGACCCCATCCCCCAGGGCCTGCCCCCTAATTTTTTTTTAGAAACAAAAACTTGGAAGGGAGCCCACTCCCGAGGCCTTAATCGACCCCGGGGACACCAACCCCCGGGGCATGGCCTTTTCTTTTTTTTAAATAATTCTTTAGGATTGGGCTGCGTTGCCCCCCTCCTCAGGCCTCTTTTGGCCCCGGGGACCCCATCCCCCGGGCCGGCCTTTGTTTTTTATAAGATTTTTTAATATATATTTATAGAAACACCTAGGACATGCTGGGCAAACCGTACGTACCTATCACCATGACGATTTGCGGGATATTCATTAAAAGACGACTTTGCATACAATGAATCCACGTGGAATGTATTTACACCGCTAGTGAAGCTCTGACGTGTCTGACGCCCTACCGTGCCTAATCCCGGAGCCCCCGCCGGTGGGTACTCTCCAAGTAGACACCCTTGTCTTTTATTTATACAAACATGGGCAGCTATTGACGAGCACATTTGATACACACGCACACCAAGCCATCCAAAGGGGATTCAACAAAAATTCGACCAAAACTATGCAAGAAACCCCCCTCACGGTTAATAAAACAAACATCCACCGCCGGATGTGTAATACTTTTTATTTTACGCTCTGGAAAGGAGACTAACCTCACTTGAGAGTCACAGCACACTCCTGGCTGAGCCCAATGCTGTGTTACACTCACCAATGCCCGCAGATTGCCACACACCCCTGTGTTGTATTCCACCAGCTAGTGCGTATGCTATGACACTCTCTAGCCCATGTGCACTGTAACACCACCCCGTGAATATGTCATGCCACACTTGCCTTCGCACTGGTTATATTGCCCCATCTAACGTGCCTCCCTCGATGCCTATGTTATAACGCACAGCGCTAAGCCATACATATTACAATCTGGGATCCATATCTTTGTCACAGTGCATATGCAACGTTACACTCCCCAGCACATATTTTATATTACAACTTTAGAGACTAGTTAGGTTACACAACACTGCCCTGTGCATATTACACTCCAAGGTGCATATCGCATAGCACGCGCTAGTGCCTGTGCTATCTCGCGCTCTCCAATGAATCTGTCATTGCGCACAATGTATTGCATATTATATTTCACGCCCCGGTTCATATTATATCACACTTTTTGGTGCACAGTGTATACCATACACTATATCTAGTTTTCATTTTCAATCGTGCTCTCAGGACTATATTCTATATAACACTGCGTTCATCTAACCTTTTCACGGGCATTACATTTTGCGATGGGGTGGAGGGTCAGGGGGTGTTTCTGCCAAGTGAGCCTTGAGTCACAGTCACAAACGTCCTCTTCTTCCTGAATAAAAGTGAGATTATGCTGAATACTTGTTCATATTTTAAGTAGTTCGCACAGACACACATTTTAAAAACAATAAAGTTCCTAATACCCGCCTTCTCTGAACAGTTAGCTTGCTGCCCCATCAACCTCCTCCCTATCCTCTGTTGTCTGAATCCATGGACTAGCCTCCTCCCTCCTGCCATGCATGGTCTGATGTCCTGCCACTGCCCTCCATTTAGCATGATGTACCAGTCCACGCCTCCTGCCCTCCATTGCACAATTCTATGCCCCATCATTGACCTCCTGCTTAGCCTCTGAGCTTAGCTTGCTGTCCCTATTCTCCTTCCCCCTGCCCTCCGATGTCTTTGTGCATGCCCCTGCTCCATCTTTTTGCCCACCAGGTTCCATGCACCTGCCACTCCTATCTATTCTGAGTGTTCTGCTGAGCTGCCACTCCCCTCCCACCTGCCTAGCATTGTCAGATGACTGTAACCTGTCCCTGCCACCTTCACCCTACCTATCCACATTCCATGCCCCTAACCCCTTCCTCCTGTCCTCCATGGTCCATTTTACTGCCACACCCTTCTGCCCTCCCTGGTCGGTTGTGCTGCAACTGCTCCTCCTGCCTGCACAGTGTGGTCTGTTGTGAGGCCCCTTCCCCTGAACTCTCTTGTCTGTGCCCAGGTCCTGACCCTCCCTTCTATCCTCCATGGTTCTTTGTGCATGCCCCTGCACCCTGGGGCATGCACAAATGTGGCAAACTATGGCAAATGTGTGGCATTCAGATGTGCCACACATTTGCCATAAATTTTGAATGTTAGCACTCTAGATGCTCATTAGATCACTGTAGTAAAGCTACTGCTCACCAGGGAAGTCTGCTGCTGGTATTTAAAGTGCATGGTTCAGTCTGCATGTCAGAATATTTTAATGAAATAGATGAGGATTTCAGAAGTCAAAATGTGCACTAATTTTTCTTTCTGCAGCACTAATTATAATTACTATGGCAAAATGAACCCCCTCATTGTGTTCCTTTGCAAATTAAAGGTTTTAAGTGTTACCACTTTATTCCAATCAAGATGGCTTCAGGTGTGCCATACTTTTGTCATAAGTAAGACTGTTAGCGCTCTAGTTGTTCTTTAGAACACTCTGGGACATTCTGTCATTGGCCTATACTTGGGCTACATCTGGGTGATCTTTGTGCTACATTTGGGCTCTTTTGTCTCTGGCGGCCATCTTGGGAGACTTATTTGTGATGAAGTTTCCTAATTTCCTCATTTACTACAGTGTCCTCAGTAGGAAATACTTTCAGTTTTTTACTTTGATTCCATAAAGAAGGCATTCAGATGTGTCTCACATTTGCCATAAATTCAGAATGTTAGCACTCTAGTTGCTCATTAGATCACTGTAGTAAAGCTACTGCTCACCAGGGAAGTCTGCTGCTGGTATTGAAAGTGCATGTTTCAGTCTGCATGTCAGAATTATTTCATGAAATAGAAGAGGATTTGAGAAGTCACTCAAAATGTGCCCTAATTTTTCTTTCTGCAGCACTAATCATACTTTCTATGGCAAAATGAACCCCCTCATTTTGTTCATTTTTAAATTAAATTTTTTAAGAGTTACCACTTTATTCCAATCAAGATGGCTTCAGGTGTGCCATACGTTTGTGATAAGTAGGACTGTTAGCGCTCTAGTTGTTCCTTAGAACACTCTGGGAAGCTGCAGTAGAACACAAAGGAATCAACTGACAGTCTCTGCCCTTGTTGGATGTACATGTTTTACTGAGAATGTCAGACCTCATTCTCACATGACTGAGAAAGATAATGTGAATTTACAGAAAATGTGCTCTCAGTTTAGCTTATAGATCACCTTCCCAACCTCGGTGGGAAAAGCATGAGAAAATAGTTTTCTCTCAAACATGATTCATGATATCCCAGCAGAAGGCTTTTTCACATGGTAAAATCACCTTAGAACACACCACAATTCCTAAAATGAGTATGGTACCATCAACAAATGAATTATAATGTAACTAAAACCTTCTATTAACTGCAATGCTTTTTAATGAGGTGCTATCATGTATATTGGTCCCAAGATGGCTGCCAACACTTCTTGGATGAAGTGCTGACAGCCAATCAGATCTCACGATGAGATGTGTGGTTAAGCTCCGGCCAGATATATATGTGATTTTACTTTTGATTTTCTCAGGAACTACTGAACGGATTTACACCATTTAACCAAAAGGCACCACTCTGAACCAAGGGCTACCTTTTTGCCAAATTTGGTGTAATTCCATTAAGCAGTTCGGGCTGTAGCTGCGACTAAAGGTCCCTATGGAAAATTGCATGGGGAAAACACGTTTTGGGACCCCCCTTTTTTCTCGGCCCCCGCTTGACAAATCACCCCGAGTCTTTCAGGATAGGAGCGGACCGGAGCGGGCCACGAGTTTTGAAAATTTCGTGAGGGTTCGTCAACCGGCCCCAAAGTTATTCCAAATGGAATGTTGCGGATTTCCTATGAATAATAGGTCCTAACTATAACTACCTACTGGTGACCGCCAGTAGGTAATAGTACATTAAAAGAATGTCACATACATTTGTTTAAATATAATATGAAGTTTTATATTTTAAAATTATTTCCTATAGGGGTTTTATTTTAAGTCCCTGCCTCGATTATTCTCAATAGTAGTGATTGGCCATGTGTGATGCTTACTGCAGCTCTGAGCTAGGGTACATTTACAAATGTCAGGGGTCTTTTGTGGCTGTAGTAACTACAGAAGTGTAGTTTGTGAATAGATATGGGCTTACTCTTTTGTGGGGGGGTCTGTCCTGTCTGTCCCGCCATAAGTCCCTCCCTAGACCCCTTAATCCCGCCTTACCCTTCCCAAAACCCTCCTCCACAATTCCCCTTTTCCCTCCTATCTCCCTCCCACATTTACTGCTACAATGCATACCTATGTGTGTGGAACTCTCAGCAGGCAAAGCAGAGACCTCCACACTTACAAAGAGAGAAAGCATAGACCTCTACATGTAGGTTTGTGAATGGGATTTCGTAGTACATTAGAAGTACTATTGTACTACTACTAAATGTACCACAAAATGCATTTTGTGAAAAGGCCCCAAGATGTACAACGATGAGTCTACAATCCTTTAAGGATAGCTCCTGCAAGAGTACTTGAACAATTAGGAATAAATGCACAAATACAATTGGATTCCTAAGAACATATTTCTGTATACAGTACAGTCTATCATTGACCGCAATAATAGTCACAGGTTTACAAACGCTTTAAAAACTCTGGCAACAGGGACCTGGATGCATCCACAATGTATCTTGATTTTCTAGCAAGGACCATGAGGAGCGTGTATGCCCTGTTACTTTAAAATGATTGTCTCTGTTTGCAAATCTCAAGAGTAATGCATCTTCATGGGACATGTAGTTTCTATGGCTCAACCAGCCTAGCACACCCATCCAAGATGTGCTCCAAGTAGTGCAACATACGATATTCAGAGGCCGCCATATCTGCTTCAGAATGTGCACACCTTCGAGCAGTTGGGCTACTGTGCTTCCTGGCTACTTGAGCGCTAATTGGTAAGTGCAGTCCACGGATTGACACATACACATGTTGAACACTAGGATAACATCTGTTCACAAGCCTAAAATATCTCACACTAAAGACTTCGGGCATATCATCAAGGACTGGCGATAATTCTCGCTAAGCGCACTTAGCGCTAGGATAATTATCGCCGGGTAATGTGGAATTTTATCGCTGAGATAGCGTGCTATTAGCAACGCTTATCTCAAAAGCGATAAAATTCCAAGTGCTAACTGCCAAATGTGAGATTATTGCTGGAAATCCAGCGATAATCTCACAAAGTTTGGCGATAGCTTGTTGATAGGGCAGGGCAGACTTAGCCATGATATCCACCTTACATTGGATATAATGGCTAAGTCAAACTAAAAGCAGGCGTAAGGAAAGTAGCCATAACCAAGGTTAGCGCTACTTTTCTTATCGTTATGCCTGTTAGCCTGTCCATTGATAATTGGGGAAATGTCGATTAGCGACATTTCTCCAGTTATTTTGGGATGGAACGCCCACTTTGCATCTCATTAGAGATGCAAAGGTGGGCGTTACAGGAAAGGGAGCACATGCAAGGATTCACGCGATAGCGTGACCTTGCTGAAAATGCGATAAAATTATCGCCGCTTTTCGTCCAAAAACGGACGCAAAAGCGGCGATAATTTTATATCGCCTCCTTGATGATATGCCCCTTTATTTTTAATTGAAATTGCATCCTTGTTCAGCGTCTGTGAATGCCAACTTCTAACTGTACAAGAACATACCGACAAATGCATTGGGGTAATTTGGTTATGAGAATTGATCTACAATTTTTTCCAGAAGCTGTAGCTCATTTTAATACAAACAAATTGAATCATTAACTACATTTCTTTTGTACCCAACGACACAAGCAGAAAGAGTGCTGTATATACCTGATGTAAGAAACAGAGCCATGTAGTACATACTGGAGGCTAGGCAAATATGGTAAAACAAATCTAAGGTAAGTCTCCTCACATGTTGAACCATGAAGATAGGTTTATTCAGGACAAACAGCTTAAACAACCACAGCTGGCAGGAACTTTAGGAACACCACAAAATCCCTTCTTCAAAGTGCAGGATTCACATGGAAAAGGTCTACCACTCTTTAAATGCGCTATAGCAAGATGAATCATACACAAATGCTATTCACTAGCGTGAAAGCCTTGAGTCAAAACTTAGGGCTCATTCCATAAGGAAGAAAGTTGCCACAGTGGAGTACATTGCCAATGTCTCTATAACTGATGTATGTACACCAGCCACGTGGTTATCATTTCTCATGTCACTAAACACAATTGTTTAAGGAGAGGCACAAGTAGAACGTGTAATCTTTAAACATTTGTTTACAACCATCCACAGAGCACATCTTCTTAACCCCTTCGATGCTCATGACGGAGCGGTTCCGTCATGAGCATCGGTTGGGCTGTGCTTATGACGGAACCGCTCCGTCATGAGCACAGCCCCTGGGGCAAGCGCTGGCGCTCCCCCCCTGGGGCATCGATCCTGCCCCCACAGAGGGGGATGGCAGCGGAAGAGTTTCCGCTGCCACCCCCAAGCCCCCCCACGCTTCCCCATGACGTCAACGCGCACAGCGCGCACCAACGTCATCAGGTAGCGTTGGACGCGCTGGAATTCATTTCTTCCAGTGCGTCCAAGCAATGAGGTACGTGTTTGCCTCCGGTGGGGCCGGGGGGGTGATATTGGGATGCCTTGAGGCATCGGGGGAGAGGAAAGAGTATTTCCTCTCCCCTGATGTCTCAATGTTGGGCATTCCTGCTTCACGATCGCGCACAGCGTCGCGATCGTGGAGCAGGGATGCCCCCACTAGACACCAGGGATGTCTTTGTTGTGTTAGGAAGCGACCCCTTGGGCAAGGGTCGCTTCCTGGGGCCCCATTTTCATTGTAAGACTTTTCTGCCCCCTCTGGGGGCAGATCGGTTTGATTTTGTTGCCGTTTCCTCTCCCAGGGGGGGGCAGAAAAGCCCACTAGACACCAGGGATGTCTTTGTTGCGTTAAAGGAAGCGACCCCTTGGGCAAGGGTCGCTTCCTGTGGGCCCACATTAATATTAAGACTTTTCGGTCGTTTATGTAGCCGTTTCTGCTCCCAGGGTGGGCAGAAAAGCCCACTAGACACCAGGGATGCTACTTTTTGAGTAAAGGAAGCGGCCCCTTGGGCAAGAGTCGCTTCCTGGGAGCCCACATTAATATTAAGACTTTTCTGCCCCCCCGGGGGCAGATCGGTCGTTTATGTAGCCATTTCTGCTCCCAGGGTGGGCAGAAAAGCCCACTAGACACCAGGGATGCTATTTTTTAAGTAAAGGAAGCGGCCCCTTGGGCAAGGGTCACTTCCTGGGGGCCCAAATATTTTTCAAGACTTTTCTGCCCCCCCTGGGGGCAGATCAGTTTTTTGTGTGGCCGTTTCTGGTCCCAGGGCCCAGAAAAGCACACTAGACACCAGGGATGTTATTTTTTTGCATAAAGGAAGCGACCCCTTGGGCACGGGTCGCTTCCTGGGGTCCCAAATTTTTATTAAGACTTTTCTGCCCCCCTGGGGGCAGATCGGTCTTTTGTGTAGCTGTTTCTGGTCCCAGGGGGGGCAGAAGAGCCCACTAGACACCAGGGATGTTATTTTTTTGCGTAAAGGAAGCGACCCCTTGGGCAAGGGTCGCTTCCTGGGGGCCCAAATTTTTATTAAGACTTTTTTGCCCCCCCGGGGGCAGATCGGTCTTTTGTGTAGCTGTTTCTGGTCCCAGGGGGGGGCAGAAAAGCCCACTAGACACCAGGGAATTAGTTTAAATAAAAATGGAAGTGACCCCTTGGGCAAAGGTCGCTTCCAGGGTGCAATTTTTTATAATATGTATTTGGCCCACCCGCCCCAGGACAGAGTAGCCTTTTTTTTTCCTGCTGTTTTCTGCCCCACCTGGCACACAACCCGATTGACCATTTGGGTAGTAACATAGTATGCTATAATGTTTATTGTTATATTTTTTGTGAATTGCAATTGCTTTTTTTTTTTTTTTACTTTTTTGTTCTAGGTGAAGGCTTCTGCTCTTTCCAGTTTGCCGTTTCGTTACTGGTGGTTTTGCTGTTTGTGTAGTTTGGTAAGAGACTTTTTTTGTACTATGTAAATGTGTTTGATTTCTCTGCATGAATTTGTTTTTGCAAATGGTGTAATAATAGCAGTATGTTTGGTTTTTGAGTGTAAAAAACTGTTTGCATTTTTGCTCGATGTGTGTCTTGTGAGAAATGTTTTTTTTTTGTCTTCTTTCTAGTTGGATATCGTTGGTTTTTGCTGTGTCACTGCAGAGTAGGTTCCGGTGAGTGTAGCTGTCTCTTGTAATTGAATTCTATAGTTTTTGAGTACATTGATCTTTGTGATAAAGGTACACATTTCTTTACTTACTTGGTTTGCACATTGTTGGTTGTTGTTGACTTGTTTGTGCAGTCTTCTATCTTAGTAAGTATAATGGCTAGCCGCAGGATTACTGCTCAGCAGGTTGTTGGTTTGCTTTTTGAGTCTTCCTCTGACCATGGTTCAGAGATTGACTCTGCATCTGAGGCAGAGGAGGCAGGGGACGATTCTGGCAGTGAGTTTTCTCTCCATGTGGAGTCATCGGATGATAAAGATACTCTTAGTGCGGATGAAGTGCCTCGGTTAGAGGAGGAGACTGATGTGCCGATAGTGCAGCAAGAGGCATCTGGGCTGCAGCCTGGGGCTGCAAGGCTTCCAGTTGGTGTAGTGCGGCAAGAGGCTTCTGGGCTGCAGCCTGCGGCTGCAAGGCTTCCCGTTGGTGTAGTGCGGCAAGAGGCATCTGGGCTGCAGGCTGGGGCTGCAAGGCTTCCCTTTGAAAGTGATGACCTCTGGGTTGCCCCTGGCATGGTGCAGCCGGCATTGCCAGACTTTACTGGTGTTCCAGGGTGTAGAGTGAATACTGAAAACTTTTTGCCGATACATTTTTTTCAGTTGTTTATGGATGATGTGTTTTTGGCAGAGATTGTTGAGCAGACTAATTTGTATGCCGAACAGTTTTTGAGGGACAACCGTGCCAGTCTTAAGCCACACTCTAGAGCTACCCGGTGGACTCCCACAAATCTTGAAGAGATTAATAAGTTCTTGGGTTTAACTTTTTTGATGGGCTTGCTAAGGAAGCCATCAATGTCTTCATATTGGTCTACAAGTCCCTTGATGGCAACTGCTATTCTTCCGGCAGTCATGAGTCGTGACAGGTATTTGCTTTTGCTTCGGATGATGCATTTTGTTGATAATGGTTTAGCGTTGCCACGAGATCACCCTGAGTGTGACCGTCTTTTTAAGATTAGGCTTGTCCTTGATCACTTTGTTGATCGATTTTCTGAGATCTATGCTCCTGGGAAAGAAATTGCAGTGGATGAGTCTTTGGTGTTGTTCAAGGGCCGCTTGGTTTTTAGGCAATACATTCCTAGTAAGAGGGCACGCTATGGAATTAAGCTGTATATGCTGTGTGACAGTAGGACTGGATATGTCTCTAATTTCAGGGTGTACACCGGTAAGGAATCCAGTATTAACCCCCCTGGTTGTCCGTCCACTTTTGGAGTGACTGAGAAAATTGTTTGGGAACTTGGTAGAGGATTTTTTAACAAAGGCCACCATTTATATGTAGATAACTTCTACACTGGTGTGCGGTTGTTCAGGGAATTGGCCAAAGTGGACACTGTTGCTTGTGGCACAATCCGCTTTAACCGTAAAGGTTTCCCAATAGAACTTGTTCGTCAAAAGCTTGTGCGGGAACAGTGCAGTGCGTTGCATTGCGAGGAGCTTCTTGCTGTGACGTTTTCAGACAGGAGAGATGTCTACATGCTGACTACCATCCATGATGAAAGCACTGCACTTGTGACTGTTTGGGGTCAGGTCGCTGTAGCGCGCAAACCTGTGTGCATTTTAGACTATAATAGGCACATGGGTGGTGTTGACAGAGGAGATCAGAGGTTGGAACCTTACGCTGCTCTTCGTAAGGCTTACATTTGGTACAAGAAGTTGGCTATCCATCTTTTCCACTTGGCAATCTTTAATGCTTTTGTTGTGTTCCAGGATTCTTGCCCTGAGTCAAAGATGAGTTTCAGGAGTCTGTAATAGGCAGCCTTGTTGTAGTGGAACAGGCAAGTGTTCCTAGAGTTGGAGTGGTGGAGGATGTTGCTAGATTGAGAGATCGCCACTTTCCTGATCACATTCCTCCCACACCCTCAAAAGATTTTCCCAGTAGGAGATGTAGAGTCTGTTGGCGAAGAGGTACGCGGAGGGAGATTCGTATGTACTGCCCCGACTGTCCTTCTAAACCTGGGCTGTGTGTCCCTGCTTGTTTTAGAGCGTACCACACGGAAAAGAATTATTGGGAGCATTCATGAGTGGTAAAGTGAACTGCCTGGTCTGTATTCTTTTGAAAATGTGATTCTGTTCCAAGGTTGGCGTTAGTGCAATGTATTTAGTTGTTGATTTTGTGTTTGTAGATTTGTATCTATTTGCGATTTGTTTGTGTTTTTATTTTTGTCTAAAAAAATCCTAAATGTGATGGCGTTGTGTGTAGGCTGGCGCTTGGCTGTTGGTGTGTGTGGACTGGCACTTGGTTTGCGGTGTGCGTGGAATGGTGCTTGGCTGGCGGTGTGCGTGGATTGGTACTTGGCTGGCAGTGTGCGTGGACTGGCGGTGTGATTGGACTGGTGCTTGGCTGGTGGTGTGCGTGGACGGGAGCTTGGCTGGCGGTGTGCGTGGAATGGTGCTTGGCTGGCGGTGTGCGTGGACTGGTACTTGGCTGGCGGTGTGCGTGGACTGGCGGTGTGCGTGGACTGGTGCTTGGCTGGTGGTGTGCGTGGACTGGAGCTGGGCTGGCGGTGTGCGTGGATTGGCGATTGGCTGCCGGTGTGCCTGGACTGGCGATTGGCTGGCGGTGTGCCTGGACTGGCGCTTGGCTAGCGGTGTGCGTGGACTGGTGTTTGGCTAGCGGTCTGCGTGGACTGGTGTTCTGCTAGCGGTGTGTAAGGACTGGCGCTCGGCTGGCTGTGTGTGAGTAGTGACTTGCTGCTGGTCACTACACACACTGCTAGCTGAGTGCCTCTCCACGCAATCCATCAGCTTGTGTAGTTGCTGTGTCAGGAATGTGGGCGTGTGAAAGTGATGGGCCCTTGAATTGCGCTGTGTGCTGGTGTGAGTTTTGTTATGTGATGGGCCCGCGGCTGGCGGTATGAATGGTTTTGTATGTCTCACATGTATGAAAGGTGTATGAATGGCCTGTAAAGAGGTTGGTGCCTTGTCGTGGCTTTACAGCTCACGAGCTGTGAGTCAATGGTTCAGTTTCTCGCCCTTTCAATTATTAACAGTGCATTTCATTTTTGTGAAATCACTTGCTAATACAATTGTATATACTGAACCATCACTCACCCTCGTGCCAAATCCAACCAGTATGTGTGTGTGCTTGAGGATTAGATGGCTGTGCAGTAATATTTGTCTTTCTGAAGCAAGGTGTACCTTGTCCCTTTTTGTGAATTTTGTAATGTGTTGCTTTTGTGCCTGGTGGTGCGAATGGTCTTGTTTGTATCACATATGAAAGGTGTGTAAATGGCCTGTAAAGTGGTTGGGGCCTTGACGTGGCTTTACAGCTCACGAGCTGCGAGTCATTGGTTCGGTTTTTTGTGAATTTAATTATTGACAGTGCATTTCATTTTTGTGAAATCTCTTGTTAATAAAATTTAATACACTGAACCATGACTCGCCCTCATGCCAAATCCAACCAGTATGTGTGTGTGTTTGAGGAATAGATGGTTGTGCAGGAATCTTTGTCTTTAGTTTTTCTGCCAAGGTGTACTTTCCATGTAAGAATAACCCACCAACTGTAGATATTGACGAAAACCCATGGGAGTTCATGGTGATGTCTCTCTTGTGAATTCAAAATGTTTTTTTATCCCCAATGTCCTGCAAACCTCAAAATGCCTGTCACATTTTCATTGCAATATTGTTCCAAAATTCTCACGCTGTAGAAACAAACCAATAATTATGTCTAAACAATCTGGTTTTGCAAGGGGGGTCACTTGGGTTTTTGGCCCGGTGCTCAGCAGCCATCTAGGGAAACCTACCAAACCCATACATTTCTGAAAACTAGACACCCAGCGGCTTCCAGGGAGGTATGGCTTGCGTGGATCCCCCAACGTTTCCTTACCCAGAATCCCCTGCAAATCTCAATTTTAGCTGAAAAAATCACTTTTTTCAAACATTTTGGTGTGGGAAAGTTGTGGCATCACCGGGCTCACACAAATTTACCACCACCCAGCATTCCCCCAGGTCTCCCGGTAAAAATGGTGCCTCACTTGTGTGGGAGGCCCAAGTACCCGCGGCAGGCAAGGGCCCAAACATTTTTTTGATAGGCAATGTTGATTTCGCCTCACAACGTTTTGAGCCCTTGCCTGCCGCGGGTACTTGGGCCTCCCACACAAGTGAGGCACCATTTTTACCGGGAGACCTGGGGGAACGCTGGGTGGTGGTAAATTTGTATGAGCCCGGTGATGCCACAACTTTCCCACACCAAAATGTGTGAAAAAAGTGATTTTTCAGCTAAAATTGAGGTTTGCAGGGTATTCTGGGTAAGGAAACGTTGGGGGATCCACGCAAGCCATACCTCCCTGGAAGCCGCCGGGTGTCTAGTTTTCAGAAATGTATGGGTTTGGTAGGTTTCCCTAGATGGCCGCCGAGCACCGGGCCAAAAACCCAAGTGACCCCCCTTGCAAAACCAGGTGGTTTTGCGATAGGTCATTTTGATGTCGCCTCACTACGTTTTGGGCCCTTGCCTGCCGCGGGTACTTGGGCCTCCCACACAAGTGAGGCACCATTTTTACCGGGAGACCTGGGGGAACGCTGGGTGGTGGTAAATTTGTGTGAGCCCGGTGATGCCACAACTTTCCCACACCATAATGTGTGAAAAAAGTGATTTTTTCAGCAAAAATTGAGGTTTGCAGGGGATTCTGGGTAAGGAAACGTTGGGGGATCCACGCAAGTCATACCTCCCTGGAAGCCCCGGGGTGTCTAGTTTTCAGAAATGTATGGGTTTGGTAGGTTTCCCTATGTGCCGGCAGAACTAGGGTTAAAAAACTACAGCTAGTCACTTTGCCAACAAAGGGTCATTTTTCACTGCAAAATTGAGGTGTGACCACGTTGCGTTTTGCGCCGTTTCCTGTCACAGGCACTAGGCCAACCCGCACAAGTGAGGTACCACTTTTCTTGTAGGACCTTGGGGAACGCGGGGTGGGTGGAAATTTGTGGATCTACGCAGATTCCAGAGCTTTCCATCACAGAAATGTGGTGAAAATGTGTTTTTTTTGTCAATTTTTAAGGTTTGCAAGGGATTTTGGGTAACAGACCCTGGTGGGAGGCACTCAAGTCACCCCATCCTGGATTCCCCTGGGTGTCTAGTTTTCAAAAATATATAGGTTTGCTAGGTTTCCCTAGTGCCGGCAGAGCTAGGGTTAAAAAACTACAGCTAGGCACTTTGACAAAAAAGGGTCATTTTTCACTGCAAAATTGAGGTGTGACCACGTTGCGTTTTGCGCCGTTTCCTGTCGCGGGCACTAGGCCGACCCGCACAAGTGAGGTACCATTTTTCTCGTAGGACCTTGGGGAACACGGGGTGGGTGGAAATTTGTGGATCCACGCAGATTCCAGAACTTTCGATCACAGAAATATGGGGAAAATTTGTTTTTTTTGTCAATTTTCAAGGTTTGCAAGGGATTCTGGGTAACAGACCATGGTGGGAGGCACTCAAGTCACCCCATCCTGGATTCCCCTGGGTGTCTAGTTTTCAAAAATATATAGGTTTGCTAGGTTTCCCGAGGTGCCGGAAGAGCTAGGCTCAAAAACTACAGCTAGGCACTTTGCCAAAAAAGGGTAATATTTCACTGCAAAATTGAGGTGTGACCACATTGCGTTTTGCGCCGTTTCCTGTCGCGGGCACTAGGCCGACCCGCACAAGTGAGGTACCATTTTTCTCGTAGGACCTTGGGGAACACGGGGTGGGTGGAAATTTGTGGATCCACGCAGATTCCAGAACTTTCGATCACAGAAATATGGGGAAAATGTGTTTTTTTTGTCAATTTTCAAGGTTTGCAAGGGATTCTGGGTAACAGACCCTGGTGGGAGGCACTCAAGTCACCCCATCCTGGATTCCCCTGGGTGTCTAGTTTTTAAAAATATATAGGTTTGCTAGGTTTCCCTAGGTGCCGGCAGAGCTAGGGTTAAAAAACTACAGCTAGGCACTTTGCCAAAAAAGGGTCATTTTTCACTGCAAAATTGAGGTGTGACCACGTTGCGTTTTGCGCCGTTTCCTGTCGCGGGCACTAGGCCGACCCGCACAAGTGAGGTACCATTTTTCTCGTAGGACTTTGGGGAACGCGGGGTGGGTGGAAATTTGTGGAGCCACACAGATTCCAGAACTTTCCATCACAGAAATGTGGTGAAAATGTGTTTCTTTTGTCAATTTTTAAGGTTTGCAAGGGATTCTGGGTAACAGACCATGGTGGGAGGCACTCAAGTCACCCCATCCTGGATTCCCCTGGGTGTCTAGTTTTCAAAAATATATAGGTTTGCTAGGTTTCCCTAGGTGCCGGCAGAGCTAGGGCTCAAAAACTACAGCTAGGCACTTTGCCAAAAAAGGGTAATATTTCACTGCAAAATTGAGGTGTGACCACGTTGCGTTTTGCGCTGTTTCCTGTCGCGGGCACTAGGCCGACCTGCACAAGTGAGGTACCATTTTTCTCGTAGGACCTTGGGGAACACGGGGTGGGTGGAAATTTGTGGATCCACGCAGATTCCAGAACTTTCGATCACAGAAATATGGTGAAAATGTGTTTTTTTTGTCAATTTTCAAGGTTTGCAAGGGATTCTGGGTAACAGACCCTGGTGGGAGGCACTCAAGTCACCCCATCCTGGATTCCCCTTGGTGTCTAGTTTTTAAAAATATATAGGTTTGCTAGGTTTCCCTAGGTGCCGGCAGAGCTAGGGTTAAAAAACTACAGCTAGACACTTTGCCAAAAAAGGGTCATTTTTCACTGCAAAATTGAGGTGTGACCACGTTGCGTTTTGCGCCGTTTCCTGTCGCGGGCACTAGGCCGACCCGCACAAGTGAGGTACCATTTTTCTCGTAGGACTTTGGGGAACGCGGGGTGGGTGGAAATTTGTGGAGCCACACAGATTCCAGAACTTTCCATCACAGAAATGTGGTGAAAATGTGTTTTTTTTGTCAATTTTTAAGGTTTGCAAGGGATTCTGGGTAACAGACCATGGTGGGAGGCACTCAAGTCACCCCATCCTGGATTCCCCTGGGTGTCTAGTTTTCAAAAATATATAGGTTTGCTAGGTTTCCCTAGGTGCCGGCAGAGCTAGGGCTCAAAAACTACAGCTAGGCACTTTGCCAAAAAAGGGTAATATTTCACTGCAAAATTGAGGTGTGACCACGTTGCGTTTTGTGCTGTTTCCTGTCGCGGGCACTAGGCCGACCTGCACAAGTGAGGTACTATTTTTCTCGTAGGACCTTGGGGAACACGGGGTGGGTGGAAATTTGTGGATCCACGCAGATTCCAGAACTTTCGATCACAGAAATATGGTGAAAATGTGTTTTTTTTGTCAATTTTCAAGGTTTGCAAGGGATTCTGGGTATCAGATCATAGTGGGAGGCAGTCAAGTCACCCCATCCTGGATTCCCCTGGGTGTCTAGTTTTCAAAAATGTATAGGTTTGCTAGGTTTCACAAGGTGCCGGCAGAGCTAGGGTTCAAAAACTACAGCTAGGCACTTTGCCAAAAAAGGGTAATTTTTCACTACGAAATTGAGGTGTGACCACATTGCATTTTGTGCAATTTCCTGTCGCGGGCAGTAGGCCAACCTGCACAAGTGAGGTACCATTTTTCTTGTAAGACTTTGGACAACACGGGGTGGGTGGAAATTTATGGACCCACGCAGATTCCAGAACTTTCCACCACAGAAATGTGGTGAAAAAGTGTTTTTTTGTCAATATTTAGGTTTGCAAGGGATTCTGGGTAACAGATCAAGGTGGGAGGCAGTCAAGTCACCCCATCCTGGATTCCCCTGGGTGTCTACTTTTCAAAAATGTATAGGTTTGCTAGGTTTCCCTAGGTGCCGGCAGAGCTAGGGTTCAAAAACTACAGCTAGACTGTTCGCAAAAAATTTGTAAATTTTCATTGTGAAAATGTGGTGTGTTCACGCTAGGTTTTGAGCCACTTCCTGTCGTGGGCACTATGCCTACCCACACAAGTGAGGTACCATTTCTATCAGGAGACTTAGCGTAGTTCACATTTGTAAAGCAACTGTTATTACCTATTGATTTTTGATGCATTTCTCCCTTCCAAATGAAAGACATTGTGTAAAAAAAAAGTCATTTTGAAAAATGACCAATAATTCTCATGCTAGTATGAATATTACCAATTTCGAAAATGTGCAAATATGCACTGTTTCTAAACTCTGTAATTTGTTCCCATTTCAGAAATACATAGGTGTCTTTCATACCGATTTTTCCATGTATACATTTTCCCACAATAATTGCTCTATACCCGGAACATAATAAAAAACCATTACAAAATGCTGCTCAGTTTTTTACTCTGGGTTCGTTGGGCTCTTGGTGAACCTACAAGTCCTATATATCCCCACAACCAGGAAGGTCCAGCGGATGTAATGGTACATTGCTTTCAAAGAGATGTCATAATTAGAAGAAGTTACAGTTGAAAACGTTGACACAAAAGGCTGCTTTTTTCAACTAATTTTTAATTTTTCCTATATTTAACTGTTAGTTTCTATAAATAAACCTTGATGGATCTACACAAATGACCCCTTGCTGAATTCAGAATTTTGTCTACGTTTCAAAAATGTATAGCTTTCCTGGATCCATTATTGCTTTTGTACCTATTTCTACCATTAACTGGAAGGAGGTTGAAAGCACAAAAAATAGCAAAAATAGGGTATGTCCCAGAAAAATGCCAAGACTGTGTAAAAAATGTTGGATTTCTGACAAAAATCTGTCATTCCCTAAAAGCTGGAGAAATGGTGATTTCAGCCCCACAAACGCTTTTTTGATACCATTTGCAGAGAAAAACCCAGACGCTTTCATTTGCAGCCAGTTTTTCCCATTTTTCACAAAAAAAACAAAATTTTGCTGTATTTTGACTAATTTCTGGGAACCCTCTAGGAGAATCCACAAACTCTGGGTACCTTTAGAATCCCCATGATGTTGGAAGAAAAGGACGCAAATTTGGCGTGGATACCTTATGTGGTCAAAAAGTTACAGGGGCCTATGCGCGCACTACCCCAAACAGCCCAAAAAAGACTTAGCACAGGAGGGGAAAAGGCCTAGCAGCGAAGGGGTTAAAATGCAAATACCCCTTTAAAATCTATGGACAGCATGAATCAAGTAGCAGTTTGGGATGCAAAACAAGCTAGAGTACTCACCTGTAACAGTACTATTACAGCTCGACACTTCTAGATTCAAGTGTGACCCCCTCATCCTGCTCTCGACAGAACTGCAGTTCACACATATTAAACATAATCTATCATTTAAGCCCATTAGAACAAGGAGGAGCACTTGGAACAAACAAAATTATCTGAAATGAGTGACTACATATTTGGGCTTTGTGAGACTGGCCTGAATGCCATTGAGCAGGTTTAGGAAAGTGGAATATTATGCGGTATGGCTGGCTAGTCTTACCATGAAATATTATCACAATGCCCCACAGATGGTCCGTGGATTCATACTAATAAATCCTTAGCTCTGTCCTGGTAGAGTGGCAAGGAGCAGTCAGGTTTTACTAGAGCATTTCAGAGTACCAACATTGATGACTAGTAATTGACACGACTTGAGAGAAATCCAACACCAATTATATGAATAGAGGGTGTTTTATCCTAATTTACATGCCAAAATGAATGGAATAGCATACATTTAACCGGAGTTATAGATGTTTGAAGCAATATTAAATCAGTGCAGTAAAATACATAGACAAAGTAACATTGCGG
The DNA here is from genome assembly GCF_964204655.1 of Triturus cristatus. NCBI lineage: Eukaryota > Metazoa > Chordata > Amphibia > Caudata > Salamandridae > Triturus > Triturus cristatus. Next base: position 1,403,417,266 of record NC_140590.1, read on the forward strand.
TCAATGGCAAAATCCACTAGTAACATTCGGTGACTTTCAGTTCGTATTACTGGGAACCCTTATAGTGGTAAAGTCCGGCAAGCCGCAGGACCAGGCCACAGCAGTCAGATCAATTTTACCTAGCTCGTGGAGTCTGGTTGTAAAGTTGTTCTGGTCGTCCTTGGTGCTGAACGAGAGCAGTGGGAGGTGCTGTTTTACCACTTACACAGTGCTGCAAGAAACAAAGTGCAAAAACATAGCAGGTACACAACTGATGACATTGGATGATGGTTGCACGAGGTTCTCTGTAGATGCTGTATCAAGTATTGGGGGTCAGTTACAGAATTGGCAATCAACAAGCCTTGGCAGCGGTAAGTACAGTGAATTTCACAGAGTTCGGGGGAGTAATGTAGCAGCCTGAAACTTCGGGCATGTGAGACTACAACTCCCACAATGCAATGGATCAACTGGATTTGGGCAATCTGATGGAGGGCCCAATGGCCAACCACTTTTTGGATCCGGTGATTGTTTTTACCTGCAGATTGCAGGGGACTAGTTCACTCGTCTAAGGGAGACTGAGGGTGCTTCTGGCTTCCACAAGGGTCCCTCTCTTTGGGAGTATCGAGTTTTAGCCAAGGACGAGGGTCATTCACTCAGTTCCAAGTCTGTTGCCTCAGGGACAAAGTATTCCTCTTTTTCTTTGTGCAATGGGCAAAGTCCTGTTGTCGGCGACACGGGTCTCCTCTTGGTCCTTCTTTGAAGTAAGTTATTCAGATCTGAGGTTCTGTTGTCAGGGGGGTCCCTTAAATCCTAGATTTAGGGGAACTAAGGGTGTGAGCTAGTAGCCAATGGGCAGCTAGTCTCTGTAGCTAATTCTCCCCTGAGGTGACCACATTGGGGGTGTAGGTCCCCTTTTCTACCAAGAAACCACGCTTTATGTCCTCTTAAAGATGGCAGAATTTGATTTTAGGTGTACAGATCCGGATGCCCACCCTAGAGGTGTGGCCAGCTTTCTTGGAGGTGTACATTTTCTGCATATCGAATTTCCCACCTTGCATGGGTGCAAATATGCTTGGAGAAGGGGGAAGGCTATTTCCTTCGCTGGGAGTCAGCCCTGATGCATATCAGGGGTAGTGCAGCCTTTGAAGCTCACCGCATTTATGTGTCATTTCACTAGCCTGCTTGGGAGGAGGGAGGTGTGACCTCCTTCCTGTCCAAGCCTTTGTCTTTGACTCCTGGGAGTGATTACACTGCCTGGCAGGAGATCAGAATCCTGTCTTGGTGGTAGCAGAAGCGGCTGAGCGCAGGCTTGTCAGCCAGAGCACAGTAAAGCTGGGGAACTAGGTAGGCAAACTCTAAGGTGCCACCTGGGTTGTATGCCATATCTCAGAGGGCACGAGAATCATGTCAGAGGTGAGAAGGCATGTTGTTTGATACCAAACATGTCATACTTTAGTGGTACTGTAATGGAGCTCTGGGGGTTGCTACCTGGCCAAGAATCACTTCGCTGGAAGATCTGAATTTCAGATTGTAATGCCCTCACACACCTGTTAGGGTGACATGTTTCATCATGTAAAAGGTGACTTAAAATAGTCACCATGCACAGATAAGCGATCCTGGTACCTTAGGAACTCTAGATAGTGCCACAGTTTTTACTTAGTCCTGGGCCCAGATTAAATTTAAAGTCGCTGGGTTCCGGTGACCATTTTAAGTCGCCTTTTACACACCACTACTCACTACATTTTGCTACGTGCACCCACCACATATGGCGTCCTCAGATCCTAAGAACTCCGCCAAAGAAGCCACCAGGCCCGTCAGACATTGCAGTGCCAGTCTGACGATGAGCCCCCTGTGATGAAACATGACACCCTAACAGGTGTGTGAGGGAATTAGGATCTTAAATTCAGATCTTCCAGCGATGGGATTCCTGGCCAGGTAGCAACCCCCCAGTGCACCGGCTGAATAGAGGAAAATCTCCTTCTTGTGTTATACATGTGTTCTTGAAGGAGCATAGGAGGAGGACCTCTTTAAATAACCTACTGTTCCGTCCCCCCTCTTTGATTTAACAACTATAATGGAGCTGCCAATCTTGAGAACGCCTGGTTGGCAGCCCATGTTAGCCGATGGACTGCTAACCCTTATAGTAGTTTCGAATGGGGAACAAAACTACAGGAACATATAGGCTTGCTCTTAAATGTTCTCACCTTTAATATGCTTCACCCTTCCTCCTGGACCAAGGAGGACTACCTTAGGGGTGCCTTACATAGATTAAAGGCAGTGTATTTGACTGTGCCACACTTGATGAGGGGATAGTTGAGTTCAAGCAGTTAGCACTGTGTAGTGGTTCATACAGGAAGACGTCCACACTGTTGTCGCTGAAGAGGGTAGTTTATTTGCAACACAGAACTGCCCAGATATATGGCATAACAGTACCACAGCACTTTAATCAACTCATCGAATTCCCCAGCCTAGAACCCTACAGCGCTGTACAATATAGCCACAGTCCTGGTTCCAGCTACAGACTGCCCTAGAACCAGTGACTTACACTGTAAGAACATTACATTTACCTTTCCTCTTTTAATAAATCAACTATAAAAACAACTATATGACAAACAGGTACAAAATGCTCAACATCCACTAAAGAAAAAGAAATGGTATATAAATGCAAAAGGAACAGATCATGAACCCGTCTTACTAACCAGAAAAACAGGCAAAATAGAAATAAAATCACTGCCTGAACCTCACAGGCAACCTTGAACAATGACCACTCCTACACAACCCAGGTTCTACCACCACTTCTTCCACTACATGAACCTCAGGTACTCCATTCATTTCTTTCACCCGAACCTCACTTTCAGGACTTTGCATTTCCATAGATCCCAACATTTTACTAGCACACCTAAGTTTCTCTGAGCCCTACACCCTCTCCACATTCCACCAATTAGCACCACAGACTCTCACGTCATTACCACATATCTTGTCAACCACAAAAGGTCTGTCAAACTTACTACCACCCTTTTAAACAAAACCACCCTTTTTAATGAAAACACAATAACCTACATTCACCTAACACATCTTAACACGATTACGACGGTCAAAATTCACCTTTTGTTTCAGCTTGGCACTTCCACATTTGCCCTTGTTTCTGCATCACAAACATTTGCATCCACACCAAACTTGACCCATTTGCTCATCCACCCTGGGCAGATCTTGATAGCAAGCTTCCTCCCTCTTAACATCTCAAAAGACGAAACTGAGTAGTGGACTGAGGAGTAATTCGGTAACACCACAACATAGACTTTACCGCATTGACAACTACACATTTGCTGTTGACCGCTCACTGGACATAATGGACCAACATTCATAGGTTCCACCTGGCCATTGGTTTGAGGATGATACAAAGACGTCTTCAAATGCTTGACATCACCAGCTTTGAGAAACTTTTCAACCACTTCATTAACAAATAGAAAACCATTATCATAAATCAAATACTGACGATAACCTTCCCCGAGAAAGAGTTTCCTGGGAAAATCAACCACTGCCCTGGCATTGGGTTCAGAAACAAACTTGACCTTTGGCCAATTCGAGTATGAATCAACTGCTACCAAAGCAAAACTAAACTGGCTAGGCAACCTGTTGAAAGGATCCACCAAGTCAAACCCAATTTTCTCCCAGGCTCTTTTCTGGATACTCAATGGGTTGCAGAGGAGGTTTCCCCACAGCCATACCTTTCTCTGAAGACAAGAACATCCATAAAGGGCCACCACAAAGTTTGTCTCAGCTATCTTTTACTAAACATGGTCCCCATGTGTATTTCATGAGTCATCTTAGTAAACCTCATCCTCAACCCTATAGGTGGTCCTAACTTTTCAATCCTAAGAAGAAAACCATCATCAACGGACAGTTCATCAGAAAGCTTCCAAAATGCCTGACACAGACTAGAAACAGACTTCTCCCTAGGCCATCCCTTCAAAACACAGCCCATAACAGTTTTCATGACCCCCATCCAGAACCATTTAATCTCTCCATTCATGTTCTGCCCCAGCACGCATTCCCTCCAGGTCCAAAGAAACAATAAAAAAACTCTCTTCTGTATCTTCCACCCAAACCATCATCCGGAATAGCAAGCCATGACAAAAAAATCAGCGCGTACATTCATGCCCCCTTTGATATGAACAATATTGAAGAAAAACTGTAACAGCTTGGATGTTAACCTCTTTAATCCTTTATGATCTGTTTTACAGCATATTTTGTCCTCCAAAGAAATGGTTTGAATTTTTGGATAGCCCTCCAATAGGCCAACAACTCCTTTTCAATTGTTGAGTAATGGATTTCTGACACCCTCAATACTCTAGAGGCATAAATAATGGTGTTCTCCACCAACCCATTTTTCTGAGTTCATATGGTGCCTAAACCATAACTACAGCAAACAAATGATGGACGTAACGCTGACAATGCAAACATTCTTCCCCAGTCAAAAGATCTGGGTTAAATCCATCGTTCTTTTGCCCACTACGCCACCCCAGTTTGGACCCAGCCATATGCAAATCAGTCTTGACCCTGTGCCCCATGGGAACAGTCCAGAACGAACTGCTAGGCCAGATCCTCCCTGGACCGGAAACAAGCATCCTGGGACCGGTTTCAGGGTATGTCACCCTTCTTCAGCCAGGCTAGCTTGAATCCAGTGGCACTGCCAGCAAAGGACCCACGCCCACCAGACGTGGGTCCTGTGCTCTCCATGCCACTGGAATCAAGCTATCCTTGCTGAAGAGGGGTGAAACCCCAAAACCGGTCCTAGGATGCTTGTTTCCTGTCCAAGGAGGACCTGGCTTAGCAGTTCGGGCTGGACTGCTCCCATGAGGCACAGGGTCAAGACTGATTTGCATATGGCTGGGTTCAAACTGAAATGGCATGGTGAGCAAAAACACGATGGATATAGGCCCAGATCTCTGCACTGGGGTGAATGTATGACATTGTTCTGCATTCTATGCATCAACTGTTGTTTTTGCATTTGTCACCCCGAGTGGGATGGGTATGCCCAGATGTGGGTTCCGTGCTCTCCATGCCACTGGAATCAAGCAATCCTGGCTGAAGAGGGGTGAAACCCTTAAACCGGTCCTAGGATGCTTGTTTCCAGTCCAGGGAGGACCTGGCTTGGCAGTGCGGGCTGGACTGTTCCCATGAGGCACAGGGTCAAGGCTGATTTGCATATGGCTGGGTTCAAACTGGAATGGCATGGTGAGCAAAAGAACGATGGATATGGACCCAGATCTCTGCATTGGGGTGAATGTATGACATTGTTCTGCATTCTGTCCATCAACTATTGTCTATGCAAGTGTCACCCCGAGTGGGACGGGTATGCCCAGACGTGGGTCCTGTGCTCTCCATGCCACTGGAATCAAGCTATCCTGGCTGAAGAGGGTTGAAACCCCAAAACCGATCCTAGGATACTTGTTTCCAGTCCAGGGAGGACCTGGCTTGGCAGTTCGGGCTGGAGTGTTCCCATGAGGCACAGGGTCAAGACTGATTTGCATATGGCTGGGTTCAAACTGGAATGGCATGGTGAGCAAAAAAACTATAGATATAGGACCAGATCTCTGCACTGGGGTGAATGTATGACGTTGTTCTGCATTCTGTCCATCAACTTTTGTTTTTGCATAAACCATTACTACAAGCATCTACCGTGATACAGCACGGTAACCTGGTATCAAAAGGTTTCAACACTTTTGAACTGGCCAACGTTTTTTTATACCCATTTAAACGTATTTTGACATGAATCATTCCATATAAAAACAGCATCCTTTTTAAGTAGTTTAGTCAACGGTACAAGGTGAGAGGCACAATCTGGTGCAAAACAAGAATAAAACTCACATATTCCCATGAAAGACTTAAGAGCAGTTTTATCCTTTGGAGTTTGCACTTTGATTATAGCATTGACAAGACCTGGTGTGGGTTTGATGCCTTCTCCTGAGACTACATGCCCCAAATATACTGTTCTATTTTTGAAAAATCCACATTTGTCGATTTTAAGAACAATGCCATTTTCATTAAGAATAGACGGAACCCGCTCCAGAATGACCACATGCTCCTATTTAGTTTTACTATAGACTAGAACATCATCTTGGAACACGACAACCCAATCCACATCTCTGAATAGTTGTTACATAATTGTTTGGGAAACCGATGCCTCCAAGGTTAACCCAAACTGCATCATACGATATTGAAACATACCCATGGGAGATATGGAAGCAGTGTAGTGTCTAGATACAGGATATAATACTACCTGGTGGTAAGCTGATGAAAGATCCAACTTACTGAACTACTTTGCACCAGATACCGCAGCCCAAAAACCGGAAATATTTGGAAGTGGGTGCAAATCACCCCAAATGGCTCTGTTAAGATTATGTAAATCTACACAGACTCTGAGCTCACCATTCTTCTTGTGGGCTACCACATGAGGGGATAACCATAAGGATAACTCAACCAGTTCAATTACACCCCAAAGTCACAAAGCTTCACTAACTCTCTTTCTAAATCCTCCCTGACTGAAAAGGGAATGTTTTACAGCTTGTGTTTCACAGGAATAGACCCCACTTTGATCTTGTGTTGGAACCCCTTGATCAACACCAGTCCACCAGAAAACACACTAGAACATTTTGTGCGTAACTTCTTCACAATCCCACAATCAACTGTATACACTCCACCAACATCTACTACAGAAACCTGTTCACTAGTGCCAGGCCTCAAAATCACTTTAAACAAACCCTCTTGAAATCACCCCAGGATGCGCAAACCTTTGACAGTGACATACACCTTCCCAAAGATCTTCCTTCCCTTAAAAAGAAAAACATCCACACAAAAAACAGACATTTTGTGGTGGCGTCCTTCATAGGATACTGGAGCATAGTCATGTGGTTCAAGCAATCTTCTGGGCCACAATTTATCAAATAACTCCGGAGTCAACATAGTTGTTCTTGCACCTGAATCAACCAGTAATTTAACCGATTTATCTCTTATTGATATATCCACATATAGATCCACACAAGTAGAAGGATCCCCTGACTCCACCATGTCATCACTGACTGTCAATGCCATGTCCTGGAGATCTGCTTGTAGTTTTTCTAAATGATTTTCAGGAAATTCCTTTCTCAGATTATACACTACAGTATTGTTTCTGTTAAACTGTTTTCCTTGAATATGACATACTTTTGCAAAATGCCCTAACTTGTTTAAGTCAAACTTTTTTTTGCATTAGTTAAAATGCATAAAAGTACATACACAATAAAAAGGAAGTCAATGGAGGCAATTTTCATAAATCAGGACAAATACCTAATCTTAAATAAAATCCATGACATTTATCTTATCATCAGTGCATATCTATCTATCTATCTATCTATCTATCTATCTATCTATCTATCTATCTATCTATCTATCTATCTATCTATCTATCTATCTATCTATCTATCTATCTATCTATCTATCTATCTATCTATCTATCTATCTATCTATCTATCTATCTATCTATCTATCTATCTATCTATCTATCTATCTATCTATCTATCTATCTATCTATCTATCTATCTATGCACATATATATATATATATATATATTACCTACTGGCGGTCGCCAGTAGGTAGTTATAGTAGGACCTATTATCCATAGGAAATGCGCAACATTCTATTTGGAATAACTTTGGCGCCGGTTGACGAATCTTCACAAAAGTTTCAAAACTAGTGGGGCGCTCCGGTCCGCTCCTATCCTGAAAGTCTTGGGGTGATTCGTCAAGCGGGGGCCGAGAAAAAAGGGGGGTCCCAAAGCGTGTTTTCCCCATGCAATTTCCCATAGGAACCTTTAATCGCAGCTACAGCCCGAACTGCTGAACGAAATTACACCAAATTTGGCAAAGAGGTAGCCCTTGGTTCAGAGTTGTGCCTTTTTGTTAAATGGTGTAAATCCATTCAGTAGTTGCTGAGAAATTCAAAAGTAAAAACATATATATATCTAGGGCCACGGATCCTCCAAAGCACGAGCTTTATGCTAATTGGCTGTCAACACTCCAAACCAGGAAGTGTTGGCAGCCATCTTGTGCCTCGGTAGAACCGAGGCACAAGAAAACATTTAAACAAACGTGCGAAACGCAAAAAGGGGGCAGGGTAGAAACACCTTGACCCCCTTGGCCTGCTCAGGGGGTCCCACAAGGACCCCCAGGGCCAAAAAAAGCAATTAAAAAAAACAAATCGACAAGATTCGCGCACCCGGCGTGAATTTCGGCTGAAATTGTTTTTAAAACAAAGCGCGGGCTCCCGCGCTTCGTTGTTAATTAGCCCCCGGGGTGGCCAAGTCCCGGGGGCAGTTTGCATAATGTAATGGGGGGACTCCAAGCCCCAGGGACCGCCACCCCCGGGGCTTTATAAAATTATGTGGGGGGGCTCTCAGCTTACCCCCAGCCCCGGGGACCGCCAACCCTCAGGGCTTTAAAGAAAAAAATAGAAAACCTCTGTGGGGGGCTCAAGCCCCCACACATGCCCCGGGGACAGCCACCTCCCCGGGGCTCTAAATATTCAAATTGGGGGGACCCCCCAGCCCCAGGGACCACCACCCCCTGGGGCTTTCTAAACTGTGGGTAGGGTGGCCGCGCGCCCCCCCCCCCCCTCCTGGAGCCTTGTCATGGCCCTGGGGACTGCCACCACCAAGGGCCGGCTCCTGCAGTGTCCCGGGGTGCCCACAACCAGGACACTGTAGTTTGCAATGGCAGGGCGGAAGCCTCGTGGCTCCTGCCCTGTCATTGCAAACTGCTTTGGTATTTGGAAGAGAGAGCAGGAAACCTGCTCTCTCTTCCAAATACCAAAGACGATTGCTTTTCCACATGAGGAGCTACATCTTCGCACCTCCCCATGTGGAAAAGCAATGCCGGATCCCGTAGGAGGCGGGGAGCCGGCAGAACGGTGGGGGGATTGGGGACCCCACCACAGCCCCCAACAGAGAGGACCGTGGGGGGGTTGGGATCCCCGAGGCTATAAGTAGTCCGGGAGGGGGGCCTCTGTGGCGCTTACTGGAGATACCTGGTGCACTAGTTGGACCCAAGGGACACTCAGGATTCAAGAGGACTTTATCCCCCAAATTAAAATGGCACAGGGCGTGTTTGCACACATGTCACCTCAGGCACCACCCTCCCTTCACCAGTGTGCAAACGCGCCCTGTGGCACGTTTTAAGAGGTAATTTTAATCCCCTGCCCTATTATGTTCTAGGGTCTTGCAGAGGAGGTCATGGTAATCACAGGGGTACCCCAACGCATAGTGTTCCCTACGGTATGTAGGTGTTTTCACTGTATTCTAAGTGTCTTTAAGCATAGCACTGGCTTTAGGCCTGGTTAGTCAGAGTCAGTTACCACCAGTACCCATCTGAAAAAGTTGTGGGCACAGGAGGACTTTCTGCTCCTCCGTTGGTTCTTTCTGCACATCTCTTCTTCTTCCTGCACTTTTCTTCGTCATTGTGGACTTCTGTTGCTTCTTTTTTCTTTTTTTTTTTTCTTTCTGTGTATTGTTTCTTCTTTCATCGCATGTCCTACCTCTGTAGGCATAGTTAGAAACTAGCATTTAAAAAACCTTTGAAATTCACTGAAAAAACCATAGGTTTCAGGCACGTTATAGTTAGAAATTAGCATTTAAAAAACCTTAGAATTCACTCAAAAAACATAGGTTTCAGAGACGTTATAGTTAGGAATTAGCATTTAAAAAACCTTAGAAATTCACTGAAAACACCATAGGTTTTAGAGAAAGTTATAGTTAGCTGGACATTTCACTCGTGCAAAACCCATGAAATTCCCTCCGTTATAGTTAGTTCAGCTAACTATAAATCACGCCCCGCAATGAACTGCTGATGACGTCACATATTACATCACTCATGACATGGTCAGGGACATCCCTGATGACATCACTGATGACATCTCAAATTACATCACTGATGACATCACTTATGACATCATCCATGTGATAAATTGATGCATCTTCTCACACCCTAATATAACCTTTGATACACCCACTCAAATTTACAGATGGACATTCTCAAAACCATAGATACTGCAATACCAATAACTACATACCCACTCATTGATTCTTAGGTCTACACACACATCCACTCACTCACATGTACAGTCACTCATACTTACAGTCACTCAGTACAGGACTATCATATGTATGTATACACCTATATAGACACTCACACACCGCCACTTATCCATAGAGGTACTCACACACCTAGTCAGTCATGAAAATAATTAATCACACTCCCATTTACTCACCTATCCAGTTATACACACACCAGCTCACTTACTCATAAAAATACTACCACATTCTTACGCTCTTATACAATCACTAATACAAGCACACACTCATCCATACAGCCACTCTCACAATCACACACTCTCACATATAGCGATTTATATACTCTAACATACGTATATACTGCCTTTCACATATGTAGTTATTCACACTGAGATATACATTCAATCACTAACACACCCATACATACACTCACCCACCCATACAGTCTATCACAGATGCACTCTTAAAACCATGCACCCAGTGAATCACCCACTCACACATCTATGCACAGAATCATACACAACCCACCCACACAAACACTCAGGCACCCATACAGATACTCAGACAACCAATCAATAACCCATGTCGACACTCATGCAGCTATTCGCAAACCCATGCAGCTACTTACACACCAACAGACAGACGGATACAGACATTCATACAGTTTAGTCACTAACCCATGCATTCAGTAAGTTATGTTTAATCACTCACTTATAAAGTCAGTCACACACCTAGTAAATCATCCATTCAGACACTTATACACCCACTCATTCTTCAACACGCCTTTCCCTATATATATTAAAACGTATTTAAACTTTAGCGAAACACACAGGCACTGGAGGATGTCATCAGTGATGTCATTTGAGATGTCATCAGTGATGTCACTGACCATGTCATGAGTAATGTTATATGTGACGTCATCAGCAGTGCATTACTGGGGTGTGAGTTATTTTTAGCTGAATTAACTATAACTGGGGGAATTTCACGGGATTTGTATGAGTGAAATGTCCAGCTAACTATAACTTTCTCTAAAACCTATGGTTTTTTCAGTGAATTTCTAAGGTTTTTTTCAAATGCTAATTCCTAACTATATTGTCTCTGAAACCTATGTTTTTTTCAGTGAATATATATATATATATATATATATATATATATATATATATATATATCAACTCACCCAGTTGCCCAGATACGAGGACGCACTCCAATTCAGATAAGTAACAACTTTATTGGGAAAAACAGGTGTTATCCCCTCCCGATTTCTGAGTCCTTCAGCCTGACGCTTTTCAAGGCATTTCTGCTTCTTCCTCAGAGGCTTAACATTGGCAGTCCATTGTGACGTGAAGCTACATCGTTCCCGTGTGCTTTCATGTTATTGACCTCAGGTGTGCCTCCCGATGGTGACTCTTTCCTCAGTGCATGCTGGGACGTGTAGTTTAAAATTCCATGCAATTTAATACCCTCCAGTGGGTTTGGGTGCCAATGTGTAATTCAGGACACATTTCAAACCCTCTGGTTGGTTCCCAGATGGGACGACGTCTGTTTAATTAATTCCACCCTCAGTGCCTTTCATGAGGCATGGTTTCACTCGTGCAGGACCCGTCTTTGCTCTTCAGGTGGTGCGATCAACTCTACAGCCTGGAACCGCCACGTACATCAACTCACCCAGTTGCCCAGATACGAGGACGCATTCCACTTCAGGTAAGTAACACCTTTATAGGGAAAAAAACAGGCGTCTTCCCCTCCCGACTTCTGAGTCCTTCAGCCTGATGCGTTTTAAAGCATTTGTGCGTCTTACACTGGTTGGTTCCCAGATGGGACGACGTCTGTTTAATTAATTCCACCCTCAGTGCCTTTCATGAGGCATGGTTTCACTCGTGCAGGACCCGTCTTTGCTCTTCAGGTGGTGCGTCAACTCCACAGCCTGGAACCGCCGCGTACATCAACTCACCCAGTTGCCCAGATACGAGGACGCATTCCAATTCAGGTAAGTAACAACTTTATTGGGAGAAAAACAGGCGTCTTCCCTTCCCGACTTCTGAGTCCTTCAGCCAGACGCGTTTCGAAGCGTTCGTGCTTCTCCCTCAGAGGCTTAACATTGGCAGTCCATTGTGACGTGCAGCTACGTTGTTCCCCGTGTGCTTTCATTTTATTGGCCTCAGGTGTGCCTCCCGATGGTGACTCTTTCCTCAGTGCACGCTGGGACGTGTAGTTTAAAGTTCCATGCAATATAATACCCTCCAGTGGGTTTGGGTGCCAATGTGTAATTCAGGACACATTTCAAGCCCTCCGGTGGGCTCCCAGATGGGACGGTGGCTGTTTAATTAATTCCACCCTCCTTGCCTTTCACGAGGCATGGTTTCACTCGTGCAGGACCCGACTTTGCTCTTCAGGCTGTGCGATCAACTCCGCGGCCTGGAACCACACTCCACTTCAGGTAAGTAACAACTTTATTGGAAAAAATCAGGAGTCTTCCTTTCCCGACTTCTGAGTCCTTCAGCCTGACGCATTTCGAAGCATTCGTGCTGAGTTGATCGCACCGTCTGAAGAGCAAAGTCGGGTCCTGCATGAATGAAACTAAAACTTCGACAAAATATGCTGGTACTGTGAGTTCTCTATGAACAAATAGAAAAGTGCTACGTGCACTGCCAGAGGTAAGGACTGGTTAATAACCTACTGTGCTTTTCTCTTTATTTAAAACCCATCTATCCTTCATTGCATCAGCCAAGAAACTATCTATGATCTTGTCCTTTGGGATGTTTGCAGATAGCTGGGAGGTGTCATAAAGTTCATTTAGACCCAAGGATATAAGGGTCATCTTTACATAAGATAACTATGGGATTCTAAGTACATAATCTAACTTCAGACTGTCACTAAATATTAGCTGGTTCAGTTTAACCGTACCCCTCTTCCATATCAAATGCCTTAGAAATATGGGGGCCAATATGGGAGCCACTTATATATGGTAATCTCAATTCCACGTTACTGATATAATTTGAGCAGGCATGTGGAACCGCTAGTAGGATTTTAAAAAAAACTCATCCTCAATACGCTGCAACACCCCCGTGCCTGCCATCCCCCAAATTACAGCCCCATATGTAGCAATTGTTTTGTCCTCGGCTCGGTAAATCTTCATCATTTCCTGGATGGGTTTTGAGCCTTACTTTTTTGCAAATCTAAATAAGGCAGCCATACTTTTTTCCTTAATGTTGGCTTTCTAAGCTCCATGTCCTTCCAATTTAGTCTGTGGTCAGAGTGAACACTCTAATATATGAATGTCTCCACCACTTCTAGTTTTATCTTACATATGGTGAATCTTTTCTATTTTTTTAGTGTCTACCCCTGCAATGAGTTCAAATGTTTTGGCCTCGTTAAAAAATAGATCACAATTGGCCATGAACAATGTGTACTTCTCTATGAGATTCTGCAGAGCCAAAGGCGTTCTGGTCAATAGCACTTCATCATCTGCATAAAGAAGAATTGGAAAGAGTGTGACTCGGTGTACAGGCTGTCTTTTGCATTTTCGGCCAATACCTTTTCTAATTGGTTTGTATAGAGAGCAAATAAGAAAGGGGCACAACCTTTTCTAACCACCTTTGCGACGTTAAAAGGATTAGAACATTCCCCTTGCTTTCCATATCGAACACTAGCCGTTGAACCCATATATAATTGCCTTATTAATGTTATCATCTGGGGTTCCACTCCCATAGCATTCTTTATGGCCCCCAATTTACTGTAGGCCACACAATCAAAGGCAGCCAATAGGTCTATGAAGGCCATAGAAAGTTGGCTTTTCTTTGCCAGTGAATATTTTGCTGCCACTATCATTACATTAAGGCATTGATCAACTGTTCCCTTGCCCTGCCTAAAGCAATACTGTGCATCTGCGAGGGTATTGTTTTCCTCTACCCAACCTTGTAGCCTATTCAGTAGTAGGAGGCCCATTAGCTTGGCTGTAGAATCAATAAGGGAGATGGGTCTATATTTATTTGGGTCAGACCCATCCCCCTTCTTAAAAACTAGTATGATTATAGAGTGCTTGCAGGAAGCAGGTGGTCCATCTCCGGCTATGGAATTAAAGACGTTAGTTAACAACGGGTCCACAGATTCTTATTAAATAGGAAGATATCAACAGGCACCCTGCCCGGTCCAGTGGCCGTCAGGGAGGATGCCTGTTTAAGGGCAAGTTCTTTCTCTGAGATATCAAAGATTAGATGGGACTGAGCTTTCGGGACCTGGCAGGCTACCTGTGATGGTACTTCATCATTAGATTGGAAGATGTTACCAAAATGAGTGACACCACCCTCCTCCTCAATATAGACATCTAAGGTTGGGACCCCAGTATACCTTAAGAAAGGGGCATTGACCACTTTCCAAAAATCTTTGCTATCATTTCTAGCAGATGCTTGCCTTAAATCCACCAATGCTTCATTTATGAACTGTCTAATACTATTTTTTCTGGCTTCTTTATTCTTTAGGCGTAAAATCCGTACCAGATGATTATCTCTTGGGATTTTCTTCAAAGCTTTGTGCAGGTCTCCCAATATCTTAGAACATATCTTATCAAACCAGGGCACTCCTGGGCACACTCTGGCCGGTGTTGGGCAGGTTAAGTATTGCTTAATAACAGTTAACCTCTTTTCAAAAGCCCCCGATACCTGGGTCGGGTTAGCAAAAACATCTAAGCACAACATGTTCTCTACATTTTTCGATATGCCGATTGTAGTTATTTTATTTGTCTCATCAACTTTGTTCCATTTTAGGGTGTAACCATCTTTCCTAGATAGGTAGGCTTTGGGACCTTCTTATCCCCGAGTTTAATATTCCCTCCCCAAATTAAATTACAAGTGCGATGGACATGATCACTGAAGTCTGTGAATTGCACCAATATGTTGTTAATGCAATGGAACATGTTAGCTGATGTGATGATATAATCAATAGTGGAACCCCTGCCTAGCCTTTCAAACGTTTTATCCATTATTCCTGTCTGAAGATTTATTTTGTTTCTAATCGCTAGTCTCCATGTTACCTGTAGCCTATTTAAAGCATTCCTATAAGGATTGTGGCTAAAGTGAATAATAGGATCTCTGTCACAATCTTTAACCCTGCAGCTTGTGGCTTCTACTTTCTGACAGCTCTTAGCATTAAAGTCGCCCATCCATATGATTTTCAGGGGTTTACGGTGCTGCTAGCTTGTTTCATTAATCATTCTGTCGTCTTCTTCAGCCACTAACACCATATTACTAAATTGATTATTATTATAATTTATAATTGCTAGATCCCAGTTGCTTTGTCTCTTACAGACCAGAATGTGAAAATTGGTGGGACAGTTAACAGATTTTATAATGGTAAAGCTAACAGTGTTTGCCATTAGGGTCAATATACCTCCCTTTGCCCTACCAGCTCTAGATGGCAGTAGCAGGGGTTTGATAAGGTCCATAGCCATCCAGAAAAATTGACACCTCCTCCCATGTTTCCTGGAGACATATAACATTGAATTGTGTAATTTTGTCCAACCACTCCTTATTATCTTTCTTACTCGTGTAACCTGCGAAATTCCATGATATTAGTCTCCATTCTGAGTTTGCCACTTTCTTTTTCTCATTCTCTACTGTCACTGTTTGTTTACTAGTATCCCTGTTTCCCCTCTTCTCTCCCATTCTGGTCAGTCAATCCCAACCTTCTAGGCCCTCTAATTTGGCAAAGCGGTTCTTAGTTTGTATTTTGGGAGCAGCTCTTGGTGATAGATAACTAACGCGGGAAAGGGTTGAATCCCCTTCATTCTCATTCTGTATTCTCAGAATATCATGTAGTTTGTAAAAATACCCTGATGGTACAACGTATATCTGAGTACCTATCAGCGGTGCTATAGAGAGTTGATTTGAAGGTTTTCTACTAAACATGGCTTTTTTAAATTGAGTACAATACAGTCCCCCACAATTGCTTTTGAAGTGGAGTCCACCCAAGGTATTCTTCTTGCCATGATGAGGTGTCCCTGTACAAGCGAACCCATTTTAGTGAAGTTCGTCAGTCATAGCCGGGCTTTGGCCATTAATTGCTCAGTAGACTCTTGTTGTAAGACCCTGAGCTTTGGGACGTTGCCCATTGTTATGATATATGAGCACGCTGCCGGTGGGAGATTTAGATAAGGGGTTGAATTCCCTTCTTCTTTCTGGTAATCACATCTATTGCTCACCCTCTCCTCCCTTGTTTTTATTTCACTGACCCTATGACGCTCATTGCTTAATGTGGACCTCTTAGTCGACTTTATTATTGGGGTGCCCCTAGTCTTCTCACTTTATGTGGTTTGCCTGGCTGATTGACACCTAGATTTGGCAGCTCAGTCTACTCAGTTGGTGATTGGGTGGTCATCAAGCTGGGCCCTGTTTCCCAACATTCCCCCACCCAGGTTTGTTTGTGAGGGTTTCAAAGCATATTGAAAACATTAATATTATTAGGAGTCGGTACCGGGGGCCCTGCAATCTGGGTTTGCCCACCCTTCCCAATTAATTCTAAGACCCATTGTTCTATAATTTTTGAATGAAACAATAATGGTTGCATCATAGCTGACAGAAGACATTTCAGCTTATTATAAAAGTCATCCAGATTAAAATTAAATGGAACCACTAAATGGCTTTGTGGATCTGTTGATAGTTTTGAAGTGGGGACTATCTTTGCTCTTTTTGCTTTAGAGGTTTGTGGTTCTCTAATCTCCAATCTCTCCTCTTTTTCTCTTTCCTACTCACTCCTTAGGAGGCGTTACTTGATTGTCGGCTAAAACCTGTGGTAAAGAGTATGAATCTAGGGGGAGGGGCCTCTTGAGTTTCAGATATAACAATTCTATGAGGGCTGTTGTTAACAGTTGATTCATGCACCCTCCCCCCAATGAAAGTCTCAGTTCAGTAAGTGTGATATGCCCTAACTTGTTGCAAATTCTGCATGTAACATTTCTTGCTGAACATGATCTTCCACTCATAATGTGTGTCAGATTGCCACATCTAAAACACATATTGGATTGTTTAAACAACGTATTAATTTTCGTGCTTTCCCTAGTTGTGTGTTAATAGATCTTTTGCTCTCCTGTCTTACAACATTCACAGTTTCAGTCTTCCATTCTTCCAATTCCTCTCATGGATAACTGTGATGTCTCAATGCTTTTGCCAATGCATAGAGTTTCCTCGAGTGAAGGATTAGCTAGTGACAACAGTGACAACAGTTTCTTCTGAATAGCCTTGTTGGAGCAGTGACAAATAAACACATCCCTCACCAACTGGTCTGTAAAATTGACAATCAGCTACTAGCCTCCTAAGAGCAGATACATAAAGATCATCACTTTTCCCTGTCATCTGTTTCCTAATGAGAAATTTGTGTTCCAAATGACAATGCTGGGTTGAACATCAACACGTTTCTCTAATGTTTTTACACACTCTGTGTAGTCATCCAACTGTTCCAATTATGAATCTTCAATATTGGGAAAATGCTTAAAAATGGCACTTCCCTCAAACCCCAGGGAATGCAACAATATAAACGTTTTACATTCAGGGCAGAACTTTGAGGCACCGCTAGTCCCTAAGTAAGTTTCAAATGCATCAAACCAGTTTTTCCAAACCACAGGTGGTTCACCTGGAGATTCCAAAAATGAAGAAGCAGGATTTACTGACTCCATTGTGTCTTTACCAATGTAGAAATAATAATAATAAAGCTGCAGAAGACAAAATAAAAGTTCTGCACAGTAGACAATACTACAAGAACAACTCAAAATAGCCAAAGAAATAAACAGAGAACTGTCAATAAAAGCTGAGCGTGCATATCGGTGTATAAGCTTCTTTCAACTTGATGGAAAAATTATGCGCACTAATAAATGAATAAGCCGTGCGAATCAGACGAATAACAACTACCAACATCAACAAGAATAGTTGAAGTCATGCACATCGGCGAGTTCATGAACAACAGACACAATGATCTTTTTGGAAAAAAAAACAGATGGCGTTGAGGCCGTGCACCTCAGTGGAGCAATTATAGAGGCAAAATCTCAACACCGGAGGCTGGTTGCTAAGAGACGCACCACAACGTTGCTATGCCAACAGAAGAAATGTAGGCCGATAGGTGCCGGAGGTCACGGAACCTGATGGAAGCACGTAGGGTTGTGGGTACACTAGATACATCCCAGGAAAGGCACAAACAAAAGCACCTGAAGGCACTCTCGGAATGTCATGAAATTGGTGCTTGCCTTGACCCGCATCTGGGATGCTGATGCCGTACAACACGAAAGACAATAGGCGGGATCCCAGAAATAGAGTAGGGAAGTATCAGTCTCCAGCCGACTATCGGAAACACTACCGAGAGGTAGGAAGGAACTATAAGTAACAGTACTTGCGGTTTATGTTTTCATTTTCCATGAGATCAACATGCCAACACTGCATGGGTCCTATGGCAGCTCTGCAGCTTGTCACCACGTAAATTTGTAGTAATTCGTGCAGGACAATGTCCACACGGTAGTCGCTGTAGAGCGTAGTTTATTTGTTACACAGAGCTGCCCAGAAACACGGCATAACAGCACAGCAACACCTCAACCAACTCATTGAATTTCCCAGCCTAGAACCCCAGCAGCGCCCTAAATTCTAACCACAGGCCTGGTTCCAGCAGCAGACTACGCTAGAATCAGTGACTTACACTGTAAGGACACTACACACTGCTCCTGTAGTCTGCAATGGGAGGACTACTGTCAGTAGTTGGCTTTGGTCACCCAGGGTGGCACAAAACTGTGCTGTATCCCTGGGGACCCCTTTACCACCAATGCCCTAGGTACTCCAGGTACCATATACGAGGAACTTATAAGAGGGTCTTTGCCAATTTGGGAGTTACCAAGTCAAACATAAGAGTTTTAGGAGAGAGCACAGGCACTGGGGTCTGGGCAGCAGGCTCCAGTGCACTAGCGGAGTCAAAACCATCTGTATTTGTAGCAAAAAGTGGGGATGGCCATACAAAAAAGGGACACTTTACTTCAGCAAGAGTCCCCAACAAGTACCTCAGGAGTTACTGGTAACTCGCCAGCACCCTTGAAGCAGCTCAAAGAGATGAAGCGCAACCCAGGATCTCAATTAGATAACCTATACATATTAAAGAGATATTAGAGAGACAGCCAGCCAAACCAATGTTAGGGGCTCATAACACTCAAAAACATATTTTGTCACCCTATTCGCTCTGCCACAAGACCCTCTGTCTTCATGTTCAAGCTTGCTAGGTCACAAGGAGACTGACCATGTTGTAGGCTCGGTACTAGAAGTTGCACCGTATGGTTGACTAAGTGGCTTTAAAAGAAGGTAGCCTGTTTGGGACTACAAGAGCCAGAGTGACAATATGTTAGTTGGGTGCATGATCAGCCTAGGAGCTGAGGAGAGCAGGGTATGGATCAAGAGCGAAGACAATTAAGAGCCTCATGTACATTCAGCTATGTGTGTATGTAGGTACACATATTTATGTCTGTATCTGTGTGCATATGACATTGTATCCCTCCCCGTTAAACTGTGCTGCTCTCTGGAAACAATGCCTGGTGTCAAGGACTAGAAAAGGTATATGCGCCCCCTCATGGTAAGTGGCTTATCTCCAGAGTAACTGTCTCCACTCATAGCGTAATAGTGCCAATGACATAATGATTGTCATCCTTGAGTATTTTGGGTATTCTTGATCTTGTTGTGGAAAACTAACAGCCATCATGACATCCTAAGATTGAGTGGCATATTTTAACCATCCCTGACAAATTGGAGGCCACGCCTTGCATAATAATGGCCGTGATTGATATATGGTGGGCAATCTGGCCATTACGGTGTCCAACCTTGGTACTAGTGGTGGCCATGGTATAATGGCGGGCATTATCACCATATTACAGGCATACTTGGTATTACTGTGAACATCCATGGCCTATAATTGTGATACCTTGGGCATTTGATGCAGAATCTGTCCATGTGAGGCAATTGTGCATGTGAGTACTTGATAAAAATGTGAAGCTGATCTTTGGGGGCTGTGTATTTTCAAAAAATTATAAATTATATCTTGAAAGGAAAAATCATGTTTATTTTCCCCAGAAAAGTGGATTCTTCTGGCAGATTGAGCTTCTTTGTCGGAAAAAGAAAGTGGTATGTATTGATTAGAAAAAAGATATGTATTTTCAGAAACTGATATGCTGATGATGACAAAAATGATTTCAAGAATAGTGCACATCACACTTTCCCAATGGCTTTCATGCTCTTACTTCCAGTGATCAGGTTAGGCTTCACTGTTCTCCAGATAATGCTGCCGCCAGGAGGTGCATTCGACCTTTAAGAAGGAAACAAATCTAAAGGCTAGTCATAAATAAGGCAATGTATGCATCTGGGGCACCTACATCATAACTAGGGTTTCTGGATTTCATTTAAAATTTATTATTACCAATATTACTTAAACATTGTGAATTTTTAGTTATTCATTGGAAACAAAAATACACTGAATTGTCTGCACTTACACTGCTTTAGTAACCTGTGCTGTAAAAGTAGTATATATGCAGCCCCTATATCTATCACTTTTTTTATGATGGAAGCTCCCACAATAGCCCACACCAAATATGTCCCTGTGATCATCTCCAATGTCCCTGGGCTCCCATGACCTACTTGAAACTTTGTGCTGTTGCCCTTTTAGGAGTATGGCCTGCCTCATCTGAATTCATCTAGATATGCTGTACATGCTGCTTTACACAATACCAACATTTAATGACAACATCTCTAACTGTGTTTATTGTTCCCGCACAAAATAGAAAGCCCACCATAGCACTGCATACAGGAAAACTGCTGCACAGAACACAAAGATAAAGATGGGGCAACTCTCACATGCACGTGATAGGATCACAGCAGCCCCTTACTGTTTTCAAATAAGCACGGGCCCACATGCCTGGCAGAAACGAATGCTTAGCAGTTCTTGCATTGACTTTCAAATAAACACGATTGACCTTCTTCAGAAAGATTTTGCTGTGAGATGTGATTTAGTTTTCTAGTACTCCAACTTATTCCAATATTCCAAGACTACTGTTGACTTACTTCTGGAATTTACAACGATTTTCTGTGACTTGGAATTCAGGACTTAGCCAAGAGTACTACAAGAATAAGTCACAGGAAAATCTTTGTCAATCGTGCCCAATATGCTCTAGGCATGGCTCAACTAAGTAAAATAAACACGAAGAGAAGGAAGAAAAAGCTTCATGAAAGTATACAGACATTGCTTTGTGGTCGCTCTACACTTAGAAGTTCACCTCCTATGTTGTATTAGTTGACTTCATCCACATTGTGACCTTAACTGTCAAACAACCAAAGGTCCTCTGTTGGTTATGAACCTGTTTGTACTATTTCACCTGTTTTTCCGTGCAACAGAACGTTTTCTGTGTCCAAAGGACATATAGCCACCAGAATACATATGGTTACTACTGCTGTATTAGGGTCTTTCAACAAAAACACACATTCAGCTAAACTTTTCAGCAGGATGCGCATCCAAGGCTTGACACTCGCTCCCTCCTGCTATTCCTACAACATCCTCTTTGACAGTATTAAAAAAATATCTAAAACTGTTTCTTCTTAACCTTTACTTCCTACCTCCTGGACTGTAATCTAAAGTCTGATCTCAAACCATGATGACTGTCATCTGCAACTTCCTGCTCCTCTTTACTGGACTTGGCATGTTGGGAACCTCTCTACCTTCTGTCTGGCACTACCCAAGAAATCCTTAAGCACCTTTATGATTTTTCAGGGCTATTTATTTACCTATGTGGAAGTTACAAGAAAACATGGCTTTTTAAACCATGATTACTGTTCTTTGCTGATTGGTTCTCTCAATTTTCTGCAGTGTTAATCATTTCTTCCCTCACAGATTTGTTCTAGGTAATGCCCTTGTCTTTTTTTGAAGAAACCTGTTCTTTGATGCTCTTGGGCATTGTACGCAATATACAAAAACTTCAAATAAACCAATATCTCTAGCCATGTAAATCTTTGGGATGGAGAGGGACTGGCCCGGTGGGAGGAAGGGGATGAGTGTTGGGAACCAAGAGAGGCAGGGAGGTAAGACAAATAATAAATACTTACATGACAGACAAAATGCAGGAAAGAGCAGAAGGAAAGGGTGAGGAGAAGGAAAGAAGATGAAATAGCAATAGTAGTATATGGAGGAAGGAAGGAAATAGAAGCAAAAATCTTTGTAACCTCTAGAAAAAGACTCTCCCAGCCGGTTGTTCTGAACTCTTGTGAATTGTTATGGCAGCAATGCAAACACTGATGACAGCTGATTTTAAGTGTTTTGCAAACCATGAAATGCCCTACCAAAACTGGCAATAGAAACTGAAAACAGGTACGCCTAGTATGTTCTGAACAGGGATTTGTCTTTCCACTGTTACTTTTGGGCGCACCTGCAACATTAGGTCATCCTTACCAAAGCTATGGCTCCACTAATTAAGTGTAACATATAAGGATGCCCTGATGTTAGAAGTCAATACACTAAATAGCATTCGTTGGTTACTTACTCCAGAAACATTTAAAAAGTAGCTTTTAAAAAAAACTTTATTTAAACTTTTCACTGTAGCTTTGTAACTATTCGTGTTATTTAAGAAAATAAACTCTGGCAGAGGCAAAACGTCTTACCTATGATACATGGGGCAGGTGGAGGCCATCTTCGAATACTTTTTTTGAAAGCATAAGAAAAAGCATTCCAAGATGGCCCCTCTGTGCACATGCACTCAGAATGGTTAAAAAACAATTACAAATGGCCGTCCACCCTTGTAGTAGAGACAGGTGGTGGTCAGACAGAGCAAGGTGGAGGGCAAGTGGATGATGGTTGAGAGCAGCTGATTTGTAAATAAAAACAACAGGCACCTGCAAAGAAAGGGGGAAGAGGGAGAACAAAGGAGAACAATGTGTACTGCAATGCAAGGTCCTCAAGACAGCACTGGAGGATAAAAGTCATCCAAACATAAGATGGTCTGGCTGAAATGCTCTGTGAACAAGACAAACACAAGAATAGGGAGGGAAGCCATTAAATCCGGAGCAGGCAGCTTAGAAAGACAAGAAAACCAGTGAATAACGAGTAAGGAGTGGATCATATCTTTAGTGCATGGAAAACAGCTTTTGTCAATAGACCTCACCTAAACATTATTGTTATAGGTCCAGAGAAAAAAATGTTAACAAGATGTGTGGCATATGGAGGCATCTCACGAACTAAACAGGTGATTTTTAGCATTGTTTATTAATGTTCTAATTACATTATCAATACAACAAGAGTGAATAGCAAGTGAAATGAATAGCACTGAAGCCCGATACTGTCCTGTGATAGCCAACTCACCATTGCCTTTGTTATAGAAACTACTCTGATAGTAAAGTTCAAAAACTAATAAACAATCACAAAAGCTGTAACAAAGCAAAGGGGGTGAAAGAAGAAAAATAGCAGATCCACTCAAACAATTAACAGTAACCCAGAGAAACCTGGTGACCAAAACATTTAGACCTCCTTTCTCTTGTCAATGAGAGAGTTGTCACAAAACTATCCATCTTGGTCTATTATCACCTCCAGCTCCAAAGCAATGAAACTTAATTGTATACCAATTAAGCAGGAAACCCATCCTGAGCCAACACTGAAATCCTTTTTTTCCAGTGATTTAATTGTATTAAATTTCTGAACACAGTCTTGTATGTTATGTATCAAAAAGGATCAAATAGTATTGGTGAAATCCTAAACATAGTACCTTCACAGGTCAACAGCAAAGCAAATGGTGTCCCAAATCCCTCATATGTAGCTCCACATATGAAGAATCAGCCAACTCAGCCCACAATGTCCCCACACCAATTCTCTACCTCCCACCGCAATCACCGCAATCACCACAGCACCCTTGCATGGTCTGTACCCATCATCTTCCCCAGGCATAGCATGAACCAAAAGAGTATAAACCAGTCCTCATTACTCTCAACTCCCCATAGCGTATTTGCATCCAGAGACAGCCCCCAACGACCAATCAGAAAACCTTTCCTCAGATACCTGATGGTTTTAAAAGGAGTTCCCAAATTATATCGAACACTTCTAGTTGATCGTTCAGTTTATAGAGCTCTAGCTCACATTCAGCCACTCTAGTGAGCTCAAATAACCATTCCATGAAGGGTGCGAGAGATGGTTTCCTCCACTCAACACCTTCCTTTTACTTTATTTATTTATGATATGGTGCTCCAAAGGAGATCCACATAACACCATATCAAAAAATAAAGACACAATTGTACACTTTGCCACTGGATTCAAGCTAGCCTGGCTGGTTACCCCGAAACCGGTCCCAGGATGCTTGTTGTCGGTTCAGAGAAGACCTGGCTTGCCATTTCGGGCTGGACTTTTTCCCCTGAGGGACAGGGTCAAGACTGATTTGCATAAAGCTGGGTCTGAACTGAGGTACCGAAGTGAGCTAAAGAACGATGATGAATTCAACCCAGATCTGTGACTGGGGGTGAGTGTCTGAAAGTTTCAGCGCTCCATCCATCATCTCCTTGTGTTTGCTTTATAATACATGATCATGTGAACAAGAAATCAGACTCAAAAGTGCACATTTTGCCAAAGATGGAAAAAAAAATTATGAGGTAGAAATAAGTTGTCAATATTCATTTCATTAAACAAAAACTTTAAACATTTGCTGATTTCTTATGCTAATTTAAAGTTACATTTTTAAGAACCATGCCCTTAAAATATACCAAAGTGAATTGTGCAACGCTAGGCATACAAATAGTATCATCAAACTTACAAATACACTGCCCATATCATTAGACGAGAACATTTAGAAACTTGCTAACCTCCTATATTGATCATATGTTATAATTTGAGGATCAGTGACCTTAAAGGGCAAAAAGGTGCATTATTCAACGCTAGGCATATACACATTCCGACATACCTGCAAAAACAAAATTAAGGCTAATACATAGAAAACCTGTTTATAAATACTAACAGCCAAAACTCATTCAATCAAATTTAAAAACCTCCGCGGCCGGGACCGCCGCGTATGAATCCAACACAAGTTTGCACTGATGCGAGGGAGCACTCGGCAGCCAATTTGGTCAAACAACCATTTATTCAAAGATGAAACCAACGTGTTTGTTCCAGATGAATTAATTCTGGTGCCCACTGGGGCTTGTGATATTATTTTATGAACATTGGATTACTTGGAACCCACTGGGGTAACAATACAGCTCAAGTGAAAAACTAAAGGTTCCAGCATGCTGTGCAAATGTGACTCACCTGAAAGGCCCACGAGGGGGCTATTTAATCGCATGCAGTTATGGTGCCTCAGAGCTTCTCTGTGTAACCAGTGTAAAGCCCATGAAGAATGAGTTCCCTGCTCCGAAAGGCGTTGGCTGAAGACTTTCATCTGGAACAATCACGTTGGTTTCATCTTTGAATAAATGGTTGTTTGACCAAATTGGCTGCCGAGAGCTCCCTCGCATCAGGGCAAACTTGTGTTGGATTTATATATGGCGGTTCCGGCCACGGAGGTGACCATCAGCAGTGGACTTGAATCTGGGGCTTGAGGGGGTAGAGTATCACTATCCCGAAGGAGCAGCCAATAATTATATGAAACCCGAACATTAATTCTGGTGCCCACTGGGGACGTGTGATATTATTTTATGAACATTGGATTACTTGGAACTCACTGGGGTAACAATACAGCTCAAGTGAAAAACTAAAGGTTCCAGCATGCTGTGCAAATGTGACTCACCTGAAAGGCCCACGTGGGGGCTATTTAATCGCATGCAGTTATGGTGCCTCAGAGCTTCTCTGTGTAACCAGTGTAAAGCCCATGAAGAAGGAGTTCCCTGCTCTGAAACGCGTTGGCTGAAGACTTTCATCTGGAACAAACACGTTGGTTTCATCTTTGAATAAATGGTTGTTTGACCAAATTGGCTGCCGAGTGCTCCCTCGCATCAGGGCAAACTTGTGTTGGATTTATACGCGGCGGTTCCAGCCGCGGTGGTGAGCATCACCAGTGGACCTGAATCTGGGGCTTGAAGGGGTAGAATATCACTATCCCGAAGGTGCAGCCAATAAGTATGTGAAACCACAAACGTTAATTCTGGTGCCCCCTGAGGCTTGTGATATTATTTTATGAACATTGGATTACTTGGAACCCACTGGGGTAACAATACAGCTCAAGTGAAAAACTAAAGGTTCCAGCATGCTGTGCAAATGTGACTCACCTGAAAGGCCCACGAGGGGGCTATTTAATCGCATGCAGTTATGGCGCCTCAGAGCTTCTCTGTGTAACCAGTGTAAAGCCCATGAAGAAGGAGTTCTCTGCTCCGATACACGTTGGCTGAAGACTTTCATCTGTAACAAACACGTTGGTTTCATCTTTGAATAAATGGTTGTTTGACCAAATTGGCTGCCGAGTGCTCCCTCGCATCAGGGCAAACTTGTGTTGGATTTCTACGTGGCGGTCCCGGCCCCGGAGGTGAGCATCACCAGTGGACTTGAATTCGGGGCTTGAAGGGGTAGAATATCACTATCCCGAAGGCGCAGCCAATAAGTATGTGAAACCACGAACGTTAATTCTGGTGCCCACTGGGGCTTGTGATATTATTTTATGAACATTGGATTACTTTGAACCCACTGGGGTAACAATACAGCTCAAGTGAAAAACTAAATGTTCCAGCATGCTGTGCAAATGTGACTCACCTGAAAGGCCCACGAGGGGGCTATTTAATCGCATGCAGTTATGGCGCCTCAGAGCTTCTCCCTGTAACCAGTGTAAAGCCCATGATGAAGGAGTTCCCTGCTCCGAAACGCGTTGGCTGAAGACTTTCATCTGGAACAAACACGTTGGTTTCATCTTTGAATAAATGGTTGTTTGACCAAATTAGCTGCCGAGTGCTCCCTCGCATCAGGGCAAACTTGTGTTGGATATATATGTATATATATATATATTATCTACTGGCGGTCGCCAGTAGATAGTTATAGTTAGGACCATGTTTCCATAGGAAATCCGCAACATTCTATTTGGAATAACTTTGGCGCCGGTTGACGAATCCTCGCGAAACTTTCAAAATAGGTGGGGCGCTCCGCTCCGCTCCGCCCCTAAAAGTCTCGGGGTGATTCGTCAAGCGGGGGCCGAGAAAAAAGGGGGGTCCCAAAACACGTTTTCCCCATGCATTTTTCCATAGGGACCTTTAGTCCAAGGTACAGCCCGAACGGCTGAACAGAATTACTTGAAATTTGGCAGAGAGGTAGTCCTCAGGTCAGGGAAGTGCCTTTTGCAGGTCTGGTGTCAATCTGTTCAGTAGTTCCTGAAAAAATCAAAAGTAAAATCATATATATATGTGGGCGGAGCCTAACCACACATCTCATCCTGAGATCTGATTGGCTGTCAGCACTTCATCCAAGAAGTGTTGGCAGCCATCTTGGGACCAATATACATGATAGCACCTCATTAAAAAGCATTGCAGTTAATAGAAGGTTTTTAGACTTTAGTTACATTATAAATCATTTGTTGATGGTACCATACTCATTTTAGGAATTGCGGTATGTTCTAAGGTGATTTCACCATGTGAAAAAGCCTTCTGCTGGGATATCATGATTGAGAGAAAAATATTTTCTCATGCTTTTCCCACAGAGGTTTGGAAGGTGATCTATAAGCTAAACTGAGAGCATATTGTCTGTAAATTCACATTATCTTTCTCAGTCATGTGAGAATGAAGTCTGACATTCTCAGTAAAACATGTACATCCAACAAGGGCAGAGACTGTCAGTTGATTCCTTTGTGTTCTACTGCAGCTTCCCAGAGTGCTCCAAAGAACAACTAGAGCGCTAACAGTCCTACTTATGATAAACGTATGGCACACCTGAAGCCATCTTGCTTGGATTAAAGTGGTAACTCTTAAAACATTTAATTTAAAAAGGAACAAAATGAGGGGGTTCATTTTTCCATAAAAAGTATGATTAGTGCTGCAGAAAGAAAAATTAGGGCATATTTTGAGTGACTTCTCAAATCCTCTTCTATTTCATTAAAACATTCTGACATGCAGACTGAAACATGCACTTTCAATACCAGCAGCAGTTTTCCCTGGTGAGCAGTAGCTTTACTACAGTGATCTAATGAGCAAAAAGAGTGCTAACATTCTGAATTTATGGCAAATGTGTGACACATCTGAATGCCTTCTTGATGGAATCAAAGTAAAAAACTGAAAGTATTTCCTACTGAGGAGACTGCAGTAAATGAGGAAATTAGGAAACTTCATAACAAATAAGTCTCCCAAGATGGCCACCAGAGACAAAAGAGCCCAAATGTAGCCCAAATATCACCCAGATGTAGCCCAAGTATAGTCCAATGACAGAATGTCCCAGAGTGTTCTTAAAAACAACTAGAGTGCTTACTGTCTTCATTATGACAAAAGTATGGCACACCTGATGCCATCTTGATTGGAATAAACTGGTAACACTTAAAACATTTAATTTAAAAAGGAACACAATGAGGGGGTTCATTTTGCCATAGAAATTATGATTAATGCTGAAGAAAGAAAATGAGGGCACATTTTGAGTGACTTCTCAAATCCTCTTCTATTTCATTAAAAGATTCTGACATGCAGACTGAAACATGCACTTTTAATACCAGGAGCAGACTTCCATGGTGAACAGTAGTTTTACTACAGTGATCTAATGAGCAACTAGAGTGCTAACATTCAGAATTTATGGCAAATGTGTGACATATCTGAATACCTTCATGATGGAATCAAAGTAAAAAACTGAAAGCATTTCCTACTGAGGAGACTGCAGTACATGAGGAAATTAGGAAACTTCATAACAAATAAATCTCCCAAAATGGCCACCGGAGACAAAAGAGCCCAAATGTAGCCCAAAATCACCCAGATGTAGCCCAAATATAGCCCAATGACAGAAGTGTGCAAAACACTTATTATTTTGTGTTTTTGCAGTGTTATATAGTGCAGACTTGTCAGGTATTGGAGTGCTTTACATGAGCATTGGTTACATCACACAAGAACAAATTCATTTTGGTTGTAGACATGGGGAGACTAAGTGATTTGACCAGAATCACAGAATGTCGAGCTGAAGCAGAAACTCCAACCTGGTCCCCAGTTGCAAAGTCTGCAGTTCTGGAAGTAACATCACATCCTCTCCCCTAAGTGCAACATTTAATAAAGTGGTCAACTGGATAAAAAAATATAAAGATAACAAATAATTTAAAAGTGCTTTGTCGCTATTTGAAAACTCAGAAAATATGTCCTTATTTTAGTCTTTTAGAGCACTAACCATAATTTTGATGCCAATAAGACCCTCTCATATATGTAATTTCTAAAGGAAATGCTCTAGGTATTACAGTTTTGATTACATCAAGATGACGTCAGGCGTTCCACACTTTTGTAATAAATATAGAATGTTAGCAATCTAGTTGTTCATTAGGATACTGTTGAGAGGCAGAGGCCAGGGGCACGGACTCTGAAAATTGAAGGCAGGTAGGAGGGTGCAAAGGCAACAATTTAACCACACTGAGAAGGCAGGAAGGGCCGTGGCAGCACAACAGACTATGGAGGGCAGTGGAAAGGGGGGCAGGGGCAACAAACCAACAATACAGGACTTGCAAGAGAGGTTGTGGCAATGTAATAGACCATTGTGGGCAGAAGGAAGAGGCAATGGTAGTACAACCATACATGCCAACAGACCCGATTCAGCCAGGAAACGTCCAATGTTTTTAAGCTCAAATGGGCTTTATTTGATCTGTCTCCTGTCTACAATCTCCTCTTTTTCAATGTAACTCAAAGGGGAAAATCAATACCCCAGTTTTTTTTCAAAATCTCCCTCTTACCAAGTTCAAAATGTTCGCAAGTATGGTACATTGGATCATGGAAGGAAATGGGGTAGGGACATGACTTGGATAACAGAGGACAGGAGGGACATGGAGAGGTGCACCAAACTGACCCTGCAGGGCAGGCATCAGGGTTTGCAGCAGCACAATACACCACACAGGGCATGCGGGACGGGAGTGCAGCATAACAATCCATAGAAAGCAAGAGGGAGGGGACAGGACCATGCACATGGACAACAGAGAACAGAGGGGCAAGAGGCAATGGTAGCTAGCTGACCATAATGGACAGACAGGAGAGAAAGCTGCAGCATAACAGACCATAAAGGGCAGGAGGGATGGATCAGGGGCATTACAATGGAACAGACAAGCCAGGAGGGAGGTAGTAGGGGTCTGCACATGAAAACAGAGGGCTGGGGGCAAGGGGGCAGGGCAGGAGCAGCAAGATAGCCATGGAGGTCAGGCAGGATGGGCACTAGAAGCAAGACACACCATGAAGAGCAACAGTGAGACTGTGATGGCATACACACAGACATGGAGGGAAGGTGGGAGGGGGTCAGGGGCAGCTAACTGACCACACAGGGAAGGTGGGAGGGGCCATGGCAGCACAGAAGACCATGCATGGCAAGTGGGAGGGTTAGTGGCAGCACAATGGCTATGCTGGGCAAGAAGGAGGGTGCAGGGGCATGCACAAAGGACGATGGAGGATAGAAGGGAGGGTCAGGACCTGTGCACAGACAAGAAAGTTCAGGGGAAGGGGCCTCACAACAGACCGCACCAGGCAGGCAGGAGGAGCAGTTGCAGCACAACAGACCAGGGAGGGCAGAAGGGTGAGGCAGTACAATGGACCATGTGGACAGGAGGAAGAGGATAGGGGCATGGCATGTGGACAGGCAGGGTGGAGGTGGCAGGGGCAGGTTACAGTCATCTGACAATGCTAGGCAGGTGGGAGGGGAGTGGCAGCTCAACAGAACACTCAGAGTAGATAGGAGTGGCAGGTCCATGGAACATGGTGGGCAAAAAGGATGGAGCAGGGGCATGCACAAAGACATCGGAGGGCAGGGGGAAGGAGAATAGGGGCAGCAAGCTAAGCACAGAGTTTAAGCAGGAGGTCAATGACTGTTCAGAGAAGGCGGGTATTAGGAACTTTATTGTTTTTAAAATGTGTGTCTGTGCAAACTACTTAAAATATGAACAAGTATGCAGCATAATCTCACTTTTATTCAGGAAGAAGAGGACGTTTGTGACTGTGACTCCGGGCTCACTAGGCAGAAACACCCCCTGACCCTCCACCCCCTATCGCAAAATGTAATGCCCGTGAAAAGGGTAGGTGAACACAGTGTTATATAGAACATAGTCCTGAGAGCACGATTGAAAATGAAAACTAGATATAGTGTATGGTATAAACTATGCACCAAAAAGTGTGATATAAGATGAACCGGGCGTGAAATATAATATGCAATACATTGTGCGCAATGACAGATTCATTGGAGAGCGCGAGATAGCACAGGCACTAGCACGTGCTATGCGATATGCGCCTTGGAGTGTAATATGCACAGGGCAGTGTTGTGTAACCTAACTAGTCTCTAAAGTTGTAATATAAAATATGTGCTGGGGAGTTTAACGTTGCATATGCACTGTGACAAAGATATGGATCCCAGATGGTAATATGTATGGCATAGCACTGTGCGTTATAACATAGGCATCGAGGAAGGCACATTAGATGGGGCAATATAACCCGTGCGAAGACAAGTGTGGCATGACATATTCACGGGGTGGTGTTACAGTGCACATGGGCTAGAGAGTGTCATAGCATATGCACTAGCATTGGGCTCTGCCAGGAGCGCGCTGTGACTCTCAAGTGATGTTCGTCCCCTTTCCAGAGAGTAAAATAAAAAGTATTACACATCCGGCAGTGGATGTGTGTTTTATTAATCGTGAGGGGGGTTTCTTGCATAGTTTTGGTCGAATTTTTGTTGAATCCCCTTTGAATGGCTTGGTGTGCATGTGTATTAAATGTGCCCGTCAATAGCTACCCATGTTTGTATAAATAAACGACAAGGGTGGCTACCGGGATTAGGCACGGTAGGGCATCAGACATGTCAGAGCTTCACTAGTGGTGTAAATACATTCCACGTGGATTCATTGTATGCATAGTCGCCTTTTAATGAATATCACGCAAATCGTCATGGTGATAGGTACGTTTGGTTAGTCCAGCATTTCCTAGGTGTGTCTATAAATATATATTTTTTTAAAATAATAAAAAACAGTGGCCGGCCCTGGGGATTGGGGTCAAAAAAATATAATTAGGAGACAGGCCCTGGGGGATGGGGTCATCAGGGCCAATAAATTAGAATAAGAAGGGGAACCACACAGCCCCCCTTCTTAAAAAATTAAAATAAATAAAAGACTGGCATCGTGCCGGAGGCGATGCCCAATCCTTGCAGCACTCTGCAAACGTGCCCCCTGGCGAGTTGTAAGTTGGGGAATTAATTCCTCTTCAATACTGAGGGTCTCTGAGGGCCAACTAGCCCAACAGGCATCTCCAGTATGCGCCAGGGAGCTGCGCTGCAGACAGGTGTTCTGAGGCCAAGCCCCTTTTTACACCTCTCTGCAACGCAGCTCTGTGGCGCTTACTGGAGGTACCTAGTGGTGTAGTTTGACCCTAGGGACCCTAAGGATTCAAGGGGACTTAATCTCTCAACTCAGAACAGCCACAGGGCGCGTTTACACATTGGTGAAGGGAGGGGACGGGGCCTGAGGTGACGTGTGCAAACACACACTATGGCACGTTTTAAATTGGGGATATAATTTCCCCTTCAATACTGAGGGCCCCTGGGGGCTAACTAGCCCACCAAGTGCTTCCAGTAAGAGCCACTGAGCTGCATTGCAGAGAGGTGGTCCAGGCCGTGCCACTTTTTACACCTCTCTGCAATGCAGCTCTGTGGCACTTACTTGAGGTAACTAGTGGGCTAGTTGGACCCTAGGGACCCTCAGGATTCAAATGAACTTAATCTCCCAACTAAAAACGGACACAGGGCGTGTTTACACAGTGGTGAAGGGAGGGGACGGGGCCTGAGTTAACGTGTGCAAAAACGCCCTGTGGCCTGTTTTAAGAGGTAGTTTTAATCCCCCTGCCCTATTATATACTAGGGGCTTACAGAGGAGGTCATGCTAATCACAGGGGGACCCCAACGCATAATGTTCCCTAGTGTATGTAGGTGTTTTCACTGTATTCTAAGTGTCTTTTAACATAGCACTGGCTCTAGGACTGGTTAGTCAATCTCAGTTACCACAAGTATCCGTCTGAAAAAGTTGAGGGTACAGGATGATTTTGCAACAAAGCTTCTTTCTGCTCTTCTTTTTGTTCTTTCTGCACGTTATCCTTCTTTCTGCACTTTTCTTCAACTTTGAGGACTTCTGTTGCTTCTTTCTGCACTTCTTTTTTTTCTTTCTGTGCATTTTTTCTTCTTTCTTCACATGTCCTATCTCTGTAGGCATAGTTAGAAATTAGAATTTAAAAAACCTTTGAAATTCACAGAAAAAAACATAGGTTTCAGGCACGTTATAGTTAGGAATTAGCATTTAAAAAACCTCAGAAATTCACTGAAAAAAACCATAGGTTTCAGGGGTGTTATAGTTAGCTGGACTTTTCACTTGTACAAAACCATTGAAATTCCCCCGTTATAGTTAGTTCAGCTAACTATAACTCGCGCGCCCGCAATGCACTGCTGATGACGTCACATATTACATCACTCATGACATGGTCAGTGACATCACTCATGACATCACTGATGACATCTCAAATGACATCACTGATGACATCACTGATTACATCATCCTTGTGATAGAGTGGCAGACCTCCTCTCACCCTAATATAACCTTTGATACACACATTCAAAAATAGAGACTACAATTTTCAAAACAATGGACATACCAATACCAGTTACAACAACCTCTTCAGTAATTCTAAGATCCACATACACATCCACTCATTCAACAACAGTCCTATACAGTCACTCATACATGTACTCACTCATCATATGTACTCATACACCTATACATCCTGTTACACAATGCCACTCATCCATAGAGTTACTCACACACATAGTCACTCATGCTAATAAAGAATCAAACATACATTTACTTGCATATACAGTTATACACACACCACCACACTTACTTCTACGGAAACTTACACATACTTAGTCTTTTAAACAATCACTTATAGAAACACATACTTATTCATACAGGAACTCTTTCAATCACTCACTCTCACATATACTCACTTATATACACCAATAGTCACATATACTAGTTTAAAACATATGTAGTTACTCATAAAGACACTATTGAGACAGTCATTCACTCACTAACACACCCATACACACACTCATCCACTCATACAGTCCTGCACACATGCTGTCTTCAACACATACAAACAGTGAGTCACTCATTCATGCAACTATGCACTACGTAATACCCCCCACCGAACCATGCAGACATTCAGACTGATACTCAAAAAACCAACTAATAACCTATATAGACACCCATGTAGCTACTCACCAACCCATGCAGCCACTTATACACAAAGTGAGAGACTGATACAGATATTTACATATTTAAACATTACTCACTAAGCCATGTATTCACTATGATACACTTAATCAGTCAGTCACACAATCCATTTTTCAAAAACAAATCATCCATTTAGACACTTATATACCCATTTATTCTTCCATCGACCTTGAGATATACATATATAAAACATATTTAATTTTCAGAAAAACACACATTCACTGGATGATGTCATCAGTGATGTCATGAGTGATGTCACTGACCATGTCATGAGTGATGTAATATGTGACGTCATCAGCAGTGCATTGCGGGCGCGCGAGTTATAGTTAGCTGAACTAACTATAACGGGGGAATTTCAATGGTTTTGTACAATTGAAAAGTCCAGCTAACTATAACACCCCTGAAACCTATGGTTTTTTCAGTGAATTTCTGAGGTTTTTTAAATGCTAATTCCTAACTATAACGTGCCTGAAACCTATGGTTTTTTCTGTGAATATATATATATATATCTATATCTATATCTATCTATCTATCTATCTATATATATATATATATATATATATATATATACATATATATATAGATAGATATAGAGAGAGGAGAGAGAGAGAGAGAGAGAGAAAGCAACAGGGGGGGCAACAAGCAGCCCTGTTTTGGATCATTTTGAGTTCTAACCTTTAGAGAAAGACCTTCAGTTCTTCTCATGAGAATCTGGTACCAGGTATCAGAATGAAGTTCAATAATGACCCTTAAATGATGGTGCAGAACACCCAGACCAAAGAGCTTTCTCCACAGCGTTCATCAATCTACTCCATTGAATGCTGTAGAGAAATAAATGAAGCTTGTCTACACTGCCATGCCCCAAAATAAAAGGTATTTCTCAATAAATGCTTGAATAACAGCAATATTATCGATAGTGCTATGGTTCTTCCTAAAACTGACTTGATTGGGTATAATAACATTCTTTTATTACGATGTTTGTTGAAGATGGGAAAGTATATTCCTAGCAAAGTGTTTACCTGTCGAATCCAATAATGCAATCAGTCTGAAACTAGGTTTGAGACGAATTCGGGCCCGTTTTATAAAGCAGAAGAATGATGCTACCCCTCTTAAAAGAAGGGATTAGTCCCATTCGATAACAATATTGAAAAAGTGGGCTAAGAAACTATCCCCATGCTACAGTCTCCTATTAAATAACCGCAATAGGGCTCTCAACAGACCTCATTGCTCCAGAAGTTCTTGCATTCTTCATAAAACTGACAGTCTCTGCTTGAGAAGGAGCCTCATATCCTTTGAACATCCCTTCATCTATACTAATCACTATGGGATCAACTTCCTCAGAATTGCTAGAGTACAAATTAGAAATAAACCTCACACAAACATTTTAAGGAATGGAAATAGCATGCAATGCTGCTCATAGAGTCACCATATTCTGCCACCAAACACCAATACTTCCTTTAGTCTCCAGATTGCACGGCTTCCGTTAAGTTAATCTATTTGGCATTGCATTCACTCCTATGTTTTACCACCTTAATTCATGCTCTTATACGTTTAGGGCGATAGATTTCATGTTGTCTTATAGAAGAAAATCACAGATACTAACTGCTAATCAGGAACTTTATTTCCTCATTTAACATCTTCAATTTCTGATTACATGTTTTTAACTATCTGCAGCCTACACCTTTCAAACCTAAATTACAAAAAGCATCTATATGAGTCTCAAAGAAACATATAGGGTCACCCCAAAAATGTTAATTGGAGCTCGCACATACACTTTGAATTGCATATGTTAGGGACTCAATATTCTTGACTGGGCATAAGGTACGCCCATTAAATCTATTAAAGTCAACCTCATCATTTGAAAGGTTACCAGGTATCAATTACGGAAGGCTAAAAACAACTGCCTTCCCTACTATGCTTTGATCTCTCAAATCAGTAGGAAATGCAGTAAAATTTGAACAAGCCCCAAACATCTCACAAGAAACAATCACATACTCAAGTGAGCTCTGGCTAGATGTAGAATGGAAAGTATAAGGGGGGGCTCACCAGCAGGAGTCTGACCATTCACAATGACCAAACCATATCAGAGTTTGCAATAAAAGAAAGCAACATTTGTCCATCAAGTATTTTCCAAAAAAGAGATCCCCGGTATAGACCACACTTCCTCTTTTTCTACGTTTGCAAAAATAGAGGAAGCAGAATTGGAGACTTTGATGTTTAAGTCACACATGATAATTACCAGGGGACAATTTTCAGCCACATTAACATCAAAGACAAAAGTAAAAAATTGACTCACCAGATGGTCATAAGATTTACCCAGCGGGATATAAACTTTTACTAACAAACAGAAGGATGGAATGCCTCTTGTATTTTGAAAGTCCAATGTCAGACAAAGACATACATTTGATGAATGAATAAAAGCTTCCTGACTTCAAGTCACACTATTTTTAAGTAAATTGCCACTCCCCTAGAATGGGCCCCTTTCAGAATGCCTTTGCATCGCAAGAAATTACAAAGAAATCAGCACACATAAAGTCAGTGGATGAGCAAGTGCCCCAGAGACTCCATCTTACTGCTCCTGCCACATTTCAATTGGATTTTGAGCTGGAAGGATCACTCGCCTTGTCTGCTGCACATATGCCATTGGATTTAAGGAGTTTGTATTTGACATTTCACAAGTAAATTTCAAAACTATTGTATAAGGGTGTTGTTTGTTTGATAGAGGGCATACACCAGTATTTGTTTGTACTTGTATTCAATTTTTTAAGCTATTGTGGTGGGTGGTCTGCATTGCTTCAGTTGGTGCCTAGTTACATTTTTGCATTTATTTTTTCTTCTTTTGTAAAGGAACAATGTTGCACAGTTCAGTACATTTTCTCCATGTCAAAATAGCAATATTTATTAATCTTACTATGTGGACTTATGTGGCCTAGTCTGCCAAGGGGCCATCCAGTAGGCCCAGGCCAGGGCAAGTCATGGGTGCATGAAACAACTATTCCTGTGGGATATGCTGTTTTAAAACATCACTTAGGGCTGGGATGGCATTGGATTAAATTTAAAATGTGGTGTTTTTTTGGTGTTGCACTTTTTTGTGTACAAAAAGGGTATATGTGGGGTAATATTTGATGTCTTGAGAGGATGTGTGCTGTTGTAAAATTTTAATAGCTCAGTTAATTTTCAATGTTGGCATTACTGAATTAATGGTAGTGTTTTGTTCAGTGTTACCATGCCTCCTTTGTCTGTCCAGTGTGTGTGTGTGTTTGCCGTTGGCCACCATTGATTTTTCTTTGTTCTCCGTGCCAAGGGGCCAAGGCCATTTAGTGGAGTCAGTGTCCATAGGCCTGAATATGTTCTCTTTGTTCCCTATGCCTCTGTGCTTGCTATTGTTGTTTGTTCATGTGGCTGGCAGCCATTTTAGGCATGCAGCCAATGTGCCTGTGCCATTGGCTTGAATTTGTTCTTGTTCCCCATGCCTCCGTGCTCGATGTTGTTGTTTGACCATGCAGCACTGGCTGGCAGCCATTTTGTGCATCCAGCCAGAGTGCTTTTCCAATAGGCTAGCATGCATTCTTTGCACCCCATGCCTCCTTGCTCAGTGATGTTGTTTGACCATGTGGCACTGGCTGGCAGTCATTTTGTACATCCAGTCAATATGCTTTTGCCATAGGCTTACATGAACTACTTGTTCCCAATCCATCCTTGCTCAGTGTTGTCGTTTGACCATGTGGCACTGGCTGGCAGCCATTTTGTGCATCCAGCCAGTGTGCTTTTGCAATAGACTTGCATGCGTTCTTTGTTGCCCATGCCTCCTTGCTCAATGTTGGTTGACCAAGTGGCACTGGCTGGCAGACATTTTGTGTGTCCAGTCAGTGTACCTTTGCCATAGGCGTGCATGGATGGATGTGATATCAGTTTAATAATATGCTTGAGGAGCATTTTAGTATGTATATTAAGAATATGGTTTTGATGAACAGTGCTTATACATTACATGCATTTTTTCATTTTTTTTTATTTTGCACCTCTTTATCTCATAATATGTTTCTTCTCATCCTCCCATACAAACATTGGCAATTATTGATGTTTTTTAATGAAAATATTTATTTTATCTTTTTTATTTGTTGTGCTTAATTTTTATTAATTTGATTTTTTTAAATGTAATTTAAATAAAATATTTCTTGTGTAATATATATTTTTTTACATTTAAATGTTCTTTGTATTTTTTTTAATGCAGGATTTGAATTACTTTTTAAAACTTGTTTTGCCTCAGTTGATCTATTTATCCACCTAGCCATCCATCCACCATAGGCACATAGCCGCGCAACAGCATTCAGCTTTTTTTTAGGAATAACTTAATTTCCTCGTGGCTGCGGTGCACTGCAGACACATTAGCATTATCCATTTTTTAATGATTATTCCATTTCCCCCTGAATCACATTGCCGCGCATAATCTCACTTGCATTTTTAAAAAGATTATTAATCCATTTGCCCATGCAGTGCCCTGGGTGCCACAGGTGTCTCCTTTATGGACATAAAGGAAAGAGCTCTATCTGTCTATTGTGTGTGTTATCCTGATGGGGAATTACATTTTATGGTATGGTGTTGTGGTGTGACATCAAAAGTGGCTATTATTTATTACCTAAGTAACCAACCACACTAATATTGCCTTTCTCTAGATTATTTAAATCTGAAACAATGTCATACTTCACTAAATGTTTTTCTTGCTTGTTTGCTTTTAGGAACACAAGAGAAGAGATATCTCCCGCAGTACTGCCAAATAGAAGGCCGGTACAGGGGCGTCACACGTCAGTTGTCCAATCTTTTCCGCTTGCAAAGCTTAGTGCCACTGTCAATGGAGAGCTTTAAGATGACCCCCAAAGATAGTTGCTCAAAAGAAAAGAAGCAGCTTTAAACCACTGGAATGTCGGTCAAAACCTTTACAATGTTGTGTGGATCTTCCTGAAGTTAAGCAGTCAAGGAGGTCAAGCTTCCTGCTGACCAGAACTCCTTTTTGTAGAATCATTGGCTCCAGGATCCCCAACAAGGAACAGAAATGCTACTGCTTCGTCTTCTCCAAGCACCACATCTTATGATGGAGATACGAACTTGGAGTGGACCCCCACAGTGTACGGGAGATGCCATGAGAGGCAAGGGAAAAGAAATCTTCATGAATGCCTCCGAATTATGGAAGGGGATCATGGGAAGGATGATGATGATGAGCTAGTCATTGTGGAAGGTGATACAGTGGAGTCCGACTTTGTTGTTTAACCTGCTCCGAGGGATGTGGCACAGGTAGCACTGCCAGCTCCCATATTTGCAAAGCCTCAGCTGAGACCTACACCAACTCCTAACTCAGTAGAAGTATTCACTGCACAGAGGCAATCAACGACACTCCCACCTACCTCCAGTTCTTCAGGCATTGGAAGTGGCACAGTAAAAAACGTACCTCTCCCCAGTTTGGGGCATTTTTACAGATTAGCAAAGAGGGGGAGCACATTGTAGTATGCACCATTTGCAACATCAATATTGGGCGAGGTAGGCTTAGTTCAAATATGGTACTGAGCCCAAAAGAACCATATGAAAAACACCACGCAATAAAGTGTGAGAAGCACCTTAAAAAATGTGGTGGTGAGGAGAGCTGGGGAATATCAGCTACAAGTCCAATCATGGTGGGAAGTGATGATTAGGAAGAAGAGGGTGATATCCTCATACAAAGCAGCCCTGTCCCCTGCAGTGCACCAGCAGAATCACCCACCTCAGTGACTTCACAATGGCACTAAAAGACTCAGATTTAGATGGAGACATCACGACATAAGTGACTGCCCCATCATAACACACATTGAGTCTAGCACCACCTAGGTCTCGAACGTCACCTGTGTCTGTGGCCCCAGAATAGAAGAAAATCCAGGCTACTATTATGGACATGTGTAGGCAGGAGGGGGCATACGAGCGCAAGCATGTTAGCACAGGACCTCCTCCCTTTTTCTTTTGTGGAAGGAGTGGATTTTAAGCATTTGTGCTGCAATTGGTTGGACAAGCTTTGCAACAAAGTGTTGTTCACACTATCCCTCTGACAACAGACATGTGGACCAGTTGTCAGGTGACTGGTTACATGTGCATCACTGCACACTGGATCACTTTTGCAGGGCCAAAGCGAAAGATAACTACAGGTTTTGACCTTGAAGAAATGTTTAAGAGCTTTCGGTGGCCTGCAACAGTGGTCATGTTCACCATGGAGAAATCACATACAGCTGTAAACCCCTTGGAGGAATCTGACAGCAAGGTGTATGAATGGCTGAGACCCAGAGGTCTCAGAATTGGATTCCTTGACACAGACACTGGCAGTAACATAGTCAAGGCCATGGCACACTGTGGCTATTTCAGGGTCCTGTGTTTGGCCCATAGCATCAACCTGGTGGTACAAGTCTTTCTCAAAAATGAAGACATAGTCAGCAACATACTGACCACCTGCAGAAGAATCTGCACTCATTTCATCCATTCTTTTAAAGCCCAGAAGCAATTGCGTATTATTCAGCGTGCTAATAGAGTAC
This sequence comes from Triturus cristatus, assembly GCF_964204655.1. Taxonomy (NCBI): domain Eukaryota; kingdom Metazoa; phylum Chordata; class Amphibia; order Caudata; family Salamandridae; genus Triturus; species Triturus cristatus. The sequence continues at coordinate 1,403,458,328 of NC_140590.1, forward strand.
CATTTAAAGCACTGATACAGGAGGTGCCAACACCTTGTAACTCAACCTATTACATGTCGCAGCGTCTGTTTGAGCGGTACAAACAGACCAATGACTACGTCATTCCAATAGGATGGAATGCAGTTGGGAAAGCTATGATCATGGATGTTGATAAATGGGGCCTAGTTAAATGCCTGACACATATGCTACCTATTTTCGAGGTTTTTACATAGGAAGTTAGCAAGGAGGACAGTACAATGGTCCAAACTATTCCGTTGTTGTATCTGCTACAGTACCAGCTAAAGAAGATGTCTGAAAGGTTTATACCCACAGGTGTGATCGAAAACACAGAAGCACATACCTTGGTTGAGAGCTGACTCTTTCGATTGGCTTCCAATGCAAGGCTGCAACATGACATTCTCGCGTCCAAATAGTACATCTGTGTCACACCACTTAATCCACGGTACCAAAATATTCTGCCCACCTTCATTCCTTTTTCTGAAGGGGATGTTTGAAAATACAAGAGATGGATTGTTGGGCAAGCCGAAGACATGGAAGACAAATGGCTGGAACTTTAAGTCTAGCTGCAGTTCTGGGGTGTTGCCATCAATTTCTAGAGAGGACAGTCTTGTCGCACAGCAGCCAACCCCAGCAACCAGAACACCAGCAAAAACAGCTACAGAAGGATTGGACCCAACCTCTGCATTGGATTATTCTGAAATTGAGGGCTTAAGTCTATTACAGAGGTGTTGGCAAAAGAGGTCGAGCAAGTGACAACACCAATGACCATTCAGAGGATGTTCCAGGAATATCTGGATGATCCAAAAGAGGTCTATGTGGATCAAAACCCATTGATGTATTGGTATGGGAGGATCCGACAATGGCCAGAGCTCAGTAGGCTGGCAATAAAGTATCTGGCTTGTCCTGTAGCCAGTGTGTCAGCTGAGCCTGTGTTTAGTGCAGCTAGTGCAGTTGTTACAGTGAGAAGGACCAGTCTCTCACCTTAAAGTGTGGAGAGATTGATCATGATCAAAATAAGAGAACATTTCCTAGCACACAATTACACTATTCCTGAAACAGCATAGGAAGAGGAGGAGGATGACTGGTCAGAATCAACTTCTGGGTGAACCACCTGAGTTTTAGGACAAACTCTGCTTCCCGGACTAAGTATGCCAGTGCCACCATGGAATTTTTTTATTATTTCTCGATGAACTTCTTTCTTTGAAAAAAAGAAATAGCTTGTGGAACATTTATGATTTTGCCAGATTTATATGCTGTCCCAGCATTTTCTCATCACATATATTGCCGGATTGCAGTTGGACCAGTGTGCAGTGAAGAAGCCTCCACAATTCCCTTCAGGACATTGGAGACCATGCTTGCCACTCCCGCATGCCTATCCTTTTTTGTATCTCTTAGCAGGGCTACCCCAGAAGATCGTTGATTTACAAGAGGGCCAATACCAAATTCCAATGTATTGCCTGCTTCAAAGATGCAATTGTGTATCTGCTACCTAACCTACATGTGCTTGGATTGGAAGAGGTAACTACAATTGCAACGGTGAGTCAGTGATTAGTGACAATTGTTGATTCATGTTGTGGCACATAGTGAGGGAGGGTCTTTAACTGTAATTTGGGATCTTGCTTGAGATGATTTGCAATGCTTGGGGCCTGAATGATGGGGGATACATTATTCCTGGAGGTGATTGGCCTTTACAAACTTACTTAGAGAAAATTAACCTGTACGTCCACTCCTATGATCCTTCAGTTTTTTCATCATCTAGGAGGGCTGCCTCAGACAATCATTTAATTCACAAGACTGCCAAATTATAATCTGTGCTTGCATCAAAGAAGAGATAGTGTACCTACCAACAGGCTTGGATTGGAGCAGGTAACCATAGCACCAACAAGTGATTATTGAGCGATAGTTTTTGAGTGATCATTGATGATTCATGTGGTGGCAGACAGTGAGGGAGGGTGTTCAACTGTAATTTCGGAACTCGCTTGATTTTATTCACAATGTTTGGGGCCTGAATGATGGGTGATCATTTTGTCCTAGGGGAGGTTGGTTTTTACAAATTTACATAGCAAAAATTCACCTGTATAGTCCACTCCTATGATCCTTCTGTTTTTTTCATCATCTAGGAGGGCTGCCCTAGATGAATGTTTGGGGCCTGAATGATGGGTAATCATTATTTTCTGAAGGTGATTGGCCCTTACACACTAATTTTGTCTGCTTCTTCAAATACTAGAACATGCACTTTAGTTAACAAACAAAAAGGTACACAAACTACAGCAATTCTGTTTCTCTGCTTGTTCTGAAACAGCAGTACACTGCACTTCTATCTTGCTCGTATCATGACTGTGATGGAGGTACTCAGGGTCAGGAGGAGGATGGAAGAACTCAGGGCAGGAGTACCTCATCAACAGCTAGAAGCAATACATTATTAACTTCAAAGGGAAACATAACTTTGTGGCCCAGTACTCAGCTATTTGTAATAGAGAGAGATGTATTTAATTGTGAAATGCTGTTGAGTGTGTGTGTGTGTGTGTGTGTGACTGTGGCACTGGTGGCAAAAGTGAAATCTTGATTTCTCTTGCTTTTTTTGCTCTGCCTCTGAATCTTCTTGGTACACTCCTCATGAAGCTTACCTTCTTTCTGTCCTTCTCCTTGACTCAAAAATAATGTTTCTGTTTTACAATCCGCATACCTTCTCACCTCCTGCATGAACGAAAGGCGAAAGCTGAGTTCAACACTCCTGCTTACATACCGGACCAGTCTAGACTGGCACCCAAAAGGGATGGACATTCCGGAGGACAATGCAGATCCACCACCTAATTTTGCAATATAGTATCATTTTTCTTTTAACAATCATATTTGGAAAACTGGGTGGGTGGGTTTGCACCTCATTCATTTTATTTATTCTGACCTAAAAGACAGAACATTTGGATATCTCATAACTTGGGTCTTTGCGGCACAACTGTTTGCAATCCATTTACCTGTACTGTGTCATACTCATTCCTCCATTTCCTTCCACCACAGATTGAAGCCGATGATGTGCTGCTCAATGCCCAGATCCATGTTGTACTTCTGTAGTGTTTGTCTTTGTCAAACCTTTCCCCAAATCCTCTTTGCCATTCATTCATCAAACCCTTAACCCTCTTCCCCCAATCTGTTTGATTTATTAAGGTGTGGCTTAATTTAGACCATCAATGGATCACACACTTGGTGGGGTGGATGTGGTGAAAGTAACACCAACTCACTGCAGGATCTTCTATTACCTAAGCACTAGTTAACACTGGACAATTTACCCACCCAAGTATAAAAGTGATCCATATTTTAGATGTAGAATAAAGAACATCAGTCATCAGCATCATCATTCAGGCCTTGTGTGGCGTAACCATAAACGCCTAACCTTGTCCACTCCCAACTTTGAGTACAGTTTTCAACTCGAGGATTTTGTAACTTTATTTCTAATTACATTTTAGCTCCCCATTGCTCAGAAGTTACTATTGCTATATTTTGTTATTGTAACACTATCGGGAATTCTTTGTTGTGTCATGTAGTAGTCTGGTCTCAATTCTTTGTAAAGCTTTGATATTATGTATAACCCACTAACTCTGTGTTTTTATTTCCATTTAGTTGACTGTGATCGGTACTCCTTTGACAAATCCTATATTTGAAGCTCACTTGGGTTGTAGTAGGACCTCGCTTGTGAAGTTGTGGTGCCTTCCCTGGTATTGCTTCATCTATATTCAGGTAAGACAGCTATGGACTGAAGGGAACTAGTTAAGATAGTAAGTAAGTAACTAACTGCTACTGCAAGTAATCGTTTATCTAGGTTGTTGTAGACAACATAGGTCATGGCAGCATCCTCCCAAATAGTTACATAGGTATAACTAACCATAACTAAGCGGTATACACTCCTACAAGCAGATAAAAAGGCTGTATGAAACCTAAAGGCAACAGTGCAGAGTAAAAGTAAAACGCAAACAAAACTACTTCAGGCATACCTTTTGATGAAATATAATAATTCTAACCTTTAATTCCTTTTACAAACAAACCCACCCTCTCTACCTACAACATGCCCACTCATTCTTGCTGGATAAAGTCCATTCTCTGCCACTTCAGATAGGCCGCTATTTCCTGCCTGTTGGCTGCTACGGGTGGACCAGCAGGAGTAGCTATATTGAGAAGAACAAAAAGAAAAAAGACACATGGTAAATAATGCTCTGTGCAAACAATTGTTTGAAATTTGTGGGTGGCATAGTAGCAGTACATTGCTGGTCCCCTCTGGCCATTGGAATTCGGTTTGATTATGATTAGGAGAGTAAGAAGGCCAATTTTATGTTTTACCCACACATGCCTAGAATAAAAAGCACTGACTGTGTGGAGAAAGGTGTCAGGCAAAATAACGCTGGATTAGAAAAACTGATTTGATTTTTTATTTCTTCAAAAGGCTTTTCTTGTAACTAAACAGGCACATTGAATGGAACAATAAATTACCTCTCATTAATGAGTAAGGCATTATGCACTTTGGAGTTCAAGTTGTGTGTTGTGCTAAAATAATGAAGGCAAGCTCATTGGGAGCCAGCACGTAAGTTATTTTGCTACTGCCTGCAGCTGGGGTAGCTGTAATCGACAATTATCAATTTTTAATGCCAATGGCCCTGCTCTTCCCCAAATGACTTTTTCTTTCTAAACAGACTCCAAAGAGGCAGATGAATAATAAATAAGATACTACGCCACACACCTCACATATAAAATGTGGATATTATTATCCTGTCTGCCCTAAGTAGATGTTGGGGAAAATAATACACTGCACTACAGACAAAGGAGTAGGCTATATAGATTGTATTTGGCACGTTTGTCACACCATATCCCATACTCCAAAGTTGAAATCAAATCATGCACTTAGTCACACTTTACTCACTGGCCTCGCCCACAATCATAAATTATTTCTGACATATTCATACGCTGGGTAGTATGGAAACGAATCTTGACTTACTATACTGCAGTGTATGGTACAGAGATTAGGGTAGAGGTAGAGATTTTGATAAAGAATAGAGGGGTCACTGTCACTATGCTGATCATTGATTCATCAAGTGACTATTAAGCTTTGGCTTATTCAGTCACTGTGGTTGACGGAAGTCAAAAGGGAAAGATCTGAACAGGTGTAAAATAAATCTGTTATCGGTAACCATTAAATATGTTTTGGAATCAATTCACATGACTATAAAATGTGGCATGTGCCAAGAATGGATTTTCCAATTTTTTGATTGCTGGGATGGAAGAACTTAGGAAAGAAGAGAGGTGTGAAGTGCTAAGAGGTGACTGAGTGGGAGAAATGAAACTCACCTTGTGTGTTCAGTTTGCAATGCTTTGAAAACTTTGTAAATGCTGCATTAACTAAAACAGACACACGTTGCACAGCTAGCACTGCAGTCACAAATTGAACCATGGTAGCTAAATGTTATGGGGGTGAGGAGGATGATGAATGATGATGGGTGGGATACATCTGCCTCGCTTAACAAATACAGCGAGCCAAGGGAGTAGAACAAACATTTAAAAAATATCCCCCACTTTGACCCATAGCTTTGATAACCATAAAACAAAGTAAGCAGAGTAGGTGAGCAGCATTCCCCTCTTCATGAGAATAGCTGCCTTACTTATTCATCCAAGCAATCCAAATATTCATTCATCCTTTCATTCTAATTCACCCAAAGCCACCATTATTTAAGCTTTACTTTCTCTCATCCAGTCGTTCACCAAAATTTCCAATCCATAATCCATCCATTCAATTTCCACTCTTTCTTCCAACCTTCCTTTCAGCCATCCATCCCTTTACCCGCACAAGCACCCCTTTACCCACCCATCCTTTCACTCATATACCATTTCACCCATCCTTTCTTTTAACCTTCCTTTGTTTACCGTTTTCCTCAAGCCATCATTTTTAGCGCTCATTATATGAACTTTTGCTGAGATACAGATAGAAAAGGTCATAACTCAACCGCTGCTGCAGCTGGTAAAGCAGGGGGAGGATTCATGGTCACAAGTCGATGACACCCTAGTAGCTAGCTAGTGAGACACATAGTAATTATCAATAAGCTAGCAATGTGACTACCAGTGCCTGTACCTGCCGCCACTTCTCCTCCTCCAACTGACTCTCCTCCTGCAGCAACACTTGAGCTGATGTCACTGGTTGTCTGTGTGTCTAGAATAAAACATTATACATTTTTTAGAAGCCAGATATGTCTTCCCTTAATTTCTTTAATCAAAAGAATACAACCACAATACATATATCACTACAGTTCGGTTAGCACTGTAGTATCTTCCAACAAAAATATCACTCCGGGCATTTCCCTTTGTTGGTTGACAATGTTAGACAAGCCAGGTGGTAAAGCCAACCAAAAACATTTAGTAAAAGAGGGGCAGAGCTATAACCTATGATGATCATGATGGTCAACGAAAGACATATGGTGTTGGTTGGCAAATGCAATGGGACCTCAGACTTTCCAGCCATACTGCACTGTCATGAAAACTGCTGGTATACTGTATAAATGAATTACACAGCATAACATTGAGGGGGTTGGTCCATGACTGTCATAGGTCCCGTACAGGCACATTGTCATTTTCCCTATGTTAGCCTGAGGAAGTTGTAGGCTGCACTCTGCTTTGCGCATGTTATTATATAAACGTGTTTTGGCTTGTGCCATGCTGTACTCTCACACAGAATCTGCCATTGTTTTTGCGTTCTCTTCTTTCCTGGGATTTACTCTGAACACCGTAGACAAGGTCAAACAACAATGCCATGTGTTATTCTGTTCTGGTCAGGCTTCAGGACGTAGACAAACACACACAAATGCAGCTGTTGTTTGGGAACCCATATTCTTTGTCATATAGGTATGCACAGACATGCAAATATACACTTGGAGAGAGAGTTCATAGGGTAGATAGCGACTACACCTGAGATGTAGAACTTTCATCTGTGAATTCTAAGGTACAGTGCCCGCTGCAAACACACAGAGATGTTTTTATATATAATCACTTTGCTTCTGTAGGAGGGGAGGGAGTTAGTCTACTCTGTCTAATATTATTACAGCTCCTTTTTCAATTTATGGATTGCTTACTATGCTGACCGTATTTGTGTTAGCCATCTTCTTACTTATTGTGACAAGGATACTGCACTAGAGCACGGTAGTTAAAATAAACATTTTAAACTTTACTCATGTCTCTGTCAGATCTTATTGTCAACAAGTACCAGTGTGAGAGTTAAAGTGTGTTCTGTCACTGCGATTCCTGAGAGGGTCGGGAGTATTTTGTGTTCTGGGGTATCTAATCACTTGTTCCTCTGTGAGTGAGTAGGAGCGCAAGTGTGACACTATAGCTAGCCAGTTCTGTGCTCCTGAGTTCTAAGGTGATAGGATGACTCATCCCCTGCCTACTAAGGTTCTATTGTCCCAAGCATAGTTCTGTAACTCCGCAGAATCCCTGCAATATAACCATGGCCCCTCTCTCATTAACTGTAACAACATGAGCAAGAAAAAGAAAGCCTTCTGAATAAACATACATGGTGAATATTATTTATAATACTAGCTTACTTGGGCCTGCAATCTTCACGGCAGACAGTAGAGTAACAAACATGTGTTCTTAGTCTTACAGCACCACAAGATATATAGGTAAGAGGGAAAGATTGCCAACAAGGCAGAAGATAAGTGAACAAAGGACTAGTAGAGACCGGAAAAAGTCAGCTACTAAAATAAAAAAACATGAAATAAGGAAACAAAAAATTATGGAATAACAGGAATGAAACTAAAATTGTAAAGGAGATTTGGAATAAAAGAGACAGCATAACAAAATAAACAAGGTCAAATTTAAAAGTAGCATAGTGGGCTGAGGAAAAGAGCTGATCCATTGTAAAAGGAAAGGGTGTCAGGGCAAATTATTTCTCACCAGCAATACCAGACTGCAACTTCCATCCTGGAACCCTTCACCAACATTCCAATACCCAAATATTCTAACCTAAGCCCACAACAATCATAAAACTCAACATTAGGGAAATGATAATATTAGGACTTACTGCGGTTAGCAGAGCCCCTGCAGCAGCGCTGGTGGTTGGCGTGCCTCCTGACTGGCTAATTCTGGACCCGCCTCCGCAAAGACCCTCTTCTTGCCATTGTGTGCTGATGTAAGAACTGAAGAAGATAAAAAAAAAAGATTAGTGAGTCAGTTAATCTCCGCAAAATTATTAGGATAGACATACACGGTCACATTGTACTTATCGAAAAGAGGTCACCTATAGTACTTGTTTCGGGTCTATCGACTATCATTGAGTTGGCCTCACTAATCCTAAAATCCCTATTGCAAATTTCCTTAACCAAAAATACATTTAGAACTAATGCATTGTAATGAATCATCTTTGATTCTATTCTCATTTCTCAACCACCTTGTTGACCCAACTCAGACTTTCTTTATTTTGCAATGCATAGATACATACTACATATCACTGTGAAATAGCTTGGAACTGTACAAGTTACATAAAGAATGTCACAGAGAACGCTAACTCACTGATATCACCGATTCACTATGGTGACAGGAAGACAGAAGAGTCTGTAATGGCTTCTTAGTTAATCAGCCAAAGCAAGTGCCGATGATGAGTACGATTAGGTAGCGCTGAGCACCTGCCTAGGTGAAACTGGATCACATAATAATAATATTCTTAACGTAAACTAAACATAACTTACCTCTGAGTGTGAGCAACATGCTATTCAGGAAAAAATGTTAGCATTGTAGAACACAAACAAAACAAATAGTTAATAATACTCATGGAGCCCCAGTATCTTAACACCGAGCAGGTCTGGCTCCTGGTCAAGAATATCCCTCCAGTTGTGCGTCAGCTGCAGGAGGGTGTGCTGTACCTGCATGGTGCAACTAATATGTTGGCACATCTTCCCCAGCCCAGCCAACTCTCACGCAAGGTGTATCCACTGCCGGTCCTGCCGCCTACTACCAGCATGGAGGAGAGGTGACGCTGCATAAAAAAACTAGTGCTCTTTGCTGAAAATAGCCAGGAGCTGCACACCTGGGCAGCGGTGCCGCCCTCAAGGTAAGCAGCTGCTGCTGGCTGTTCATGGGGGCCTGGTGCAGCTGAACCCTTGGTCGCCCTGCTCTGACATGGTGCTGGGAGGGGTAAAGATTGACACAGGAAAAGGAGGGAAGGAAGGAAGGAAGGAAGAAATAAGAAAGTAAAGGGAAAAATAAACGGAAAAAAAAATCACAAAAAACAACTAAAAAAGACAAATACACAAAAATACACACTAATGAAAACAATAACAATGAGGGGTAGCTTAATTAGGAGGCTGGAGGATTACAATGTTTACAGAGGGATTAAAAAAGAGGTCCAAACTCATAAACAGAGTTAGAAAACATGATGGGCACACCCATGCGAACCGCATGCCTCATTTTTTGCGAGATATGGGACACAGAGACGTACTACGTGTTGCATTTGATGGAAAACGCAACGCAAATAGGTGAGCTGGGAAATTCCACCCACCCATATAACTCTGAGTAGCGCAGCAACGCTTTTTAACGATTCTGCAGGTGCCTCCACTAACTCAACCCAGGCCAATACAGGACACTCGCCACCCAACTCCACCTAGATAAATCATCCTTCAACTCAACAACTTGAGGGTTGACAGCCAGACCCTCCAGTAATTTTATCACTCACCCTCTAAAGATACAACTATATCATTGGAATTCCCCTGATGGATGTCAATATTGGCACTCATTGCAGCAACTACCATTGACTTATTCATTTTTGATGGATTCATTTGTTGCATAAGGGGCTCTAAACGCTCCACAACTGGCCCAATTTCAATCCCCTTTTTAAAGAAACAAAATCAAAAAATTTCAGAACCAAGTTTGCAATAACCAATGAGCCAAAGGTGAGTCCACAGTATGGCATTGATGCAGTTGAGTGAATGAACACATCATTGATGTCGCTACTTTTTAGTAACCTTAATGCTTCTTTCTTCAAAAAAGAATTTATGATAGAGCTTCTTTTCACCGGAAGTTACTCATTGTCAATTAATAACATGAAATCTAAAGTAGTAGACTCTAAGTTCTGCTCAAGTATCAATTCATGAAGGTTACAATCTACACTCCCCCTTAATGGATTACTCATCCTCCGTAAAAAATCCCTTGCTCCTGGGTTGAATGAGGCACAGGTTTTATTATCAAAAATTGGTACGGTACCTGGTTCATACTTGTTGCAAATACACAGGGGTTGATGAACCAGGTTACCCAGATTCTCCTTAACTGCTTGAAGATTATCCTTGTCATTCAGACCAGCTAAATCTATGCGGGCAGTAATATTCTTCAACCCCTCAGCATCAGGAGCACATGAAGGTACCATACTTTCAGTTGAGCTCCCATCCCTTTCTGACCAAATGAAGAATTCAAAGCAATATTTGAGAAAAAGTGGGACACAACAGGAGGAATAAGAGCTTCAACCAAATTTGCTTCAACACTTTCTTTCAGCTTGAGATTACCAAGGTCAAAATTCTATTTTATGGGGGGAGGGCACAAGGCATTGCCCCAAGTGCCATTCACACCTCCTCATTAGAAGCCTTCATATGAGAACAGCTAGGGAATCTCAATTATTTTCTCTTTACGTTTAGAGATTCTTCTGATCTTTTTGTTTTTAATGCTTTTTTATGGCACCCAGTTGAACTCTCCACGGAGGATCTACTTTTTAGCTCCTTCTTTGAACTGCTAGAACTAGAGACTGATCTTTTCATATCGACCAAATTGGCAATGGAATTGGAACCACCATCAATCTTGGTTTCTAATTCTAATGCTAACACTTTCTATTTAACAACTTTCTTGCTCCCTTTTTTGGGCCCTTTCTGGGCCTCCAGTTTATAGAATTAGTGTCTGATGCCGCTTTAAATCAGATGAGCCCAGCCGGGCTACAGGATATTGTGGCATTAAACCAGACTCTTCTACTGAATTCATTCTATAGGCAGGGTTTGTCATACGGTTCCTATTAATTAAGTAGGACTGTGTATCTGGACAACATAACCATCAGGATTTGGGGAATGATTCCACACATATCTTCGGAGTATGTTGGCTTAATTCATAGCTAGCTCACAGAGCCCCATCTGGACCCCTAAACAGACCAGTGTACCAGATGGTATCTACATCCTCAGAACATGACCACTCTAATTCCCCAAGAAATCGTGGAAGCAGAGCTACCCTTTCGTTGTGACTCAAGCATGCCTAAAGGATGAAGCAAGATGGACACATATTGGTTTTCAAACATTTATTGAATCACTTGTATTCTTGTGCTAAAAGTGAGAGCGGCAATTATTAGTAGGATGAAAAAGAGCATTGGGTACCAGCATTACAAGAATGGTAAAAAAGATACCATTGTAACATTTCAGTATGATTATGATTATATTTAGATATGTATACTCCTATCCTATTCCTAGCTACACTATCTAGAGAATAGTGTGAGTACCCTCTGCCAGATATTTTAGAACAACTCAACCCCGCCCCCCATACCTGTGTATGATGTATCAGGAAGCTGTTCTGGTGTGGAGCAGGCTACCGTCTTCAGAGGGATGAAGGCTAGAGTCAGCAGGGCTTTTTACATGGGCACAGCATTCCAGGATAATCTGAGCTGAGGTGCTTCTCTGCCTAAGTTAGCTCAGAGGTGGCTTGTATAACTAAAGTACTGTGTCAAAGGTGCAACTCTGATCCAATTGTTTGTCTTGATACTCAGAGCTGTTTCCAACCGCACAACTAAAACAAAGGGCATCGTGTACAGTGTTCCTTAGCCTGGGACAGAATGTATGAATGACCTGTTAATATGCTTACTCAGAAATGTACTGCCTGCAGAATAATTTCTTTGGGGCATATTAACAAGGGCTTTATCTCTGCTTTTTTGGCTTTAAAAGCCAAAAAAGCGGAGATAAAACTATTGCCCTATTTACAAGAGGGTGCTAACATGCATAATCGCATGTGAGCACCCTTTTTCCCGACGCCTCCCTTTGCATTTCTAATGAGATGCAAAGTGGGCGTCACTGGGCAGTACAGCCTTGCAAATATCGCTGATGTGCACATCGCGATATTTACAAGGCTGCCCCAGCATTTTAGCAGACGTTAGTTTTGGGAGAAATCCGCTGTTTTCTCCAAAAACTAACGTCTGCTAAAATCCTGACTTATCCATCCCTTACATAGGGGGTGGATTATGCTGCTACGACCACATGGTCGTATCAGCAAGGTTATTGCCCTTTTGCATGGAATATCGCTGGAAAACCAGCGATGTTCCCTGCAAAACGGCGATTTCCTCCGCTATCTCCTGAATTGTTATTGCCCTGGAGCAACGCGTTGTTGATAACGCGCTACCAGGGCGATAAATTCCAGAGATAGACGGCGATGAATAGCAAAGCGCTAAGCGCTCTTTGCGTTATTCCTCGCCGTTCCTTGCTGATATGCCCCTTAGTAAGTTATTGTGTAAGTGAAAGGAATGTAAAGTCATTGTTTAGAAAAAGATGTCAAGTTTAAAACGTGTAACTAAAATGGAGACTTGTGCATGGGCCCTGTGTTACTTCACAACAGCTTCAGTCCAGATGGGTCTTAATTTTTACCTCTGGGTCAGATCAGAGACCCTGCTCACACAGGACACAGAAGCGTATGTCTTCCAGATTCAAGACCTTTCTCTATAAATAAAGAAATAAACATAACTTGGATTCTAAATTAACCCACAGTTGTGAAGGTCAATTGGACAACATAGAGCACTAGTAGGAGGAGAGATGATAGATAGTTCCTGTTGAACTATACCGTGTTTGGCTAGAGTGTTTGTGGTCTGTCTGTTGAGAACCCTTTCAATACTGTAAGTAAATTTGATGAAAGGTGGCGTTGCAGGTGTACAAGCAGAGAGTAATATGTAAGTAACTACCTTGGACGGTGGACACAGTACAAAGTGCTCATTAGGGAACTACACAGCACTAAATGGTAAAAGAGAGAGATGGTATACATCTCCTGAGTGGGATCTCTTCTATTTCTAAAAAGCTCTTAATTCAGAGTAAAGAAGGAGGCCACTGAGAGTAACAGGCATCCGAGTTTGGGTATTACTGGGCAGATCTCTGACAGCACCAACCAGTTAGCCAATCTGGTTTGTTGACATTAATTGTTTCTGGCATATGTGTTCAAAGTGGCATGCAGGTAAAAAACGGCCCAAATTGTACATTCCTGGGGCTAAGAAGTAAAAAAACAGTAGGAATGCTCAATATGGCGCTGATGGAGGAAGGCCTAAATCCTACTACCTGGAACCATAATCTTGTGCACCAGGCAATGTAGCCTTTCAGACAAAGACATTTGCAAACCACATGGCAGCCATGCTTACCACATGTACGCACAGTAATTCAAAAGGCAAATGTGGAAGTGAAATATCTGAGTTCCCATGAGAGGGAATGGAAGAACCTAGAGTGTTGATAGATGTTGCTCAATGAAGTAAAGTTCAAAAGGCCTGTACCCATTTCTACCAATTGACAGTCTTCTGTTGGGAGTGTGAGGTGCTGGTCGTCCTCCACATTGGGAGCACTGAACTTACAAAGTCAAAAATATCTTTATTATTGCAGCTGTTAGCCTTACAATTGGTACATACAAATGTTCACTTAAGTGAAATACAATTTAAAAAAAACATAAAACAGCAGCTCCACACCTAACACATTTTTCCTAATAAAATCTAAGAAGGCTTTTATTTAGTCGTTATGCATCTTACTGCCACCATCCTAGTGAAGTGCATGTGCTTAACAAATACAGAAACAAAACAATTTAATTTACATCATAAATTGTTCCAGTAGAATTTAGCATTTACAATTATTTAAAAAACATAGTTCCCCTATCCTTTCATTTGCTATGTATTTCCACAATCAATGTGTATGCCTCTAGCACATCATAAGACAGGTAAGGTCACCTTGGCAGAGCAGAAGCAACAGCTCAGCTTGGCTACAATATTCACAATTTAAGAAGTATTTCCACCCAGTAATCCGTTATGCGACTAGGTGGTAAATAAATATCATGAGCGAGTCAAACTCGTGCCACCTTGGGGCTGATTTGTTGGTACCATTTTAGCATCTACTATACAGTTGGGTATAATCAGCACCCCCACGGTCAGTTGTTGGCAGTGTATAGAAACTCTTTCATACGTGGACAAACTACCCATAAATACGATGCTATGTAATTGACCTATAACTTATATTTCTATTTGGGATAGGTCAAATCCAGGTGTAGCTTACCACCTGGGAATTTCCTGCCTTTAAAGCAGTCTCCCAGTATACTGCCTGATTTTATTGAGAAATGCTTTTGTCTCCCACTTTAGCACATGATAACACTCCTTTATGAGCTCTGCGATATTCCATCCTACCCTGCTTGGGTCAGTCCATAGGAACACCAGTTGTAGCCAAGTCAATATACTTTTTACATGGCCCAGCCACCTCCTTTGGCTCGAGCTGAAGGAACTATCAACATCTTCCAGGTATTTTAGATTATTTGTTGCCTTCAGGTTCCTCACTAACTTAATCCAGTACAACACTGGTTTTAAGACTGCTGTTTCAGCAATTTGTGCAAGGCTGAGCTCTGCATAGAGTGCTAGTAGGGAGGTGCCAGGCCCTAGCCTTAGCAAAGCCTTCAGGAATTTATTTTCGGCTTCTTGCGGTGGCCATACATTTCCATACCCCCAAAGCTCACCCAGTAAAGCACAGTCACTACTACGTTCTGTTTGTAAATTTGAAAAATGGTGCTAATGCTTTATGTACCTGCCTTACATCTGAATTTTAATACAGCCCCAAGGTCTGTGTTAAAACTACTGCGCTTGACTTCAGTATCTGGTCCTCCCACGTTTGTTGCTCTGTAACCCAAATCTCCAAGTAGCCATATTGCTTCACACAGTCAATATACTAATCATTTATCATTAACCTTCCCCTGAATCTGAGGGATGGTTTTAACAATACTCTTTGACTTATTACAATTAATGGGCTATGCCTTCCTCTGACACTAGTCTGCAAATCTTTTTAGCAGTCTATACCTTGCATTTACTGTTTGGGCCAGCAAAACTGCATCATCAGCGAACAGCAGAATAGGGATCTTTCATCCAGCAATATTTGATATCGATGGGTTCTTCCAATAAGTAAGATACATCATTTAAAACGAGGCTGAAAAGTAAAGGGGCTAGCACACAGCCGTGCTGTACACCCTTATCAATGGGGAATGTCTCACCACAGGGCATATTAACAAGGTGCGGCGACAATATTATCGCCGCTTTAGAGCCCGTTTTCGGGTGAAAAGCGGCGATAATTTTATCGCATTATCAACAAGGACACGCTAGCGCGTTTATCCTTGCATTAGAGCCCCTTGTCAGCACGCCTCCCATCGCATCGCTAATGAGATGCAAAGGAGGCGTGCCTGACCAGACTCCCTTGGGTAAATATCGCTTACCCAGCTTCCTCATATTAACAACGAGGGTTAGTGTTATTTAAAATCACGTTAAGTATGCCTTAACGCAGGAATTTAACGTCTGTTAAATTCCTGACTAAGGCATACCTAACATGGGGGGTGGATTGTGTGGCTAAGACCACAGGCCCTATCCCCAAGGATATCGCCGTTTTCCATGGAACATCGCTGGAAAACCAGTGATGTTCCATGGAAAACATTGCTATCACTGGAATAATTATCGCCATTGCGCTATGCGTTGTTAATACAGCGCTAGCATGGCGATAATTATCTGCGATAGCTGGCGATAAAATTCCTCACGCTAAGAGCGGCCAGCGATAATTGGCACTGCTGCTTGTTGACGTGCCCCTACATTCGCCTCCTGGGCTATACCTGATCCTAGCTGTGTTATTGGTATGAAGTGCTTTTCTTGCTTGCACAACAGAGGTCTCTACCCCTTGCTCTACCAGTGATCTCCACAGCAGGTTTTGATCCACAAGGTCAAATGTTGATTTCAAATCAATAAAGTTTAAATACAGTGATGGCTTTCTTAATATTACATACTTGTAGCATAACATATATAGGCGAACAGATTGATCTATGGTTCCATCCTTTGATCTAAGACCAGCTTGTGCCTTGGTTAAACTGCTCTCCTTGCTCAGCCGATTTTGCTGTCGATTTAGTACAACTTTACCAAAAATGTTCCCGGCCCCATCCAAGAAAAAGATTGGCCGGTAGTTAGAAGGACAGTCATGGTCACCCTTCTTATATAGGGGCACTAGAGTAGATGGACACTAAGAGGGAGGAAGGCTATTATTGCTTAGTGATGAGTTGAATACTTTTGTGACAACTCTGGCCCACAACTGTGGGATTTCCTGGTATTAGTCAATAGGCACTAAGGGCCTCATGTAGGTAGCCTAACATTTACCACTTCATAAATACCGAATCATACCGATTCGGTATTTATGAAGTGGTAAATGCTATGTAGGCAATCCGTCGGTAATAATTACCGAATCGGAATGGGTCGGTATTTTAGAATCGGTAATTACCGATTTGGTAATGGTAACTGGCTTCCCATTGATTCCTATGGGCCAGGAGGCCCATAGGAATCAATGGGGAGCCAGTTACCATTACCGAATCGGTAATTACCGATTCGGTAATGGGGGGAGCACAATCAAGGGTGGCAGGGTGTCACATTGACACCCTGTTGCACCCCTGATTCCTGCATGTGTGCACATGTGGCACACATACATGCCCTAAGGGCATGTATGTCTGCCACATTGCACACTTCTAAGCGCTTTAAAATGCTTTTACACATCCATTCTTACTTTACCACCAACTATTAGTTGGTGGTAAATACCGACTCCAGACAACACACACACACTCCCCCTACATCTCATTTCTGTATTCGGAATTTACCGAATCGGTAAAATTACCGATTCGGTAATTTTACCGATTCGGTAAATTACCGAATACAGAAATTATCCCCCTACATAGCAAAAGCCTAAATACCGGTCGGTAACGGTATAATTACCGAAAATCGGCCGTTACCGACCGGTATTAGGCTACCTACATGAGGCCCTAAATCCAGACCTGGTGTTGGTTTATGCTAGTAAGTGCCCTTTCTACTTCCGGTACCAAAACAGTCAGTGCAGTGTGCCCTTCATACGGATCCTCGCTGAGCGATGGATATCGCATGTAGCATTAGTATCGTTCTTACACAAATCATCAAAGTATTTCACTCATACATTTGGGCCTCTATCACACTCTTGCTTATTTGCAGGTCGTCTCTCTGTGCGGGTGACCACTTCTCAAAACCTTTCAGTGTTTTTTGCATATGTACTCTCCCTCAGATCTGCCCACAATGCGTTATGTTCTGCTAGTTTCTTTGAACTCCCAGTTATAGGTCTGGAAGAACAGTTCACACTGTATATTGCTATGACGCCATGTTAAGGCTTGCAAGACTTTATGTTTCATGTTGTAACATTCGGTGTCATACCAACTGCAATAATTACTACTGGTAGGCTTATCAGCTTTGGCCAGAACAGTTCCAATTCTTTTATCATGGAATCCTATGCAGCCAGGATTTCATAATTGCTATCACTTGGAGCATTCAAGATAGTAGTACCAATCTTTTTGCCATAATAGCTTTGAGTAATGGGGTTTAATTTATGCATTTATTTTAAGTCCATCTTACGCTTCTCCTATTATTGGTCGGGAGGGTCTCAGGCCTGCACTCTGCCCTGCTATGCATACTAACATAAAGCTGCCCCCTGCTGCTCATTCAAATGCTTACTACAATAGGAACATGATAGCTTTTGACTCTTTTGGTAGCTACCATATCAAGCACGTTCCTCCAGCATTCTAGATTGACTATGATACAGCCTATTAGTGATGCCCTTCTACCATTATTGTAAGTCATTTTTGCAGGACAGTCAGAAGGAGAATGACCATTGATAAACCTGCACTTACCTGTAGCCCTGAACTCTAATAGATGACAAACAGTAATACACATAGATCATTCCACTGTGCTATCGAAATTATAGGTCACTGGGCAGAAATACCACAGGTGCTTGACTCAATATCTTATATTATGTGATATGGCCAGTGTTGGAAATGGGGGTCTTTAGTTGGCAGAGGTAGGTACCTTTGACCAAATAGGGACTCTTGCTTCTAGTCAGGGCAAGGGGGATACACACTTTAGATAACCCCTGCTCGCCTCCTTGGTAGCTTGGCACGAGCAGACAGGCTTATCCCAAAGGCAATGAGTAAAGTATTTGTACCAAAACTCACAGTAACACAGTGAAAACACCACAAATGGACACCACACCAGTTTAGAAAAATAAAATATCTTTATCTAAACTAAACAAGACAAAAACGACAAAAATCCAACATACAGAAACTCAGTAGAATGTCTTTAAAGAGGGTTGTTGCAAACATAAACTTGTAGATGATAAATGCGACACTTTAGTCTCAAAGAATCTGGGATGCGTAACGCAAAACAAACAAAAGGGGCGCAAAGAAGGCAATGCGTCGATTCTTTCTGCGCTCCGGTTCCGATGCGGCAAGATGGCACCTTAATGCGTAGCGACGATCTAGTGTGACAAAATGGCGTCTTTACTGCGATGCAACAACGTGGAGGCGATGTGTGCACGCCCGACGGCCGTGCGGCGAACTAGGTGGTTTTCTGAGCCACGACAGGCCCTGCGACATGCTTCCCTGGTGATGCAACGACATCCTCGGCATCTGCGACACGCTTCTCCGCTGTTGCAGCGGCGATCAGCGGCGGCGCACCTCCTCAGCGATGAGACAGCCCTGTGACACGCTTCTCCGGGGATGCGACGGCAAACAGCGGCAGCGGCAACATGCATCCTCGATGATGCGACAGCCGCTGCTGCGGCGGTGTCACACTTTTCTCTTGTTGCATCGCGCTTCCAGCTCCCAACAGCAAAAAGGCCTCACACACAGTTACAGGCCCTCCCGGTAAACCGAAACTTCCAGCAAGGAAGCTGGGGTGAAGTCCTTTTGTGCCTGGGACTTCAGAAACAGGAGGCCAGCTCTTCTCCGGCCCTTGGAGACTTTTCTTCAGATGGACACAGCATACAGCAAAGTCCTTCTTCAAGCAGATGACACTGCACACTGCAAAGTCCCTTGGTCCTCTCCTTAGTAGAAACAGCAAACTGCAGGCTAACCCCAGACATATAGCAAGGGCAGTGCTTCTCTTCAGTCTCTTCAGCTGATCTCATTTGGCAGGGATTCCTCTTGATCACAAAGTAGTCTGACTTTCAGGGGTTTCAGCTCTCATATTTATAACCCAAAAGTCTTTGTTCTCTATGTGTGAGGGGTCCTGGACCCAGTCCAAACCAGTTCTGGGTGCACTCTGCCAGTGCACATCTTCTTCCTTTGTGAGTGGGGGCCAGGGACATCAGACACACCGCACGAGGTGGAGCCAGCATTGTGGAAGGCAGTCACAGCCCTATTCAGGCCTAGGTGCTACTCGTCCCACCACTCCAAATGCAGATAGGTGTATTCTGTCTAGTACTGACTCACCCAGACTCCTGGAGCCACCCCAGCCCCTGTCACTCTCCAACCAGACAGTCAATACACAAACAGGCAGAGGCACACAGAAAGGTTGAACAAGAATATAGCCACTTTCTAAAAGTGTTATTTTCAAACACAGAATTTAAAAACCATCCTTCCTAAAAGATGTGTTATTAAATTCTGAGTTCAGGGATACCAGATTCAAAATGTCTATCTTGCTCCTGTGGGAAGATATGCAGGTAAACATGTTACACAGTATTCCCCATTCTGTCCTACGGGCAAGATAGCCTTTCAATAGTGAAAAACGACATTGGCACTATTTCACTATCAGGACATGTTACCCACACTAGTACATGTCCTGCCTTTCACATACACTGCACCCTGCCCAGGGGGGTACCTTGGGCCAACCATAGGGGTGTCCAATGTGTATGAAAAAGAAAGGGCCAGGCCTGGCAAGAGGGTACACTTGGCCAGGTCAACAGGGCAGTTAACAGACTGCGCACAGGCACTGCGGTGGCAGGCCTGAGACCTCTTTACAGCGCTATTCATGTGGGTGGCACAATCAGTGCTGCAGGCCCACTAGTAGCATTTGAATTATCAGCCCTGGCACACTCAGTGCACTTTACTAGGGACCTACTGGAAAAACAAATAAGCAAATCATGGATAACCATTCACAATAACAATTTACACAAGGAGCACTTGCACTTTGGCACTGATCAGCAGTGGCAAAATGTCCAAAGCATCTCAAAACAAAAACAAAAACCAGCACAGTGTCAAAAATACAGGAGGTAGAGGCAAAAAGTCAGGGGAAACCACGCCAAGGAGGCCAGGTCTAACAGCCGGATAGACTTACCATGTAATAGCATCACAATACCCCAAAGATGGTCCTTGGATTCACAATAATAAATCCTTAGCTCAGTTCTGGTAGAGTGGCAAAGAGCAGTCAGGCTTTACTAGAGGAATATGTGTTAAGCATTTCAGAGGACCAACATGGACTTTAAGTAATTGACACGACTTGAGAAAAATCTGACACCAATTCATAAAAATAGTGTATTTTTATCTCTATTTAGACAAACAAACAAATGGAATAGTATACAAATAACTGGAGTTATAGACTTTTGAAGCAATATTTAATCAGTGCAGTAAAATACATGAAAAAGATAGCATTACTGTCAATGGCAAAAAAAAAAACCCACCAGTGATCACTTACAGGTCGAGTTGCATTGTAGCCTTGCAAGGTAAAGGTGAGGCAAGTTCCAGAACCGAGCCACAACAGTCAGTTCAATTTTACTTGGCCCGTGGAGCCCAGGTGCGGTGTTATCCCGGCTGTCCGTGTTGCTGAACGGGAGCTACGAGAGGACTGCTTTTGCCGCTGAAACAATGCTGCGGGGGGGAGTGGCAAAAGGACAATCACGGAGAGGTTACTGATGTTGGTTTCAGGTCGGTTGGAGCTCCCTCTTTTTGCAGCGTCGAGTAAAGGGGTCAATTGCCACACTGGCGACAAAAAAGACTTAGCAGCAGAAAGTACAGCGAAAAGCTTCTGGACTTTCACTGGGTCCAGGGAAGTGACACAGCGGCCTGAGACTTTGGGGCATGCGAGACTACAACTCCCACAGTGCACTGAACCATCTGGTTTTTGGCGATCCCCCAGATGGCCCGATGGCCAGCGATTCTTTTGATCCAGTGAGTGTTGTTGTCTGCAGTTTGCAGTGGACTAGTGCCACTAGTCCAGGGAAGACTAAGGGTGCGTCTGGATTCCACAGGGGTCCCTTTCTTCGGGAGTGGCAACTTTTAGCGAAAGACTAGGCTCATTCACTCAGTTCCAACTCTGTTGCCATAGGGATAAAGTATCCCTCTTTTGCTTTGGTGTTATGGGCAAAGTCATGTTGTCGATTACACAAATCTCCTCTTGGCCCTTCCTTGATGCAGATTGTTGAGGTCTGTGGTTATGGTAACCAAGAAACAGGGGAGTAACCTGCCCAAATATAATCTACAGGGTCCTAGGCAGATCCACTATTTGCACACAACTAGCCGGAACAGACAATTGTGATTGATTAGGCACTAACTTTTATTATTATTTTTTGTTTTGGGGGTAAAAAAGATGTGACATACATCATACAGTACATTTTTTAGTGGGTATTCATCAGGGTCAAATTAATAGGACAAACTGATAATATACAACGTTTAGGTTGTCAAAACATAAGATTTGCATATACGATCCCAGACACTAATACAGACAACCAAGGGTTCAGTCACACTCTCATACATACAGTTCTATCATACAACGTAAAAATCATACAAAAGCAGCATCAAAAACAGTTGTATGCCACATGATGATAGGGTGGATAGAACATTTAGGAATAGGTCAGATGCTATAATTCCAGCTGTTCAAAGTAAAAAAAACGCCAACGCGCGTTTCGGTGTCCAGCCCCGGTTGGGGCCACACCTTCATCAGGGCAAAGGAGGTCTGACAAGTACTGGGATCATCAAACAGGCCTAAACGGTAAAAGTCATAACATTATCTGTATATATGTGTCGCCCCGAATCTGCTTTAAGGATGGTGTATCAGGTTCCAATTTGTGAATATGTCGACTGTCGAAGGAGAAAGGGATGTCAGATTTTCAGGAGTTCATCCCCGAGTTTGTAGATTTTGGCTCTGATAGTGATTTCAGAAGTGCCAGTGGCAAAATTGGACAAAGGTTCCAAAGAGGACTTTCAGACAGGTTTATTCGTAATGATAACTTCAACGTGGGGCAATCACGGAGGTAAGCCGTCCGGGGAGGCTGGATCGGATCGGCTCCTAAGGACGTCGTGTCAGGTGCATAAAACTCCTCGAGTGGGGCGATATGTGGTTATGGTGTCAGGGGGGTGTGGGAGCTAGCACCCAATGGGTAGTTAGTCCTTGCAGCTAATCTGCCCCTGAGGTAACCACATCTGGGGGGTTAGGTCACCTTTTCTACCCAGAACCCAATAGTCTGCAACTCCTAAAGATGGCAGGAATCAAATTGTGGTGTACAAACAAGGCTGCTCACCCCTGGAGGTGTGACTGGCCTTCTGGAGGTTTACACCTCCTTTCTTAAGTAATTTCCTTTCTGCTCGGGTGCAATTGTGTCTGGGGCAGATGGAGGCCTGTTCCTCCACTGGGAGTCAGCCCTCATGCATATCAGTGGTGGTGCAGCCTTTAAAGCTCAATGCCTTGAAATGCCACTTCACTATCCTGCTTGGGAGGAGGAAGTTGTGACCCCCTTCCTGCCCAAGCCTTTGCTCCGGACTCCTGGGAGTGATCACACTGCCTGGCAGGAGGTCAGAATCGTATCTTGGCCGCAGCAGGCGTAGGGAAGTGTGGGCTAATCAGCTAGAGCACAGTGAAGCTGGGGCAACCAGGTGGGCAACCTCTAAGGTGCCGCCTGGGTGCATGCTAGGGCACGGGAATTGTGTCGGGGGGAGAAGGCATGTTGTTTGATACCAAACATGACATATTTTAGTAGAACCTTAATGGAGCTGCTAATCTCTAGAGTGCCCGGTCGGCAGCCCATTGTCATCCTATGGACCGTGAACGCTTATAGTAGTTTTCAATAGGGAACACCACTATAGGGACATATATGCTTAAATTATTATGTAGTCACCTTTAATATTATGCGCCCTGCCTCCTGGGCTGAAGAGGCCTACCTTAGGAGTGGCATACATATATTTAAGCATACAAAACAGTGATGGATGGAATGCTTGAATTTGTCCCAGCCGCTGGTAATTATTCTGGGCCACATCCCAATACCAATCCATCGTTATTTCGCACACCATGCCACCTCAGTATGGCCCCAGATATATGTAATTCAGTCTTTAAGGAGAGTCAAGATTTATTTGCATATGGCTGGATACGAACTGGAATGTGTGGAAGTGAGCACAAAACAATGGATTTAGGCCCAGACCTCTAACTGGGGGTGAGTGTTTGGCATTCTTCACCATTCCATCCATAAATTATTTTTCTTGCATTTGTCTCCCCAAGTGGAATAGGTGTGCCCAGGCGTGGGTCCAGTGCTTGCCATGCCACTAGATGCAAGCTATCCTGGCTGCTGATGGGTAATACCCCAAAACAAGTCCCAGTATGCTTGTTTCAATCCTGGGAGGCCCTAACCTGGCATTGCATGGTGAGCAAAATCAATGGATTTAGGCCCAGATCTCTCACTGGGACTGAGTTTTTGACATTGTTCAACTTTCTGCCCATCAACTTTTCTTTTTGAATTTGTCACCCCAAGTGTGATGGATATTCCCAGGCATGGGCCCATGCTTGCCATGCCACTGGATTCAAGCTATCCTTGCTGATTAGAGGTGTTACCTCGAAACCGGTCCTTGGATGCTTGTTTCAGGTCCAGGGAGTTCTGGCTGAACTGTTCCCATTTAAATCAGGGGCAAAACTGATTTACATAGGGCTGGCTAAAATCTGGAATGGCTTGGTAAGCAAAAAAAACAACAGATTTAGGCTCATATCTCTGACAGGGGGTGATTGTTTGACATTGCTCAGCATTCCGTCCATCAATTGTTCTGTTTGCATTTACATATATTAGAGGCAGTGCATTTGACTGTGGTACAGTTGAGTATGAGAGGTGTGCACTGCTCGTGCAGTCTGCAATGGCAGGCCTGCTGTCAGTAGTTGCTTGGGTCAAGTAGGTTGGCACAAAACTGCCCCGGGGACCTCCTTACCACCTATGCCCTGGAACCCCTGGTACCAGATACTAGGAACTTATAAGGGGGTAAAGTTTTTGCCAATTGGGGTTACCAATTCACATATAACAGTAATTTTGAAAGAGCACTGGCACTGGGGCCTAGTTAGTTGGCTCCAGTGCACTGTCAGAGTCGAACACCAGCATCTAGTAGTCCAAATGGGGACAAAAAGTGGAGGGTATCTGCAAAGAGCCCTGTTTTCCTACACTTCGAATGCCAGTTCTCTATCAAATCTATTCTTTTGCCCCCAAATGTTTGATGCATTTTTGTTAATTTTTACAGCATATTTACTATGAAGTGGCAGAGAACGGCATTAGCCTCCTTGGCTTAACGCTGCACTCCGCCACTTCTGAAACGCAGGGCTGCACCATATTTACAACAATATGGTGCAGCACTGCGTTTCCCCCTGGACTGGCCCTAAATTTAGGAGCCTAGCGCCAATGCAGGCACCCTTGCACCATAGTGCAAGGGTGTCTGCGTTGAGGGAAAGGTTGTTTATGTGCAGGAGCATCTCCCTTCCTGCACATAAACAATCTTTAAAAGGTGTTCTGTAATTTCAATTTTTGCTGCTTAATGCAGCACAGTTATAGGTTGCAAAACACAATTTTTTTTATTGATTGTTTATGTGCAGGAAGGGTCACCTTCCTGCACATAAACAGCAAACACAAGGAGAAAATGAAACATTTCTCCTCGTTGCGCCTGTTTAAGACCAGGTTTTCCCTTCTCTTAATTTTAGAGCTGCCCCATATTGACGCTGGCCTTGTAAATATGGACGCTGCTACACCTTTTTGATTTAATTTATGTTTGCTGATGAATAATGAAATTAATGTAAATACGTAATTGATTTCGATGTATGGTTGATTCTATGCATTATCTATATGTCTGTACAAAACAAAAGGTGTTTGCTACTACTGTGTATTATATTTTCTGAGTCAGTAGTATATCTCTTGCTGTACATGATATATTGAATGTATTCTTAGCTTTTTGTTTTTTGATAAACTTGATTGAATCAAATATATATAAAATACTAATTTAAGAGAAATTCCCTGACTGTCGAATATTTTTGTTCACACATGTGACGATTGGAAATACCAAGTTATAGATAAATGATTCCTCAAGGGACATTTGTATTGTGTTCTTGTAAATATGGGGCAGCGTCAAAATCAATCGGTGTGGCGGTAGAACGCCCGCCGCAATACCCATTGCCCACCCCTTTCGTGCTAAGTATAGCGTGAAAGGCGGCATTAAGACACGTTAAGTGGCTTAACGCTGCCTTGTGATTAAGGCAAAGCCCCTATCATCACTACAAAGTCTTGAAAAGTGATGTTGTGGTAGCGATAGGGGCTTGTAACTATGCCCCAGCGTCTCTCCTAATTTGCAATTTTAACCATTTTGCCATAATTGTTCAGCAACTCACTCATATTGTTCACTAAAGTATTGAAAAGACAAACAAGCAAAGTGTGTGGGGTTTTTTAGCTTCCAGAGTCTTGCACACCTTACGGTAAGTGACATATCAGTAGATGCCATATCAAA
This sequence comes from Triturus cristatus, assembly GCF_964204655.1. Taxonomy (NCBI): domain Eukaryota; kingdom Metazoa; phylum Chordata; class Amphibia; order Caudata; family Salamandridae; genus Triturus; species Triturus cristatus. Next base: position 1,403,484,095 of record NC_140590.1, read on the forward strand.
GAGTGAAGGACTAAGGAAGTTAAGAATGCATTCTGTGGAAGAGAAAAGACCATCCTACGCCATGTTCCAACCTCAACTTAATGGGCGGATGAGTCTTATATGTTGTGGAACTATTTCTATCGCCATTTTGTGCTTTTTTATGTTATGAGGTTTGTTAGGGTGCACACATGTTTCAGTGTTGCTCCTTGGTTGAACTGGGGAGGGTGTGGCTCACTTCAGTATGATTTTTGTCCTAATCTTTTGGAAATGGAGGTAACTGTGACTGTACCCGGGAGGGATGACGGGAAGTCAGAATAGTGTGTTACCAGGGTACAAATAGTAGGGAAACGGGGAGAAGCACTGTAAGTATGGAGAGGTGTCAGGGAGGTGGAGAATGAAACTGGTTCTGGGATCCCTAACAAGGGCAGTAAATAAAGATGTGAAGATAAGGAAAAACAATAGTCAGATGAAATTGAAATCTAACACAGAAGCCTTGGTAATTGGGTGCAACTCTTCATTTGGGACATACTGGCCTACTGAGCTTGGTCTGTCCTCTGCCACGTCTCCTGCTGTAAAAGGGCTTAGTGTTAAGACTGACAATAAGCTTAACCCCTTGAGTGCCCCGCCCTTTCCATGCCCTGTGCCGGCCGTTTCATTAGCGGGCGGGGCTCATGACGAGATAGTCTCGTCATGGGCATAGCGCAACCGCGGCCCATGACGAGACCATCTCGTCATGGGCACTCAAGGGGTTAAAGTCTCCTTACATGTTTTTCCACTAGGTGCAGCTAGCAGCTTTCAGTTGAAAAAAATACTGAAACGTGTTCCGCTCCTTTTAGGAGATGCTTGATGGAGGCAGTGGCTGCACTGGCTGGGTTGAGACTAGATTATTGCATCTCTATATGCAGGCATTAGTAAATCTCTTATTCCAGAGCTCCAATTCATTGAAAAAAAGCCACTAGGTTGATATCAATAGCTACCTAATTTTCCAGACCATTACCCTTGTTCCATCTACTCCATTGCTTGCCAATTAGCTCCTGGACTCGGTTTAAGGTTTTGTGTCAGTTCATAAAGATCTCACTTTCATTATTTATCTTGACAGTTTCATTTATGAAGCCCCTGTTCTCCAAGCCATCTTCTGTTAAAGCTCCCGCATAGGCAAAACTACCTAACTGCCTATTTTGCTCCCAAAGCCTGTAATAGACATCCTTTATCTTTTAGGGCTACTGTTTCCCATTTCTGAAAATAGTTTTAAAAAGTTTAATTCATATGTTATTGATGACCATTGAGTCAAACACTTATTCTACATTGACCCTAACAGTTATGCTTCAGATGCATACACTTTAAAAAGAGGCATGTGCAGGCCTATAATGCCACATATTAGTTGATCAATATTTAATTTAAAAAAACACAGCAAATAAAAAACCAAAGCACCTTTTTCTACCTATTTTTCAGGTTGATAGACAGATGTTTTTTGTCCTTATGAGACCTATATAGTGAGATAATAGATTGAAATGTTAATAAATCACCAGTGGTTGTGTTCTGTTTGTGTTCAGTGGAGCAAACACAACAAGATGATGGACAGGGTGCTGAAACTTTTCAAACACTCACCTCCAGTAAAGAGATCTGGGTTAAATCCATCATTATTTTGCTCACCACGCCACCCCAGTTTGGACACAGCCATATGCAAATCAGTCTTGACCCTGCACCAGATGGGAACAGCCCAGCCCGAACTGCCAGGCCCTCTCTTGGTCTGAAACAAGCATCATGGGACCAGTTTCGCGCTATCACCTCTCATCAGCCAGGCTACCTTGAATCCAGTGGCACAGCGGGCAAGGGACTCATGTCTTGGCATACCCATGGCCACTTATGTTGAACATAGTTAACACAAGATGATGGACGGAGCTCTGAAGCTTTTCAAACACACACCTCCAGTAAAGAGATCTTGGTTAAATCCATCATATTTTTGCTCACCATGCCACCCCAGTTTGGACCCAGCCATATGCAAATACGTCTTGACCCTGCTCCCTATGGGAACAGTCCAGCCCAAAGAACCAGGCCAGGTCCTCCATGGACTGGAAAGAAGCATCCTGCAACTGGTTTCACGGGATCACCCCTCATCAGCCAGGCTAGCTTGAATCAGTGGCACATGGAGCAAGGGAACAATGTCTGGGCATAACCTTGGCCACTGAGGGTGAACATAGCAAACACAACAAGATGATGGACGGAGTGGTGAATCTTTTCACTCACTCACCCCTAGTCAATAGATCTGGGTTAAATCCATTGTTCTTTTGCTCACCATACCACCCCAGTTTGGATTCAGCTATATGCAAATCAGGAGGAGAAGGAAGAGAAAGGTGGAGGTAGTCCTGAATCCACCTAAGGCCTCCTTACTCCACTGCTAGACACTGCCTGCCCCTTTATCTCTCTCTTACAGGCTCCTGCTTTCTCCCTCGGTGTCGTTTTTTCAATCTTTCTCTTCCTCCTCCTTTCCCGTTTCTGCGATTTCTCTCTCTTGTACTCAAGAAATGTCTGATGCTGAAAAATATGTGCTGATTTCCAAAAATGAGTGCTGGTGGCCTCCCCTGGAAATCATCGGCTCAAATTAAGCACTGGTTTATAGACCTGAAATCAGCATTTTGCTCTGTGATCTATCTAGTGCTATGATGTGTGTTAGAGCATACTGGTGTACCGAAGCAAATGCTTTCATGTACAGTGCAAATATCAAAATACAACTTCCATAGTAAGATATTGAAGCAACAGTTAATGCTCAACAAAGTTTCCGATGGCAGAGCTGTTCACCAGGGGTTCTCCTGGCCCCATTCCTATGTAGCTTGTTTATAAACTATGATGGTGATTGCCTTGCAAAGCTGAACACGGACACACTTAGGTTGGGAGGTGACAAAATTGCCATACTTCTATTGCAGATAATGCAGTCTTATTGGCACTACCTCTGGTAGTTATGCATCATTTGCTGGAAGAATCACTTTATTGGGAGAAGAACAATAATCAATGTAGTAAAACAAAATTTGTGGCCCTGAAGCCTAGGTACTTTTAGCATCAAAGAAATGTCACTTGGAAGAATCTCTCATTGTGATTTCGAAGCAAGATGGACCATAGTTGGCATGGAGAAAAGTCAGTGCTCAAGGGGGCAAGTCAGTTTATACTCAGAGGCTGTGGTACTGAAAATTCTGGACCCGTGTTATAAACATCGTCGTAGCATGACGATTTTGGTATCAGCAGACCGCAAATGATTAGGATACTATGCATGAGCATTTACGCCATATTCGGGTGAAGAAATCACCCTGAAATCATAGTTTCCGTTCTGATCCCTCGGTTTCCATTGAACGGCAGCCATTTTGTGATTGCCCTCACATAGGCCAATGACTAGGCCAAAAATCGAGTCTGAAGGACACATACACCTTTGCTGACTCCTCTGTGACCTGGGCAAGCTGACTCCACCGCCTGAAGCCAAACCTGTTCGGCCAGTTCCTTTCCCAGTGGCCGAATGAGATTAGTATCAAGGAAGGCATATCATAAAACCTTTTCATCACACTCAAACCATGCCTAATCTTACACACACCTGCCCCTGTTTCCTGCTTTATGACTTGCTTTACGAGGAGGAGGTGTCCGTTTTTATTGGGGGTTCGTCGATATCTGATGAAAGAACTAAGCCTCGCCGGGTAATTGATTGAAGGCTGGACAAACTGAAATATGGGCTTGTCATCATGACTCTGCTTTTTCTTTGTAGTGAAAATATGTGAATGGTCAACTGTAAAATAAGGAATGTTGCCTAAAGCACAATATTTTGTATAAAAGAGAAGGCTGGCTTTGTAAGGTTGAGCAGTCTCCTGAGAATATACACCGTGTTGTACTTCTAGGATACCTGTTACTGGTTGAAGCCAATAAATACGATCTTTGACTTCACCAAGAAGACTCTGTGTTTCTGTAGTCTGAAACAGGAAGAACTCGAAGTCTTAGGGTGTGTTCCCTGGCACCGCTGGGTTCTGAAAAACCCAGTACTTCAAGGCAGACAATGGGAGGTGTTCAAAGATGTGAGAAGAAGCTTTATAACAACATGCTGAGTGTAGTCCTTCAGGTTTGTAGATCTAAGGCATTACCTGCAACATCATGTCATCTGAGGCGTAGCTTAGTCAGTGAGATTCAGGGGGAGGAGGGGTGAATCTCAAATTTCCAATCTAGAAGATCTGTGGGCTGCAGCATGAAGGGGTAAGTTGACCAAGGTTCTGAATGGACTGTTTCCTTGAGTCAGTACTGAGCTGCATTAGATAGGCCTCTGCCTATAGTAGCACAGTGGGTGAAAAACGATGTGCTGGAATGCTACCCTGAGTGATGGCCACTAATTAGACTATTTGCTAGCATTCATCCCATCTCCTTTAGTGTGCATGATGCCCAGCACTATACCTGAAAACTTCAGCAAGGCAGAGCTTGCCAAGCTTATTATTGCCAATGTTTCTAAATTTCAAAAAGTAGTAAATGTGCACCCATTCAAAGAATACTCCTATAGTAGTAGATTTCCTATTTTTTGGTAAACCGGTCACTATGTATATTTAACCCCTTCGATGCTCATGACGGAACGGTTCCGTCATGAGCATCGGTTGGGCTGTGCTCATGACGGAACCGTTCCGTCATGAGGACAGCCCCCGGGGGAAGCGCTGGCGCTCCCCCCCTTGTGCCTCGATCTTGCCCCCCTTTACGGGGGTGGCAGCGGAAGAGCTTCCGCTGCCACCCCCGACCCCCCCGAGCCCCCCCACGCTTTCTGATGACGTCAGCGCGCACAGCGCGCGCCGGCGTCATCAGGAAGCGTTGGACGCGCTGGAATCCATTTCTTCCAGCGCGTCCAAGGGGAGCAGAGGTAGGTGTTTGTCGTCCGGTGGGGGCCGCGGCGGTGAAATCTGTAGTATTGAGGCATCGGGGGAGAGGAAAGAGTATTTCCTCTCCCCCGATGTCTCAATACAGGGCATTCCTGCTCCACGATCGCGCACAGCGTCGCGATCGTGGAGTAGGGATGCCCCACTAGACACCAGGGATTTAGTATTTCGAATTTGGGAAGCGACCCCTTAGGCAAGGGTCGCTTCCTTGGGGATGAAAATTTGTCTTTTCTGCCCCCCCTGGGGGCAGATCGGCCCGCTTTCTGCGCGTTTCTGCCCCCAGGGGGGGCAGAAAAGCCCACTAGACACCAGGGATGTCGTTTTTACTAAGTAGGAAGCGACCCCTTAGGCAAGGGTCGCTTCCTTGGGGGCAAAATTTTTGGAAGTCTTTTCTGCCCCCCCTGGGGGCAGATCGGTCCGCTTTCTGCGCGTTTCTGCCCCCAGGGGGGGCAGAAAAGCCCACTAGACACCAGGGATGTCGTTTATGCTATGTAGGAAGCGACCCCTTAGGCAAGGGTCGCTTCCTTGGGGGGCCCAATAATTTGAAGACTTTTCTGCCACCCCTGGGGGCAGATCGGTCTTCTTTCTGCCCGTTTCTGCCCCTAGGGGGGGCAGAAAAGCCCACTAGACACCAGGGATGTCTATTTCGTTATGTAGGAAGCGACCCCTTGGGCAAGGGTCGCTTCCTAGGGTGGTAAAGTGAATAGAAGACTTTTCTGCCCCCCCTGGGGGCAGATCGGTCGTCTTTCTGCCCGTTTCTGCCCCCAGGGGGGGCAGAAAAGCCCACTAGACACCAGGGATGTCTTTTTCTTTATGTAGGAAGCGACCCCTTGGGCAAGGGTCGCTTCCTTTGCGGCCTATTTATTTAGAATACTTTTCTGCCCCCCCTGGGGGCAGATTGGTCGTCTTTCTGTCCGTTTCTGCTCCTTGGGGGGGGGGCAGAAAAGCCCACTAGACACCAGGGATATAAATATTATTGTAGGAAGCGACCCCTTGGGCAAGGGTCGCTTCCTTGGGCCCCTAAATGTTTTGAAGACTTTTCTGCCCCCTCTGTGGGCAGATCGGTTTTATTTTTTTGCCGTTTCTGCTCCCATTGGGGGCAGAAAAGCCCACTAGACACCAGGGAATTAGTTCAATTAGAAATAGAAGTGACCCCTCGCTTCCAGGGTGCAATTTGTTATATGTATTTGGCTCACCTGCCCCGGGACTGAATAGCATTTTTTTTCCTGCTGTTTTCTGCCTGACCTGGCACACAAACCGATTGACCATTTGGGTAGTGACATGGCATGTTATAATGTTTATTGTTATATTTTTTGTGATTTCCAATTGTAATGTTTTTTTTGTTTACTTTTTTGTTCTAGGTGAAGGCTTTTCTTCTGTTCACGGTGACGTTTTGGTTCTGGTGGTTTTGCTGTTTGTGTAGTTTGGTAAGAGACTGTTTTTTTGTACAATGCAAATGTGTTTGATTTCTCTGCCTGTTTTTTTTTGCAAATGGTGTAATAATAGCAGTATGTTTGGTTTTTGAGTTTCAAAAACTTTTTGCATTGGTGCACGATGTGTATTTTGTTGTCTTGTGAGTAATTTGTTTTTTTTTCTTCTTTCTAGTTTGATATCGTTGGTCTTTGCTGTGTCACTGCAGAGTTTGTTTCTGGTGAGTGCAGCTGTCTCTTTTGATTTTGGATTGTATAGTTTTTGAGTACATTGATCTTATTGATATAAGGTACACATTTCTTTACTTACTTGGTTTGCACATTGTTGGTTGTTGTTGACTTGTTTGTGCAGTCTTCCATCTTAGTAGGTATAATGGCTAGCCGCAGGATGACTGCTCAGCAGGTTGTTGGTTTGCTGTTTGAGTCTTCCTCTGATATTGGGTCAGAGACTGACTCTGCTTCTGAGGGAGAGGGGGCAGGGGACGATTCTGGCAGTGAGTTTTCTCTCCGTATGGGGTCATCGGATGATGAAGATACTCTTAGTGCGGATGAAGTGCCTGTGTTAGAGGAGGAGACTGATGTGCCGATAGTGCGGCAAGAGGCATCTGGGCTGCAGCCTGCGGCTGCAAGGCTTCCCGTTGGTGTAGTGCGGCAAGAGACATCTGGGCTGCAGGCTGGGACTGCAAGGCTTCCCGTTGGTGTAGTGCGGCAAGAGGCATCTGGGCTGCAGGCTGGGGCTGCAAGCCTTTCCGTTGGTGTAGTGCGGCAAGAGACATCTGGGCTGCAGGCTGGGGCTGCAAGTCTTCCCGTTGAAAGTGATGACCTCTGGGTTGCCCCTGGCATGGTGCAGACGGAATTTCCTGAGTTTACTGGTGTTCCAGGGTCTAGAGTGAATACCGAGAACTTTTTGCCTGTAAATTTTTTTCAGTTGTTTATGGACGATGTGTTTTTGGCAGAGATTGTTGAGCAGACTAATTTGTATGCCGAACAGTTTTTGAGGGACAACAGTGCCAGTCTTAAGCCACACTCTAGAGCTACCCGGTGGACTCCCACAAATGTTGAAGAGATGAAGAAGTTCTTGGGTTTAACTTTTTTGATGGGCTTGCTAAGGAAGCCATCATTGGCTTCATATTGGTCTAGCAGTCCCTTGATGGCAACGTCTATTTTTCCGGCAGTCATGAGTCGTGACAGGTATTTGCTTCTGCTTCGGATGATGCACTTTGTAGATAATGGTTTAGCGTTGCCACGAGATCACCCTGATTGTGACCGTCTTTTTAAGATTAGGCCTGTCCTTGATCACTTTGTTGATCGATTTTCTGAGATTTATGCCCCTGGTACAGAAATTGCAGTGGATGAGTCTTTGGTGTTGTTCAAGGGCCGCTTGGTTTTTAGGCAATACATTCCTAGTAAGAGGGCACGCTATGGAATAAAGCTGTATATGCTGTGTGACAGTAGGACTGGATATGTCTCTAATTTCAGGGTGTACACCGGTAAGGAATCTAGGTTTAACCTCCCTGGTTGTCCGTCCACTTTTGGAGTGACTGAGAAAATTGTTTGGGAACTTGGAAGAGGATTTTTTAACAAAGGCCACCATTTATATGTAGATAACTTCTACACTGGTGTACGGTTGTTCAGGGAATTGGCCAAAGTGGACACTTTTGCTTGTGGCACAGTCCGCTGTAACCGTAAAGGTTTTCCGAAAGAACTTGTTTGTCAAAAGCTTGTGCGGGGACAGTGCAGTGCGTTGCGTTGCCAGGAGCTTCTTGCTGTGAAGTTTACAGACAGGAGAGATGTCTACATGCTGACTTCCATCCATGATGAAAGCACTGCACCTGTGACTGTTTGGGGTCAGGTCGCTGAAGCGCGCAAACCTGTATGTGTTTTAGACTATAATAGGTACATGGGTGGTGTTGACAGAGTAGATCAGAGGTTGGAACCTTACACTGCTCTTCGTAAGGCTTACATTTGGTACAAGAAGTTGGCTATCCATCTTTTCCACTTGGCAATGTTTAATGCTTTTGTTGTGTTCCAGGATTCTTGCCCTGAGTCAAAGATGACTTTTGCTAAGTTTCAGGAGTCTGTAATAGGCAGCCTTGTTGTAGTGGAACAGGCAAGTGTTCCTAGAGTTGGACTGGTGGAGGATGTTGCTAGATTGAAAGAACGCCACTTTCCAGATCACATTCCTCCCACACCCGCAAAAGATTTTCCCAGTAGGAGATGTAGAGTCTGTTGGCGAAGAGGTTTGCGGAAGGAGAGTCGTATGTACTGCCCCGATTGTCCCTCTCATCCTGCACTGTGTCTCTCTGCTTGTTTCCGAGCGTACCACACGCGTAAAAACTTCTGGGAAGATTCATGAGTGGTAAAGTGAACTGCCTGGTCTGTATTCTTTGGAAAATATGATTCTGTTTCAAGGTTGGTGTTAGTGCAATGTATTTAGTTGCTGATTTTCTGTTAGAAGATTTGTATCTATTTGCAATTTGTTTGTGTTTTTATTTTTTTCTAAAAAAATCCAAAATGTGATGGCGGTGTGTGTAGGCTTGCGCTTGGCTGTTGGTGTGTGTGGACTGGCACTTGGTTGGTGGTGTGCGTGGAATGGTGCTTGGCTGACGGTGTGCGTGGACTGGCGGTGTGCATGGACTGGCGGTGTGCGTGGACTGGTGCGTGGCTGGTGGTGTGCGTGGAATGGTGCTTGGCTGGCGGTGTGCGTGGACTGGTGCGTGGCTGGTGGTGTGCGTGGAATGGTGCTTGGCTGGCGGTGTGCGTGGAATGGTGCTTGGCTGGTGGTGTGCGTGGAATGGTGCTTGGCTGGCGGTGTGCGTGGACTGGTACTTGGCTGGCAGTGTGTGTGGACTGGTGGTGTGTGCGGACTGGTGTTTGGCTGGTGGTGTCCATGGACTGGAGCTTGGCTGGTGGTGTCCGTGGACTGGAGCTTGTCTGGTGGTGTGTGTGGACTGGAGCTTGGCTGGCGGTGTGCGTGGAATGGTGCTTGTCTGGTGGTGTCCGTGGACTGGAGCTTGGCTGGTGGTGTAGGTGGATTGGCGATTGGCTGCCGGTGTGCCTGGACTGGCGATTGGATGGCGGTGTGCCTGGACTGGCGCTTGGCTAGCGGTGTGCGTGGACTGGCGTTTGGCTAGCGGTGTGTGTCGACTGGTGCTTGGCTGGCTGTGTGTGAGTAGTGACTTTCTGCTGGTCACTACACACACTGCTAGCTGAGTGCCACTCTACGCAATCCTTCAGCCTGTGTAGTTGCTGTGTCTGGATTGTGGGCGTGTGAAAGTGATGGGCCCTTGAATGGCGCTGTGTGCTGGTGTGAGTTTTGTTTTGTGATGGGCCCGCGGCTGGCGGTGTGAATGGTTTTGTATGTCTCACACGTATGAAAGGTGTATGAATGGCCTGTAAAGAGGTTGGTGCCTTGTCGTGGCTTTACAGCTCACGAGCTGTGAGTCAATGGTTCAGTTTCTTGCCCTTTCAATTATTACCAGTGCATTTCATGTTTTGTGAAATCACTTGGTAATACAATTTTATCTACTGAACCATCACTCACCCTCGTGCCAAATCCAACCAGTATGTGTGTGTGCTTGCGGGTTAGATGACTGTGCAGTAATATTTGTCTTTCTGAAGCAGGGTGTTCCTTGTCCCTTTTTGGTGATTTTTGTACTGTGTTGCTTTTGTACCTGGTGGTGCGAATGGTCTTGTTTGTATCACGTATGAAAGGTGTGTGAATGGCCTGTAAAGCGGTTGGTGCCTTGACGTGGCTTTACAGCTCACGAGCTGCAAGTCATTGGTTTGGTTTTTTGTGAATTTAATTATTGACAGTGCATTTCATTTTTGTGAAATCTCTTGTTAATAAAATTTAATACACTGAACCATGACTTGCCCTCGTGCCAAATCCAACCAGTATGTGTGTGTGTTTGAGGAATAGATGGTTGTGCAGGAATCTTTGTTTTTTGTTTCTCTGCCAAGGTACACTTTCCATGTAAGATTAACCCACCAACTGTAGATATTGTCGAAAACCCTTGGGAGTTCATGGTGATGTCTCTCTAGTGATTTGAAAAATATTTTTTATCCCCATTGTCCTGTAAACCTCAAATTGTCTGCCACATTTTCTTTGCAGTATTATTCCTAAATTCTCACGCTGTAGTAACAATAGGTAATCTGGTTTTGCAAGGGGGGTTACTTTGGTTTTTTGCCCAGGGCTCGGCGGCCATCTAGGGAAACCTTTCCAACCCACGCATTTCTGAAAACTAGACACCCGGCGGCTTCCAGGGAGGTATGGCTTGCGTGGATCCCCCAACGTTTCCTTACCCAGAATCCCCTGCAAACCTCAAATTTTGCTCAAAAAATCACTTTTTTCACACATTTTGGGGTGGGAAAGTAGTGGCATCACCGGGCTCACACAAATTTACCACCACCCAGCGTTCCCCCAGGTCTCCCGGTAAAAATGGTGCCTCACTTGTGTGGGAGGCCCAAGTACCCGCGGCAGGCAAGGGCCCCAAACGTAGTGAGGCGACATCAAGATGGCCTATCGCCAAACCACCTGGTTTTGCAAGGGGGGTCACTTTGGTTTTTGGCCCGGTGCGCGGCGGCCATCTAGGGAAACCTACCAAACCCAGGCATTTTTGAAAACTAGACACCCGGCGGCTTCCAGGGAGGTATGGCTTGCGTGGATCCCCCAACGTTTCCTTACCCAGAATCCCCTGCAAACCTCAAATTTTGCTCAAAAAATCACTTTTTTCACACATTTTGGGGTGGGAAAGTAGTGGCATCACCGGGCTCACACAAATTTACCACCACCCAGCGTTCCCCCAGGTCTCCCGGTAAAAATGGTGCCTCACTTGTGTGGGAGGCCCAAGTACCCGCGGCAGGCAAGGGCCCCAAACGTAGTGAGGCGACATCAAGATGGCCTATCGCCAAACCACCTGGTTTTGCAAGGGGGGTCACTTTGGTTTTTGGCCCGGTGCGCGGCGGCCATTTAGGGAAACCTATCAAACCCAGGCATTTTTGAAAACTAGACACCCGGCGGCTTCCAGGGAGGTATGGCTTGCGTGGATCCTCCAACGTTTCCTTACCCAGAATCCCCTGCAAACCTCAAATTTTGCTCAAAAAATCACTTTTTTCACACATTTTGGGGTGGGAAAGTAGTGGCATCACTGGGCTCACACAAATTTACCACCACCCAGCGTTCCCCCAGGTCTCCCGGTAAAAATGGTGCCTCACTTGTGTGGGAGGCCCAAGTACCCGCGGCAGGCAAGGGCCCCAAACGTAGTGAGGCGACATCAAGATGGCCTATCGCCAAACCACCTGGTTTTGCAAGGGGGGTCACTTTGGTTTTTGGCCCGGTGCGCGGCGGCCATCTAGGGAAACCTACCAAACCCAGGCATTTTTGAAAACTAGACACCCGGCGGCTTCCAGGGAGGTATGGCTTGCGTGGATCCCCCAACGTTTCCTTACCCAGAATCCCCTGCAAACCTCAAATTTTGCTCAAATAATCACTTTTTTCACACATTTTGGGGTGGAAAAGTAGTGGCATCACCGGGCTCACACAAATTTACCACCACCCAGCGTTCCCCCAGGTCTCCCGGTAAAAATGGTGCCTCACTTGTGTGGGAGGCCCAAGTACCCGCGGCAGGCAAGGGCCCCAAACGTAGTGAGGCGACATCAAGATGGCCTATCGCCAAACCACCTGGTTTTGCAAGGGGGGTCACTTTGGTTTTTGGCCCGGTGCGCGGCGGCCATCTAGGGAAACCTACCAAACCCAGGCATTTTTGAAAACTAGACACCCGGCGGCTTCCAGGGAGGTATGGCTTGTGTGGATCCCCCAACGTTTCCTTACCCAGAATCCCCTGCAAACCTCAATTTTTGCTCAAAAAATCACTTTTTTCACACATTTTGGGGTGGGAAAGTAGTGGCATCACCGGGCTCACACAAATTTACCACCACCCAGCGTTCCCCCAGGTCTCCCGGTAAAAATGGTGCCTCACTTGTGTGGGAGGCCCAAGTACCCGCGGCAGGCAAGGGCCCCAAACGTAGTGAGGCGACATCAAGATGGCCTATCGCCAAACCACCTGGTTTTGCAAGGGGGGTCACTTTGGTTTTTGGCCCGGTGCGCGGCGGCCATCTAGGGAAACCTACCAAACCCAGGCATTTTTGAAAACTAGACACCCGGCGGCTTCCAGGGAGGTATGGCTTGCGTGGATCCCCCAACGTTTCCTTACCCAGAATCCCCTGCAAACCTCAAATTTTGCTCAAAAAATCACTTTTTTCACACATTTTTGGGTGGGAAAGTAGTGGCATCACTGGGCTCACACAAATTTACCACCACCCAGCGTTCCCCCAGGTCTCCCGGTAAAAATGGTGCCTCACTTGTGTGGGAGGCCCAAGTACCCGCGGCAGGCAAGGGCCCCAAACGTAGTGAGGCGACATCAAGATGGCCTATCGTTAAACCACCTGGTTTTGCAAGGGGGGTCACTTTGGTTTTTGGCCCGGTGCGCGGCGGCCATCTAGGGAAACCTACCAAACCCAGGCATTTTTGAAAACTAGACACCCGGCGGCTTCCAGGGAGGTATGGCTTGCATGGATCCCCCAACGTTTCCTTACCCAGAATCCCCTGCAAACCTCAAATTTTGCTCAAAAAATCACTTTTTTCACACATTTTGGGGTGGGAAAGTAGTGGCATCACCGGGCTCACACAAATTTACCACCACCCAGCGTTCCCCCAGGTCTCCCGGTAAAAATGGTGCCTCACTTGTGTGGGAGGCCCAAGTACCCGCGGCAGGCAAGGGCCCCAAACGTAGTGAGGCGACATCAAGATGGCCTATCGCCAAACCACCTGGTTTTGCAAGGGGGATCACTTTGGTTTTTGGCCCGGTGCGCGGCGGCCATCTAGGGAAACCTACCAAACCCAGGCATTTTTGAAAACTAGACACCCGGCGGCTTCCAGGGAGGTATGGCTTGCGTGGATCCCCCAACGTTTCCTTACCCAGAATCCCCTGCAAACCTCAAATTTTGCTCAAAAAATCACTTTTTTCACACATTTTGGGGTGGGAAAGTAGTGGCATCACCGGGCTCACACAAATTTACCACCACCCAGCGTTCCCCCAGGTCTCCCGGTAAAAATGGTGCCTCACTTGTGTGGGAGGCCCAAGTACCCGCGGCAGGCAAGGGCCCCAAACGTAGTGAGGCGACATCAAGATGGCCTATCGCCAAACCACCTGGTTTTGCAAGGGGGGTCACTTTGGTTTTTGGCCCGGTGCGCGGCGGCCATCTAGGGAAACCTACCAAACCCAGGCATTTTTGAAAACTAGACACCCGGCGGCTTCCAGGGAGGTATGGCTTGCGTGGATCCCCCAACGTTTCCTTACCCAGAATCCCCTGCAAACCTCAAATTTTGCTCAAAAAATCACTTTTTTCACACATTTTGGGGTGGGAAAGTAGTGGCATCACTGGGCTCACACAAATTTACCACCACCCAGTGTTCCCCCAGGTCTCCCGGTAAAAATGGTGCCTCACTTGTGTGGGAGGCCCAAGTACCCGCGGCAGGCAAGGGCCCCAAACGTAGTGAGGCGACATCAAGATGGCCTATCGCCAAACCACCTGGTTTTGCAAGGGGGGTCACTTTGGTTTTTGGCCCGGTGCGCGGCGGCCATCTAGGGAAACCTACCAAACCCAGGCATTTTTGAAAACTAGACACCCGGCGGCTTCCAGGGAGGTATGGCTTGCGTGGATCCCCCAACGTTTACTTACCCAGAATCCCCTGCAAACCTTAATTTTTGCTCAAAAAATCACTTTTTTCACACATTTTGGGGTGGGAAAGTAGTGGCATCACCGGGCTCACACAAATTTACCACCACCCAGCGTTCCCCCAGGTCTCCCGGTAAAAATGGTGCCTCACTTGTGTGGGAGGCCCAAGTACCCGCGGCAGGCAAGGACAACAAACGTAGTGAGGCAACATCAACATTGCCTTTCCCAAATGTCGCCTCACTACGTTTGGGGCCCTTGCCTGCCGCGGGTACTTGGGCCTCCCACACAAGTGAGGCACCATTTTTACCGGGAGACCTGGGGGAACGCTGGGTGGTGGTAAATTTGTGTGAGCCCGGTGATGCCACTACTTTCCCACCCCAAAATGTGTGAAAAAAGTGATTTTTTGAGCAAAAATTGAGGTTTGCAGGGGATTCTGGGTAAGGAAACGTTGGGGGATTCACGCAAGCCATACCTCCCTGGAAGCCGCCGGGTGTCTAGTTTTCAAAAATGCCTGGGTTTGGTAGGTTTCCCTAGATGGCCGCCGCGCACCGGGCCAAAAACCAAAGTGACCCCCCTTGCAAAACCAGGTGGTTTGGCGATAGGCCATCTTGATGTCGCCTCACTACGTTTGGGGCCCTTGCCTGCCGCGGGTACTTGGGCCTCCCACACAAGTGAGGCACCATTTTTACCGGGAGACCTGGGGGAACGCTGGGTGGTGGTAAATTTGTGTGAGCCCGGTGATGCCACTACTTTCCCACCCCAAAATGTGTGAAAAAAGTGATTTTTTGAGCAAAATTTGAGGTTTGCAGGGGATTCTGGGTAAGGAAACGTTGGGGGATCCACGCAAGCCATACCTCCCTGGAAGCCGCCGGGTGTCTAGTTTTCAAAAATGCCTGGGTTTGGTAGGTTTCCCTAGATGGCCGCCGCGCACCGGGCCAAAAACCAAAGTGACCCCCCTTGCAAAACCAGGTGGTTTGGCGATAGGCCATCTTGATGTCGCCTCACTACGTTTGGGGCCCTTGCCTGCCGCGGGTACTTGGGCCTCCCACACAAGTGAGGCACCATTTTTACCGGGAGACCTGGGGGAACGCTGGGTGGTGGTAAATTTGTGTGAGCCCGGTGATGCCACTACTTTCCCACCCCAAAATGTGTGAAAAAAGTGATTTTTTGAGCAAAATTTGAGGTTTGCAGGGGATTCTGGGTAAGGAAACGTTGGGGGATCCACGCAAGCCATACCTCCCTGGAAGCCGCCGGGTGTCTAGTTTTCAAAAATGCCTGGGTTTGGTAGGTTTCCCTAGATGGCCGCCGCGCACCGGGCCAAAAACCAAAGTGACCCCCCTTGCAAAACCAGGTGGTTTGGCGATAGGCCATCTTGATGTCGCCTCACTACGTTTGGGGCCCTTGCCTGCCGCGGGTACTTGGGCCTCCCACACAAGTGAGGCACCATTTTTACCGGGAGACCTGGGGGAACGCTGGGTGGTGGTAAATTTGTGTGAGCCCGGTGATGCCACTACTTTCCCACCCCAAAATGTGTGAAAAAAGTGATTTTTTGAGCAAAATTTGAGGTTTGCAGGGGATTCTGGGTAAGGAAACGTTGGGGGATCCACGCAAGCCATACCTCCCTGGAAGCCGCCGGGTGTCTAGTTTTCAAAAATGCCTGGGTTTGGTAGGTTTCCCTAGATGGCCGCCGCGCACCGGGCCAAAAACCAAAGTGACCCCCCTTGCAAAACCAGGTGGTTTGGCGATAGGCCATCTTGATGTCGCCTCACTACGTTTGGGGCCCTTGCCTGCCGCGGGTACTTGGGCCTCCCACACAAGTGAGGCACCATTTTTACCGGGAGACCTGGGGGAACACTGGGTGGTGGTAAATTTGTGTGAGCCCGGTGATGCCACTACTTTCCCACCCCAAAATGTGTGAAAAAAGTGATTTTTTGAGCAAAATTTGAGGTTTGCAGGGGATTCTGGGTAAGGAAACGTTGGGGGATCCACGCAAGCCATACCTCCCTGGAAGCCGCCGGGTGTCTAGTTTTCAAAAATGCCTGGGTTTGGTAGGTTTCCCTAGATGGCCGCCGCGCACCGGGCCAAAAACCAAAGTGACCCCCCTTGCAAAACCAGGTGGTTTGGCGATAGGCCATCTTGATGTCGCCTCACTACGTTTGGGGCCCTTGCCTGCCGCGGGTACTTGGGCCTCCCACACAAGTGAGGCACCATTTTTACCGGGAGACCTGGGGGAACGCTGGGTGGTGGTAAATTTGTGTGAGCCCGGTGATGCCACTACTTTCCCACCCCAAAATGTGTGAAAAAAGTGATTTTTTGAGCAAAATTTGAGGTTTGCAGGGGATTCTGGGTAAGGAAACGTTGGGGGATCCACGCAAGCCATACCTCCCTGGAAGCCGCCGGGTGTCTAGTTTTCAAAAATGCCTGGGTTTGGTAGGTTTCCCTAGATGGCCGCCGCGCACCCGGCCAAAAACCAAAGTGACCCCCCTTGCAAAACCAGGTGGTTTGGCGATAGGCCATCTTGATGTCGCCTCACTACGTTTGGGGCCCTTGCCTGCCGCGGGTACTTGGGCCTCCCACACAAGTGAGGCACCATTTTTACCGGGAGACCTGGGGGAACGCTGGGTGGTGGTAAATTTGTGTGAGCCCGGTGATGCCACTACTTTCCCACCCCAAAATGTGTGAAAAAAGTGATTTTTTGAGCAAAAATTGAGGTTTGCAGGGGATTCTGGGTAAGGAAACGTTGGGGGATCCACGCAAGCCATACCTCCCTGGAAGCCGACGGGTGTCTAGTTTTCAAAAATGCCTGGGTTTGGTAGGTTTCCCTAGATGGCCGCCGCGCACCGGGCCAAAAACCAAAGTGACCCCCCTTGCAAAACCAGGTGGTTTGGCGATAGGCCATCTTGATGTCGCCTCACTACGTTTGGGGCCCTTGCCTGCCGCGGGTACTTGGGCCTCCCACACAAGTGAGGCACCATTTTTACCGGGAGACCTGGGGGAACGCTGGGTGGTGGTAAATTTGTGTGAGCCCGGTGATGCCACTACTTTCCCACCCCAAAATGTGTGAAAAAAGTGATTTTTTGAGCAAAAATTGAGGTTTGCAGGGGATTCTGGGTAAGGAAACGTTGGGGGATCCACGCAAGCCATACCTCCCTGGAAGCCGCCGGGTGTCTAGTTTTCAAAAATGCCTGGGTTTGGTAGGTTTCCCTAGATGGCCGCCGCGCACCGGGCCAAAAACCAAAGTGACCCCCCTTGCAAAACCAGGTGGTTTGGCGAAAGGCCATCTTGATGTCGCCTCACTACGTTTGGGGCCCTTGCCTGCCGCGGGTACTTGGGCCTCCCACACAAGTGAGGCACCATTTTTACCGGGAGACCTGGGGGAACGCTGGGTGGTGGTAAATTTGTGTGAGCCCGGTGATGCCACTACTTTCCCACCCCAAAATGTGTGAAAAAAGTGATTTTTTGAGCAAAATTTGAGGTTTGCAGGGGATTCTGGGTAAGGAAACGTTGGGGGATCCACGCAAGCCATACCTCCCTGGAAGCCGCCGGGTGTCTAGTTTTCAAAAATGCCTGGGTTTGGTAGGTTTCCCTAGATGGCCGCCGCGCACCGGGCCAAAAACCAAAGTGACCCCCTTGCAAAACCAGGTGGTTTGGCGATAGGCCATCTTGATGTCGCCTCACTACGTTTGGGGCCCTTGCCTGCCGCGGGTACTTGGGCCTCCCACACAAGTGAGGCACCATTTTTACCGGGAGACCTGGGGGAACGCTGGGTGGTGGTAAATTTGTGTGAGCCCGGTGATGCCACTACTTTCCCACCCCAAAATGTGTGAAAAAAGTGATTTTTTGGGCAAAAATTGAGGTTTGCAGGGGATTCTGGGTAAGGAAACGTTGGGGGATCCACGCAAGCCATACCTCCCTGGAAGCCGCCGGGTGTCTAGTTTTCAGAAATGTATAGGTTTGCTAGGTTTCCCTAGGTGCCGGCAGGGCTAGGGTACAAAATCTACAGCTAGTCACTTTGCCAAAAAAAGGGTCATTTTTCACTCCAAAACCACTTTGCGTTTTGCGCCATTTCCTGTTGCGGGCACTAGGCCGACCCGCACAAGTGAGGTACCATTTTTCTCGTAGGACTTTGGGGAACGCGGGGTGGGTGGAAATTTGTGGATCCACGCAGGTTCCAGAACTTTCCATCACAGAAATGTGGGGAAAATGTTTTTTTTTTGTCAATTTTTTTACGTTTGCAAGGGATTCTGGGTAACAGACCATGGTGGGAGGCAGTCAAGTCACCCCATCCTGGATTCCCCTGGGTGTCTAGTTTTCAAAAATGTATAGGTTTGCTAGGTTTCCCTAGTTGCCGGCAGGGCTAGGGTACAAAATCTACAGCTAGTCACTTTGCCAAAAAAAGGGTCATTTTTCACTCCAGAACCACGTTGCGTTTTGCGCCGTTTCCTGTCGCAGGCACTAGGCCGACCCGCACAAGTGAGGTACCATTTTTCTCGTAGGACTTTGGGGAACGCGGGGTGGGTAGAAATTTGTGGATCCACGCAGATTCCAGAACTTTCCATCACAGAAATGTGGGGAAAATGTGTTTTTTTTGTCAATTTTTTACGTTTGCAAGGGATTCTGGGTAACAGACCCTGGTGGGAGGCAGTCAAGTCACCCCATCCTGGATTCCCCTGGGTGTCTAGTTTTCAGAAATGTATAGGTTTGCTAGGTTTCCCTAGGTGCCGGCAGGGCTAGGGTACAAAATCTACAGCTAGTCACTTTGCCAAAAAAAGGGTCATTTTTCACTCCAAAACCACGTTGCGTTTTGCGCCGTTTCCTGTTGCGGGCACCAGGCCGACCCGCACAAGTGAGGTACCATTTTTCTCGTAGGACTTTGGGGAACGCGGGGTGGGTGGAAATTTGTGGATCCACGCAGATTCCAGAACTTTCCATCACAGAAATGTGGGGAAAATGTGTTTTTTTTGTCAATTTTTTACGTTTGAAAGGGATTCTGGGTAACAGACCATGGTGGGAGGCAGTCAAGTCACCCCATCCTGGATTCCCCTGGGTGTCTAGTTTTCAAAAATGTATAGGTTTGCTAGGTTTCCCTAGGTGCCGGCAGGGCTAGGGTACAAAATCTACAGCTAGTCACTTTGCCAAAAAAAGGGTCATTTTTCACTCCAAAACCACGTTGCGTTTTGCGCCGTTTCCTGTCGCGGGCACTAGGCCGACCCGCACAAGTGAGGTACCATTTTTCTCGTAGGACTTTGGGGAATGCGGGGTGGGTGGAAATTTGTGGATCCACGCAGATTCCAGAACTTTCCATCACAGAAATGTGGGGAAAATGTGTTTTTTTTGTCAATTTTTTACGTTTGCAAGGGATTCTGGGTAACAGACCATGGTGGGAGGCAGTCAAGTCACCCCATCCTGGATTCCCCTGGGTGTCTAGTTTTCAAAAATGTATAGGTTTGCTAGGTTTCCCTAGGTGCCGGCAGGGCTAGGGTACAAAATCTACAGCTAGTCACTTTGCCAAAAAAAGGGTCATTTTTCACTCCAAAACCACGTTGCGTTTTGCGCCGTTTCCTGTCGCGGGCACTAGGCCGACCCGCACAAGTGAGGTACCATTTTTCTCGTAGGACTTTGGGGAACGCGGGGTGGGTGGAAATTTGTGGATCCACGCAGATTCCAGAACTTTCCATCACAGAAATGTGGGGAAAATGTGTTTTTTTTGTCAATTTTTTACGTTTGCAAGGGATTCTGGGTAACAGACCATGGTGGGAGGCAGTCAAGTCACCCCATCCTGGATTCCCCTGGGTGTCTAGTTTTCAGAAATGTATAGGTTTGCTAGGTTTCCCTAGGTGCCGGCAGGGCTAGGGTACAAAATCTACAGCTAGTCACTTTGCCAAAAAAAGGGTCATTTTTCACTCCAAAACCACGTTGCGTTTTGCGCCGTTTCCTGTCGCGGGCACTAGGCCGACCCGCACAAGTGAGGTACCATTTTTCTCGTAGGACTTTGGGGAACGCGGGGTGGGTGGAAATTTGTGGATCCACGCAGATTCCAGAACTTTCCATCACAGAAATGTGGGGAAAATGTGTTTTTTTTGTCAATTTTTCACGTTTGCAAGGGATTCTGGGTAACAGACCATGGTGGGAGGCAGTCAAGTCACCCCATCCTGGATTCCCCTGGGTGTCTAGTTTTCAAAAATGTATAGGTTTGCTAGGTTTCCCTAGGTGCCGGCAGGGCTAGGGTACAAAATCTACAGCTAGTCACTTTGCCAAAAAAATGGTCATTTTTCACTCCAAAACCGCGTTGCGTTTTGCGCCGTTTCCTGTCGCGGGCACTAGGCCGACCCGCACAAGTGAGGTACCATTTTTCTCGTAGGACTTTGGGGAACGCGGGGTGGGTGGAAATTTGTGGATCCACGCAGATTCCAGAACTTTCCATCACAGAAATGTGGGGAAAATGTGTTTTTTTTGTCAATTGTTTACGTTTGCTAGGGATTCTGGGTAACAGACCATGGTGGGAGGCAGTCAAGTCACCCCATCCTGGATTCCCCTGGGTGTCTAGTTTTCAGAAATGTATAGGTTTGCTAGGTTTCCCTAGGTGCCGGCAGGGCTAGGGTACAAAATCTACAGCTAGTCACTTTGCCAAAAAAAGGGTCATTTTTCACTCCAAAACCACGTTGCGTTTTGCGCCGTTTCCTGTCGCGGGCACTAGGCCGACCCGCACAAGTGAGGTACCATTTTTCTCGTAGGACTTTGGGGAACGCGGGGTGGGTGGAAATTTGTGGATCCACGCAGATTCCAGAACTTTCCATCACAGAAATGTGGGGAAAATGTGTTTTTTTTGTCAATTTTTTACGTTTGCAAGGGATTCTGGGTAACAGACCATGGTGGGAGGCAGTCAAGTCACCCCATCCTGGATTCCCCTGGGTGTCTAGTTTTCAAAAATGTATAGGTTTGCTAGGTTTCCCTAGGTGCCGGCAGGGCTAGGGTACAAAATCTACAGCTAGTCACTTTGCCAAAAAAAGGGTCATTTTTCACTCCAAAACCACGTTGCGTTTTGCGCCGTTTCCTGTCGCGGGCACTATGCCGACCCGCACAAGTGAGGTACCATTTTTCTCGTAGGACTTTGGGGAACGCGGGGTGGGTGGAAATTTGTGGATCCACGCAGATTCCAGAACTTTCCATCACAGAAATGTGGGGAAAATGTGTTTTTTTTGTCAATTTTTTACGTTTGCAAGGGATTCTGGGTAACAGACCATGGTGGGAGGCAGTCAAGTCACCCCATCCTGGATTCCCCTGGGTGTCTAGTTTTCAAAAATGTATAGGTTTGCTAGGTTTCCCTAGGTGCCGGCAGGGCTAGGGTACAAAATCTACAGCTAGTCACTTTGCCAAAAAAAGGGTCATTTTTCACTCCAAAACCACGTTGCGTTTTGCGCTGTTTCCTGTCGCGGGCACTAGGCCGACCCGCACAAGTGAGGTACCATTTTTCTCGTAGGACTTTGGGGATCGCGGGGTGGGTGGAAATTTGTGGATCCACGCAGGTTCCAGAACTTTCCATCACAGAAATGTGGGGAAAATGTGTTTTTTTTGTCAATTTTTTACGTTTGCAAGGGATTCTGGGTAACAGACCATGGTGGGAGGCAGTCAAGTCACCCCATCCTGGATTCCCCTGGGTGTCTAGTTTTCAAAAATGTATAGGTTTGCTAGGTTTCCCTAGGTGCCGGCAGGGCTAGGGTACAAAATCTACAGCTAGTCACTTTGCCAAAAAAAGGGTCATTTTTCACTCCAAAACCACGTTGCGTTTTGCGCCGTTTCCTGTCGCGGGCACTAGGCCGACCCGCACAAGTGAGGTACCATTTTTCTCGTAGGACTTTGGGGAACGCGGGGTGGGTGGAAATTTGTGGATCCACGCAGATTCCAGAACTTTCCATCACAGAAATGTGGGGAAAATGTGTTTTTTTTGTCAATTTTTTACGTTTGCAAGGGATTCTGGGTAACAGACCATGGTGGGAGGCAGTCAAGTCACCCCATCCTGGATTCCCCTGGGTGTCTAGTTTTCAGAAATGTATAGGTTTGCTAGGTTTCCCTAGGTGCCGGCAGGGCTAGGGTACAAAATCTACAGCTAGTCACTTTGCCAAAAAAAGGGTCATTTTTCACTCCAAAACCACATTGCGTTTTGCGCCGTTTCCTGTCGCGGGCACTAGGCCGACCCGCACAAGTGAGGTACCATTTTTCTCGTAGGACTTTGGGGAACGCGGGGTGGGTGGAAATTTGTGGATCCACGCAGATTCCAGAACTTTCCATCACAGAAATGTGGGGAAAATGTGTTTTTTTTGTCAATTTTTTACGTTTGCAAGGGATTCTGGGTAACAGACCATGGTGGGAGGCAGTCAAGTCACCCCATCCTGGATTCCCCTGGGTGTCTAGTTTTCAGAAATGTATAGGTTTGCTAGGTTTCCCTAGGTGCCGGCAGGGCTAGGGTACAAAATCTACAGCTAGTCACTTTGCCAAAAAAAGGGTCATTTTTCACTGCAAAACCACTTTGCGTTTTGCGCCGTTTCCTGCCGCGGGCACTAGGCCGACCCGCACAAGTGAGGTACCATTTTTCTCGTAGGACTTTGGGGAACGCGGGGTGGGTGGAAATTTGTGGATCCACGCAGATTCCAGAACTTTCCATCACAGAAATGTGGGGAAAATGTGTTTTTTTTGTCAATTTTTTACGTTTGCAAGGGATTCTGGGTAACAGACCATGGTGGGAGGCAGTCAAGTCACCCCATCCTGGATTCCCCTGGGTGTCTAGTTTTCAAAAATGTATAGGTTTGCTAGGTTTCCCTAGGTGCCGGCAGGGCTAGGGTTCAAAAACTACAGCTAGACTCTTTGCAAAAAAAGTGTAAATTTTCAGTGTGAAAATGTGGTGTGTTCACCTTAGGTTTTGAGCCACTTCCTGTCGTGGGCACTATGCCTACCCACACAAGTGAGGTACCATTTTTCTCGGGAGACTTAGGGTAGTTCAAATTTGTAAAGCAACTGTTATTACCTATTGATTTTTGATGCATTTCTCCCTTCCAAATGAAAGACATTGTGTAAAAAAAAAGTCATTTTGAAAAATGACCAATAATTGTCATGCAAATATGAGTATTCCCAATTTCGAAAATGTGCAAATATGCACTGTTTCTGAACTCTGTAATTTGTTCCCATTTCAGAAATACATAGGTGACTTTCATACCGATTTTTCCAAGTATACATTTTCCCACAATAATTGCTATATACCCGGACCAAAAAAAAAAAACATTACAAAATGCTGCTCATTTTTCTACTCTGGGTTCGTTGGGCTCTTGGTGAACCTACAAGTCCTATATGTCCCCACAACCAGGAAGGTCTACCGGAGGTAACGGTACATTGCTTTCAAAGAGATGTCATAATTCGAAGAAGTTACAGGTAAAAACGTTGACTCAAGAGGCTGCTTTTTTCAACAAATTTTTAATTTTTCCTATATTTGCCTGTAAATTTCTATAAAGAAACCTTGATGGATCTACGCAAATGACCCCTTGCTGAATTCAGAATTTTGTCTACTTTTCAAAAATGTATAGCTTTCCAGGATCCATTATTGTTTTGTTACCCTTTTCTACCGTTAACTGGAAGGAGGTTGAAAGCACAAAAAATAGCAAAAATAGGGTATGTCCCAGAAAAATGCCAAAACTGTGTCAAAAATGTTGGTTTTCTAACAAAAGTCTGTCATTCCCTAAAAGCTGGAGAAATTGTGATTTCAGCCCCACAAACCCTTTTTTGATACCATTTGCAGAGAAAAATCCAGAAGCTTTCATTTGCAGCCCGTTTTTCACATTTTTCACACAAAAAAAAAATAATTGCTGTATTTTGACTAATTTCTGGGAACCCTCTAGGAGAATCCACAAACCCTGGGTACCTTTAGAATCCCCAAGATGTTGGAAGAAAAGGACGCAAATTTGGCGTGGATACCTAATGTGGTCAAAAAGTTACAGGGGCCTAAGCGCGCACTACCTCAAATAGCCCAAAAAGGGCTTAGCACAGGAGGGGAAAAGGCCTAGCAGCGAAGGGGTTAACGTCCAGATTCAACAAATGAACAACTTAAAACCTCTTAGTGAGATGACAGCAGCAAGGAAAAATGAAACAGGCACAGTAGACCTGACTCGGGCCCCAAATCGAAACTACCAACCCAAGAATGCATTTGAGAGGTGTCACACTCCAAAAACCCCCGCTGAAGCTAAACCTCTGCCTGTCCCATCTGGGACTGTTAATTCTTGCTGCAAAATCATGACTATGGCCACGTACAACAAAACTACCTGCAGCCCCTGCTCTGGGAGCAATTATTTTAGATGTATTTTCACTGTATGCACTCATCTTCGTCACTGTTACAAGAATCCTTGATGGTAGAGTTGTCAAATTGGTACATGTTGGCAGTGCTCCACGTTTCTAGTCCTCGCCTTTTGCACATCATTTTATCAATTGACTGACAGGCCCATGCACTAAGCTTGAGTTTCAAATAGAGGAAGGTACATGGATAAATTAATAGGGCCTGGCTTAGCTCTAAGATTCTCGGCATAAGAATAGCCATGAAAAATGTTTGCCATGTATATCGTGCAACAAACATAATGTACATATATGATACAGTTGCGTCATAATTTTAAAAAGGGTATTTTCTTAGCATTCAGTAGCTTTTTACCTCAGTATACCAGATGATATCACTTCATAGACAGACATTTATTAAAAGTGATAGTTTTTATAAACATTCATGGCTTGTCCCCCAGAAACAGTCATCAGTGAGCTAAGAGGCAAGTCAGAGGACGTGTAAACCCGAAACATGACCTAGATTGTTATTATAAACGGAAAAACATTACAGTCTATGAAATCAAACATAAAAGGTGCTTGTACGGCGCGCACACTGAACTCACGTTTTTAAGAGTATACTCATAAGTGATAATAAAGGAAAAGAAGGCTCTGTGAAATACAATATGTCCCTACAATTTGGACAAGCAGGGAAGTTGTATTGATTCCAGGTTAAATAGTTTCCCATTTTGAAATTCAGCCTCCAGATGGGTATCTCTGTCTCTCTCTCCCGTTTACATCAAAGGTCACTTTTTTGTTTTTCATTCTTGGCTCATGGGCATTGTTGGGCTGGGCCCTTTTTGCAGGGTCATCCCTAAACTTTTTGCCTTCCTCCTGTATTTTTCTGACCTGTTGTTGGCTGTTTTATGACTCTGGGCACTTTACCACTGCTGATCAGTGCTAAAGTGCATATGCTCTCCCTATTGTTAAATTGATGCATTGATTAGTGACTCCATGATTGGGTTATTTGATTTACTTGTCAGACCCTAGTACAGTGCACCGTGTGTGCCCAGGGCTTGTAAATAAAATGCTGCTGGTGGGCTTACAACACTGGTTGTGCCACCCACAGAAGCAGCTTGTAAAGTGTGTCTCAGGCCTGCCATTGCAGAGCCTGTGTGCAGTCTCTGACTGCCTTGTCGACTTGGCAAGTGCACCCACTTGCCAGTCCCTAAACCTTCCCTTATCTTCATATCAGACACCCCTAAGGTAGGCCCAAGGGCAGGGTGCATTGTGAGTATAAGGTAGGACTTGCCCTGGTGTGTGTGGCATGTCCTAATAGTGAATTACAGACATTTTCGTTTTTCACCATTGCTAGGCTATCTGTTCCCCATAGGCCAGAATGGGCAGTTTGATTATTACATCTTATAATCCTAACTGACTCAGGGAACTAGGTAGAAATTCGAGTTTAGTATGCCTGAACTCAGAATGATAAAATACATCTTTTAGTGAAGTTGGTTTTAACATTCTGTGTTTGAAAATACCACTTTTAGAAAGTAGGTATTTTCTTGCTTAACTGTCTAAGCCTGCCTCTGCTAGGTTGTGTATTGTGTGTCTGGTTCTGTGAGTGACAAGGGCTGGGGGATTCCAGGAGAGATGGTGAGTCAGCACAGGGCTGAATAGGAAGATCTGCATGTAGATGGGTGGGAGGAGTTGCACCTGGGACCTGAATAGGGCTGTGCCTTCCCTCCATAATGCTGGCTCCACCTCCTGTGGTGCACCTGATGTCTCTGCCCTGCACTCTGAAAGGAAAGAAGGAGTCTTGTCAACAAAGTGCTCCAGGACTGACCAGAACTGGTTTGGACTAGGCAAAGGCCTCTCTGCCTTCAGAGAACAAAGAGAAAAGTAGTATAAATATGGGGACCCAGACCCCAAGATTTTAGATCACTTCTGGAACAACAAGAAGAAACCTCTGCCAAGGAGAAGAACCAAAGGAAGCTGTAGGAGTGGACTGCCCCCCTGCCAGTGTGCTGTGTTGCTGGGTTGGCCTACAATGGTGTCTTCAGTGCCAAGGAGAGGAGAAGGAACTTTTGTGTGTACTTCATCATCTTGCAGAATATTTCTCCAAGGGCTTGAACGTGTGCTTGCCTCCTGCTGAAGTCTCAGGGACATCAGACTTCACCACCAGCTCCCCTCTGAATTTCCTTGCTGGGAATCCTATCTGCAGAAGCCTGCGTGTCGCTGGGAGCTGGAAGCGCGACTCAACAAGAAGAAGCGTGTCGCTGCCGCAGCTGTAGTCATCGCATCTCCGGAGAAGCATGCCACCGCCGCATCTCCCAGAAGCGTGCCTTCATTGCAGCTGTCTGCTTTCGCATCACCGGAGAAGCGTGTCACAACCGTGAGGGTCGCCGTCGCATCATCGGAGAAGCGTGTCGCAGGGCCTGTCGCGGCTCCAAAGTACAGAGTCGCCACAAGGCTGCCAGGGCGTGTACGCATCTTCTTCACATCGCCGCATCAAGGGCGCCATCTCATCGCATCGCACCGGATTGTCGCATCGCATCGAGGTGCCATCTTGCCGCATCGCAACCGGGCTGCAGCACGAGAATCTATGCATCACCTCCTCTCCGGTAAGGATCAAGACGCATCCCCTACTCTGCACAAGCACTGAGGCGCGACGCATCTTTTCCCCAGAAGCAAGGAACCAACACATCTCCAACGCTGCAAATCTTTTGTTTATTTTGCGTTATGCATCCAGGTACTTTTGTGAGAACTTTGTCGCATTTACCATCAAGGTGAACTAAGTTAATTCTACCATCTTTAAGTCAATTTTGAGTACAGTATTGTGGATTTTTGTCGTTTGTGGTCCTGTGTTAAGTCTATATAAGGAATACTTAATTTTATAAAACCTGTGTGGTGTCCATCTGTAGTCTTTTCACTGTATTACTGTATGAGTTCACAAATGCTTAACACACTGCCTCTGAGAAAAGCCTGTCTGCTCGTGCCAAGCTACAAAGGGGGTGAGCAGGGGTTATCCAGTAGTTTAATCCCCTTTCCCTGACTTAGAAGCAAGGGTCCCTATTTGGTCAAAGGTACCTACCTCTGCCAACTAGAGACCCCCAGTTATAACAGGCATAAAAGCAGACACAGAGATAGCAGACCCAACTCAGGGCCCCCAGACCCAACTGCCAGGCAGGATGACATTTACTTGCGGGGGAAGTCACACCCCAAACACCACATCCCTCCTGAAGCAACACCCTTGCATATCGAGCAGATTTGTGGTGGTACATCAAGACTGAAGCCATTGAAATACAACAGTTCACTTCCTGAGGTCACTTTTGCACCAAGGTTCAAGAATCCCACTGGCATCATGAAAATTGATCTAGGCATGAATTCCATTTCTCATATCATTGCTCTGCACCCTGTTTTTAATTTGTTTTAGGTTACTCGTAAGTCCACATGCTGAAGTATATATCAGATCATTGTACAATGTACTGAACGTGGAAAGATACATGACGAGCCAATGGTTACCCTCTGCCAAAAAAACACTAAAGCGGCTTGGATCAGTGGCGTAACAAAGGCCCCCGCAGCCCCTGCAGTGCGGGGGGTTCCAAGCTCCAGGGGCCCCCTCAGCACAGTACCCTGGCCTGAGAGCTCATGAGTCCGGAGGGGGGCTCTCCATGTACTTTGCAGGGGGCCCCCTCAAGTTTCGTTACTCCACTGGCTTGTATATGGGGAAATATGGGAGAACCTGAATACATTACAACTAGATTTAGTCACTAAGCTCAAGGAAAGTTACTGGTCCACTGCTGAAGACTGGTCAAACACTTGCAAATACCACTAGCTTGGGGTTAAAAAACGTACTTGGATTATATCACCCCAAACTGCAGTTTAACTACGATTTAGGCCTGGCACCCTACCAGTAGAGGCTGGTAAAGTGGAAGTCAGAGGAGATCGAAGGGTACAGTAATGGTGAATGGGGTGTGGACGGATTGAGACAGTTGCACACTTTATGTTGGTTTACACAAAAACCATAGGGCTACCTAGGTGGAGGATAGTACATCTGTCCAAGGCCTGACACTAGTGCTATTTACCACCCTGTGCATTGTCTGTATGGACTACATGGCTGGATACATGTGGTTTAACGCAAGGTATTGCTTAGTACGCCATCTTGTACGTTTGTCAAGGCTTATTATTTTTAGTGCTGCACTATTACAAGTTATTATTGTTGTCATGTCTTTGTTTCTTTTTAAGTGTTATTTGATTTAGATATTTCTTTATGGCTTAGAGTCAAAATCAATAAACTTTACTGGTGTTCTATTTGATCCTTTTTATATATACTGGCCTCCAGAATATAAAACATTATTCACTGAACACTTCAAAAAAGAAATTACCACTATGAAGCTACACTACTCTGTTAACTTATTTTTATAATACTTCAAAATCCCATGCTAAATAGAAAAAGATCATCTCAACGAAGCTGAATGCTACATTATGTGATTTCACACAGCCAGCCATATTTCCAACCCTAAAAAACAATACACTAGGGGGCAGATTTACTATTTTTTCTTGTAGCTCACTGCAGCAGCTGCAAATGCTGCGCTTCACTACATGAAAAGGAGAGAGGAGGAGAGCGCCCTATTTACTAAAATAAGGCACTCTCATCCCCTCTCACTAGCGCCGGTGCTGAAATCAGCTGCCGTGCGCCACAGAGAAACCTTTGCGCCATGGTGCAAGGGTGTCTCGGTGAGTCTAGCATAGGTTTTGTACTGGAAGGAACCCTTCCAGTACAAAATACAATGTACAGACTCACTTTAACCATTTTCCCACTTTGTATGAGTGCTGTAAGGTGCAGCACACATGCAAAGTCGGAAAAGGAAGAATAAGCATTTGCAATGCAATAGGTCTCGCATTTGTGAGAGTTTGAGCTATTGACATTGTAATTGGCAATGCCTTTTATTTCCATGTTGGTTTTTAAAACAATAAATAAAAGGAATTGTCATTTACAATGCCAATAGCTTAAACTCTTGCAAATGCGAGACCTATTGCATTGCAAATGCCAGGGCATTCCAAGCAACAGTCCGCCCCCCTGCAAATATCTAATTATAAGCAGACAATAGCTGGTGACTCCAATAATTACTGTATTTAATGCATAGTGTACAAAGAGCAGAGAAGCTTAATTTGTGTCAGCGGTTTACGGTGCACTGGCACACAATTGTCAGCACCGGCTCTAGTGACAGCCCAACACATGGCGAGGTTGTCTTTTTTTTTATTCTGAGGTGAGCACATCATCTGTTTTTACTATGTGAACATACACTGGACATGAATAACACCAGCCTCTCATGCCCAATTATAGCTTTGGGAAGCCGGAAATCTCTGAATTGTTAAACATGCAGGATGTTGCTGCTTATGTGTTATGTTGGTACTGTCAATGGCAGTGGCGGCGGTTATGGGTGGTGCAGGCTGCAGTAGCCTTCTAGGAAGAGCCCTGGCAGTTATTTTGTGCAAATCAAGCTAATAGAATTTTTCTGATATTAAAGTATTAAGGGGTAGGTACTGTGCTTGATTTCCTAGGTTGCACAATTCATCGCTAGGGAATGGAGCCAGACAGGAGCTGTAACTAAAATGGAGAAGCCCTGGAATGTCTGTGTTATTGAACCCTCTCATCAATTCTGGGCCCTGACATATCCACACATATGAATGCTGCTACTTTCGAACTGTGATTTGTAGGCCCGTTGCACATTTTGGTTACACCACATAACCCCTGGCTTTTATGCTCGCATGCCCCTGCATGTACACTGCGGGGTTTCTTAGCATGCGATTCTTTGGGGGCCAGTTCTCAGAGAATCTTCTCCTGCTAAAAGCCTCAGTAGAAACTCCACATTCGACGTGGTATGATCTCTCTAGATGATCCACGTAAAACAAGCCAAAAATATGCTCTTAAGATAAACGTAAGGGCATGTCGAAAAGCTGTTTATTTTACAGCAGACACATGCACCTGTTAACTTTCACATGCAATGACATGCTCGGAACAAGCAACAAGCGGGGTATTAGCGGAGGGGGGCGTAATGAGCAGCAACACAAAGGAGACAGGGCGGGAGTTAAAAGCAGAGATGTGACTCAAGTAAACAACCAGCAGAGGGCGGGAAGTGGTGCTAGATCGGACGGCCTGGGGAAAATGCGATTGTATATATAGTACATTGCCCATACCACCGCAAACCTCTAGCAGACGTGTGCGCGCGCACACAACCAAAGCTCTCAACGAGGATTTACCAGCAACGCAGGCACTTCTGTGAAGTGCTCCTGTAAATAATAAGTGAGCATTGAAGTTCACGCGCTCCCACAGCCGATGCAGTGTACATTCCTTACAGGAAGTTTACTCTGACAGCAGTGCGCTTTAAAGACCCAGTAGCAGTACAAGGAAAGAGACCATCCATAACAGCTGGGAACATTTGGCCTCGATCTTTAAATGCACAGTAAATGTACGGAGATAAGGCATGATTTACAAGCGTCGCAGGCACGACCTAAAAAAACCACACAGGAAGCGTCGGTCGCGGGTAGAGAGCAGTGGAGCAAGGCATCGGGTGAGGGCAGGAAGCTGGCAGATGTGTCAGCGGTGGCAGTGTGCAAACTTCCCCTGGGTATGCAAGCAGCAAACAAAACAAGTAGTCCCTAAATGATAAGATAACAGCCAGAAGCATAACTTAACTGTAGTTGGTCGGTGCTGCTTCCTCCAAAAACGGAAGTGACGTATGGGATCGCCAGCCAACAAAAAGCGAGATAAGAACAGCAATGCCAGAGTTAACCAATGGCAAGCAGCAGGAGAAATTACCGTCGACTTTGTGTTTACTATAGGTCTTGCGACAGCGCATGCGCTGTCTAGGCTCGACCTAAAAAATGAAATCATTTCTTCTTCTTTGCACCTACTTGAAAAAGGCGCAGTTTTCTTATGCTAAACCCAATCTACTTTAATCAGTAAATTGGGTTTAGCATGATAAACTGTGGGTGGTTGAATGGGAACGCTCATGCCCCACCCTTGGCACGCCCCCATGGCAATAAGTAATACAAAGCAGCGCTTTGCGCTGCTTCGAATTACTTTTCCGTTATTTCCAGCGCCGCTGGAAAGTAAATTGGGAAAAAAGATTTTGCGCCGATTTGCGTCACTTTTGTGACGTAAACACGGCACAAAATCTTACTAAATCTCCCCCTAGATCTTACATTCTCACCCCTAACCAAGTTATATAGATCACACAGCCCCCTACCTTTCAAAACTAGCCTAATGGATATCATAAAAAAGGTTTATCTACAACCCAGATTGTACACAGGTCTGTGAATGATGAACTTCATAAGCAAACTATTCAATCAATCAATCAACCAATCAAGCATTTGTAGAGCACACTAATTACCCGTGAGGGTCTCAAGGCGCTGGCGGGGGTGGGGTTGCAGCTACTGCTACTGCTCGAACAGCCGGGTCTGGAGACGTCTCCAATAAACTGATGAGTTAACTAAGTTTTATGGCAAATCCACACTGAAAATATTAAACAACATAGACTTCCTGAAACAAAGCCATTAGAGATTAATCTTATACCACAAATGTATACCAAAGAAATAAATGTAAGCAAAATATTTCTTAAGATAATAGAAATAAAACAGAAGGACAAAACACACAAACCCTCCATTCCCTGAAGGAGTAAAGAAACTTATATAAAAGTTTTATGTTAACCACTAAAGTAAAGTACTTTAAACATCAAATTAGCTATGCAGTAAATCATCCCACATTACAGACCATATCACACTGCATAAGGCAAAGGTCCCCACCATTATTACTGAACAAAATGGACCATTTATTGCTTGGTTGGTGCCTATACAGGGTGTAGTAAACCCCCAGACTCCCATTCTACGATACATGATGTGAATTACATTAAACGTTGGACCAAATTTTCAATTTATGGAAGATATATATTTATATTGGTCCTAAAGAAGGTAGAATCTATAAATCAACCCCACCGAAATACGTTGACAAAATATTGTTGCACGATCTACAGACATTGGGTATCTTTATATGAAATGAATGAGCCAGCATAGAAATTCAGTATTATATGAAATAGAGGGGTACACATTTGAAGACACAATAATGAGCCTAATTACAATGTCAGTCGGAAAGCCTCCAACAGCTGATCAGAGGCTTTCTAACTGACATTGTAGTTTAAAGTCCAATCGCCGTATTATGACAGTGGTCAGAGTTTAAACCGACCAGGGAATCTGACGCGGTTCCGACGGGCTCAAATATTGGGGTCGGAACCGCCGACCTGAGGTCGGTCGATACCCAATCCGCACGGTGTTGGTAGGAGGCAACTCCTACCGACATCATGAAGTGGGCCAATGAGTCTTAGAATGATATTCATTGTTTGTGATTTTGGTATGTATTTTTCATCTATTTATATGTGATTTTTAATATTATGGGATTAAGTCCAAGAATATATTTTTTTAGATCTTGGTATTTAATTTTCCATATTTTTAGAGTATGGGGTTATGCATATGAATAATGTGAGTTCCAATAATTAGATATACATATGATTAACTGAATGGGACGATGAGCAGCATTTATTAATTTGGTTACAGAATCGCCTTGAAGCCACCTAATCACCAACCCTGAGCCTTCACCTTGAGGAGGGCTACATGATGCCTCATTCCAAGGGAATCCCAAGAGACTTACCCCAAAACTCTACAGTCCGAAAGGAAGAGTCCCACCTGCGACCAAGGTGCCTACCTTCTGCCAATGCCATTAGCGCAGAATAGTGCTGCTGTCCATCAATAGTTCTTTTTGCATTTGTCACCCCGAGTGATACGGGTATGCCCAGACGTGGGTCCCCTGCTCTCCATGCCACTGGAGTCAAGCTATCCTGGCTGATGAGGGTTGAAAGCCCGAAACCGGTCCTAAGATGCTTGTTTCCAGTCCATGGAGGACCTGGTCTGGCAGTTCGGGCTGGACTGTTCCCATTGGGCGCAGGGTCAAGACTGATTTGCATATGGCTGGGTCCAAACTGGAATGGCATGGTGAGCAAACAAACAATGGATTTAGGCCCAGATCTATGCACTGGGGTGAATGTATGACATTGTTCTGCATTCTGTCCATCAATTGTTCTTTTTTCATTTGTCACTCAGAATGGGACGGCTATGCCCAGACGTGGGTCCTGTGTTCTCCATGCCACTGGAGTCAAGCTATCCTGGCTGATGAGGGCTGAAAGCCCGAAACCAGTCCTAGGATGCTTGTTTCCAGTCCATGGAGGACCTGGCCTGGCAGTTAGGGCTGGACTGCTCCCATTGGGCGCAGGGTCAAGACTGATTTGCATATGGCTGGGTCCAAACTGGAATGGCATGGTGAGCAAAAAAACAATGGATTTAGGCCCAGATCTATGTACTGGGGTGAATGTATGACCTTGTTCTGCATTCTGTGCATCAATTGTTCTTTTTGCATTTGTCACCCCGAGTGGTACGGGTTTGCCCAAACGTGGGTCCTGTGCTCTCTATGCCACTGGAGTCAAGCTATCATGGCTGAAGAGGGCTGAAAGCCCAAAACCAGTCCTAGGATGCTTGTTTCCAGTCCATGGAGGACCTGGCCTGGCAGTTCGGGCTGGACTGTTCCCATTGGGCGCAGGGTCAAGACTGATTTGCATGTGGCTCGGTCCAAACTGGAATGGCATGGTGAGTACAGAAATGATGGATTTAGGCCCAGATTTATGTACTGGGGTGAATGTATGACATTGTTCTGCATTCTGTCCATCAATTGTTCTTTTTGCAGCTGTCTGAAAGCAGCCACACACAACCACTGCCACCAAGTCACTACTGTGCGGTCAGAGCCTTCCACCAGGAGTATTGCAGCCTTCTGGCATTTGCATCTCCTCCCCAGCAAGAGAGGATTGTAGAGGAAAGAATGAAGGATATAGAAAAAAGGGGAGAGGCTGAATTCTATTGCTCCCTAAAGACAAGTAACCAGAGAGAAAGTATTGCACCTGCAGCCCTACTCACGCCTGAGTACCCTAGCATAAGGTAGAAAGGTGAATGGGTACATAGTGAGGAGGGGGGCAGCCTTACCTAAAAGTATTAGCCTTGCACCCGTACTCTGAGAACTTGATAATTTTTGTGCCATGTGTAGCATTTAGTTCTACTGTGCAATAAAGTGCTTGTCATTTATCAGAGAGAAGCAATGGGCTGGATAATCATCTTATTGCGCTTTAGGGTGTCTCGTGATTGCTGAGCTGTTTTAGCCCCACACTAACCTCCCTGAGAATCATTTGGTTGCTTGCCATCACTACCACTGAGTGTCAAATGCTGAAGAGGCTGTTCTTGGCCCAGTTTGCAAAGCTATTGGAGGATTGACACCAGGACATCAGAAAGAAACAACTCAACGCCACAACTGTGGTTTAGTAGCCTCTGCTTGACCTGTGGCCCCTCGAACCGGGTCTGACATCTGGATTAATGCTTTCCGATCTCTGTTCTGCCCCAAATGCAGCACTAAAATAGTAATACTTTATAACATCCTTCTATGTCTTGAGGATAGAAAAACCTGCCTTCTTGCCTTTCTTAATGTGTCAGTAGCAGTCAACTCTATTGAACATTCTGACCGGCCTCTCTAAGGGTTTTATTTACAAGAAACTGATGCATCTGAATAGATGCGTGACTTTCCCTGCGCCTGTGTACGAAACCCTTGCGCCACCAAGGATGCGCCATAATTACAATACAGCTGATGGCGGCTGATAGCCAGAAACCGGTCCTAGGATGCTTGATTCCGGTCCAGGGAAGACATGGTTTGGCAGTTCGGGCTGGACTGTTCCCATGAGGCACAGGGTCAAGACTGATTTGCATATGGCCATGTCTGAACTGGGGTGGCGTAGTGGGCAAAAGAACGATGGATTTAACCCAGATCTCTTGACTGGGGGAGAATGTCTGCATTGTCAGCATTCCGTCCATCATTTGTTTGTTGTAACGATAATTACAATACGGGGCACCATGGCGCAAGGATTGACAGATGCATCAGAAATGCTGAAGTCGTGTCATAAGCACGATTCAACTCCAGCAATGCATAGTGAGGCCTATTCCTAATACACTGCATCACTCCTGATGCCTGTTCCAAGCAGGCATAGGGTTTTGATGCAGTGGATCTTGTAGATTTCACTGCTTCACTTCTACGAGGCTTTCCCGCGTGGGAACGCCCACCCTGCATATATTATACCTGATGCAAGTATAATGTTACACAAGGCTTCACAAAGTGACGCATCTCCCTAAATGCATCATGTTGTGAATGGGTCGCAACGTGGTGCATTTTTACGACGCCGCTGCGTCACAAAATGTGACACAAAAGTGGTGCAAAATGGTGCAAGGTACTTGTAAATATGCCCTCATGTCTACTTTAGCGACCCACTTAAACCTACCCTATAGATGGCTCGCAGCGTGTCTTACAGCGAAGAAATCAGATAAAATCTTCCACATCCTGAGAAACCTTGTCTGGCTCCTTCTTGAAGCCAGAAGCACCTTTAAGAAAGCTTGGAAGAATCCCAAGTATTTTTAGCTTGGCATGCTCAACTTTTTCAGAGATGAGCTGATAGCAAAAGTAGGAATGACAATCACAAGAGGTAAAATAAAACTCATCCTAGAAGTCCCCAAATGCAAAAATACTAAAACCATGTTTTCTCATGTATAGCACTCCGACTCTGGAACAGTCAACCTGAACACGTAAGACTCGTTCAGAATCTAAAAGACTTAAAGACTTTCCTTTTTAACTCCACCTGAAAGACTTACCTCCGATTCTGAACACATCTGTCCAACTTTAACACAGATGTAAGTTTATGCCGTTTTTTCTGTCTCCAAGCTGTGACTTCCATTGTTACCCGTTTTGCAATATATATATTGATCTAATATTACATTTAAAGCACTGCTCAGACTTGTGACTAGGTCTGCCAAATAAAAAAAAAATTATCTTCTCAGAATTAAAACAATGTAACAGCTTCTCTTATTAAAAAGTATATGGCACTGTCCTACCGGTTAGATTATTTTAGCACAATTTACCTGTGAGTGTCTCAGTGTCAGCTGATGAGACTCCAGCGTGTGAGGAATTCCGTGGCCCGGCTTTCGTTAAATGTCTCCAAGCGAGCCTTTATGAGCTTGACTTTTAGCGAACTGCACTGGCTCCCGATCAAGAAATGTCTTTCCTTGAAGGCTGTCTCCTATTGCTACCGAGCCTTTAGGAAGACAGGGGCCAGATACTTGCACACACTTATCAGGTCTTACTCTCCTGTGAGGTGTCGCAAGTGATCTGGGACCTTGTTGGCTCAAATTCCCAAAGTTAAGAAGGTTCACATTGGGGGAAGCTCATTTTGTTTTTTTTGGCACCCAAGTTATGGAACTCTCTTTATCTCCTTCTTAGGCAATCAGAGACAGAGACTATTCAGGAAACATCTGAAAACATAACTTTTTAGGTAAGATGTTACTTCTTTCTAGCCTTCTGTAAACCTACCTTGGGAGATTTTCACTATGCAGCGCTGGGACACTTCTTATGAAGTAACTATCGTGCTTTAGAAGTTGTATTATTATTATTATTACCTGTTCTCTCTCTAGCACTCATGCACAATCATAATGACTAGTGCTGCGCACACACATTTGCACCATAGTGCAAAGGTGTCTGCATTAGTCTGGAATAGAGTTTGTACTGAAAGGGTTCTTTTTCCTGGACAAACTTTCAACCTTTTCCCTCTTTGGAGGTGTGCCGTACAGTGCAGCAGACATGCAAAGTCGGAAATGTTTGGCAAAATAAAAGCATGTCTTCTCTTTTACGCCTGTCCCACAGAGGTGTTAATTTCTGATGGAAAATCCTGTGTACTATTGTTAGTAGATAGGGTTTTGCGTCAAAAAGTCATGGGTGGTTCCACAGGAATACCAATGTACCATCCATGGAAAGCCCCCTTGCTGCAAAGCCCTTTTTGCTGATTTTTGCTACTTTGAGGCAACTTTTCAAAACAATGTTTTGTGCTAGAAAGTAATAAAAATACACATTTTGAGCAGGTTTGCGTCACTTTTGTGATGCCAATCCAGCATCTGTTTGTAAATCTGGGTCTTTGAGGCATATGTACAAGCCCCTATCTCCACCACAGCGTCACTTTTTATGACGTTGTGGTGGCAATAGGGGCATTGCCTTATTTACAAGGCAGCGTTAAGCCACAAAGGCCCCCTTTCACGAAATGCTTAGCTGGAAAGGGGTGGGCAGTGGGTGTTGCAGTGGGCGTTACACCGCAACAACCATTGATTTTGAGGCTGCCCCTATTTACAAAGGCAGCTTAAATAGTAGGCAGTGCCAAATTTAAGACAAGGGAAAACCGAGTCTTAAATTGGCGTAACGAGGAGAAATGCATTCTTTCTCCTAGTTTTTGCTTTTTCCATGTGCTCCGGCCCATTTTAGTATCCGTCAATTATCTACTAGAACCCACTCTGGTCGGATGGAACTTTTTACTTGCCCAATAGCGTGGAGGGAATAAACACAATTATCGGAAAATGCTGTCCGCAATTTGTCATAATCAAGGACTCGAGACTTAATCTCTTGGCTCTCTGGCTTTTATTATCAGCATGAAGATTTGAAGATACAAACTCCTCAATACGAGGCACAACAAGTACATAGGCACTAACACAAATGCTACTCTACGAAGAATCCGCATACGACTAACAATAACTAAAAGCACAATTTCTAAAAGCATGAGGTAGAAAACTACCAAGCCAATGTCGATATTAGGGACACTGGACCATACCATCTCTGTCCCTACTCTGTACTGGATGACATCCCTACTTAGCAATCCCTTGAGACCCTCAAAATCGAGAAAAAGGTGTCAGAGTGAAACTTCCTAAGAAGTCTTCACTTAGAGAGCTTGATCTATAATTACCCCCTCTAGCGCCTCGCCTAACTCTTCTCTGCTCTGGGCTGCTCTGTTTTGCCTCCACCCTCGGGGCGCTTTCCCTAATACAGAACCCCGAATCACAGAACACGCCCTTTGCGCCTCCTCTTCAGCCGGGTCGTCTTTCAGTACTTTTCCATCCAGCGCTGTCCAGTTTCATCGTCCATCAGCTTGGCCTTGAGTCCCAGACACCGTCCGCACTAGGAGTTACGATTGCCACATTCCAATGCACTCCCATGTCTGGCTTTAACTACATAAGTCAATTCGTGAACAAAGAACTTCTCTACTAACGAGCAACTGTCCTTGCACCTGGGGTGAGATCATGCAATGCAGACATACTTCACATCTTTTAACTTTGCAATTTACTACAGCTTAAAACCTCTACTGGAATAAATCCTTTTTGGCCTATTGCCCTCGGCTAACATAAGAAAATAACAGGCCTTTCGCCTCAAAGATATATGTGAATTCCGGCCACTACTTCGGTTACACAAGCATGTCTAAATCACACTATCGACATTTACGTCTTTCTTTTCATGTATGGTTAAACTAAACAGTCTACATTCACGTATTCTAGGCTACACATTTTAACATCACAATTGCGTTCAAGTAAACTAAACTCTATGCATTTCTCTAAACACATTCATGATATCATGGTACATTGCTAACACTTCTACTTAAATCGATATAGGTTATACAATTCTTAATACGTTGCACACAAAATACCTGAGTACACACTTGATTATATGCGGGTGCCGACTAACAGTGAATATAACGCACCCCTACAATTTTCAACCTTTTAAGCGCTACATCAGTTCCCCCCTTTGATGACATCTGTCATCATACCATTACAATCTTCCTTCTTTAGAACTGATTTAAACGGTACTGGTCATGACTCTGCCATGTCGAACTCCCTCCATTCTCGTAAGACTCTCATATTGCTGATCCTGAAACTTCGCCATCCTTTTCTCATTTGCTCTAAGAGCTATTTCAACTTTGCCTCCTTGATACCACTTCCACGCTTTCACGGATCACCACAAACAAATCACACAAACTACAGCAATGATAATTGGCTTCAACACTGATCCAAGAAATCCTCTTCCCAGATTCGCAAACCACGTTCCCACTCT
Source organism: Triturus cristatus (assembly GCF_964204655.1). Classification (NCBI taxonomy): domain Eukaryota; kingdom Metazoa; phylum Chordata; class Amphibia; order Caudata; family Salamandridae; genus Triturus; species Triturus cristatus. The sequence goes on from NC_140590.1 coordinate 1,403,523,484, forward strand.
TCCAAATCCTTGTCCAATCTTTTCCCACACATTCTCCTCCGTCAAATCCATAATTTCCTTGTGAATAGTTGTGATGTTGTCTATGTACTTCCCCAACTAATTCGTATTGTCTGGAATATATGTGCAGCATTCTTGAACCTTCAATAATTTACAGACCCCACCCTCCTTAGCTAATAACACGTCTAACGCAAGGCGATTCTGCATAACCATATTCCGTATCGACAACATCTCTCCCGTCACCAACAACAAAGACCTCGCCGTATTCATAGACAGCTCATCAACTACAGTCGCCAACCTTCTGATCTTCACGTCATTCAACACCACACCCTTACTAGGTATCATTGCTCCATATAAATCACCAATCACTGCACCTGCCTTTACAGTCCTACGTCTCCTAGAATGTTGTCTCGTCTCTAACAACTCCAAGTTCTCTGTGTGATAAATCTTCGGGAATATGATGGCCAAATAACATATGCCATACCAATTTGCAGGCAGTCTGACATAAGCATTCTTCCCACATACATAATACACTGTCGGAATCACTTCTACTGGACCTTGCATAAAGTCCTTAACAGAAGCCTCCATAGTGAAAGTCTGAGAGCAAGTGCTATGTCCTACTGCAACCTTCTCCGTGGCTGATTGAGGACGTCCAATACACAAATTCCCTTTCTGCACTTCATCTAATGCTATTGGTCCATAGCTTCCCTTAGACTTGTGAGATTTCTCCTCCTCAGTCCAATCTACTGGACTATCTCCGGTGTCTCGTGTCTGGGTCAACTTTCTATATCTGTCCTCTACCTGATCAATGAATTTCTTCTCCGTCTCGGACAATGCACATGTCAGGTTATGCCTGTGAGCATGCGCAGTATCCAACTTCACAGTAGGTCTAAAATACTTCAGAAGTCTGTCCTCCTTCTTATAATAATCGTACTTATTCAAATGCTTGATTGCCGGAACTTCAGGAAGTACCGTATCAAAATTTGAAAAGAAATACTCGAACTGCCTCCTGTCGTAAAATAAACTAAGCAATAAACTACAAGAAATCCCATATGTCAATGGGAGATGATGATACTTGATACCTTCATCTACTGAAGCAGGCAACTGCATACACACATAACAATCCTTCACATCCATCGCATCAACATACTCGTACAACAACTTCGCATAAGCATTGAGTTTAAAATCACCCTTCGACAAATCCATATGGAGTCTACGATCCTCCCTTAACTTTGATGTTCTCTGATCTCTGATACTGACACCTCTCTGTCCTGGGGTAATAGGTGTAGGTGCTCCCTGAACCTCCCCCTCCTGCCTGTGAGCCACCATGTACGAACTTATCACTACTGCATATATAGTGGCTATCACAACTCCTACCAAGGTGCCTATTATCAATCTAGCCCTACAATGTGTGTTTGCAGGATCTGCCATCTTCGGAATATGCTCAATGTTCAATACAGTCTCTGGAATGGTAAGTCTCTTTCTCATCAATGTCTTTTTTGCGAACTTTTGGCAAACCTCCCTAACTTTTCTTCGTTCTACAACGGAAAGTCCCTAATTTTATTCTTCTTCCACTCGGATCTAGGTTATCTTCTTCCCTGCTTTACAACACTCTTGAATCAGTCCAAAATAACTGCTGGTCCCAACAGTTCTAGGACCCCCTGCAATATTTCAAGCTTAAGAATGGTCAGTTCTTGTGGAGCTGGCACAACTGTGAACGTCGGGAAATACAAAGTGTCCAAGATCATACCACGAATGATGCTTAGAAATGGTGGATTCAGGATGTTGATGGTCAGGATTCCATCGATCTCCAATCCCGGAATTCTCAGCAACACTTCTACCCTCGGAAACGGAGCACTGCTGACCAATGTCATTGACCTCAATCTTCCCGTGCTCGGTAAACCTGGCATCAGTCACTGGATATGCCCACTCTGGTGAAGCGTACTTCTGGCTTGGCACTCGAGTTCTCTTTGACCTCCTCAGAGTACCTCGAGGATGCTCCTCGTCACTCGATTCTGCTTCTGGCTCCTCCGAAACTGGTGCAAGATCGGTGCCCGGTGTCAACCTGAGGTTTACCCGTTTCTGTCTTGCGGGCCAAACCCTTTCTGCTTCTGTGGCACCTCCGGTCTTCCCCTCGATACCCTGTGCACTGGCCTCCTCCTCCTCGGCCGAACTCGATTCTGTACTGCCCACTGCACCTCTTATTCCTTCGCCTGTTTCTGGGTCAGTGCTTCTCTCACGTTCTTCTTCGGCTTGATTCAGTGCACCACCAGCTGCTTCAACAACCCTCACAGCTTGACTTACCCTCTCAGATGGCTCTGCCACCTCAGCTGGGTTTTCGTTCTGGAGAGGGGCTGTATCTTCCAAGGGTGCTGGAACTCTACGGGTATGGGAAGCATGCACCCAGTTCGGTAAACCTCCACACTTGACTGCTGTGTTCGTGATGAGGATCACTTGAAACGGGCCTCGCCACCTAGCATCCAGGCAACTCTTCCTCACGTGCTTTCGGACTAGGACCCAATCTCCTTGGCATAAGTCGTGGCACAGGTCACTCGCAGCTGGAACCGTTGCTGTCTGCACCTGCTGAGACACAGAACGGACCACATCAGCAAGGCCTTTACAATAGTCCAGGATCATATCATCAGTGATATTTATCAGAGCAGTGGCAGGTATGGCAGGCAAATGCATCGCTCTCCCCATGAGGATTTCATGGGGAGACAATCCAGTCCTTCTATCAGGCACACTTCGGAGGCTCATGAGGACCAAAGGTAATGTGTCAGGCCATTTCAGGGACGTCGATGAACACACTTTCGCCATCCGAGCCTTCAGAGTTCCATTCACCTGCTCCACTATCCCTGAAGCTTCTGGTCTATAGCTACAATGTAACCTCTGATCTAAATTTAAGGCAGCACAAAGCAACTTCATGACTTCACTGTGGAAATGAGTTCCTCTGTCCGATTCAAAGGACGTCGGGAACCCGTACCTTGGAATGAGTTCTCTCAATAATAGTTTTGCTACCGTAAGTGTGTTACATCTGCGTGTAGGGTATGCCTCCACCCACCTGGAAAAGACACATACTATCACTAATATGTACCTCAACCCATTACACTTCGGCATTTCAATGAAATCCAGCTGAATCCTATTGAAAGGTCCACCTGACCTCCCTATGTGACTCAACGTCACAGCTGTCCTCTTTCCTACATTCATCTGTTGACAAGTGACACACCTCTGGCACACGGTTTCGCCCACTGCCCGAAACTTCGGGTTGTACCAAGTCTGACGAAACACTCCCATCATTGCGTCTCTACCAAGATGTACAGCACCATGTATCAACCTCGCCATGGGGTTCAACAAACATTCCGGCAACACCGCTCGCCCATCATTCGAAACCCATATATCCACATCTCCTTTCTCACATCCAGCTCGTATCCAACAGTCTCGCTCCTGATCCGAGACCCCTTCCTGAAGCTGCTTCAGTTCCTCCCATGAATCCGCCATGGCTAACATCTGGTCATACACCGTTTTCTCATCAGTTTCCTCAATGTGAGTCTCCGTGTAATTACATCCCTGCTCTGCACAAAACCGGGCTACTTCGTCGGCATAATTGTTACCCAATGAAACAAAATCATTTCCCTTCGTGTGTGCAGCACATTTAACAACAGCAATTTCATCAGGACCTTGCAATGCTTCAAGCAATTTCCGCACATAGTCACCATTTCTAATGGGTGAACCTGAAGACGTCATAAACCCTCTCTGGGACCATAGTTGTCCGAAGTCATGAACCACACCAAACCCATATTGGCTGTCCATGTAAATCGTTACACGGATCTTATCAGCTGCCACACAGGCACGAGTCAAAGCAATAAGCTCAGCCACCTGCGCGGAGTGTACTCCTTCTAAACAAGCGGCTTCAACCACCCCCGCGATGGTACATACAGCAAACGCTGCTCTCAATCGACCGACACTGTCTCTTAAACATGAGCCGTCCACAAAGAAGATCTCATCTGAAACTGGGAGCGGTTCATCGACAATGTCAGGTCTCGGTTTGGTGCATAGTTCAGTCACATCGAGACAATCATCGTCCTCACAATCTTCATCATCTACATTTGGGACAGGTAAAAATGTAGCAGGATTTAAAACAGCACACCTCTTCAATATCACATTATCGGCTGCAAGGATAACTTGCTCATAACGAGTCAGCCTATTATTTGTGAGGTGCTGTGTTTTAGTCCTAGTCATCAACAGTTCAACAGAATGTGGCACATTTACAGTAAGAGGATGACCCATCACAATGCTCTCACATCTCTCGATGCTGACACCTGTTGCCGCAACGGATCTGAGACATCCGGGCAACGCAGAAGCTACCGGATCTAGGGTAGCTGAGAAATAGGCAACTGGTCTACGGACACCTCCATGATTCTGGGTTAAAACTGCTAATGCGCAACCTTCTCTTTCGCAGTAGAACAATGCGAACGCCTTGTTGTAATCCGGCATTCCCAACGCAGGAGCGCTACATAAGGCTTCTCTCAGCCTCAGAAATGATTTCAAACAGTCGTCGTCCCATGGTACCGGATCACTTACGTCCTTTCACGTCATCCGCTGTAAAGGCTTCGCTTCAAAGGAAAAGTTTGGGATCCTCTGGTGGCAATACCCCACCATTCCCAAAAACATTCTAACTTCCCTCTGCGTCGAGCGAACTGGCATTCTCAGAATCGCATGAATGCGATCTGGAGACACCTTCCTTTTACCCTTCTCAATTCTGTGACCCAAATACTGCACCTCAGGTAAACAGTATTGCAGCTTGTTTGGGGACACCTTGTGGCCATTTTCTCCCAGGAAGTTCAACAACGCAATCGTATCAGTTCTGCAAGCGTCTTCTGTTTCCGACTTAACAAGCAGATCATCAATGTATTTCACTAAAACAGAGTTTTGTGGCAACACAAGACTTTCAAGGTTTTTCTTCAAAAGTTGATTAAAAATCGATGGGCTCTCCGTATACCCCTGTGGGATACGACACCACGTTAATACACGGTTCTCTAGTCTAAATGCAAAAAGAAATCTGCTCTCTTCATGTACGGGAATCGAGAAAAATGCTTGACACAAGTCAATCACTGTGAACCATTCAGCTTCACATGGGATCTGAAACAGTATCACGGATGGATTCGGTACCACTGGACAACATGGAACAACTATATCGTTTATTTTCCGCAAATCTTGTACGATCCTGAACTTCCCACTTGGTTTCTGCAGTCCCATAATGGGCGAATTGCATGGACTACCCATGATTTCCACCAGTATTCCCTGCTTAATCATGGACTCGATCACAGGTTTAATCCCTGCAACCGTTTCGGGGGATAATTTATACTGAGGGGTTCTCGGGAATTCCGCGTTTGGCTTGACTTGTATCTTCACTGGTTCCACTCCCCTGACTAAGCCAATCTCCTCTCCACTTAGGTCCCACACATCGATTGACACTGAGTCCCTCAAATCGAGTGGAAGCTCCTCCACCGTCAAAGCTGGGTACATTTCCACACACACCCGCTGATTCGCAACCTTAAAGGTCGCGTCGTCATCTCTTGTCTGTACCTCTACTCCTTTTGGGGTACAGTAGATGGTGCAATTGAGCTTGCACAATAAGTCTCTCCCCAATAAACAAACAGGACTAGAATCGCACACCACGAACTGGTGCCGATCCCTAAAATTTCCTATCCTGACTGGAATCGGTTCTATCAAAGGGCTAACTAACCTCTTATTCGCCACCCCAACAACCTGTATACTTTCCCCAGAAAGGGCTACACCCGGGACTACTGCTGATCTTATAGTCGACCTAGTAGCCCCCGTATCAACCAAAAAGGTAGTAGGGTGTCCGTCAAGCTCTGCTTCCACAAAGGGTCCTCTCTGGTCTACTTCTAAAATGGCCCTAAGTATGCAGTCATCATCTTGGCTTAAACTCAACCGGGCCAGCAAATCCATATCCTTCTCCTCGCTTACTTCAAACATGGGCATCTGCAAATAAGTTTGAGCTCCCTGCTGTATGTTCTGTATCCTGGGTGGCTGGGGAACCTGCACTTGCGAGATGCCGGTCCCCCCTTGCATCATTCTTGGTGTAGTCACAGTCTGTACCTGTTCCGCCCCGGGGACCTGAACTATTCCTCCCTCCATCTGTTGCTGGTTCCAGGTGTTCAGGGGACACTTGCGCCTCCAGTGTCCCACCTGGTGACACTGGTGACACGCAGTCGTCTTTTTCAGTATCGCTACATCTATGCCTGTCCTAGGGTCTATGGGCCTTGGCCTTCCCTGACCCTGCACGTTCTGATTTCCTGTCTGATAATTTCCCTGCCTCCTTACCACTGGACCCCCATTCGGCGGTCCCTGAGCAGCTTGCATCTGTATAAGCAACAAATTATCTTTCATCTTCTTGTGCTTCGACTCAATCTCATCCGTGCAGTACCTGGCGTACCGCAAAAATTCATCCACGGGCTTATTCTGCCAACAGATCAAATGCTGCTGTATCATGAGACTAACCTCGGGCTTCAAACCCAACACGAACTTAGAAACAAACTGTCCCATATCTTTCGTTTCCAGCTCATCTAGGCCACTGTACTGCTTAAAAGCCTTCAAGAGTCTCTCATAAAACTCATGTACTGTCTCCTTTGGTTCCTGCACTGTCCTATCTATTTTCACCCAATCAATGTCTTGGGGTGAAACCTTCGATTTTAACCAGGTAATTACTTTATCATACAGCCTCACCACCGCTGGTGACGGACCATTTGTAAGCATGTTCCTATCAGGCTCATAGTCCGGCCAATCAACGGCAACTTTACATGCGTTCCACAGGTCTCCCGGAACCACAATATCAAATAAGGTATTCAGATCGATCCATAATACCTTTGAAATTTTAACAAAGCGCTCAACTTGCTTGTACCACTCTGCAGGCTTCTCCCTGAGCCTGGGAAAATCATTCGTAAATGATGCCAAATCCCCCCTGCTCCATGGTACATGCACATATCCTCCATTCGCCACTTCCCTCAAAGGGAAAGTCTTTGCCAGTAGCAACCCTGTACCCGGAGTTCCTCCTTCCGCTCCCTTAGAGGTCTTTTTCTTAGACCATCTCTCTTCCCATTTATCAAGCATCAGCCATGGTCGCATGGCTAGGATCAGTTCTCTAGTATGTGACCTTAATCCAACGACCCTTTTCTCCTCCAGCTCTCGCTCGGTATAATGCATCCTATGACTTCCTTGCAACGCCCTAGTCTTGGATAAATCCACATCATATTCTTTCGCCAATCCCCTCAATTTTTCGTGTGCGATTCGTGCTTTACGAGTCAAATCTTTCGCTATAAAGAACAGCTCATCCGGGTTGTATGTTACTATTCTCTCAAGCGGTAGACTTCCATAGACTATTTCATCTACCTCCGCCTTGAGACTTACTATGTCTGACATCCCCGCTCTCAAGGCTCCTTTCAACACCTGACAACTTGCTCCACGTCCCTCATCATATTCACATTCCGGCTCCTTCTCTCTCCTCTCTTCTGGTGCTTCTATAGGAGCCGAATACCTCCTAAAATTAACCCGATCCCTCTCCGATTGGACCACATTCGGATTCTGATGCCTCTCTGATGGTACCCACGACCTTAAATCTGACCTTGACTCCATCAGATTCCTCGGCCTTACCGGTCTCTGTTCCTCTTCGCCCCTAGATGTGTCTGACACCGCTACCAATGGTGTACTCCATTGTACAGGGCTTGGAGGTTGGGCCATTGCGCCCTCCAACCCACTTTCCTCGCTTTCCCTTCTCGTTCTTTCTGCTACCTGCTCGGACCTTTCCCTTTCCTCCTATTCCGGACTATAAATCGGCACAATCGGTCCAATGGTGACCGGTACCCTCAATGCATCTGGTAACCTCATCTCTCTCTCATTCCACCCACTAGCCTCAGACTGACTCCGTGGACTCTCTGTTCCAAACGAGACCAACCCTTCTACTCGAGTCTCGGGTTGTATGGTTACCCTTCTAGTTTCCCCTCTCTCGCCCCACCTGTCGTCTGCTTCTTCTGGATTGTAAGGAGGTGGTCTCTCCTCCAACAATCTTTCCAATACTCCGTCATCGGAGTCACTTTCTTTGTCCTGTGCCTTCACATGCCTTATCCCCGTCGAGTCTATCAATAAGGGATACAGTTTTTCTTCCTCAATTGCCTGCACTCTCCATCTTTTCTCCGCTGCATCCCACTTGGCATCCTGGAATGCCCTGATCGATTTTCTCATCCTTTCCTGACTCCTTCCCTTTTCTTTATCATGCGCTGCTCGAATCCACGCATGTAATGCTTTGAACTGTGTTGGCCTTGGCAAGGGTCTTAAGGACGCCATCACAGACTTCAACTGATACAGCACCGCTAGCCTAAAGGAGCCATACCTCGGGAAAGCTAGTTCCCCTTCACCTTGTGTAATCTTATGCCAATTCTCGATCGAAACTATCGTATGTAATCCCACATTCTTTGCCATGTAATGTGCTGGGGTATCCTCGGGAGGGGCTTCTTCTCCCTTCCGAGTGACCACATGCTTGTCGCCTCTACACAATTCTCGTAAAACCTTAAGACACTTCATGACGAGCAAGTTCGATCTCGCGCTCTGTTTACTTCTTGCTCTTAAATCCTCCAATAACAGCGCGACTCACACCAACCGGCCTATCACAGCGCGACACTCTCTGACGTCACCTTCCTTCGTTCGCAGCAGTTCCCTTCTACAGACACGTTTCACGCCTACTCTCGTCCCATTCATACACTGAAATAACCGATTAAGTTACTTCTCTGGCTGTCCGTCCACAGCCTCTGACTGTTCGTCCACAGTCTCTCGACCTTGTTGACCTCGATTGGCGCACGTCTGCCCCCGTCCGGCCAGACAGATCGCCACTGATAGGTTACTAACACTCCGATCCACACACAACAACCCATGACCAGCGTTAAGTTGCCATACACACACACGTTCGCTCCCCCTATCTCGGTCCAGGTGATCGATGGTACCTCACGATCCCCTTTGGGTGGTCAACAAGCTCTATCTCAGGTGTCTTCTACACCACAACTCCCGGGCTGCGCGCGCTCACAGCCTGATCTCACAATCACACAACATACACATCAACTCCGCAAGACATCACACAACAAATCAACACCGCAATCTACAACATCTCATTTTGTTCATACTCACTCCTGGAACTGCTGCTTCCTGCCGCACTGCTACTCGTCGTCGATGCACATCTGCCGCCGTCGTCTCCCGCTCACCATCTGCTGATGATTCACTATCACTTATCGTCTATGGGCCTCAAGGATCACTTATCCTTATCTAATCTAATCGTCCCTCGCTATCGTAAGTAACCATCCGTCTCTGCTACCAACTGCTCCGGCCCATTTTAGTATCCGTCAATTATCTACTAGAACCCACTCTGGTCGGATGGAACTTTTTACTTGCCCAATAGCGTGGAGGGAATAAACACAATTATCGGAAAATGCTGTCCGCAATTTGTCATAATCAAGGACTCGAGACTTAATCTCTTGGCTCTCTGGCTTTTATTATCAGCATGAAGATTTGAAGATACAAACTCCTCAATACGAGGCACAACAAGTACATAGGCACTAACACAAATGCTACTCTACGAAGAATCCGCATACGACTAAAAATAACTAAAAGCACAATTTCTAAAAGCATGAGGTAGAAAACTACCAAGCCAATGTCGATATTAGGGACACTGGACCATACCATCTCTGTCCCTACTCTGTACTGGATGACATCCCTACTTAGCAATCCCTTGAGACCCTCAAAATCGAGAAAAGGTGTCAGAGTGAAACTTCCTAAGACGTCTTCACTTAGAGAGCTTGATCTATAATTGCCCCCTCTAGCTCCTCGCCTAACTCTTCTCTGCTCTGGGCTGCTCTGTTCTGCCTCCACCCTCGGGGCGCTTTCCCTAATACAGAACCCCGAATCCCAGAACACGCCCTTTGCGCCTCCTCTTCAGCCGGGTCGTCTTTCAGTACTTTTCCATCCAGCGCTGTCCAGTTTCATCGTCCATCAGCTTGGCCTTGAGTCCCAGACACCGTCCGCACTAGGAGTTACGATTGGCACATTCCAATGCACTCCCATGTCTGGCTTTAACTACATAAGTCAATTTGTGAACAAAGAACTTCTCTACTAACGAGCAACTGTCCTTGCACCTGATGTGAGATCATGCAATGCAGACATACTTCACATCTTTTAACTTTGCAATTTACTACAGCCTAAAACCTCTACTGGAATAAATCCTTTTTGGCCTATTTCCCTCGGCTAACATAAGAAAATAACAGGCCTTTCGCCTCAACGATATATGTGAATTCCGGCCACTACTTCGGTTACACAAGCATGTCTAAATCACACTATCGACATTTACGTCTTTCTTTTCATGTATGGTTAAACTAAACAGTCTACATTCACGTATTCTAGGCTACACATTTTAACATCACAATTGCGTTCAAGTAAACTAAACTCTATGCATTTCTCTAAACACATTCATGATATCATGGTACATTGCTAACACTTCTATTTAAATCGATATAGGTTATACAATTCTTAATAAGTTGCACACAAAATACCTGAGTACACACTTGATTATATGCGGGTGCCGACTAACAGTGAATATAACGCACCCCTACAATTTTCAACCTTTTAAGCGCTACATCACATGTGTACTGCCTTGTGCAGCAGACATGGAAAAAGAAAAAAGCCTTGGATTGTTTGTGTACAGGAAAGTCCCTCTTCTTGTACATAAACAATCTTTTTAAAAAATGCCATTTTGTGACTTCCGTGTGTGCTGCATCAAGCAGCACACATAGAAGTGACAAAATGGCATTTAAAGATTCTTTATGTACAGGAAGTGGAACTTTCCTGTATTTAAACAATCTTTCCCCTGCACGCAGAGATTGTTGCACTATGGTGCAAGGGTGCCTGAGTTGGCGCTACACTGCTAAGTGTAGCGCCAGTGCAGGGGGAAACGCAAGTCTGCACCATATCATTGTAAATATGGTGCAGCCGTGCGTTTCTGAAGTGGCGGAGTGAGGACTTAAGCCATGACGGCTGACGCCTCACTCTTGCCACTTCCTTGAACACATGCTCCGTTTTGTAGTGCTAAAACGGCATTCTTTTTGACAAATGCACCGTTGACCTCATCCGAGGACTACCCGTTGGAAAACGTTCGAGGAACGCTGCAGGTTTTCATGCAGTTCTGTCCAAATTTAAGTAAATTTGGACCACAATCTTAGAAAAGCGGAAGCGCTCCAACCAATTGCTTTGTCTGGGTAATGAACCGCCCAGAATACAAAGCAACTTTCACTAGTCCAAGATGTTGCTTCACCCGGGACAGTTTCCAATGAAAGGCTTGAGGCTCGTGGCCATTACAGTTAACAATACCATGGGACGCTGCTCCACAGACTACAAACATTTAAGCAGAAATGTTTGATTCAAATTTGATAAGCAAAATGTGGATACATTTACTGAAGTTTGAAGAAAGGAGTAATAATAGAATTTGGCCACAAGATGGCAGTGTTGCATCACAATAATATTAGCTGCCCAGGCCAGTCCCACGCAGGTTGAGTAGAAAGCAACACAGAGAAGTTAAAGAAAGATAGTTATTAATTAGGCTGGATGCGCTTGGGATTTTTAAACAGACGGAATTTTCTTTGGTCTCCTCGTAAGTGGAAGTATGCAAGAAATGATCCCTAAAGCACGAGGGATGTAAGAATATGTATGTTCTCTTTCGACTACCTTGATAATTTGCTTTTCAAAACCATCAAAATAAACACAACATGGAAAGCAAGTCTCACGCTCTACTTCGCAATTGAATACCTCCAGATGTTCGAAAGAGTTAATGACACCGTTTGCTACTTTTTGATGTTCAGGGGTTGTTTAGTGACTCACTGCATACCTCTAACTCAGCTGCATCCCTTGTCAGTTCTGCTTTTAATACTTGTGTATCTTGCTATACACAGAGTCAAGGTAGAAAGGTGTCGCAGCGGCCAAAGGGGCTGACTTTGGACCGCGGTTCGAACCCTGGCACCAGCGGCAGTTTAGATCCGCATCCTGGACAATTCCTCAATTAAACTCCCCTTCAGCCCCCATGGTTTTTTTACAAATAAGAATTATTTAAACTGATATCCCACAGTAAGGTCGTATGTAACTTGAACCAACTAATCACTTGGGAAGCATGGCACACCTCTCCTGCTGAAAGGTGCTGGTATTTCATGGGAAGAATTCAAACTCCTGTTTAGAAGTATTGGCACTGTTCCTTGGAATGTATTGCGCCCAAGCTGAAAAGTGGGTACTTTGGGACAAACATCTCGTTGGCAAGAATATTACTTTCTTTGTATAAAATTTAGTTTTCAAGAATATTGTTGCTTTTAAAAAAAAAATTCTTAATATGGTTGTGAAAAAAACGTTTAGCAGATATATATACATTTAAGGTGTTAGATTGTTAGTTTGATTATTGTTACCTTTTTAAAACATAGGGGCAGATTTACAAGCCCCCTGCGCCACTTTTGCGTCACCTTTAACATGGGAAAAGTGACGCAAAAGTGGCGCAAGGGGCTTGTAAATCTGCCCCATAGTTTGCAATTTTAACTGATTTAGTGATTTATCTTTAAATTTAATTATACATTTATAGTGTAGTAGCTAGAGGCTGCGTTTGCCAGTAAAATTGTAGGCGAGTAAGGTAGGACATTCATTAAATTAATAATAATTTATATTTGCAACTGTGTTATATTGTAAAATAATTTTTAACTGGTTATTAATTATATAATTCGGTTAATTCTTTTCTATATAGATATATTTTCAGTTTAATTTGATAATTTTAATGTGTATTTCAATTTTATTATTAGTAGCGCATTGTTGGTTTTGAAGGGCAATAGGTGGGAAGTTAATTAAAATAAAATGCATTTAAATTTAATATATATATATATTTTAATATATCTTTATTGGCATTTGCAACAATTATGACAATACAACTTGGACATTCTCAGAGATTATACGGTAGGAATCGCCACCTATTTATGATCACAAGATTAACTGTATCAGATACAATCCATGCATATGTGTTAAGCCAACAGTTAAAAAATGTAGGGGCATATTAACAACGGCCAGCGATGGCCGTGCTTAGCGATAATTATATTATCGCAGGCTATCTCTGGTATTTATCGCCCTGGTAGCGCGTTATTAACAACGCGTTACTCCAGGGCGATAAAAATTCCAGAGATAGCGAGGTTATCGCCCTTTTGCAAGGAACATCGCTGGTTTTCCAGTGATGTTCCCTGCAAAAGGACGATATTCTTGGCGGTACGACCCACAGGGTCGTATCAGCATAATCCACCCCCTATGTTAGGGATGGCTAAGTCAGGATTTTAGCAGACGTTAGGTTTTGGCGAAAACGGCTGTATTCGCCAAAATCTAATGTGTGCTAAAATCATGTGGGTTGCCTAGTAAATATCGCGATGTAAACATCAGCGATATTTGCAAGGTAGTCCATCTTGGGTACGCCCAGTAACGCCCACTTTGCATCTCATTGGAGATGCAAAGTGAGGCGTTGGGAAAAAGGGTGTTAACATGCGATTATGCATGTTAGCACCCTCTTGTAAATAGAGCCCTGGTTTTAGCTCCGCTTTTTTGGCTTTGTAAGCCAAAAAAGCGGAGATAAAGCCCTTGTAAATATGCCCCCTAGGCCCATCACCGTGCATTCTACCACATCAGTCCTCGTTTCCTCAGCCCCTGATCCTTTAGGTCACGTTTTCAGTGTACTCAGAAACATTTCTATATCAACTAAACCAAACGTCTATTCCCCCCACCCACAACTAAAACATACCCCCCCTCATGTCTGGTGTGCATCTCTGTAATGTAAACCTGGGTCTTTAGCAATTTATTCATATCAATGCGCTATTCATTAAGTCCCTGACAAGTGCTTCCCCTTTCATTTAGTTGCCCTCTTTCTCCCTACCAGGTTGCACAGTTCCGCTGGCCTCCTCCCGTGGTTCGTCGTCTACCCCTACCATTTTTTATCCCATCCAACAATGCCCTCTACGCCCTCACATCATCCTCTAGTTTTTCGTCATGTCTGACCTGTTGCATCCGAATCAGCTCGGCCGTCGCCCATTCCTTCATGTCTCGTACCCATTGCGTCGTTTTGGGTGGTTTGCAGCTTAGCCAGGAAATAGCTATCCGACGTTTCGCCAACACCAGACCCAAAAGGATAATCATCCTACTAAGGTTCCTATTTTTGGGGCGGGGCAGCAACCCAAGCAACACCGCCCAGATCTCTCTTAATATTTCCCACCCCGTCGCGTCTCGCAGCGCAGTCAAGACGTCCGTCCAGTATAATTGAAGCTCTGGGCAGGACCAAACCATATGAATAAGTATAGCCTCCGCCTCCCCACATCTGAGACATTGCCCCGATTGCTCCGGGTATATCCTGTGTAACCTCTTGGGGGTAAGATATGTCTGGTGTACATAATTAAAGTGAATCAGCTTGAACCTTGCATTCGAGCTCACCTGCTTAACCCCTTCTTGGATTTTTGTCCAGTCTTTGTCTATTATGGCGTCCTCCGTCAGTGTCTCCCATTTTGTCTGGATCGGTAATGTCTGGACCACTTTTTGTCTTGGATTGCTTGGTATCAGTGCGTCATGAGTCTACGCCCTTTAGCCATCAATATCATAGTCCGTAACACATTAGAGACAGGAGGCTCTTCAGGGAACATGGACCACAACTCTCTGGCCACCTGGGCGATTTTCCCATACTGCAGGAACTGTCCTGGTCCCAGCGTAAAGGCCTCTACCGCCTGCTCATGTGTGACGTACTGTTTATTAATATACAGGTCCCCCCTGGTGAAAAGGTTGAATCGCCCACAGGGGCATGTCCGGGGCATAGGGGGCCCTTTTAAGCACCCTCCAGACGACAAGCTCCCATATCTCAGCCACATGCCGGACGGTATATGGGCTCGTTAGTGGAATCTGTGCTCCCAACATTAATAATTCAGGAAGTATTTCACTCCCGAAAGTCCCCGCCAGCAGGGCCTTCTCACAGTTCTCATTATTGTCCAGTCAATGTACCATGTGTTGCAATTGCGAAGCTGCGTAGTAAAATTCCAGACATGGAAATTCCAGTAACGCGGTCTGCCAGGTTCTCTGAAGAGTGGCCAAGCTTACCCGTCTACGCTTAGGCCCCCACAATAACTCAGTTAGGCACCTATTCAACGTTACAAAAAAGTGTTGGGGGATCTTAAAAAAGGAATGCTGCATTGCATAGAGGCATCTGGGTAAGACAACCATTTTGGACAGGGCTATTCTCCCCATAAGGGACAAGGGTAGCTCACGCCAGAAGCGAACCGAACCTCGCATTCCCCCAATGATTTTCCCTGTGTTAAGCGCCAGATATTGCTCGGCCTTTCCCCTAGTCTAACTCCTAGATATCTTGGCACGAATCTTGTCCATGGGAGTCCCACCTTCGGCAATCCCTTGTCTGGAAGCAATGCCAGTCTACCCAATGGAATTAGTTTCGACTTCCCTGAGTTAATCCGTAGTCCTGACATGTGTCCAAATCTTACAAGAACATCAAGAAGCATCGGTATCGCCCGAGCTGGGTTTCGTAGGTACACCAATGTGTCGTCCGTATACATGGACACCACATGAGTAGTCTCCCCCAGCTTGATCCCCAGTAGTCTCCTTTCGCAAGCTTACCGCTAGGGGTTCCACTGCCATGGCAAAGAGAAGTGGCGACAGGGGTCAACCTAGTCTAGTGCCGCTGTGCAATCAAAAAGCTTGTGACATTAGCTGCCTGACTCTGATCCTAGCACTAGGGCCCGAGTATGATATCTGCACCCATTTAAGGAATTGTGGCCCCACACCCAATGCCCGTAGGACCTCCCAAAGGTATATCCATCCAACCGAGTCGAACGCTTGTCCCGATACCTAATAGTGCCAGGGCACATTCTTCCTGTCGTACGAGGTGCAAATGCCACACGTGAGCCAGCAGCCTCAAGTTATGGGCTGTGCTGCGTTTGGGGATGAATCCCGCTTGATCAGGATGTATTAAATGTTGCATATGTGGTTGCAGTCAGGCCGCCATGATCCCGCTAAGAACCTTTATGTCAAAGGATAGGCCTGTATGATCCCGGCAGTTGAGTATCCCTTTTTGCCTTGGGAATCATGACTACCAGTGCTTCATTCATGGAGAACGGGAGTGTGTGGTTTTGAAACGCTTCATGATATTATATACCTCCAGAAGGCGGTCTGCTATCAGGGGTGCGAATTTCTTGTAGAATTCATCCAGTAGGCCATCACTACCCGGGCTTTTCGCAGCCTTCAGGGACTTTATACCTTCTAATATTTCCTCTTTCGAGATCGGGTCATCCAATAATTGGCTAACCTCTCTATGCAACCGAGGTAAATTCAGTGTAGCGCGGAATTCCCCCACTCCTTCCTAATTTTGACAATTGGATTAGCTCCGCTGTGACTCTACTGGCTCCTGAGAAAACAAGTAAAGGCCATAGGAAAAATCCCTAAGCCCCTTGGTACTCTGTCAATCTCAGAACAATGAAGGAAAAATGCAGAATGCAAGAACGTATCTGGAGCAAAAGACTACAGCATAGATGAAAAGATCAAATACAAGCTAGCCCTAGACGAGTACAAAGCGGCTATCAAAGCCGCAAAACCACTTATTTTTCAAGGAAAATTGGGTCTGCAAAATATTTGACCAGAGAACTTTTTAAAACAGTCATGGTGCTTTCTAAGATTGAACATGGCAAACAGTCCTCTTCTCACCAAGCCTTCTCTGATGTAATAGCTAACTTTTTCCAATCTAAAGTACACACTGTCTATGAAGAGCTTGCTGGCCACACACTTATCCCAGCTCTAGGCTCTCCATCATCGAATGTTGATCGGTCACATAATACTATGAATGCACTGGTTAGTTTCTCCTCTCTAACCCCTGACAGAGTACTAAATGTACTTGCAACTACTAAGTCAGGTTCCCCCACTGACCTATGCCCTCCTTTTGTACTAAATATGGTCACTGACACCGTTGCCACATGCCTCGCTCCACTCTTAAACAAGGTGCTTGTTTCAGGCTATTTTCCAACAGCATGGACTAAACCATGCATACATCAAATCTTAAAAAAAATTCTCTAGCCCCTACAGATGTTAATAACTACCGACCTATATCCCGTTTGCCACTCCCAACAAAAACTGTTGGAAAGGGCCATGAATGACAACTTGGTGGTATTTCTGTAGTCCAATGATTTTTTGGATGCTTCCCAACATGGTTTTCAACCGAATCACTCCACAGGATCGGCATTAGTTATGGCTGCAGAGGAAATTCCAGTGCAGGTTGACAGGGGAGGGAGAGCCGCTAAAAAGAGCCGCCAGAGCAGGCGCCCTTGCAACATGATGCAATGGTGCTTGCACTGCAGGGGCGATTGTTTATGTGCAGGAAGGGACTCTTTCCTGCCCATAAACAATCGATAATGGCGATATTCCCTTTCTATGTGTGCTGCAGAATCAGCAGTGGCTCCTCTGCTACGACGGAGACGAATTAAAAAGAAAACAATAATAAACTCTTTTTTATTGTTGTTTTATTTTTCTCTCGGAGCTGAGACTTGGTGGCGGGGCCAGGTTGGTGACAGGCTGGAGGGGGAGTGTTGGGCACTGCCATCACTGCGCATATAGGTTTTGCAGGCGTCTTACGCCGGCCAAACCCATATGCGCAGTGAAGCTCTCTCCAACCCCAGCTGCATTACTGGGTTGAAGCGAGCAGGCACAGGCTCCCAGTCTATGTGGGAGCCCAAATCCATGCATGATAGCAGTGTCAGGATTGGCCGCAGTTCACTCTGGGAGCTTGTGCCTGGACAATCGAGGAGCGCGATGTGGAGAGCAGGTAAGTGTTCTTTTTCATTTTTTTACATTTGTCTCCCCCGTTCCTGTTCCCCACCCCGACTCTGCTACTCTGTCAACTCACCGGCTGCTCACTAAGAACAATTAACAAATGCAGAGGCTATTCACAAAGTTACATTTACATGTGTAGATTTACTGCTACAACTAGGAGGGACTTTGGGGGCATATTATCAAGGACGGAGTTAAAAATTATCGCCGGTTTAGCGGCAGAAAACTGCCGCTAAAGTGGCGATAATGGGCTTGATAATATGCCCTTGAGAATTCCAAAAGCAGCCCATGTTCTGGTGTGAACATGGGCTTCTATTGGCAGTTTTCTGCCGCTAAACCGGCGATAATTTTAACGCCGTCCTTGATAATATGCCCCTTAGTTCTTTATTCTATTCCCCATTTCCGAGCATAAAGTTAGAGCCTTTCATGTATTCAACCCCTGGTGAAGCCTCCAATACTAGGATTTATCAGCGTAGAGTTCATATTCGTAACTTTTCAATGTTTAATGCATATTTAAATAATAACAATATTCGAAATGAATTAATATAATCGAAAAATATTTTTTTTACACTTTAACTAGTATTTTTATATCTAATTATTAATTAATTATTTTATGAAAACTTCTTCTGTTTAATTAATGTTAATTCATTTACATTTTTTATTAAACGTTTTATAGTTATATTTATTTAAGGAAAAACATAAAAACAGTCTAACTTTTAAGACTTAAAAATGTATATGTAATTTGAAATTTATTTATTTAACAATATTTTCAGTGTGGTGTTATTTTATGTCACTGACTCCATTGTTTTCTTTAGCAGTGTTTTGGAGTATATGTGCGTGATCATTGTGTGGGATTTGCGCCAAGCCTGGGTTTGAGTACATTTACTACTGTTTTGGGTATTTTTTTTCGTAGTTACTTTAGAAGTGCAGTTTGTGAAGAGTAATGGTTTGTTTTTGCATGTTCTTTCATAAGCCCCTCATTTCCTCTACATAACCTCCCTCCTTACGCCTCCCTAGTGTCCTCCCATTTTTTAGTAAGTATTCCCGATTTTACTATCACATCCC
This sequence comes from Triturus cristatus, assembly GCF_964204655.1. Classification (NCBI taxonomy): domain Eukaryota; kingdom Metazoa; phylum Chordata; class Amphibia; order Caudata; family Salamandridae; genus Triturus; species Triturus cristatus. The sequence goes on from NC_140590.1 coordinate 1,403,542,480, forward strand.
CAGGTTCATCCCACATTTACTACTGAAACGTGGCAGAGACCTACGTATAGAAAAGTTAGGACAGGTGCAGGTCTCCGTCTGTATGTTTGTTGTTCACTTTCTATTATGTGAGTAGTACTATTGTAGTACTAGTAAACGTACTAAAAACTGCAGTTTGTGAATAGCACTCAGAGTGTTTAAATGTTTTGCCTTAGTTCTCCACATGTTTGTATTTTGTGTAGGCATAATGTTAGGTATCCTTTTTAGGATTCACCTAAGACAGCTCATGCATTGTCTGTTGAGAGACACATTGTTAGCTTACAGTAGGCTGAGAGCTTGTCCATTGTTTACCATTGGTTAGCTTCATTTTCACTTATTTGCTTGTTTCTTATTTATCAGCCTCTGTAGGCTTTCCTTCCTCTTTTTGTTTCTTACTTCCATGGAGCACAGCCCGATTAATTGTGTCCTCCATAATGCCTCCTATTCTGGAAATTCTTTTTGTTAACCAATCTAGGAGATTGAGGGTGTTTTTTTGATGTAAACACAATTAGATTTTTAAAATTTCTAAATCATTTTTATTGAGGTTTTATGCGAGCAGAAGAGTACAGATAGAGTACACATAAAGGGGAGATAACTACTTGGTGGGGTATCGGATATACACTTGAAAACATTAGCACATATATTGATGGAGTCTCATGGAAATACAGTCATTGGATGTAGCTGTTTATGCTTGAGGGTATGAAAGAATGATCTCCTGGTGCTTATGTGAAAGAGAGCAAAGAGACATGTTGTGGAGGAATAGTCTAGTAAAGAGGAGATGGAGTACCCCGGATATCATGATAAGATAGGTGGAAAAAGAGAGACAGGTGAAATGAAAAGTGAAAGGAGATTAATACAGAGACAGAGGATGGGGAGGAAGAGGTGGTAGATAGGAGGGGGTGGTGTGAGAGTGGGGAAAGTTGAGTGGGTTATGGAGAGAGGGAGGGGAGGAGAGAGTGACATCTACTTTGGAGACATCTTTGAAATGAATATGTCTTGTTGGACCAGATTTGATCTTTTTTCCTTGAAGGTGAACACAATTCGATCTTTTTTCAAATATCTTTTTATTAATTTTGGTGACATAAACAAAAATTCGGCATATCACATGAAGGGAAACAAAAGTATCAGTTCATATGGCAATTAATCTGGGAGTTGAGGCAATTACACTAATACAACCACAATTAGATTTTTAATAACTATTGTAAGAGATTGGATTAATGGTTTAGGGGGATGAAAACCCTACTCAGGCAACAACCACAATTCTTTTTAGGGCGAACTACAAAAGTTAAGAAATTAACCTGTGCTTAACCCTATGGTAGTTTGGCACAAAAGCAGTCAGACTTAATATAGAGGCAATGTGTAAAGTATTTATGCAGCACACAAACAATAATAAAGTGAAAGGACAACACAAGAAAAATTCCAAAGTAATTTAGAAAAAGAGGTACATTTTAACAAATGAAATTAAACAAGAATGACAGAAATTCAATCACCAATCACTAGAACCAGAGATATTCAATTTTTAAGTGTACTTCTTCCCACTTTGAGGTGGTCTTTCATACCCTCCCTCAGTTGCTGCTCTTAGTTCCTCCCCCCCACCAGTTTTTCTGTTCTTGCTTTAATACCGCCCCCTAGTCCATTTGCTCCCTAGGCTCTGACTGCCCAACCTCCATTGTCTGTTTGCTTTCCCAGCCCCTCCCAGCCACCTTCTATTATTTGTGATTCCCCAGCCAAGCCCGCTCTCCATTGCGTGTGCTTTTCCAGCATCGCCCGCCCACCCTCCATTGTCTATGTGATCCCCCATTTCCCACCCACCAACCCTCCATAGTCCTTGTACATAGGCACACTGCTGTACGGCATGGCTAAAAAACTTTTTCACAAAGTCAACAGATCTCATAGGCGGGATCTAGTGGTGTTGTGTGTAACAAGAGGGAGAGAGAGGACTAGTTAGCTAGTCCGAGTACCCGAGGGTTTATGTGTGATTAAACAAAGAGGACTAGCTTAAGTTGACCAAAGTGTTACAGTACTCAAATTAGTTCTGTCACGGGCACCTTGTTGGTGTATTCATGAAGCCCTCACCCACCAACCTAGTTGGTGGCATGCTTCATCATCGGTCCCACCCAGTGACACCTAGTATGTCCCGGGTGTGCTGTACCCAAGGACAAGAGTGACCAACCCATCACGTGTGTCACCACATTCAACACAGCCTCCAATGAGGTGGCGAAGCTCATATGCAGAAACTGGAAAATCCTAAACTCTGGACAACGACAATGGGAAACCCCTAGGTTTGCCTACAAAAGGTGCAACAACCTGAAAGACCAACTTGTGAGCACCCGCCCCAGACCCCTGACCAATAGAGAACCCAACACTATACTGAATGCGTGGGGCCTGCCTAAAATCTCTGGACATTATCCATGCAATGACTGTAGCGTGTGCCATCTTACCAGCCATACGAAAACATTGATACTAGAACCAGACAAAGTGTGGACTCAACGCAGCCACACAAACTGTAATTCACGTAACGTGATCTACCTACTTACCTGCAGTTGCGGCCTCCGATACATCGGTATGACCGCCCGCAAAATAAGAACTAGAGTCACAGAACACAGGAGCACAATCAGGTGCAAGAAGAACATTAGTAAACTGACCAGTCACTTCATCACCCAGGGACACACTCCCAATGACCTGACCTGGACCATCATCGAACAACTACCGGAACTGGCAGTGTATATTGAGAAGAAATTACTCAGCAAGGAACAACGTTGGATATATCGCCTATCCACCCAAACCAATGGCCTCAACGACGCCATACCGTGGAATTCAGTCACACCCTAGACCTACACTAGTCACAATTACCTCGCCTGTGTACAGTGGTCAGTCCCCCGTGCCATAGTCCCTCTGTACATAGACATAGATCATGCTCCCCCTTGTGTGTACCACTAGGCTGCCATAATCATGGGCACATGCTTCAACCCCCCTAATACTGCCATGTCAACTTTAGCGCGCAGCGCCTAGCAGCGATTAACGGGCCGAACCACTCTGGGAGGCGGCGCGTCCCACAGGCATGTTTCCCCAATATTAGCGCATACATAGCCAACGCTGATCCCTTCGCGCCTGCGCAGATAAGACCACGCCACACCTAACATGGGTGTTGCCCCTTTCTCCGTACCAATGGCGGCATATTTTAGTTGCTACATGTACCTTAATGCAATCACGCTATCATACTGAGCATATGCAAAAGACTAGAGTACAAATCACCTGCATTATAATCACGCATTCATACTGAGCATGTGCGAGAAACTAGTGTGCAAATCATGAGCATGAGCAACAACATAGCAATCACACTGATATACTGAGCATGCACAAGAGACTAGTGTGCAAACCACGAGCATGAGCAGCAACAACACAAAGGGGTAGTCTCTCCACCCTTAATATTCCCACAGGTGCTCATCATTACCTTGTTAACCATAGTACAAAAAGCCCACACGCCGACAGGCTCATTCTACCGGAGGACGACGGCGGGACAACAGGTACAAGGCAGGCACTGACCAGAAAGACTGTGAGTATGACAAACCTGACAAGCCTCCAAACAACAAACTGGGTAAGCGCTTCTTTCCTCACAGGTCCCTAACCCCTACAGCCTATCTCTTTTTCTCCCATAGGGTCATCCCCTTACCGCTTCCCTCCAGGAAGCCTTGGCTAATAACACAAAGCGTAATAACAATTTTCTTGCGCCCTGCCACACTAAGTCAACTCTTTTCAGTGTGATTTCCGTGTTTTAGCCACACCACGCTCCTAATTAGTCGCGTATTTTCACTCTGATGGCACCACCAGTACCATCACACCTAGCCGACTATAGTCCTCTCACCTTGCACTATAGATCCGGCCACCTAAGCATTGTTGACCATATGTCTAAATTGACTACTGACTCTCTCTGTAAATGTTTTGTCCTTGTTCTTAATGTTTGTTTGTACAGGTATGCATGAGAAGGGAATCCCCCTCTCACATATAGAAAAACGCCTTAGTGAGTGTATCACATAGTCTGTACCACAACACTAAGTCTGTTTTATTTCACCACACCTTTTTTGTCCTGAGGAAAGGCACTGGCTGAAACATGTCGACCATCTGAAGGACGTAGGGGGCAGTAACTCACCACCCTCACGCGTCCTGTAGCCTTACTTTTAACCGCTGGTGACGGCCCAGTTATTAAAATTTAATTTACCCTCGGGTACTGGGACCACCACCAAGCCATTTTAAATCACAACTCACCCAACCTCACTGCACTCTCAGCAATATACCAGCTCCGCTGTAATCAGGCGTCGTAGCACACCCGGGACATACTAGGTGTCACTGGGTGGGCCCGATGATGAAGCATGCCACCAACTAGGTTGGTGGGTGAGGGCTTCATGAATACACCAACAAGGTGCCCGTGACAGAACTAATTTGAGTACTGTAACACTTTGGTCAACTTAAGCTAGTCCTCTTTGTTTAATCAGATCTAGTGGTGTTGCCAATGCTTGTTATCTCTACTTCAAAGTTACTGCACTGTGTTTCATTAAAAGAAGAGAGGAGGACAGCACCATATTTAATTAGATATTGAATTCTCCTGCTCTTTTCCTAGCGTTGGCTCCCAATCTGGCTGCCTAGCGCCACACACACACCTTTGCACCAGAGTGCAACAGTGTCTGCGTCATAGATTTTGCACTGGAAGGGGTTTCTTCCAATAGCAAATACTATGCTTGGACAAAATGTAAACATTTTCACACTTTGGATGTGTGCTATGCAGTGCAATACCCATGCAAAGTTGAAAAGGTTAAAAGAATTGGAAGCATTTCTCCAATTTAACACCAACCTCAAGGAAGCATTATATTTTGGCATAAAACCCTGATTATTATTGTTAATAGGTAGGACTTTGCATCAAAAATTATGGGTGGATGCATGGGACTGCCCATGTACCGCCCATTCAACACCTCTGACTTAAAATAATGCAAAACCAGTTTTGTGCTGGAAAGTACATTCCAAATCAATATTTTGACAGCGTCAAATGCATCATGGTGCAAGGGTGCCTGCATTGTAGACAGGATTGTTTTTGTGCAAGAAGGCACACCTTCCTGTTAAAAAACACTCCTTTTGAGGCATTTTCCTCTTTCTATGTGTGCAGCAGAATGCAGCACATTTAGAAAGAAGAAAAAACAAGGAGAAAATTAAGATTTTATCCTCGTTACACCTCACTTTGGGTGGCATGGCATTTTGAAGTATTCCCAGGTGAACCACTAATGATAAATCTAGGAATGTGCCAAAATCCTTCGGTGGATGAACGCCTCCATGCCGCAGAGTAATGCAAGGTAGTAATTTGTTGTGCCTTGCATTACTCTGGATTTGTCAAGCAATGCAGGGCCACACAAGTTGGCTTGATATATCTCACTTAGGCTTTGTGTTACCCTTGCGCCCCCTTCCGTGGTGCAAGGGCGAAGCAAAACCTTGATAAATCTGGCCCTTAGAGCCCATACTGAGTCCCTTGGTAAATCAATAGTAATGTATGGGCATGGTACATCAATTCTTACATTGTATGGTATATAAAAAAGACATAATCTTAAAAAATTCAAGCCTATAGTGGGCATACATTAATTTATAATTGAGTTGCTTATCTGTCGGAGTCCTGGCCTACTGCAAATGAAGAAAAGGGAAGCGGGTGTAGACCAGCCGGCTACATCTTATTCTGCTTCCTCCAACAAGAAATCCTTCCTTTTCTTCCTGAGTTGAATGAAGTGAGATAAAAAAACAATTAATATTTCTTGTACAGTAGATAATCTCTACACCAAGTGAAAGTTTAGAAATTCTTAGGTGAACATAAGCTGATTCACACTATCTTCCTCAGCTATGTGATAATAACATATGTACTCCAAAAACAGAAGCAGCCTGTCATTTGATGGTCCAGTATTCTGCTGCAGCCTCTCACAGTGTTCCGACAACTAGAGCGCTAACACTTTTTTTCTGACAAAAGTGTGGCACATCTGACGCTATCTTGATTGAGTCAAAGCTGTACAACTGAAAGTATTTCCAGAAGAAATGAGGGAGCTTCCTCACAAAAAAGACTCTCGAGATGGTTACTCCAGAAAAGAGAGGTCACGTGTAGTCCAAATATCACCCAAGTATAGCCCAAACATAGCCCAATAATAGAAGTGCGCAAAATGCTGAAGTAGCTCCTGCATCAAACTATCAAGTGATCAACTGGATAAAACGCATAAAAATAGCAACTAGTTAAAAGCTGTTTGTTTCTATTTGAGAACTCAGAAAATGTGTCCTCATTGTAGTTTTCTAGAGCACTAATCATAATTTAAATTTTCCATTTTGATAACTTCTAAAGGAAATGCTTCATTACGAAGGAGGCAGTCGTAAAGGAAACCGGCCGGTCATTCCTGCTGGCTTCCAACGGGCTAATCTTAAGGGGGGGCCTTTCCGCCCTTGAGATTACGATGACAGTTTCCAACATGGTTTCTGTGCTGGCCTGTCCGACATAGAAACCGTGTCAGAAAACGTTTTTAGGGGCACCCAGCAGTGCCCCTTTTGGTGCACGGCCTTCGGTTGGAGGTCGAGGGGGCACCTATGGTGCTCCCCTGTTGATCCCTGCACCTTGTGGCAGGCACCTTGATGTGCCTGCTACTGGGTGCAGGGATGAACCACACCTCCCATTTCTCTATGGGAGCATGCATTACGGCTGGTTAACGGCTAGAATGCATGCTCCCATAGTAAAATGTAGGAATGAGACCAAACAGTGTTCAGTCACATCCTAATGAGGCAGTCGGGACCACCGACCGGCTGGCGATCAATCAACTTCCGCCCAACATCGTAATGACCTCCTAAATGTTAATCTTCTGGTTGTTCATTAGAACACTGTGAGAAGGGAGAGGGTAGGGGTATAGACAGGATTGTTTTTGTGCAAGAAGGCACACCTTCCTGTTAAAAAACACTCCTTTTGAGGCATTTTCCTCTTTCTATGTGTGCAGCAGAATGCAGCACATTTAGAAAGAAGAAAAAACAAGGAGAAAATTAAGATTTTATCCTCGTTACACCTCACTTTGGGTGGCATGGCATTTTGAAGTATTCCCAGGTGAACCACTAATGATAAATCTAGGAATGTGCCAAAATCCTTCGGTGGATGAACGCCTCCATGCCGCAGAGTAATGCAAGGTAGTAATTTGTTGTGCCTTGCATTACTCTGGATTTGTCAAGCAATGCAGGGCCACACAAGTTGGCTTGATATATCTCACTTAGGCTTTGTGTTACCCTTGCGCCCCCTTCCGTGGTGCAAGGGCGAAGCAAAACCTTGATAAATCTGGCCCTTAGAGCCCATACTGAGTCCCTTGGTAAATCAATAGTAATGTATGGGCATGGTACATCAATTCTTACATTGTATGGTATATAAAAAAGACATAATCTTAAAAAATTCAAGCCTATAGTGGGCATACATTAATTTATAATTGAGTTGCTTATCTGTCGGAGTCCTGGCCTACTGCAAATGAAGAAAAGGGAAGCGGGTGTAGACCAGCCGGCTACATCTTATTCTGCTTCCTCCAACAAGAAATCCTTCCTTTTCTTCCTGAGTTGAATGAAGTGAGATAAAAAAACAATTAATATTTCTTGTACAGTAGATAATCTCTACACCAAGTGAAAGTTTAGAAATTCTTAGGTGAACATAAGCTGATTCACACTATCTTCCTCAGCTATGTGATAATAACATATGTACTCCAAAAACAGAAGCAGCCTGTCATTTGATGGTCCAGTATTCTGCTGCAGCCTCTCACAGTGTTCCGACAACTAGAGCGCTAACACTTTTTTTCTGACAAAAGTGTGGCACATCTGACGCTATCTTGATTGAGTCAAAGCTGTACAACTGAAAGTATTTCCAGAAGAAATGAGGGAGCTTCCTCACAAAAAAGACTCTCGAGATGGTTACTCCAGAAAAGAGAGGTCACGTGTAGTCCAAATATCACCCAAGTATAGCCCAAACATAGCCCAATAATAGAAGTGCGCAAAATGCTGAAGTAGCTCCTGCATCAAACTATCAAGTGATCAACTGGATAAAACGCATAAAAATAGCAACTAGTTAAAAGCTGTTTGTTTCTATTTGAGAACTCAGAAAATGTGTCCTCATTGTAGTTTTCTAGAGCACTAATCATAATTTAAATTTTCCATTTTGATAACTTCTAAAGGAAATGCTTCATTACGAAGGAGGCAGTCGTAAAGGAAACCGGCCGGTCATTCCTGCTGGCTTCCAACGGGCTAATCTTAAGGGGGGGCCTTTCCGCCCTTGAGATTACGATGACAGTTTCCAACATGGTTTCTGTGCTGGCCTGTCCGACATAGAAACCGTGTCAGAAAACGTTTTTAGGGGCACCCAGCAGTGCCCCTTTTGGTGCACGGCCTTCGGTTGGAGGTCGAGGGGGCACCTATGGTGCTCCCCTGTTGATCCCTGCACCTTGTGGCAGGCACCTTGATGTGCCTGCTACTGGGTGCAGGGATGAACCACACCTCCCATTTCTCTATGGGAGCATGCATTACGGCTGGTTAACGGCTAGAATGCATGCTCCCATAGTAAAATGTAGGAATGAGACCAAACAGTGTTCAGTCACATCCTAATGAGGCAGTCGGGACCACCGACCGGCTGGCGATCAATCAACTTCCGCCCAACATCGTAATGACCTCCTAAATGTTAATCTTCTGGTTGTTCATTAGAACACTGTGAGAAGGGAGAGGGTAGGGGTATAGACAGGATTGTTTTTGTGCAAGAAGGCACACCTTCCTGTTAAAAAACACTCCTTTTGAGGCATTTTCCTCTTTCTATGTGTGCAGCAGAATGCAGCACATTTAGAAAGAAGAAAAAACAAGGAGAAAATTAAGATTTTATCCTCGTTACACCTCACTTTGGGTGGCATGGCATTTTGAAGTATTCCCAGGTGAACCACTAATGATAAATCTAGGAATGTGCCAAAATCCTTCGGTGGATGAACGCCTCCATGCCGCAGAGTAATGCAAGGTAGTAATTTGTTGTGCCTTGCATTACTCTGGATTTGTCAAGCAATGCAGGGCCACACAAGTTGGCTTGATATATCTCACTTAGGCTTTGTGTTACCCTTGCGCCCCCTTCCGTGGTGCAAGGGCGAAGCAAAACCTTGATAAATCTGGCCCTTAGAGCCCATACTGAGTCCCTTGGTAAATCAATAGTAATGTATGGGCATGGTACATCAATTCTTACATTGTATGGTATATAAAAAAGACATAATCTTAAAAAATTCAAGCCTATAGTGGGCATACATTAATTTATAATTGAGTTGCTTATCTGTCGGAGTCCTGGCCTACTGCAAATGAAGAAAAGGGAAGCGGGTGTAGACCAGCCGGCTACATCTTATTCTGCTTCCTCCAACAAGAAATCCTTCCTTTTCTTCCTGAGTTGAATGAAGTGAGATAAAAAAACAATTAATATTTCTTGTACAGTAGATAATCTCTACACCAAGTGAAAGTTTAGAAATTCTTAGGTGAACATAAGCTGATTCACACTATCTTCCTCAGCTATGTGATAATAACATATGTACTCCAAAAACAGAAGCAGCCTGTCATTTGATGGTCCAGTATTCTGCTGCAGCCTCTCACAGTGTTCCGACAACTAGAGCGCTAACACTTTTTTTCTGACAAAAGTGTGGCACATCTGACGCTATCTTGATTGAGTCAAAGCTGTACAACTGAAAGTATTTCCAGAAGAAATGAGGGAGCTTCCTCACAAAAAAGACTCTCGAGATGGTTACTCCAGAAAAGAGAGGTCACGTGTAGTCCAAATATCACCCAAGTATAGCCCAAACATAGCCCAATAATAGAAGTGCGCAAAATGCTGAAGTAGCTCCTGCATCAAACTATCAAGTGATCAACTGGATAAAACGCATAAAAATAGCAACTAGTTAAAAGCTGTTTGTTTCTATTTGAGAACTCAGAAAATGTGTCCTCATTGTAGTTTTCTAGAGCACTAATCATAATTTAAATTTTCCATTTTGATAACTTCTAAAGGAAATGCTTCATTACGAAGGAGGCAGTCGTAAAGGAAACCGGCCGGTCATTCCTGCTGGCTTCCAACGGGCTAATCTTAAGGGGGGGCCTTTCCGCCCTTGAGATTACGATGACAGTTTCCAACATGGTTTCTGTGCTGGCCTGTCCGACATAGAAACCGTGTCAGAAAACGTTTTTAGGGGCACCCAGCAGTGCCCCTTTTGGTGCACGGCCTTCGGTTGGAGGTCGAGGGGGCACCTATGGTGCTCCCCTGTTGATCCCTGCACCTTGTGGCAGGCACCTTGATGTGCCTGCTACTGGGTGCAGGGATGAACCACACCTCCCATTTCTCTATGGGAGCATGCATTACGGCTGGTTAACGGCTAGAATGCATGCTCCCATAGTAAAATGTAGGAATGAGACCAAACAGTGTTCAGTCACATCCTAATGAGGCAGTCGGGACCACCGACCGGCTGGCGATCAATCAACTTCCGCCCAACATCGTAATGACCTCCTAAATGTTAATCTTCTGGTTGTTCATTAGAACACTGTGAGAAGGGAGAGGGTAGGGGTATAGACTTGGTCAATGGAGGGCAGGGGGAGGCAGCAGGACAGAGGTAGCAAGCTGACCATGACATGGAAGCAGAAGGTACAGCGGCAGGATAGCGGATCACCCCGGGCAGGCAGGGTAGCAGCAGAATAATGGACCATAGAGGGCAGGGGAAGGGGGGCAAGGAGAGCAAGCCAACCATGCAGGACAAGCAAGAGAGACAGTGGTACCCCAATGGACCAAGGAAAGCAGGAGGGATGGGGTATGGGTCCAGAGTTGGACAATGGAGGGCAGGAGGGAGGTGCCTGAGGCAGCATGCTGATAATGTAGGGCAGGTGGCAGGGGTAGTGGTAGCACAATAGAACACACAGGCAGGTGGAAGTGCAATGGCAGCACAACAGATCATGGAGGGCAAGAGGGAGGGGCAGAGACATGCACACGGACAACCGAGGGAGGGGTAAGGGGACAGGGGCAGTAAGTTGACCACATAGACCAGGTGGGAGGGGCAGTGGCAGTACAACACACCATAGAGAGCAGGCACAATGGGCGGGAGCATGCACACATACAATGGAGGGCATGGGCAGGGGGCAGGGGCAGCAAGCTGACCACGCAGAGCAGGCAAGAGAGGCAGTGGCAGAACACCAGAGAATGGAGGGCAAGACACAAATGCCAAGAGCATGCCAACAGACCATGGAGGGCAGAAGGAAGGGTTAGGGTAATAGATTCAGGCAACGGATGGGTGGGTGAGAAGGGCAGGGGCAACACGTTGACCACACAGGGCATGTGGGAGAGGAAATGGCTGCACAATGGACCATGCAGGGCAAATAGAACATAAAATGACTGCACAACGGATCATTGAGTGCAGGAAAGAGAGGCAGTGGTATCACAATGGACCATGGATGGCAGTAGGACAGGGTAGGGACACAGTGTCAGAGAACAGATGGTGGATAGGGGACGGGACAAAGGCCACAAGATGAACAAACAGGGCAGACAGGAGGGGTAGTGGCAGCAGCACAGAACACACAGGGCAGACAGGAGTGGCATCTCAATGAACAATGGAGGGGGGAGGGAGAGAAGGCATGTACACAGACAGTGGAGGGCAGAGAGGATGGGGCAGGAGAAGCAAGCTGATCATGCAGGGCATGTGCTAGGGGCAGTGGATGCAACATGCACTGTGGAGTGCAGAAGGGAGGGGTTAGGACCATGCACACAGACAACGGATAGAAGGTGGTCAGGAGCAGGGGCACCAAGCAGACCATGCAAGGCAGATGTGAGGGGCAGTGGCAACACAACAGACTATGTATGGCAGGTGGGAGTGTTAATGGCAGCACAACATACCATGGGTGGTAAGAGGGATGGGCCTGGGCCATACATAAAGGACCATGTATGGCAGACTGGAGGTGGTAGGTGTAGGACTCAGACAACAGAGGCAGTTAGAAGAGGACAGAGCTGGGTCAGCAAGCTGACCATGCAGGGTGGGCAGGAGTGGTAGTGGCAGTGACAGACCAAACAGTTAAGACTGTAAAAGCAGTGGCATCACACCAGACAACAGAGGGCAGACGGCAGGGCATAGGGATACGGATGATGGATGGTAGGGGCAGGGGGCATGACCAGGGGCAGGAAGCTGAGCATGCTGGGCAGGTGGGAGGGGCAGTTGCAGCACAATGGACTGCACAGGGCAAGGATGATTGGCATCATCAGTTCAATGGACCATGGAGGGCAAGAGGAAGGGGCATGGGCACAGATAAGTGAAGGCAAGGGGATCAGAGCAGGGACAGCAGGGTGGGAGTGGCAGTGGCAGTGGCAGCGGCAGCACAAGGGACCATGCCGGGCTGGAATGAGGGGGCAATGGGCATGGATGAGGACAGTGGAGTGAAGGGGGAGTGGGGCAGAATCAAGGATAACAAACTAACCATGGAGGGCAATTGGGAGTGGCTGGATAGCAGATCATTCAGGGCAGGTAGGGGGCAGGGGCACAGACTCAGACAACAGAGGGAACAGAGGAGGTGGGCAGCAGTAGCAAGCTAAGCATGGAGGGCAAGTGAGTGTGGCAGCACCAAAGACCATGCAGGCCAGGAAGAAAGGGGGAGGGACAAACTTGGACAATGGAGGGCAGATAGAAGGGGGTCAGTGGGAGCACGCTGCCCATGGAGGAAAGACCAGTATGGTAAAAGTGCAGTACAACACACTATGGATGCCAGGAGTGGAGGGCAGGGTCCCACACAGAGAAAAAGAAGAGCAGAGAGGGAGGGGCAGCAAGCTGACCACTTATGGCAGGGCGGCATTTGGCAGGGACAAAAGCTGTACACAGAGAGCTGGCAGAATGGGGCAGGGGTATGCAGATGGTGAATGAAGGACAAGCAGAAGGCAAGCAGGGGCAGCAATCTGACCAGGGCAAATAGGCCTGCATGGGCATGTTCAGCACAATGTACTGAGGAGGGCAGCAGGAAGGACCAGGAACATGCACATGGAAAATGGTGGGCATGATGTGGGGGGCCAATTAAGGGGTAGGAAGCTGCCCATTGAGGGCAGGATGGCAGGGGCAGCACAATGGACTGCAGAGGACAGGTGATGGGGGCAGGAGCACGCACATGGAGAACAGAGGGCAGTGTGGCGGGGGAAGGGATGCAAGCTGACCACAGAGGGTAAGTGGGAGGCACTGGTTTGGCAGATGGATAATGGATGAAAGGCAGGAAAGCATCAGGGATAGCAAGCTGAACATGGAGGGCCAGCGGTGGGGCAGGGGCATGCAAATGGCGAGCGGTAGCAAGCAGGAGGGGAGCAGAGACAGGAGCAGCAGGCTGACCATGTATGGCAATTGCTGTGGGTTGTCCACCAGCAGGGGTTAGGCCTGTGGCAACACCCAGTTGCAAATGCTGGAATATATTAAAACACAACCCTAGCAATTCTCTGAAAAAAACAAAGGATAAATAGATGTTATAGTCAGGTATTGTAATATGATCTTACCTAACATTAAGAATCCCCAGAAATTCACTGAAAACAACAAAGGTTAAAGTGATGTTATAGTTAGGTATGGTAATAAAATCTCTGCTTATTTCTTTTTAAACCTAGAATTTCACTAAAAAATGACAAGGTCAAAGTAATGTTACCGGGTGTTGAAATGCTTCAAAAACTAATGCTCAGACCCCCAAAAATACAGAAATTCACCAGTTAGAGTTCAGTGAACCAACTATAACTTGTGTTCCTGCCATGCACTACTTATGATCTCACATATTACATCACTCGACATGTTAAGTGACATCATTAATTACAACACTAATGACACAACCTAATGAATGCGACAGTTTGCTTTATGCTTTTCATTCTGGACGGTATCAGTGATCTACACCTAGACCCAATCTTCTGCTACCTCTGTAGTGTTAAAGGGCGTAACCTTTTGCAACTTGTAGAACATAAAGCATATCTGTGAAAGCACCCACATTTTATGCTCTTCTATTACTGGTATTCAGGTGCATAAGAAACGTTATGTCTTCGTAGACATTAATGCAATCAGCAGTGTTTGGTCATTTGAGCTTTAGTAACTTTAGAAGTGTAGTTTGAGAATAGCAATGGTCTTACTCTTTTGTGGCTGGGTGTTTGTATTAGCATGTCCATGCCCAAACCTCTACTTACCACTTTCTAAATCTCCCTTTCATCTCCCCAAATTTTCCATTTAACAGTAAACATTGCCTGTTTTCCAGCCACTTCCCATACTACAGTAGTACTACTTTACAAACTACAATATGCAGTTTGTGAATATGCCTCTTAAGGCTGACTAATTATATAGCTTGCATGCAGGTGTCCTGGCCCAAGGGCTCTTAAGGACTCCTACCGACTCCATCTTTGTGGGGAAATTCTAGCTCTTAGCCACATAGTTGTGCTGCCTGCGCCACTGATAGTTTTAACTGCAGCATTAAGATTCCCGACTATTTAAACTTGAGTCCCCCACGATAAAAGTAGCTCCAGTTGTCAAGTGCAATAACAAACAGTTAGTTATTTATTTTATGCTAATTGAAGTGTTTGTACCCTGACATTAACCCATCTCCTGATTGGATTGTTGGCAATTTTTGGCTTTCACATAAATCTTTGACGAAGGTGTACTACCATGGAGTCTAGGTACAAGGTGGCAGAGATAATGGTGAATTACTGTGGAGACTCACTTTTTGGCTGTTTAAGGCAGGGAAGGGCTTGAGGCAAGTTCCCTGTCCACCTCCCGACACTCTACATCCAGACTTAATCCCCATCTGATATCTAACTTATGCAATCAAACTTATGCAATCAAACTACCTCAAACTCAACGGTGAGAATACCGAGGTCATCATACTTGGGAAGAACAAGGAACTTAGGGGCCCTCAACACTGGCCCTGTGAGATCGGTGCTCTTCCTTTACTCTCCCGCCAAGTTCGCAACTTGGGCATCAGCATTGATGATTCGCTCAGTATGCACTCCCAAGCTGTCAAGGTAGCTGCCACATGTTTTACAATCCTGAAGTGGCTAAAAAAGGTCATCTGGATGCTACCAGAGCCCACTCAGAAAACTGTTGTCCATGCACTGATCACTTCAAGGCTGGACTATGGCAATGTTCTCTATTTGGGCTCAAATAAGGAGGTGACTCGCAGGCTGCAGATGGTCCAGAGCTCCGCGGCAAGGCTTCTGTGCCGGGTCTCTAGAGCCCCCTCTATCTCTGGCCATCTACGAGACCTGCACTGACTCAGGGTGGTGTTCTGCTTGGGTTTTCGGATCAGATAGAACCCGCTCATCAGAGCCTCACTAACCCAGCCAGAACGTTACCCCCTCCCTCTCCCTAGGGCCTATTTACAATAGGTAACCACATATATCTACCCCCTAAGGACAGGGAATTCCTACTATACATACCAAGACCTCTTATAATCGGCGGCCTCGCGATCCCATACGGATCCAGACCTCTCTGCCCATACGACAGTATCACAAGTAACGGCCTCGCGATCCCATATGAATCCAGACCTCTCTACCCAGACGGCAGTCTCAGCACAAGTGGCGGCCTCGCGATCCCATACGAATCCAGACCTCTCTACCCAGATGGCAGTCTCAGCACAAGTGGCGGCCTCGCGATCCCATACGAATCCAGACCTCTCTACCCAGACGGCAGTCTCAGCACAAGTGGCGGCCTCGCGATCCCATACGAATCCAGACCTCTCTACCCAAACGGCAGTCTCAGCACAAGTGGCGGCCTCGCGATCCCATACGAATCCAGACCTCTCTACCCAGACGGCAGTCTCAGCACAAGTGGCGGCCTCGCGATCCCATACGAATCCAGACCTCTCTACCCAGACGGCAGTCTCAGCACAATCGGCGGCCTCGCGATCCCATATGGATCCAGACCTCTCTACCCAGACGGCAGTCTCAGCACAAGTGGCGGCCTCGCGATCCCATACGACGAATCCAGACCTCTCTACCCAGACGACAGTTCATCCTATGATCACCATAACATACAAAAAGGGAATCAGTCTCACTATTCATCAGATCACACAAGGACTGCCAGTTCGAGCATAGCCTGTTCTCCGGTTCGAGGGGCTCCTCTCTCCCTTATTCAGTTACCACTTACCTGATCAGGGTTAACATCTGTTCATGTAGCCGCAGCAGACTAGAAGAATAGGCTACCCTCTCATACAAGAACACGCAGCACATGTTGGTTCACTACAAACTGGGTACTTTATTACTCATTACATACGCAATCACATAACATTACAATATAACACATAACCTGCAAAGAAAAGTGAAAGATTAAGTTGTGCACTCTAATAAGAAAGGGTCGACATCACCTTAGTAGTGTGTAGCCTGCACTCAGTGGTCATCTAGGTCCCCTTCTCGTCTGTGCCTCGGCTCGCCTGGAAGTCACACCTCCGCCGTCACGGATACACGTCTGCACCACTATGCGCTGTTCCCTTCACCCTTCTCCGAGTCACTGGGACCTCTTCCTTATCGGCTACTCTCTCCTCTCTGGCTATTTGGCTAGGAGAGTATCTGTCTCTCGGTTTTTCTCCTCCTCCAAGATGGCGTCTGTCTTCCCTGGAATAAGTAGTAGCTTTACTGCTAACGGCTAGATGCCGCCTACGGACTGAACCTGTAACTGCCTCAGACTTTCACTAATATAGAGGTGCGTTTCCTCATGGAAAATTCCGGCCCGTAACCTGCCGCCCACCAAATTCTTGTACCTCCCCGTACCAAGGACACGTTCCCAGCCGGCCGGCCTGATGTAGTGTCTTCGGCATGAAGAAAAATACAATCCTTCGATAAGGGCCGGCCTGAACCGGTTCTCTCCAAGCGAATAACACCTCATAACTAAAACATTACATTTGACCTAGAAGCATCCCAAGCTGCCGAAGCAGAAAGAAAGATGGAGTCTCTCCCGTTTGAGGCCTACCAGGCCTGAATTCAGCACGGCTCCATGAAATACCCTCACTACAGGACAGGTTATCCCTAATACTAACGAATCTATCCCCTAGGCTATGTGTGCAAGCCCTGATCTATGGGGAAGAGCACAGGATCATGTCGAAGTGCCTAGTAAATAGGCTCCATTCACTACTCTAACCCTTAGACTTGAATGGTAAGAGACTGAAGTCACATTCAATCACCTTTCCTCACCAGAAGGCCGGGAAAATCGAGCAGAACAGGTGGAGAACCGAATCAAGTTCAAAGCCCTCAGCTACATGTTTAAAATCAAAACAGGAGTTGCCCCTCAATACCTCCAATCACTGGTCCGTCCATACGTCCCGCCTCGCAACCTCCACTCATCCACTCAGGGGAAGTTTTTCGCTACCTAAAATTAAACTATCTCGGATGGGTGGAAGGTCATTCACATACCTAGGCCCCTCACTTTGGAATGCCCTGATCATAGCCCTCCGAAACGAAACAGACTACGCCCACTTTCGCAAGTCATTAAAGACGTGGCTTTTCAACCAATAGCCTGTAGCCTTTTAAACACAGTCTCTGATCTGCTTTTGCGCCGGGAAACCCTTTTTGGGTAGCTGTCGCGCATTATAAATGTAATAAATAAATAAATACAATTTCACCTTCAGCATTTAGCACACTATTGCCTCCTCTCCTCTCTTGACTCCTAACTGTGGGCCACAACACCTCAATGTTGCTCTCTCTGGACCCCACTCATTTAAACAACACTTGCAATCTACTGGCCCCATCTAATGTCAGTCAGATTGCAAGACAATGGTCTTTGTTCATACCTCTGCTACCTTGACCTCATAGTCCCTGATGACTGGTAATTTACCAAGCAATTCCCTTCATTGGTTGCATCTCTGTTGCTCCAGGATAGCCCTTATAACCTTCAGTGGTGATTGGTAAAAAGCTGCATCTTCTGTTGACTGTAACTCCATCACTCACATGTGGATCTCACCAAATTTGGTAAATTGATCATTTTCAGAAGCAGCACCTTCCAATGGTCATGCTCCTGCCACTCCTAAGAGGACCTAATAACCTTCAATAACTCCGCATTTTGTAGGAAACTGTTTTCCATTGGTCATACCTCAGCCAATCATGAGTTGCTCCATAGCATTTGAAAACATTGATGGTCTAGAAAGTTGTGTCTTCCATTGCTCGTACTTTCTTCACCCTGGGTACGTCTCATAGTGGGCTGTGTATGAGTGAATTTCGGACTCCCCGACATCACCTGCAGCCTCTGCACGGAGACCCCAACCCAAACGCAAGTGGCTCGGTACGGTGCAACCTGACCTCAAAAGGCACCCCTTCATCCGCCCACCTTGCGTCCTGGAGCTTAGATGCACCTATGTCCCGAGCCTTTCAGACTACCTGCCCAGCTGTTGGTTTATCCCTGCAGACTTCCTGTACCGAGCCTGCAGCCACAATCCCAAACTGGCAACCTCCATAGGATTACATTGGGCTCCTGACACCTCCTAAGCACCCTGCACCCAGCCACCCCTGCACCGCTGCTGGTGTGGACTTGATGCCAACCTGGGACCCCCTTCGCCCTTATCTTAACCCTAAGAGCTTGGCTCCTGAGACCGATTGGCCTGCCCGCGAGCAGTCCCCAACCAGGATGCCCTTTCGCCCCATTGGCTAACATTGGCACTCTGCACTCGGCTGCCCTGGTGTCCCTGGTGGTGCCCCTTGAGTGGTAACCTTTGCCTTGGTAAACCTTGGTTCTACTCCCCAAACCTCCAATTCAAAAACCATTATGCTTACCTGTAACTTAACACTGTGTTTTTCCCATAGGTCTGAATGGTGGGCTTTCTCTGAAAATTCTTGTGTTGAACTCTCTTGTACTGTACAAAAAGTAACCTATTGCTTGCACAAGAGTTAACCTGCTTACAAATGTCCTGTGTTGTGTAAACTGTGTTATGACTGTGATTCATATCAACAAAGAACAGTAATCTAAAAGTAATCCAAAAGTAATCGAAAAGTAATTAAAAACATTTTTTACATTTTACAAATCATTTTCTGCATTGAAAATGTAATCTGAATGTTCCTATGAAACCAGTTTACACAGTATTTCTAACAGTAACATTATATGAGAAGTATCAATTACCTGCTACTCCCTATACCTTGGTTCTAGAAATAAAAGAACAATATAACAACTTTTTATACAAACAATTGGTCTGGATTCAGTCTTTGAGTGTGTGACATCATTTCTTGCCTGAGTGTGTACAACAAATGCTTAACACTACCCTCCTGATAAGCCTGACTGCTCAACCACACTACCATAAAAGAGAGTAAGGCATTATCTACGTTGTTAGCCTCTTCCACACCTCTGGGGATCCATTGACTCCGTGCACATTATACCTTACTTTGGTGTAGAATATACAGAGCCAGCTTCCAACACACTTTCTGGAAAGTTGGCATTTTGCTACTGTAACCATTTGGTGCCTTCTGCCTGTCTCTGAACACACCTCTGGTGTGGGTGACAGTTAGCTTTGTGCATTCCCTCTAGACAGCAACATACAAAGGACATGGACTGTAAACCAAGGAGGGTGGTGTGGGGTTTTAGGCGGGCCGCCTGTAGCGCTTACAACCTTTGCTCACTGCACCTGCTCTGGGCACAGATCGGGCCCTTTACTTCTGGGATGTGAAGGAAAGACTTCGTCGTCGGCCGGGCAGCTCTCTCTTTGGCAACGCTGCTCTTCCCTCGACACGGCTCGGTGGGGGTGAGCTTCCCCGTTACCAGGGCAATGCTCTTGAGGCTCTCTTTTCTCGGCGGGGTTCTCAGAATGGATGAGCCCCTCGCTGCTAGGCAACCCGTGACGCTGGGGCCAATCCCAGTGCGGCTTGCCGTGATGTAGGCAGACGCAGGGGATCAATGCCGACGAAGCTCCCGGGCCGGTGGCGGTGATTCTTTGTGGCCCAGCGCTTCGCTCATTCACTATACCAGCAGGCGGCAGTGATCCCGACCCTCTTTGTGACGGCCTCGGGCAGTGCATGGCGTACACTCTCGAGCACTGAGTCAGTTGCAGACCTCACACAGAGCCTCACGGTGTGCCATTCGCACACCGAGTCAGTTGCAGACCTCACACTGAGCCTCAGGGTGTGCCGTTCGCACACCGAGTCAGTTGCAGACCTCACACGGAGTCCCACTGTGTGCCGCTTGCACACCGAGTCAGTTGCAGACCTCACATGAGCCCCATGGTGTGCCGCTTGCACACCAAGTCAATTACACGCAGGCAGAGGTCACGAGACCCCAGGTAGTGTGCAGCAACTCGCACCCAGCTCCAGCAAAATGGTTTTCCTCTGCAAACTTTTGTGGCCCAGAGTTTGGTAACATGAGGCCAGCTCTTCTCAGGCCCTTGGAGATAGGGGGGCTTCAGAGGGGGCAAAGCACTCAGCACAGCTCCTCTTCAAGCAAGGGGGACATAGCACACAGCAGAAAGTCCCTTTGTCCTTTTCCTCAGTAGTAACAGCATCTGCAGGTCAGCTTCCAGACACTCAGCAATGGCAGCACTTTTCCTCGGTCTGCCAGGCTGTTCTTCTTTGGCAGGGATTCCTTCTTGATCACAAAGTTTCCTAATCTAATTTTACAGGGGTCTCAGTTCTACTTTTATACCCCAAAAGTCTTTGGTCTTCCTGTGTGAGGGGTCCTGGACCCAGTCCAAACCAGTTCTGGGTGCTCTCTGCCAAGGCACATCTTCTTTTTTTGTGAGTGTGGGCCAGGGCCATCAGACACACCACAGGAGGTGGAGCCAGCATTGTGGAAGGCAGGCACAGCCCTATTCAGACCCAGGTGCGACTCCTCCCCACTACTCTACATGCACATGGGTCTATTCAGCCTAGTGCTGACTCACCCAGTCTCCTGGAGCCACCCCCAGCCCCTGTCACTCACAAACCAGACACTCAATCCACAAACAGGTAGCGGCACACAGAAAGGCTGAACAAGAAAATAGCCACTTTCTAAAAGTTCTATTTCCAAACTTAGAATTTAAAAACCATCCTCACTAAAAGATGAGTTATTAAATTCTGAGTTCAGGGATACCGGATTCCATATGTCTATCTTGCCGCTATGGGAAGATATGCAGGTAACTATGTAACACAGCATTCCCCATTCTATCCTATGGCCTTTCAATAGTGAAAAACTAAATTGGCAGTATTTCACTATTCGGCCATGTTACCCACACTAGAACATGTCCTACCTTTCACATACACTGCACCCTGCCCAGGGGGGTACCTTGGGCCTACCATAGGGGTGTCCAATGTGTAAGAAAAGGGAAGGGTCAGGCCTGGCAAGTGTGTACACTGGCAAGGACAACATGGCAGTTCACAGACTGCACACGCACTGCAATGGCAGGCCTGAGACACCATTTTAGGGCTACTCCTGTGGGTGGCACAATCAGTGCTTCAAGCCCACTATTAGCATTTGAATCACCAGCCCTGGCACACTCAGTGCACTTTACTAGGGACCTACTGGTAAAACAAACATGCCATTCATGGATAGCTAATCACAGTAATAATTTAACCAGGGAGCACTTGCACTTTGGCATTGATCAGCAGTGGCAACATGCCCAAAGCATCTAAACCAGCAGAACGAAATCCATCACAGTGTCAAAAATGTAGGAGGTAGAGGCAAAAAGTCAGGTGAAACCATGCCAAGGATGCCAGGTCTAACAATGGGTAAGTACCATCACCATGCAATATTATCACAATGCCTCAAAGATGATTCTTGGATTTACAACAATATTCATTAGCTTAGTAGTGTGGCAAAGAGCAATCAGGCATTACTGAAGGAACATGTGTTAAGTATTTTACAGTACCTTAAGAGTTCATAAGTAATTGAGAAGACTCAAGAAAAATCCAAGACCAATTTATAAAAATAGAGAATATTTTATGTAAACTTAGACACCAAAATGAACTAAATAGCATACATATAACTGGTGTTATAGATTTTCAAAGCATTAGCAAATAAATGCATTTAAAAGTGCAGACATTTAATATTGCGGTCAATGGGAACATCTGCTAGTGACAATCTGTCACTTAGGGGTCAAGTTATGTTGGACCCTCACAGTGTAGAGGTCCTTGGACTCCTAGGAGCAGGGCCCAACAGCACGTTTAATTTTACTCGACCCATGTTGTCCGGGTACAGTGGTCATACTGGCCAACAGTGGTCTTTAAACGGGAGTTGTGCCCAAGCTGCTTTTACCATAGGGACAACGCCATCAAAAAGGAGATGCAAATACACAAGAGTGGGGTTGTTGCTGACATCGGTTGCATGTGTTGTGAAGTGCCCTCTTGATGTAGCATTGAGGTAAGGGGTCAGTAACCCGACTGGCTTGTAAATTCAGAAAAAGCCAGACTACAACTGCCAGAATGCACTTCACCGTTTACTTTTGGGTGATCCCTCGGAAGGCCCGATGTGCAGCGATTCTTTAGAGCACCAATTTACCTGCACTTTGCAGGGGACTGGTCCCATCAATCCAGGGGAGACTCAGGGTGCTTCTGCCTTCCACAAGGGTAGTTCACTCCGGGAATGTCAAGTTTTAGCCAGGGATGACGGTCGTCCTTCAGCTCCAAGTCTGTTGCCTCAGGGATACAATATATCCCTCTTTTGCTTAGTGCTGGTGGACAAAGTCCTGGTGTCTATGACATGGGTCTCCTCTTGGTTCCTCTTTGAAGTAGATGGTTTTTGTGTCAGGGGGTTCCCTTAAGTCCTAGATTTAGGGGAGTTAGGGGGGTGGGAGCTAGTAATCGATGGGCAGCTAGTCCCTGCAGCTAATCCGCCCCTGAGGTGACCACATCCAATGGTGTAGGTCACCTTTTCTACCCAGAGCCCACTATTTTTATCCTCCTAAAGATGGCAGAAATGAACTTTAAGTGTGCACATCAGGCTGCTCATCCTGGAGGTGCGCCCAGCCTTTCCGGAAGTGTGCACACCCTGCAAGCCTAATTTCCTGCCTTACCAGGGTTCAAGCACACCTGGGCCAAAGGGGAGGGGTGTGTCCTACTCAGGCGGTCAGCCCAGATGCATGTCAGAGGCGATGAAGTCGTTGAAGCTCACTACTCTGATGTGTCACTTCACTAGCCCACTTGGGAGAGGAGAGGTGTGACCTCTTCCTGCCCCAGCCTTTGTTCTGAGTCCTGGGAGTATTCACTCTGCCTGGCAGGAGGTCAGAAACCTGTCTTGGCGGCAGCTGGGGCAGGAAATCTGACATTTGCCAACCAAAGCACATGCCAGCTAGGGTAACTAGGTGGGCAACTGCTAGGTAGCCACCTGGGTGCATGCCTGCCTTACCTTGGCACCAGAGTTGTGTAAAGGGAGAGAAGTTATGTTGTTTGCCACCATCTTCGACATATTTAGGTGCCACCATAATGGAGCAAGCAACTCAGGGATGCCTGGGCGCAAGTCCCATATTATCCTATAGACTGACAATCACTTATAGTGTACTTTAATGATGAAGCCACTATAGAGACATATAAGCCTGCACTTACATGTCTACACTCTTAATCTCTGCACCCTGCCTCCTGGGCAAAATAGGCCTTCTCTAAGGGTGACTGACATATACTTAGGAGCAGTGCTGTGACCCTGTCACACCTGGTGAAGACTAAGTCGAAATGGAACAGTGAACACTGTTACTGCATTCTATAAGGGCAGGTCTGCTGTCATCTGTTTGCTTTGGTCATTCAGAATGGCACAATCTGTGCTGCAGGCCCTGAGTACCCCTCTATCACCCATGCCCTGGGTACCACATTACCACTTACGTGGGACTTATAAGTGGGTATGGTCTCTGTTAATTTTGGATGCCAATTGCACATATCACTTTTAGGGGAAAGCACTGGCACAGGAGCCTGGTTGGCAGGCTGCAGTGCACTGTCAGAGTCAAAAACCAACACCCAGTAGTCCAAAAGGGCAAAAGGTGGAAGGACATCTGCAAAAAGCCTGTTTTCTTACAACCTGCATCTCTGCATCTCAGAACCTAAGTATCTCCAGGGGCTTGTTGGCTTGTCTCCTGTATCTCAGAGATATCAAAGACTTCTCTTCAACTTACAACCAGCACCTGGACTTTGCTTGCGGCAAGTTTTGCTCTGCCAAGTGGTGCCAACTTCATCACGGGGCCTTCGTAGTGAGTATAAAGTGCTGCATCTGCCAGAATCCACGCATCAACACTGTTGCACCGATCAGATTTTACACACCGCTACCATTGTGAGAACTAGATCGACGCATCACACTTGGAACAGCCTCTTTGTCTGCAGAACCTCCACTTCGGGGCCTGATGCATCACAGCCACTGCATGGAGAAGATCGACGCATCACCTCTACAACGTGGAGACAACCGATGCATCGCATTCGGAACCGACACACCTCAGAACTGGAGCATTACTCACTATATCAACACATCACCGCCGTTGTGCAGAGAAATCCAACGCTTCATCCCAACTGCCTGGGGATCACTGAAGCGTCTCTCGGCTGCACCTCGCAACTCGTTGTTTGCCACCAGGATCAAGTTACTTTTGATCAGCGGACCCTGCATGGGTCCTGTATCCGGGCTGTGCTCCATAGCGGTTGGCCCGAACTCTTGACTTTATCCCGGTCCAGTACGACCATTTAACTCTTTAAGCGCTTACTGCTTCTAAGCACTATTTCTGCATTTAATCTTCAATAATGTATATGTCGATTTCTCCTGATTGGATTTTTGCCATTTTGGTCTTGTTTTTTTTTTTAATAGTTCTCTATTTTTCTAAACTGGTGTGGAGTCGCTTTGTGGTGTTTTCACTGTGTTACTGTTTGATGCTTTGCACAAATACTTTACATCTTGCCTCCTGAGTAAAGCCTGACTGCTCGGTGCCAAGCTACCAGAGGGCGAGCACAGGTTAATTTATGGTGTGTTTGTGACTTACCCCGACTAGGATTGTAGTTCCTGCTTGGACTGGGTACATACCTCTGCCAACAAGAAACTCTGGGGCATATTTACAATGGAATGGTGGATAAAAGTATAAACCTCTAATCTGACCTATTTAATTTTTGAGTTGACCCACCAAGGTTCTAAATTGCCAAAAACCTTCTGCATGTGGTACATTTACATAATAATCACACATTATTTTTGAAGGACAGTTTATTATCAAATGTTATCTTTTTGTGAGCATTTTTTTGTTTTATATAGCTTTAGATACATATATATAGAATTTCACACAATTGTCTATTATTATACCACATGTAGTATTTATACTTTTCACAATATTTCTTTTTGTAAATGTTTATAACACTGAATTCACATAGGACATCCCATAAACATATAGAAACATATATATATAAAAGTACTAACTGTTATCAGTCATTCAATACTGCTATCATACTCACTCATACTTACATTCATATAACACCATTTCAAAACGTGCTATCTAAAAAGAGGGTAGGACCCTGGATTGGGTCTCAAAAATGTTGACAGGCGGACTTATACATTCAATTCTCAGAACCATCTAATACAGGAGATATACGTCTCCAAGACCATTTTTCTGGAAACAATTCGCGGTCTGGAATGGTGGAGCCAGGCGTTAAGCACAAAATGCTAATCCCACGCTCCTCCATTCTGAAAATGCAAGGATGAGCTCTATTTTCAAAGGTACGGTACATCCCTGTGTATTCCCTAGCGCTAAATTCAGCTAACTAGAGCCAACACAGGCACCCTTGCACCATAGTGCAAGGGTGCCTGCGTTGAGGAAATTATTGGTTATGTGCAGGAAGGTGTCCCTTCCTGCACATAAACACTCACAAATGGCGATTTGAAACTTCTATGTGTGCTGCATTGTGCAGGACACATAGTAGTTGCAAATCGCCATTTTTATTAATGATTGTTTATGTGCAGGAAGGGACACCTTCCTGCATATAAACAATCATTTATGGTGTTTTGCTGTTTCTATGTGTGCTGCACAATGCAGCACACATAGAAACAGCAAAATGAGGACAAAAAAGCATTTCTCCTTGTTTCACCATGTTTTTTTTTTTAAGGCGTAAGTTGGTCATCGGTGTCAGGGTCCGGGGGGGGGGAGCACAAATACCCCCTCGATAGTTGTTCCATTTGTCCCAGATAGAGGACTACTTCCTGGGGCACCCATTGGAGATATATACAGTTTTTTCCCTAAACATGCACCAGTCCATGTCGTTCTTCCAGGAGATCACCCGGGTGGTTCCCTCGCCCCCCACAACTGTGCTATGTTCCGCTTGGCTATCATCTGGTCCAAAGTAACCCACAATTTATCTCTGCTGTTGAGGTCTGTGGGCTCCCAGATATTCAAGAGGCACCGCTTTGCTTCCGGTAGTGTGACTACCCTTGTAACTCGACTCATACACTCAAGCACCCTGGACCAGTAAGATTGAATCAGGGGACACTCCCAATGTATATGCATGAAGGAGCCAATCTGTCCATAACCATGCCGACATTCACCCCCATCCACCCTACCCATTTTAACCAGTGTTGGACCAGAGATATAAATCCGATGTAGGATCTTTAACTGCACAAGACGCAATCTAGAAGAGATGGCAACCTCTTTAGGGGAGGCCAGGGCCTCGTGCCATTCCTCATCGTCTATCTCGAGCCCATCGCTTTCCTAGCACTGTCTCAGGAGTGCCAGGGGGTCAGGTGTGTTGTTGACTAACTTCTTGTACGTCAAAGATATGGCCCTATCTGGCAAGTAGCCATCCAGTAGTCTGTCCTCTAAGGGTGAGGCGTCCGGCAGGGAGGTGCCAACAGTAATGTTTGATTGTAGTGCATGCATGACTTGTAGATATCGGAAGCGCTCTGAGTCCGCAAGGTTGTGGCTGTGCTGAAAGTCTGCAAACGACACCACTCGCCCCACCTTCCACAGGTCACCGACAGTTGAGAGCCCAATGAGATCCCACTTGTCGAATCCCTTGGTGGTGCCGAGTGTGCCTAACTTCTCTGAATCCCATAAGGGGGATGCCAGAGAGAGTTTCCCATCCCACCCAAGGCTTTTCTCCCCTTGTGCCACACAGCCACCGAGTGTTTGGTCGGGCCCGTAAGGTTATATCAGCTGGGTCTGGAGTATAGCGCTCTATGGTATGAGCCCCCAGGAAGCAACCATTTATCCATCCTGTAGGCAGGGTCATCCTCAGGTTTATATACACAATGATTTATAGCCCCCAGATGCGCTGCCCAGTAATACCTACTTATATCCGGTAGACCAATACCCCCATCGTACCAACCCAGGATCAGCTTTTGGAGTGCTATCCGACGCCTGCCCACCCACAGCAAATTTCTCTGCAGGGCTTCTATTTCTTTAAAATAACTGGTCGGGATGAGATCAAGGGAACTCTGCAGGGCATATAGGAAGCGGGGTACTGACATCATTTTGAATAATGCCTCCTTTCCCAGGAGCGAGAGCCGGTGTTGTCTCCACACCTCAACATCACGTTTAAGCCTCATCAAGGAGGAAAGTAGTAGGTCACGCTCATAACGAAGCCTAGGGTCGGCAGCGATAAATATGCCCAAGTATCGAAATCCCCCGCTCGCCACCTGCATCGGACAGTCACGGGGCAGGGGTGGAGGATCCTCGTTAAGGATGTAAAGTAGGGACTTGCTCCAGTTTACTCTGTAACCCGAGTACCTCCCAAAGACAGTAAAAATATCGAGGACTACCCGTATGGAGGACTTGGAGGAGGCCAAAAATAGGAGGATGCTGTCCGCATAAAGGGAAATGCGATCCTCCCATCCCTCCGTCCATTTGTGCCCTCGAATTGAGGGACTCCAGCGGATCCATGCCGCAAGCAGCTCCAGGGACAGGGGGAAAAAGGAGAGGCGAAAGAGGGCACCCTTGGCGGGTCCCCTGGCTCAGGCCAAAAGTCGCTGCCTTTTTGTTGTTGACTACCACTTGCGCCAGGGGTTTCGAATACAAAAGCCGCACCCAGGCAATGAAGTCCTGGCCAAAGCCCTACTTAGTCAGGACTGCAACAAGATAAGACCACTCAAGTGTATCGAATACCATTGTGGCGTCTAACGAGACCGCCACCGACGCCTCTCGGATGGTGATGAGTTTTTCCAGCATGCCATGTACGCGCCGTAGATTTAACGCAGTATTTCAGTGGGGCATAAAGCCCGACTGGTCAGGGTGGATGAGGTTGCAAATTACTGGTATCAGACGATTTGCCTGCACTTTGGCAAGGATTTTAGGTTTGGCATTTAACAGGGAAATTGGCCTATAGGAAGAGGTGTGAGTCCTGGGCTTACCGTCCTTTTGTATGGTCACCAACGTGGCAACTCGCTGGTTGTAAGGCAGCAGTCCCTTTTCACGGCTTTCGGTGAACATATTACGCATGTGGGGAGCCATAGCGTCCGGTTTGAATTTGTAACGCTCTATCGGTAGTCCGTTTGGACCAGAGGCCTTGCCAGTATGAAGGCCGCAAATCGCCTGTGCCAGTTAATCATCTTTAAGGGCACTGTCAAGCATGTCGCGTTCGTCAGCCGTGAGGGTCTGAATTCTGATATCCCGGAGGAGTTGCTCCGAGTCTGCAACAGAGAGGCTGGCTGTGGATCGATGCACGGAGCAATTATAGTCAGCAAACGTGCTTGTGGGTCAGTTATAGTGTGCCACCCTTCGACCGTCAATTCTGGGACTAGCCTGGTAGCCAGTTCCTTCCAATCCAGCCAGGCTAACAATTTCCCCGCTTTATCCCCCAGGTCGTAAAGTCTACCGGCTTTCTCTCTCCCCAGTGTTTTGGCCATGTCCGTGGAAATGCTCCTGTACTCTTCTTGCTTGAGTTGCAGATTGTGGAGCGCCTCTGGCGAGGGATCACCTGCCTCCGAGTCTTCAAGATGGCGGATCTCATCCTCCACCCGGACCAGTTCTTTGATTCTATCATCCGAATCCCGGCGATAGAGGAAAGGGCCTGTCCCCATAACACCGTCTTAAACGCCTCCCACAGGACCTGGGCTGACTGGACCGTACCCTTGTTGTCACTAAAGTAGTTAGTAATTGCCTGCAGGAGTGTCTTTTTGACAGCGGGGTTGCGGAGGTACCAAGGGTAAATCGGCGCTACTCTCCCGGCCTGTCCACCCCCCCAGAACCAGATGTGCCCAGATGGGGGAGTGATCAGAAATACCCGTGCCATGTGTCTGACTTCCTGAGTTTCTGTGAACAGGGCCGCTGGGGCCACTAGGTAGTCCAAGCGAGAGAAACTGCTGTGTGCGCCAGAGTAAAATGTG
This sequence comes from Triturus cristatus, assembly GCF_964204655.1. Taxonomy (NCBI): domain Eukaryota; kingdom Metazoa; phylum Chordata; class Amphibia; order Caudata; family Salamandridae; genus Triturus; species Triturus cristatus. Next base: position 1,403,571,729 of record NC_140590.1, read on the forward strand.
TATTGGGTAGAGTCAGGGTGTAGTGTGTGCCACAAATCCACCAGTCCCATGGCCTCAACAAAGTTCGGGAGCCATCTCTGGGATTGTGCCATATCCTGTGGGGGACAACGACCTAAGTGCCCCAAGACCACTGCATTGATGTCACCGCCCAGTACTAACCTACCCTCTGGAAGGGAGAGCAAGTGAGTGCCCAAGTCCCTGAATTTCAGGCTCTGCAGACCCGGTGGCACATACACTGTAGCTAAGTTAAGGGTTGTGCCCTCCCATTGCCCGGACACTGCAGCATACCTCCCCATGTCACCCACCCAGGTGCGCTGCACAGCGAACAGAAAGTATTTCTTGAGTAGGACACCCACACCCCGGGACCCGAAGGTGAATCCAGAGTGAGCCACCAATTTGTATCCCCACCTGTCGAGCACCCTACATGTGTTACCGAATAGGTGCGTCTCCTGAAATAGGACCACCTCAGGGGAGTGACGTTTAATATGTTGTAAAACTATGCTGCGTTTGAGTTTATCCCCGAGGCCATCAACATTCCAACTTAACAATCTAATCTGCCTGTCATGGCCGTTTCCCATTGTATCTGACACAGTACACACTCAAATTCCAAGTTCGAAGAATAGTACAGTCGACATGAAAAATAGATAATGAGAAAGGAGAACAAAACAGTGTCCCCAAAACCCACCCAACAACCCCCCTCCCTGCTCCCCTGCACTCTGGGCCTAAAACTGCCCATCAAAAACTCTGCAGAGTGCCTGTCGCCCAAACTGATCTAACTGTAGCTAAACTTTGGGCGGGTGGACGACCACTCCCCCGTAAACTCCTACCCACAATCAGCATTAGTATGGCCCCAGAAATAAAGACTGCGGTCTATAAGTCTACCATCAAACAACACATTGTTCCCGAGTACTTCAACTATCACCCGCTGAGTGGCAATGATGTGACGTCAACCCCATGTGGGCCCTCCCCCCCGCAAGAAACCCACGAGTCTGCATCTTACAGTTCTGTAGTGTTCAGTATCTCAGGCAGCTCAAGTGGGATCATCTATGTTTGCCCTTGTCCTCCGCCCTTCTCCTGTCCTCAAGCCAGTCCGCGGTGTCCTCTGGGCAGTCGAAAACCAGGCTCTACCATCCGTTTCCACCCGGAGCCGGGCTGGGAACAACATTGCGTACTTCCCCCCTCTGTCTCGTAGTTTCATTTTGATGGCCAATAAGGATCTCCTCTGCTTCTGGACGCCCAGGGTGAAATCTGGAAAGAAGGAAATCTCTGCATTTTCGTAGCAAAGTGGTGGGGCTTTCCGAGCAAACTGAAGGATAGCATCCCGATCTTGGTAGTTTAGTAGTCGGGCTAGTATCATTCTAGGCGGTGCTCCAGGCTTCGGTCTCCCGCCGGGAACCCTGTGCGCCCTCTCAATGACAAAGAATTTTGATAGTCTCTTAGGCTGGAGGTGGGTAAGGATAAGATCTTTCACGAACAGGTCGGTAGCCTGCCCTTCCGCTTTTTCGGGGACCCCAATTATGTGCACATTGTTTCGGCGAATACAACCTTCATAGTCATCCAGCCACTCTTCCATGTGTTTCCGAAAGACTTGTAGGTCTACCACCTCTCACTGCAGCTGGGATGCATCATCAACCAAACTAGATGTAGTTATCTCCAGTTGCTTGACCTTCTCCCTAATTTTGGTAAGGTCCGCCCTAAGGAGTGTTACCTCCGTTGCGATGGCGTCCGTCCTTTGTTCCAGGGACACCCACATGCCGGAGATAGCATCCATCGCATCCTGTAGCGTTAGCTCTGCGGCCTCCCCCTCCATGCTCTTCATCATGACTGACGCGTTTTGCCAATCAGAGGGAGTCGCCTTCGAAGAAGCGTATTTTTCGAGTTTATTAGATTGCACTGTCTTTGGGCCTCTGGTCCCCGACCTCGTCTCTGCGGCACCACAGTCCTCGGTGTCACCTGCACCACAGCTGATCTCAACTTGTCGTCGGCACTGTCTCTACGTGCTCCCCAGGGACCTGGGAAGCTGTGCGCAGCGGGGAAGGGGCGCCCCTGCGGCAAACCAGACCACCAGGGCGCCACCTTAGATGGAACCACACTTTGTGCATCCAAGACAATTCAATCAGAGTGCAGGTAAGTCCTGGGTACCAGCCAGGAGGGCTCCACTACTATCGATGTCGGGGGCCCAGAAATGACAGATGGCGCAGAGACCACTCCACCAGCTCCTGGCAGTCAAATGGAAGGTGAAGGTCCCTAGGAAGTCTCAGTCTGCACTGCGTTCCAGCAAGGCACCAGCGGGCATCCCCCGGCCACAGGCAGTCACAGAGTCCCCAAGCCCCAGCCCAGGTAAAGGTCTCTCTCCTCTTCTGTTTCAGGGGGCATGTCCAGTCCCAACGATAGCAGGGGTGGGCCAAAGGGAGGATGGAATCGGGGCACTACCCCGGCGGGTCCACTCAAGAGTCTATCGAGTTGCGCTACACCATTAGCGGGCCCCCGTGATGCAGCCTCCACTCCCGCTGGGTGTGCTCACCTCACTTTCCACGCCGCAGTCGGTGGCCCGGGGTCTCTCCCACTCACCCGGGGCCACTGCCAAAATGTGCCTCTCGCTTCCCGCCGTCCGCGGGTCTAGATGTAACCAGGCAGGCAGCAGGCCACCACCATGGCCTCTCGTAGGTGGCCACTCGCAGGATCAAGCAGCCACGCCCAGCACGCCGCATCCCGGTCTCTCAGCATCCGAAAGGAACCCCAGGCCTCGATATTATGCACGGAATGCATCCACTGACGAAACTCTCAGTTCTTCGTTCCGGTGAGGGCCTGAGTCAGCGGGGATGCGCGCGTCTTCCAAAGCGCCTCTGGAGCCGCATAAGTGTTTCGGATCGTTAGGTAGGGTTCACGGGTGCCGGAGCTCTACGGAGTAGCGGCTATTTCTTTTGGCGGCTTAGCCATGCCCCCCATGTTAAGACCATGTTTTCCCTGGTCTTAATTTTGGAGCTGCCTCCTATTTCCGCCACCGTTGTAATTAAGGGGCAGCAACAATATCAATGGATGTTGCAGCAGAATGCCCACCGCAATAACCATTGCCCACCCCTTTCACGCTGACTGTAGCGGGATAGGTTGCCTTATTTACAAGGCGGCGTTAAGCCACGTTAGGTGACTTAACGCCGCCTTGTAAATAAGATGAAGCCCCTATCACCACAGGAACACCCTTAAAAGTGACGTTCCTGTGGCGATAGGGGCTTGTTAATATGACCCCCAATTCCTAACACATGATAATGCCCATGCACCACCAATGGAATGCCCCCCTTGACGCAAAGTAATGCAAGGCAGCGCAGTACTCTGCTTTGCATTACTTTTGTTTACAAACCAACCCAAGTTGCCATTTACGTTGGTTTGCAAATACCAACCTGAATTTTCTGTCGGGTCTGCATTATAAAAGTAACGCCAACCCAATACAAAATATCTGTAAATCCGGGCCATATTTTTTAAACCAATGTATTTGATCATTTGAACTATAAAATGCACAGTTTGACAACAATGTTTGAAGAAACGTCTTGGTGGAATAATAACCATCGCTTTCAAAAGGCACCAGCCACCACTAGAGAGGAGGATACAATTTGTTACATGTCTCACTTTGTACCAATGGCTGCAAGCCTCTCTCCAGTTCTCTCTTCAGGTAACCAGTCAAATCCTCTTATTCCCACTCTCTCTTTTTTTCTCTCTCCCAGGGCTCTACTCCATGTCTCTCTTCTGCTAACCCATTCCTCTTTACCCTGTCCTCAATGTACCTCTCTTGCATCCTGTGCTGGACTGCCATTCTAGCACTTTAGCATTTCCTAGGTTGGCAGCAGGATACGCTTCTGGGACCCAACCATGCCACCATTTCCCATTCTAATCATAGCCTTGAGAGGTGTAGGGCTGCTGTGAACATTTTATGCCACGGTTGGTTATGGTTTCCATTCCCATCTTGACTGTCCCCCCCTCTCTCTCTCTCTCTCACACCCTCTCCCTCTGTACCCAAGCCTACCTTATATGCCTCTTTCTGTTTTCTCTTTGAACGCAGTCCTTGATGTTTCCTCTCTCAATCTCTGTATATGTTTATCAGCCCCTTTAAAGCAAGCCTTACTCTTGCTTTATAAAATCTTAAATTTTTCTTTATGTTTCTTTTTTTCTCTTGCTGTCTTCCACACTGGGCATGCAGGATGACATTCTGCCAACCCCTTATTTAATAGGAGCCCAGCTATGACATACTGCGGTTATTTAGTCATAACGGGAGCCTAGTCACAACATTTTGGACATTCAGTGTGACATTCCGGCTACACGAGGTACAACAAGGGGCCAACACCCACATATGTAGTCTGTGCAACGGGTCTGGAAAGCACAATGCACATACAGTGCAATATAATACAATATAATACAATACAATGCAGTGCAATGCGATGCAGTGCAATGCGATGCAATGCAATACACTTCAATACAATGCAATACAATGCAAATGCAATGCAATGGAATACAATGTAATACAATACAATGCAATTCAATAGAATGCAATACAATGCAATGCAATGCAAATTAATACAAAATAAAATACAATCAATGCACTGGAATACAATGCAATGCACTGCAATTCAATACAATTCAATACAATGCAATACAATACAAATTGAATTCAATGCAACACAATGCAAGATAAGGTCATGCGGGCATTCTTTGTAACAAAGTGGCTTTTCGAGATAATATAAAGGACCATTCTTGACATGATATGAGAATTCAAGGCAACATTCTGTATATCCCCGGAATATTAGCATCCATCCAAGATGTAACTCTTGCTATCCCTTGCATAATAGGAGCCCCTCCATGACTACTTTGAGCATTCATGTTGACAATCTCACCATTTAATCCACAGCAGGGATCCATCCTTGCCCTAACAAGGGCACTGAGGAGGTTGCTCCCTGCATAACAAAGGCTCATATCTTTTTTCATAACAGTGGCCCACTCGAATGAATGAATGAATATATTTATTTGCATAATTACTTAAAATCATTGCAAAATTATTGCGATACGGTATCAAAATTCATGTTTAAAAACACGTCTCACACCTTTGCTATTCATGTATCAAATTGTGTATCAAAAATAACATTTGTGAAATGGGGTTTTGCCCTAAAATACCTTGGTTAAAAGTATGATTAAAATGTCCGGGTCACTTAACAATCATTGACTATGGGAAAAAGTGGCCCACTCATCATAGATTCTGGGCGTTCTTGAAAACACCCTGGATATTTCTTGCTCGATAGAAGACATCCTGTGGTTGGTCTTGGAAAAATGTCTATGTCTTTTGCATAATGATGTCTCTGCCATAGAGGCGCCCATCTTTGACTTAGTGTGCCCATTCTTGACATAAGTCTGAGTATCCATGCCTTACATTTAATGATAATAATAAATGTTCATAAAGGGCAGACTCTATCCATGATTGACATGGCTTGGTGAAAACGAAACACTGATATTCAGAGACCTAGGGCCTCATTTATGAGAAGTGACGCATTGCTGCGTGAAAGCAGCAATGTGTCACTTCTCAGTGCGCCCTCCTTGCGACATGATGGATGCGTCATATTTACAGTATGATGCATCATGTCCCAAGGAGTTACAGATACGTCAGATGTGCAAAAGTGACGCATTGCTGGAGTGTGTCAGAAAAGTGACGCAACTCCAGCAATGTGTCCTTTCACATAGGGCAAGCCCCATGTGAAAGGGCCTGCATCAGTCTTACGCCTGAGGCAGGCGTAAGATATTGACGCATTTGCGTCCTAGAAGTGGCACAGTGAAATTTCGTAGATTTCACTGCGTCACTTCTACGAGGCTTACTTACGAGGGAACGCCCCCCCCCCCCGAATACATTATACCTGGTGCAGGTATAATGTGACGCAGGGGTTTACAAAGTGACGCATCTGGGTAGATGCGTCACTTTGTAAATATGGTGCAACAAGGCTTACTTTGTACGCCACTGGTGCGTCACAAAAAGTGACGCACCGGCGGCGCAAAAGTGATGCAAGGGCTCATAAATAAGCCCCCTAGTATGTATTTCCTAAAACAAATTGGGACACAAATGTCCTTTTACTTCGTTAAAAGGACGAAATGAGTTCACCTATGGCAAAAGAACATTTTCTTTTTTTATTGTAAAATGTGCGTATTGTCAGAAAAAATAAAGCAACTGGATTTCTGAAATATACTGAAAGCGTAAATTTGTAGGATAATTTATGCTGAGTTTGGAGGCTCATTACTGTTTCTGGTTCCTCAGTACCAGAGAGACACCTACTGTCTTGGATTATTTTCATGGCTTTTTCAAGGCAATCCATCATCTATAATGAAAAAAGCTTTTCATTATATTTTTGTTAGTGGTGTCTGAAGCCTGTATATGTTAGATTAGTTTAACTTGTCAGTTGTCCAGTCTTCTAAGCGCTACGTAATTTAGCAGAGGTAATATTGTAAGAGCTTGAAGGGATTGTTTAGCGCTCCCTTAGTACACAACTAAGGTATTGTAATATTTTATTAGTTCCCCAATAGAAGTTCTGGATTGTTCGAATTGCACTGTAAAATGCAGCATGTCACCCTGTTTTGTTCAAATGTTTCTCTGGGGGCGAACAAAATGCTGCCAATAGTCTCCTAATGGAGATTTGGGTTAGCTCGCTTCACTCATTCAGTCAGATCTGAACTGGGGTTCAGATTTATCAAAGGTTTGTGTTGCCCTTGCTTCACGCAAGGAGATGCAAGGCAGCACAAGCTCTAAAATGAGATTTACTATGCACGCAAAGCCACCTTGCGCCTCTCTGCGTCGCATAATAAATCTGGTGTAACGAAAGCAGCGCAAGTCACTCACTGCCTTGCCTGACTCTGCCCTGGGAGGGTGTTCAATGGGTGGAGCGCGGGTGTTTCCACACCTCCACCCATGGTTTATGACACAATCCAAGATTTACTTACAAGTAAACCTAGGAATGCGTCAAAATACAATGCATTCCCAGGTGGAGCATAACATGGAGAAATAAGTTTATTTCTACTTGTTTTTTCCTCTATCTACCTGTACTGCATTGTACAACACACACAGAAGGTGCATAAAGGCTCAGAGGCTTGTTTTTTTGCAGAGGGGTGTCCCATCCTGATCAATAACAATCCTGCATGTAAGCAGGCACCCTTGCACCATGGCGCAAGGAGGGTGCATGCATTGGTGCTAGGCAGAGTTTGTGCACCAGTGCAGGCGGAGAGGTTGGATGTGCCATATGTTAGTAGATATAGCACATTCCTGCCCTCTGCCTGTCATGCAGTGCAACAAGGTCTCTTTATCTTTCTGCGTTGCGTGACGTGTTAGTAAATCTGGGCCACAGAATATGTGACCCACCACTTCTAGTTCACCCAGCAGCATCCTCTGCAGATGTGAACATTACCCCTTCTATGGATATCTCCACCCTTTTTTTGTCTTTCACACGCTTTAAATCTGTCTCTTTGCTAGCCAGCTTCCATCTTCAGCAACAATGCCCTCAAAACTCCCATCTGAATAATTGCACCCTCCATCTGCTCAACTCAGGTATTTTTCTGTCTACTGTTGGAGAGCGAGACAAAGAGATAGAGGGCTTCCTTTAGAGTCTGGCGATCAGGATACTGCTATGAATCAGCATCAATGAGCAAGCAGAGATGCTTTAAGGCTTGGGCAAAGTGGGCAATCGTCCAGGGCCCCCAAATTCCAAGGAGCCCCATGGCCCCTGGAAAAGAGATCTTTCTCTCTAGTTCACTTCTGTGGATTTTTGTATCTTGATCTTTAATATATAATTCAAGGGTGTTAAGCAACATAGGGCATAAACTAGCTAAAATGGTTCATAAAATTCAAAGTTGTTCCAAACAGGGGCCTAAAAATATTTATTGCCTGGGCACCCAACATCCTTTTAGGACACTCTGTTCAGAGACCATTTAGTCTGCAAGAGCTTGAAAACTAATTAAAAGACTTGAAGCCTCTTCCATGCAACTATGCATTGGATTATCTGTGTGTTTTGTTAAAAGAGCTTAACAAAATAAAAGCTGTCAAAAGGTCATGTAAGTGGAGCACATGTGTGTCATAGAGCATGTGTCACCCACAGGTTGCAGACTCTAGTCTCAAGAGGTAGCTGATGATTGACAACTGCTGCATTCTGAGTGAGAACTGCAGGGAATTAGTTCAAATATTCAAGTAAGAGTGAGTATCTTTGAGATATGGCGTATTCCTATATTTTTAAACTGCGCTGGTGCACAAATGGCTGTCTAGTGCCAACCGAGGCACCCTTACACCATGGCGCAAGGTTGTCTACGTTGAAATCAGGTTGGTTTTGTAGAGGAGGGGACACCATGCTTCACAAAAACAACTATTACGCCACCACTGAGAAGGCACAGGGTTTTGACGCATTCCTAGATTTACGCTATGCTGTTAATCTGGGAATGTTTCAAAAACCATGGGCGTTGAGTGGGAACACCCACCTCAGTGCCCATGGCACGCCTCCCAGAGACAGTGTGAATCAACGCAGTGACTTGCGCTGCGTTGCCTTACACCATATCTATGAGGCCATGAAAAGCCACACAGGGTAGCTTTCCGTAGGCTTGTAGATATGATTGAGATGTCTGCTCCACCAGAACATCATTAAAATGTCTGCTGCGGCAGCGCAGGCCTCTTGTAAATGAGGCCAAAATATTTTATCACTATGAGGAGTAATCAAAAAGCTGTCAACTTGTTTTTTTTGTTTTCGGAAATATTTTTATTTTGCATCACAAACAAGTGGAAACATCATACAAGGAATCAATAGTGCCACCATGATAAGGGAACAGCAGGAACTTCAACATCAAGGACAACAACCCCTTTCCTCTCCCAGACATCAATCAGCCAGCAGTTGCTTTCTTAGGAAGCGCTGGTAAACACATTAGGTTTCACCTATGTGATTAATAATAAGCTGTTTTCTGTTGTAAGTTGTAGCTTGTTGAGTAGTTGTACAATATAAGTTACAGAAAGTCTGTCACAGTCTTATGAATTGTTCATGTACAAAAAGGCAATATATTGTGCTGTTAATAGTGGTATAGTGCGGGTAAGTAACAGCAACATTTTGAACAAGCATTTACAATGCAATAGGTCTTGCATTTGCGAAAGTTTATGCTATTGGCATTGAAAATGACAATGCCTTTTATTTATTTGTTTTAAAAAACCAACACATTATTAAAAAGGCATTGTAATCTACAATGCCAATAGCTCAAACTCTAGTAAATGCGAGACCTATTGCATTGCAAATGCTTGTTTATAAAAGGAAATAAAAGTCACTTACCTGCCTCCTCACTCCAGTCCCGGTGTTCTGCTGTCCTCCAGCTAGGACCCAGCCATCTCCCCTAACCAATCCTGGGGCTGCTCTCATGCTGTTAACAAGCATGAGTGCAGCATCCGGATTGGATGCAGCGGGCTTTCGCAGTGCTCCAAAGGGCACTGGAGGTCTGTGTTTGCTCTCAACCCAGCTGTCCAAGACACCTGGGTTGAAAGGTTTAAAATGCTCATGTCTGGCCATGGCAAGACAGTCGGCCAAAGAGACGTGCGCACTTTAAACTTAAACTGCCAAGCCCAGCACTCCTCTTCGCTGCTGTCACTCAGCAGCGGCCTCGTCCCCGTCCCAACACTCTGTTCAGGAGTTGGATGTGGCTTTGCAGAGTTAATGAAAAATAAAATGGTAATAATGTGTATTTTAATTTTATTTTTCATCTGGGGGCATTTTAATTAGTAGGGTGATACTCCTTTGCCTTAACGGAGGAGCCACCCCTGATGAATACATACATCTTCCTGAGAAACTTCAATTTGAGACATCATATCTAGCTACTTCTCAACCAATGAAAAATATGTGGCCCAGCCAATAAAAAAGTGTGTTCTAGAAAACCTACTTAGTCCCCTACTGTCTGGATTTAGACCCAGCCGCAGCACAGAATCTGCTTCCTTACAACTATTGATAACATTTGCTGTACTTTTGATGATGGGCGCCCAGAGTCCTCATCTTACTTGACCTTAAAAAATCTTTTGACATTGTGAGTATGCAGTTACATCAAGTTGGATCCACCCAAATCTATCTGCCTGCTAAAATCATCTCTGAAGTGCTTACAAGAATGAATTAAATAAAAATGCCTTAAAATCAAAGTACTTAAATCCAAATTTATTTTGCTCACTTTAAAATATAAATCGAATATCAACCTATCATTTTGTAATTCCACTAACATCTCTTACATACCTTTATGAATCTGCCCCAATTTGGCGAATATTATACTTATAGGTGTTGGGCCGGGTCACCCTGCTAAAGATGATGGTCCTCCATAGACTCTTATGCTATTCTTCCAACCTGCCCATATACGTCCCGGCCAAATCTTTCCAATATCTCGAGAAAAGGGTCAGGCAATTTGTCTGGGGTGCCGGAAGCTGCAGAGTTACGTTGTTGAAACTGTATGCACCTGCCTGTCCCCGATGTGCCCTGGTAAATGCAGATTTGCTCCACATGCTCTGGTCCTGTCCCACTTCACACACTCATTGACAGGGTGTTACGGCCTCCGCTGTCATACTGTATGGATCGCCTTGCCCTACATTCGTGTGAGGTATGTGTGCTGGGTTTATTTCCTAGGGCCAAGAAACACAAGAGAACCTCCAGATTTCTCGACCTGGGATTCCTAACTGCTAAGCAACTTATCACCTGCAGGTGGAAGTCCCCAGAACTTCCTCTAATTGAGGCTTGGTTACAGTCATTCCTGGTGTGGGCACTAGTGGAGAGTGAAGCTTTGCACAGAGAAAATGCTCTGGGACTGAAAATATATCCGGCGTCCCCTAGTTGGGGCGCAATACTAACAGACCTCCAGGCATCCATGCAAGACTATGATGGGAGTGGAACCAACCAGTAAGCAGGTTGGGATTGGCGAAACAGATGATTGTCATCTCCATGAGCTTATGCTTTTTCATACTGCTACACCTCTCTCTCCATTAACTGAGGCCCCACTGGGCTGTATCTCTGTCTCCATATTCACAGCTGCAGCTGATCACTTGCCCGGTGTGTGTAGGTGGGAGGAGGAGGGGTCGACAAGGGGGAAAAATTGTAAACACAGAGTATGGGGTCCATGGGAAAAGTACAGATCCTAGACAGACGAAGATATGATTGCTGGGGAGGGAGGGAGGGAGCAATAGCACCACAAAAAACAACTGGGGGGACCGACGATCCCTCTCTGTTACATGTAATATTGTATCCTTGTTCTAAGAACTGCTGATGGCGCCAAATGTGTTCACTGATTATGATGATGGTATGTTTGTTTGTTTAATAAAAATATATATTTTTCAAAACATTGTAAACACAGGCTCCAGTTGTTACGTTAGATTTGGCTTTTCACACAATGGATTGTTTGCATTACAAATGTGACAACAGCGACATTCCCGGAAAGCTGGAAGCACGCCAAAATCAACACCCTCCTCAAGAAGCCCAAGGCGGACCCCAAGGACCTCAAGAACTTCCGGCCCATCTCCCTGCTCCCATTCCCGGCGAAGGTCATCAAGAAAATCGTCAACATGCAATTGACCCGCCACCTGGAATACAACAACATCTTGGACCCGTCCCAGTCCGGATTCAGACGAAACCACAGCACCGAGACAGCCCTCATCGCCACCACAGATGACATCAGGCACCAACTAGACAACGGCGAAACATCAGCCCTCATCCTCTTGGACCTGTCAGCTGCCTTCGACACAGTCTGCCATCGCACTCTAAAGACACGCCTCCTAGAAGCCGGAATCCAAGAGAAGGCCCTTGACTGGACCATGTCCTACCTCTCCGGCAGAACCCAGAGCGTCCACCTCCCATCCTTCCAATCCGAAGCCACCGACATCATCTGCGGCGTCCCCCAGGGCTCATCCATTAGCCCGACGCTGTTCAACGTCTACATGGCCCCCCTCGCACAAGTGGCCCGCCATCATGACCTCAACATCGTCTCCTACGCAGACGACACCCAGCTCATCCTCTCCCTCACCAAGGACCCACACACCGCCAAAACCAACCTCCACGAGGGAATGAAGGCCGTCACCGACTGGATGAGGAGCAGCCGTCTTAAGCTGAACTCGGACAAGACGGAGGTCCTCATCCTCGGACCTACCCCCTCAGCCTGAGACGACTCTTGGTGGCCGGCCACAATGGGAACAGCACCAACACCCACCGACCATGCACGCAACCTAGGATTCATCCTCGACTCCTCCCTCTCCATGTCTAAGCAGGTCAACGCCGTCTCTTCCTCCTGCTACAACACCCTCCGCATGCTCCGCCGGATCTATAAGTGGATCCCGACCAAAACAAGAAGAATGGTGACACAGGCCCTCGTCAGCAGCAGATTGGACTACGGCAAAGCACTCTACGCAGGAATCCCAGCCAAACACCTACGACGACTACAATGCATCCAAAATGCCTCAGTCCGATTGATCGTCAACGTCCCCCGCCGCAGCCACATCACCCCCCACCTGAGAGACCTACACTGGCTCTCCATCAACAAGAGGATCACCTTCAAGCTCCTCACCCACGCATACAAAGCACTCCACAATGCCAGACCAGCCTACCCGAACAGCAGACTCAGCTTCTACACCCCCACCCGCCAGCTCCGCTCCACCAGCCTTGCACTCGCCGCTGTCCCCCGCATCCAACGAATGACCTCCGGCGGCAGATCCTTCTCCTACCTCGCCGCCAAGACCTGGAACACCTTCCCTACCCACCTACGGCAGACCCAAGACCTACTCGCCTTCAGAAGACTCCTCAAGACCTGGCTCTTCGAGCACTAGCGGCACCCCCCTCCCCTCAGCGCCTTGAGACCCTCACAGGTAAGTAGCACGCTTTACAAGTACTCTGATTGATTGATTGATTGATTGCTACATTGGGGAAACTCGTGCATACTCATATGTAAAGGCCTGACTGATTTGCTGTTGGATTTTTGGGTCTAGTACTATTGATTTTATCATAGTAAATATGGTCTCAGCAAACCCATAACTTAAAGCAGTGTTGGGTAAAAACCAACACTGTTTGAAGTTGTCACACTTTCCAGCTATGACAAAGTAGTGCCTCCAATAACAAATTCCCCGTAGAGAATCTGCAGCTCTTAATATTGGAGCAGAAAAATATATCTACAGCTTTTCCTTCTTATAGGTACATAACATAAGTAACTAGAATATATAACTTTCCATTTGCGTCCACATCTACACAGTAGTTAACACTAATGGGCCAGTTTTAGGTCTGATATTTGCCAAGACCTTTTGATTTTACTAAAATTGTATAGGTATAATATACTTGTTTAGGCTTACAGCCCTCTTCATTCATTGGTCCATTTTTGTGCCATTCCCGTTTTTGTCCGTCCACTAATGCATAGATCATGGGGAAGTGGATCAGCCTACAGGAACAGGCCTGGGACCCAGCGCGCGCTTCCAGGAAAGTCTAACAGAAGCACACAATCCAAGCAGACACATTGAATCTGTCAAAATCTCCGATAGCCCAAGGCAAGAAGCAGAACAGGAAACAAAGAGATAGGATGAAAATGAGAAGGCGCTGTGGGAATATTTATTTTCTAACCGCTTTCCAACATACACTTATTTCATAACAAGAGCGTATTTATTGCCCAGGTAGCAAGGGCATAAGGTCCACAAAGGCCAAAGGGGCTGCATGCCATTTTTTTACATCTTAGACAGGCAAAAGCATACCACATGCTGTGCCTCTTACAGAAAGCAAATACACAAACCGGTAAAATATAAACTACGAGTCCCAGAATGCAAAGTGCTGATCACTAAATAGTAAGGCTTGATGAAAGTGGTACACATGACAAGCAACCTCTTGAGCAGCTGTGCATATACATCAAGTACCCAAGTTAAGTCCCCCAAACCTGATATGAGAGTCCCAAAAAACCTATCCCATGGTGGCAATTTCGACTATGGAATGTGTACATGCCAACAAAAGAAGAATGAGACATTTCAACTGCAGGTAATACAAAAAACTACACCATGCCACCATATTCCACGTAAGTCTTCATTTAACACCAGAATTTATTTTGGGAGTTGTAATGACTAACCACCCCTATAAGTACGAATTGGGCTATATAATTTAGATTCTCCACAACAGCAAATAAGTAAGTGAAAACTGCGTCATCACGAGAGAAGCGAGCAGCAGCTGTGTGGGAAGAGTGTGCGGTGTATTGTATTAGCATTTAGGTAGCGCTTTCTGCCCTTTATGAGACGCAGGAGCGCTCTGCCGACATACAGCATGAATAGGAAAGGCATAAGGGATCTTGGTGAATGGGAGCTGGGACCGGTGAAAACACTCAAATGAGAGAACAGCTCGGAAACTTCGAAAGGCTCGTTGAAATAAACGACAGGCCACCAATTCCGAAAATGAACCGGAAGGGACTATTAAAAGGGACATATGTTTGAAATCAAGCAAAATCGAGTGGTTTCGTCAGTGAAAAGCCAGCGTCTGTAAAACTGTCTAAACAAACCAGTGGTGCGCGTGCAGCACAGAGGAGCGGGGGGAGGGAGCGCGGCAGCGAGGTGAACACACGCTGCTGCGCGTGCTGGACACCGGAGGGAATGGGCGGAGCAAAGGCGGGACATGCGCCCGCCTTTGCTCAATTGCGTGCATTATTTTTATTAAAAAAACACGCTAAACCCAATGGCAGCCGGCGAAAACCTGATCACACGCACAAGCGTGTGAGCAGCTTTCAGAACCCCATACAAAAGGACTCTCGCTGCGTGAGCAGTGCTGCGCACTGCAACAAAGGCGCGAGCCCTAAAAATGAAATGAAAGAGGGAAATTATAGAATCAATTCATGTAATAGCAAGATTATGTGTTTAGATGAGTTCTGACAACTTTTGAACCCGGTGCCACTGCACTTGCTGCACCATTCAAATCAAGACCCTAGTGCCTGCAAGATAACTGCATTTGTGACTGCCTGTTTTGTAGTAAAATATAGCAATATTTAGTGTTTAGAGGAGTTGTGACAACTTTTGGTCCCGTTGCCATTGCACCTGGTGCACCACTCAAATGATGACCCTATTGCCAGCAAGGTAACTGAACTTGTGACTGACTGTTTAGTAGTAAAATATTGCAATATTTGGTGTTTAGAGGGATTCCGAAAGATTTAGGGCCTGGTGCCAGTGCACCTGCTGAACCATTGAAATCATGACCCTAGAGCCTGCACGGCAACTGCACTTATGACTGCTTATTTTGTAGTTAAATGTAGCAATATTTGGTGTTTAGAGGAGTTCTGACAACTTTGGGCCCAAGTGCCACAACACCTGCAGCACCATTGAAATCATGGCCCTGGTGCCTGCTAGATAACTGCACTTTTGACTGCCTGTATAATAGTAAAATGTAGAAATATTCTGCGTTTAGTTTGGTCCCTAGACCTTTTGTCCCCAGTGCCACTGCACCTGCTGCACAATTCAAATCAAACCTCTTTTTACTACAAAACAACTGCAATTGTGACTGCCTGTTTAGTAGTCAACTATAGCAATGTTATGTGTTTAGAGGAGTTCTGACAACTTTTGGCCCAGTGCTACTGCAACTGCTGCACCATTCAAATCATGACCCTGTTGTCTGCAAGGTAACTGCACTTGTGGATGCCTGTTTAGTAGTCAAATATAACATAGCTCTTGTATATGAACTTTATTTTTAACGTGCAATGTTTATTACAACATGTAGAATTTGATCATAATGAGCATACAGATTAAGATGAAAAAAATAAATCTGATAATGCCAACAAAGTGCAAAGAAAGGTACTGAGGCATGAACAGGGAATGCCACCAACATTCTAAGGCTAAAGCATCTGCTTTACACAACTAAGTAATAAAAAGCAAGCATTCCAGCATACTCTTAGAAGCTGTCTTCCTTTTCCGTGGGATTTGATCTTGACAGTGAATGGGGCTTAAACAGTGTGAACAGCTTTAGTAGAAGTATTGTAAAATCGTGCAGCCAGAGGAAGTTAACAAAAAAAAGAGTTCCACACAAAACTGAATGAACACAGTAATTCAGTATTGGGAACTGATAAGAGCCGGATTTTAAGATCTATTAAATACAAGAGATTTCACAAGCACAGAGCACGTGCTGTGCAGGCAAAACCTAAAAATTAAAGAAAATAGAAGAGTCAATAGCTGTATTCCATAACTAGGTCTCGCCAATACTATATATGGTCTACCTCTAGAGAGGCCACGCTCTTGCACTTACCTCTAAACTCTGTTTACTTTCACTAAAGTCTTTTGTACTGCATACCTTCCCTTTTTCTGTGTACCTTGTTCTAGGATTGTTTGCGGGACCATAAAGCTCCATGCACTTACCTTGGAACTCTTCTGAAATACTAAATAAATTACATTGGTTTTGGGGAGATCTAGAGGTATATTTTCTACAGTGGGAATAACGTAATGTGCATTAATTACTGGAGCTATAAGATGTATCTATTTATATTAATTTATATTTAGTTTGATCTAATTCTGTTGTTATACATGTTGCTGATGACCCTTCCAGTAAAGTACCCTCAATGTTGCCAATAGGATGAAAAGCCAAGACATGTCCCTTCCGGTCAGTGCTTAATTTGAGCCAGTGGTTTCCGGTGCTCAGCGCCGGCACTTACTTAATTGTCAACACCGGCGCTTGTGACAGTCTGCCACAAGGTGGCACTGTCGGGGTAATTTAAAGATGACCTCAACAACAGTTAGTTGTTAATTTCCAATACATTAAAAATTACTGTAACCTGCCGCCCTAGCCAGTCTTATAGCTTTGGGGGCCTGAAATAGTCCGAATTGTCATACTTGTAGGAGTGTGATGGTTAGAAGCTGGTTTAGTAGTGTCATAGGCAGCACTGCCAGGGGCAATGGGTGGTGCAAGCTGCAGCGGCTTCCTGACGTGGGCCCTGGAACTTATTTATTTTACAAATTAGGCACTGCATCCGATGTAGTTACTTTTTCAGATGCCAGGGCATAAGCAAAATAGAAGTGACTCGCACTTTCGCCTTTCTTCCCGGGACAACATTTATAAACATTGGAATGGCCGAGTCATTCTAATTGTTGGAGGACTATTTAGCACCTGTTTAGGGGTTCCAGACTGCAGTTTGTCTCTACAGGAAAGTAAAGCAGGAAAGCGCCAAAGGGATACTGTTTGATTCTTAATGTAGGTCCTGTCTATTCTATGCAAGAAAATCTCCCTTTGACTGACAGAAAACATGGCAAGTACTACACTTCCCTGGTGGTTAAAAAAAAAGCTCTGGCAAAGCCAATAGGAATGTGTTAAATACGTAAAATATGCAAACAGTGCTTGTGGATGACGGTGCCGGCATATTAAAGTCAGACTGTTTGCTTTGGCTATGCTTTACAGGTATATGGCGCGCTCTAGCAGGCAAAATCACAAGTTCATATCAAAACATTATAGAAAACCCTGTTGCAGTGAAAAACAAAAACAAAATACCTCTTATAGAAATTGCATGTATGGCATGCACTGTAAAGTGTGAAGGTTCAATTTCCTTGAAAGATGTGACATAAAGAATCATGAATCTCAATGAAAGCACCCCTTAGGAGGAGAAATGATACACCAAACAGCACGAAATGCGAGAAATATACTACTCTGGATGGACCCATAGCTCACTCCATATATATTTTAAAGACTTGGAGGCATATTATCAAGGGCCTTATCTCCGCTTTTTTGGCTTTAAAAGCCAAAAAAGCGGAGATAATATTTTCGCCCTATTTACAAGGCGGTGCGAACATGCATTAGCGCATGTTAGCAGCCGTTTTCTCGGCGCCTCGCTCTGCATCTCTAATTAGATGCAAAGTGAACATCACAGGGCGTACCCCTCACGGAATACCATGTAAATTATCGCTTTGTGCACATCGCGATATTTACAAGGCGGCCCACAACACGGTTAGCGATTTTAAAATCCGCGCTAACCGCGGTTTTTGCCGAAAACTAACCTCTACTGAAAACTTGACTTACCTGCATTATCCAATGGCAGGTGGATCGTCAGGCTGAGTGCACCTTGGCCTATCAACAACTTTTTCGCCATTCCTGTGGACTTTTCGCTGGATTTCCGGAGATATCCCCTCCTACAACGCCGCTATCGCTGGAATTTTATCGCCCTGGAGAAACGCGTTGTTAATAACGTGCTGACCGGGCGATAAATTCCAGCGATAGCGGCGATAAATAAAAACGTGCTAAGCGCGCTTTGCGATATTTATTGCCATCTGTTGCTGATATTCTCCTTGGTAACAAATGGCCGCTCTGAAACTGAGCTGTCGAACCAGAGCACAGTAACATCAGCCACGCATTCTGGGCCACTGGAATTACGCAATTTTGCGGCTGTGCCGTTTGCAGCATAATTATGCTACTTTTTCCCACATAATCCATCATCTGCTGCATAATCCACAGATTGTAACAAAAATGATTTCTAGCTCAGACAGATTAAAAGATATTACAGATGTGGTGACAAGTGTTGCCGTGCAGTAGGAGACCCTTAAAATGGTTGACCGGTGCATTTTGCTGTATTTGAGTACTACATTGGTAGTAGTGAGGTGAAACCTTTTACCCAATGTTAACCTATGCAAAAATGATAAAATAACGAATATACTATCCCAAAATGCCCCGCATCACGCTGAATAATTTGCCTTTTCGTGCCGCATTATTTAATCACCCCTCCCTCTCCTGCTACATAATTGCATGTGTCCCTGCACATATTTAACGAACTGTTATCGGAGCCGTGTCCGAATAATTCCAATAGATAATAGATTTTAGCATTGAAAATAGGGCGAGAGACAGAGAGAGAGAGAGAGAGAGAGAGAGAGAGAGTTGAGAGAGAAAGAGAGAGAGAGTCAGAGAGAGAGAGAGAGAGAGAGAGAGAGTTGAGAGAAAGAGAGAGAGAGAGAGTGTGAGAGAGAGAGAGAGAGAGAGAGAGAGAGAGAGTGTTATCTGATAAAGGATATCAGGCCGTGCGACGAAAACGTATGCCCACTTGGTGGCGCAGGAATCACGTGGGAAAGTCTGTTTTCAGGGCTCATTCATAATCATTAAAAGAAAGTAAAACACATTTTTGATTACACCAGCCCGTCGGCTTCATCATCGTTTTTAATTTCAAAAGCACCATTAATGTAGATGAGGAATGTGACAGTGGAAGGGATTGTGAGACAGGCACTCGAGGCTTCATTTTAATAGCCGCACAATAAATAGGGTACAAAGAGGAGAGGTCATAAAAACAAAATTAAGCTAATGTTTCACATCGTGACTATTATGAATTGTATACCTAAGTAGGGCATTTTCGTTAACTTTCAGAGATTTCAAGAGAAGATGCAAAAAAATAATTTCGCGTGCATAAGTTTGCTGCTAAGAAGGCCAACCATCCTTTCTATGCCGAAATCAAAAGTTAAAAAGAAAAGAAATAGTTTCTGAATTTATTACATTGGACAACTCCTGTTGTCAGAGAAATTTTTCTACATCTTAAATTAAATAAACTTGATGTTTTAACTAAGATGTATTTCATCACAATGCATTAAAGAAAAAGCATTTTCATTTCTAAAGACAGTCTGAGAATTGAACACATTTTAAACAATAAAATGTGTTCATGGCAGAACGATATAAACGTAGTACTAGATAATTTGCGTTATGGATAAACTGACCACAGCCAAATCTGTTTTCACTCAAAAAGGCATTTATGGATTTCATTTACCTGGCATATGTCTTTTTGGAATCGTAAAAACAGTTCATTATGAAAAGGAGTGTTCTTTCACTTGTAGATTTAACAACTTGTACGATACAAAGTAATGTAGATAAATGGATTTAATCACAGCGAATATTTTGTGCTTTTGTCAGTTTCAAGGCATATAGATGTCTAATCCACCATCAATGCGATTTAATAACAGAGAATAATAAACTATTATCTTCAAGAATGTGAGATTAATATAAATTACTTATTACTCATTTCGCATTCATATGAATGAAAAATCGTAATGTGATTTTTGATTCAATATTTTGCAGTCTTCCTACTCTACCCGTGCCCTGAGGCCGCCTGGCCATGCATGTAGCGCTATGCGAGAAATATAATAATTGCATCTCTAATACTATGCTTACTATTGGTTCTCTTTGCAGGGTTCGACAATTCCAGCGTCTATTCCATAAGGCATCGCCTGAGAAAACTATTGGAGGAGGAAATTGGAAGACCGAGGAATATTTTAGGATTGGTTGGTGGTTGCACTACGTTATCTAAGTTGAGAGCGTTGAAAACCCCCATCGCATTAGATAGGGCAGTGAGGGTCAAATAATATTCTCAAAGCGACACAAACTCCGACTCATTTGGATTTTACTTTTGAATTTAGACAATGTAATGGATTTGCTCACAGAACATAAGCCACAAGGTTCTAATGCAGATAGTTTGCCATGAATTATGAGGTGATATATATCTATCTATATATATATTCACTAAAACAACGAAGGGTTACGGGGACGTTATAGATAGTTTCAGATTTAAACACACAAAACCATAGAAAGTCAGCATTTATAGTTATAGTTGTCTCAAGTAACTATGACTCATGCCCTAAGGTAACCATAACTCGTGCCCCAGCCATGCATACTTTTCTCATCAATAATTTCACTGCAAATGTTGCAGTAAAATTATCAATGATGTCACAGAAGATGTCATGAGTAATGTCATATGTGGGGTAATTGGCAGTCATGGTGAGGGCACGACTAATAGTTACCTCTGGGCACGAGTTATAGTTACTTGAGATAACTATAACTATAACTGCTGAATTTTTATATTTTTGTGTGAGCAAAATCTGAACCTAACTATAATGTCCTGGTAGCCTTTGTTTTTTTAGTGAATTTCTAAGTTTAAAAAAATGTCTATTTCCTAACTATCACATTCCTATGATCGTTGTTTTTTTCAGTGAATTTCCACATGTTTTTAATGCTACTTCCTACCTATACCATTCCTGTAAGCTTTGTTTTTTTTCCAGAGAATTTCTATGTTTTTTAAATGCTATTTCCTAACTATAACATCCCTGTAAACTGGGTCTGTGAGTGGGTGTGAGTGGCTGTGTGGGTGTGTAAGTGTGTGTGTGTGTGTGTGGTGGGTGCATCAGTGCATGTGGGACTGGCTGTGTGGGTCTGTGAGAGGCTTTGTGAGTGGCTGTATGAGTTTGTTAGTGGGTATGTGAGTAGTTATCTGGGTCTCTGAGTGGGTGTGTGAGTGGCACTAAGGGTGTGTGAGTGTGAGTGGGTGTGTGGTTGTGTAAGTGGTTGTATGAGTGGATGTGTGAGTGCTTGTGTGATTGGCTGTATGGGTCTGTGAGTGGGCGTGTGAGTGGTTTTCTGGGTCTCCGTAAGGAAATGCCTCTTTTTGCATGTTCACCCCCACATTTGTGGAGTGATGCTGATGGGCTTTTGAATCTGAGAGTGCACTGAGGCCTGCTAACCAGACCTCAGTGCCAATGTTCTAACCCTACACAAAGTTGTGTTGAACTGGATACGCCCAATTGGCAAGTGCTGGCTTGCTGATAAGTCCCTAGTATATGTTACCCAGGGCATGTAAGACTGTTTGTGCCACCTTGCATGTCACAGAGACAAAATGGACCCCAGACTGCCACTGCAGACTGACAGGACAGAGTGTGACACTGCCAGGTTGACTTTGCCATTACGCCTAATGGCAAAGCCACCACTTCCCTCAAGTAATATGTTTACAGATCTCTTCTAAGGAAGGCCTATGGAGTACAATGGCAGAGAGCTAAATATTACTAAGTATGACATATCATAAAACTCGTGTCCTGTGCACACGCTATTTGTTTAGTAAATATGGCCTTAGTTAAGCCAATTTCATAGCAATAAACAATTATATTCAACAAGTATTCTATTGTTAAAGGATTTTGCGAAATGTTCTTTGTTTCTTTCATTCAATTTGAACGCCCAGCCAACACGTGTTTCGTCGCGGGTGATTGCCCAAGCGACAAGATAAAATATATATACATGGGATCAGCCGATCTACTACAAAGTCATTGGTAAACAGAAGTGAATAGTGTTCACCAGGTGACTTATCCATCTATCTCGCATATGAACATATTGGTGACTTTCACATAAAGGTCATATGACCTCCGGTTTGTATCCTTAAACCCCAGTTGTGTGAACATTTATATTTGTGAACATTGAAAAAGATAACGATTTATTTATATATAGCTTTTAACCTATCATTATGCATTTTCTTAGATTGATCTAACATCATATGGTATCATTGCGCGAGGGGTGTACAATTATATAGGGAAAATATTACATACGAAAAATAGAAGGACAACTTGTCCCGTTGTCAATTACTATTTAAGTTTAAAGGAGAGTTTATTGAAATTTGAAAATAACAGAATTATAATAAAACCAACATATATAAGATCAGTTAACAATGTAACATTATCATATGCGAAGGGAAAAACATAAAGAAATAAGGGGGGGACATAATCATTGGTAAATAAAGTATGCAAAAGGAATATACCGATGCATTAAATGTACAAAGACTTCTCCAATAACAATAACAATAACAATGCAGAAATAAATATAAATCACTCTATATGCATATATGTTTGAAACCAACAGGAAAAGTTTCATGGAGGCTTGGGAACTTCTTCTGCACAAGGGTTATGTGAAGGTAGAGAGCGTGCAACCATATTTAAAAAATTTGTAATTGGTATCCACAATAAATCACGTTTAATAGCAAGCGTGATGGGATAAACATAGGCCCTGTCTAACCTGTGGTGATAACAGACCCCATACCACCAAGCCTGAAAAGAGACTTTGGAGGCATCCTTCCAAGACTTAGTGATTTGCTGGAACGCCACAGCTATAAGTAAATCAATAATGGAGGTATTAGTAGTGGAAGAAGACCATATGTCTGAGAGACTACCTAAGAAAATATGTGAAAAAGTAAAGGGGAATTGAGTGGAAAACATTTTGTTGATCTGTCGCCATATGTCATTCCAAAATTTATAAATCACTGGGCATGTAAATAGCATATGCTTAAGATCTGCCAGTGAGGCAGAACAGGTCCAACAAGTAGGGGGAATAGAGGGATCAATCATATTTAGTTTAGCAGGAGTGATTAAAAGTCTGTTGTATATAAAAAATAACGTTTGGGTGGTGTTAGCTGCTCTAGACGATTTCCTCAATTTGATCCAATTTTTTTGCCATAAGGGAGCAGAAAAAGAGACCTCTAAATCTAATTCCCAATCCCTTTCTACTTTGGATTTGTCCCGAGTGTTAGAAGTGTCTCTTAACTTTTTGTAGATTTGGGAGGCAGAGGAAGAAGCAAGTAAAGAAGGGAGGGGAAGAGGAGAAGAGTTGGTATGATCGATGGAGGAAGAGAGGGAGTCATAGCTATTTTGTGTGACCACACGTAATAGATTGTAATTAGATTCAAAGGATCTTGGCAAAGAAAAACGGGATTGAAGAGTATCAAAAGAGACACAAGTACCTGCATGAAAAAGTTGATGGGTCCAACGAAGACCAAAATCCCACCAGTCCCTCCAGAAAAGCATCTTGTTTCTTATTTTAATAAGAGGATAATACCACAAGGAGGACTGCAGGAAACGTGAACGATCATCAGAACCGTCCAGTAAAAGAGGAGAAAATATTTTCCGAGAGTTTTTAAGAATGGGAAGAGAGAATCTCTTGGGGATATGGGACAATGACACAAATTCTTCAAAGTTGAAGGGATGAAAGAAAGATGATTCAACGTCTACCCATAGAGGCTGAGCGGTGCTATCAGAAATATGATCAGATAAAAGTGGAACAGAATGCCGAAGAAAAAATGAAGTATGATAAGTAGCAAAATCCGGAAAATTAACTCCACCCAGTTGTTTAGGGCATCTAAGCTTGGCAAAAGACATCCTAGCTCTTTTATGATGCCATAAGAATTTTGATAAGATGGAGTAGATATTCTTATAACAGGATTTAGGGATGTTAATTGGAAGATTAGAAAGATAGAACAAAATTATTGGAACTAACATCATTTTAATAGAATCTAATCTACCCCACCAAGATAAAAACAAGGGATGCCATCGAGTTGTAGATTCTCTGAGAGTTGTAAGTAGATTGTTAAGATTTAGTGTCACAGTGTCTTTAATAGAAGGTTTAAACCACAAACCTAAGTATTTGATCTTAGTCGGGCTCCAATGAAAAGAAGAGGCCAAAAAATCTATGTGGAGGCAAAACTTATTTAAAGGAAGGATTTCACATTTATCTACATTAAGTTTATAACCCGATACCTTCCCAAACTCAGAGACTTCAGATAAAAATGATGGAATAGAGGATTGGGGGTTGGAAATAAATAAAAGTATATCATCCGCATAGGCCGAAAGTTTCAAAGATTCATCCCCATAGGGAAATCCAGTGATATCTTTATTTTCTCGAATTTTTATCAAAAAGGGTTCTAATGCTAAAATAAAAAGAAGAGGAGAGAGAGGACATCCTTGTCGGACGCCTCTAAAGAGAGGAAATGAAGATGAGACAAGGCCATTAGCTAATATAAAGGATCTAGGGAAGGAGTATAATAAAGAGATGTATGCAAGAAATTTCGGGCCAAAACCAAACCAAACAAGAACTGCGAACATAAACTGCCAATTAACCCTATCAAATGCTTTTTCAGCGTCTAATGCAATAGCAGCTAAAGAGTGTTGGTAAGAGTGGGACTTGCTTAATACATTAAAAAAGAGTCGAGTGTTGTCAGAGAGATGACGGCCCTTAATGAAACCACACTGTTCCTTACCAATTAACTTAGGTAAAAGTTTTTCAAGACGAAGCGCTAGAATTTTTGCAAATATTTTGTAATCCAAATTGATTAGAGAAATGGGTCTATAATTTTTACATAGGGTATGGTCCTTGTTCTCTTTGGGGAGGAGACAAATTAAGGCTTCCTGAAAGGAGCCCTCAGATTTTGCAGACGATATAAAAAATGAAAATAGTTGATGAAGCTTAGGAACAAGTAACTTTGAAAAATGTAAGTAAAATTCGATCGTGAATCTATCTGGCCCAGGAGCTTTGCCTTTTTTAAGCAAGTGAATGGAGTCTAAAATGTCTTTAGGACCTATATCTGCTTCTAAGGGGGCAAAATCGGTGTCTGGAAAAGAAGGGGAGGGAATAGAGGATAAGTATTGAGCAATGTCAGTTGACAGAGGAGGAGACTCCGGAGTATAAAGCTTTTGATAAAAATCAGTGAATTCCATCAGAATATCCTCATCCTTATGGAGGGCAATATCTGACGAGGAGACAATGGATTCGATTCTTGTACGTTCTCTTTTAACTTTAAGATATTTGGCAAGAAGATTACCCGCCTTATTCTGAGCAGTGTGGTACTTGGCACTAGATTTAAGTAAAAATAAGTTTGCAGATTCGGTGGAGAATTTATTGAAAGAGAATTTAGCTTTAAGAAGCTTATCCAAGTCAGATTGGGATTTGGTTAATTTGTTTAATTTGCAGGTTAAGCGATTGTAAGGATTGAGAGGCAGCACGTCTCTTACGAGAGACAAATGAAATAGTAAAATCTCTAGAAGCAGCTTTAAAAGTGTCCCATAACACCTGAGGGGATATCAGAGGAGATTCATTTTCTATAAAAAATAGAGATGAAAACTCAAGAAAAGCTGGGGTAAATTTGGGGTCTAATAGGAGAGAATTATTAAATCTCCATCTCCTTGTACCTTTTACGGGAGGGAGTAAATCTAATTGTAAGGATACTGGAGCGTGATCAGAAATTAGAATAGACCCTATTTCAGAATGAGTAATATGCTGAGTCAGGGCTTTAGAAATAAAAATGTAGCCAATCCAGGATTGGGAAGAGTGGGCTGGTGAATAATACGTGTATTCCCTAAGTGTAGGATGGCAGAGCCTCCAGGAGTCAACAAGAGAACGTTGGGAAATAGTGGAATTAAATTGAGTGTGCATGAGAGAGGGCAAGAAATGGGAGTTGGACCGTCGATCTATAAGAGGATCCACCACTGTGTTACAATCCCCCCCCAAGACAAGGTAATCATCAGAGAATTGCATCAATGAGGTGAGCATTTGGGGCCAAAATAGTTTATCCTGTGTGGTAGGGGCATACACATTAACGCTAGTTATAGGAATGTTATCAATCAACAAAGATACAGTCACCCACCTACCCTCAGAGTCATTGGCTTGGTCTATAACTTTGATATTTAACCGCTTATGGCAGAGAATAGCAACACCATTACGTTTCCCGGAACCAGGAGATGCAAAAACATGACCTACCCAATTACGACGTAGTTTGGCAATTTCAACTTCTTTTATATGAATTTCTTGTAATAGTACAATATCCCCTTTCAAACTTGCTAAATGAGATAACACACGTTGCCGTTTAATGGGAGAACCCAATCCTTTAACATTCCAGGTAAGTATAGTTATCGACATCTAAAAATATAATTTATACTAGAAAAACTGTGTAAAATTCAAATATATACAAGGGCGATAAAATATAAAGTAACTTATAAAAAACTTGAGAAAAAACGACATTGCATCTGAAGAAGTATTAAAAGAATAATATAGGGAAATATGAAATAAGAAAAAGTCTTGGAGAAGAAAGATTGTAATCAGAAAGGTATGAAACAAAAAGATTGAGGATCAGAAGTAGATAAGAAAAGAAATAATAAGGGTAGAAAAAGGAAGGGAAAGAAAAGGAAAGAGAATAAAAAATAAAGGAAAAAGGTGAGAAGAAACGCATATTACAGTAAACAAAAGTACAAAACGACAAACACAAACGACGAAAAAATATGATAACAAATAGACATACCACCAAAAAGACTGAAGAACGGGGTTGGTGAAGCCACATGAGGAAGATGGAACACTGAGACGGGAGACTCCAGGGCGACGGTAAGGAAGGGACATCCGCTAGGCAAACTTAGGATAACAAGGAACGATGAGGGATCACAAAGTCGCTACCTGATAGGGGGAAGAAGAAGGAACAAATTAGTTCAACAGAACAATATATGGTACATTAAGGGAAAGATTAAACAGCACTAAGGATGAAACAAACAGATGTTACTAAAATAAATAAATCCATCATGACTGAGGGACTTCCATGGATTCCGTTCTACAACTGTTCAGAAATTGTTGGAGCAGCGCTGGATCCTCATAGCTGGTAGTCTTGTTATTATAGGTCACCTTAAAAAGACATGGATGAAATAAACCATAACGTGCGTTTAGGTTGCGTAACGCAGGTCTCATGTCTAAGAATTTTTTCCGACGGTCAGCAGTCATCTTAGCATAATCTTGGGCAAAGAACAGATTAGAACCATGCCAAGCA